>NW_028270157.1:25580392-26205392 GCF_037043375.1 Chiloscyllium plagiosum | reverse complement strand
AGTTACGTTGTGAATCCTTTTATTATGTGGCTAATGATTGGGGTTACTATGAAAGATTTCAACTTATATATTAATTTAGACACTTTGAAACCAGTTTATTGTCATTCAGGTCATTCAGTGTGACATTGATATGTTGGTTAAAGCCTTTTTTTGCTTTTTAAAATCCTTTATTGGGATGTAATATTGCTGGCAAGGCAAACAGTTGCCCATCTCTAATTGCCTTTCAGAAGGGAACCATTGCAACCATTCTGGTTCGGATACACCCACAAAGCTGTTAATAAAGAATTTCAGGGATCTTGATCCAGTGAAAGTGAAGGAAATGTGGTCAGCATGGTTTGTGGCTTGAAGGGGAACTTGCAAATAATAGTGTGCCCAGGCATGTGCTGCCCTGTTCCTCTAGGTGTTGAAGTTATGGGTTTGGAAGGTGCTGGAGAAGGAGCTTGATGCTGTGCATTTTATGCTTACTATAGTATACACTAAAGCCACTGTGTGTTGTTGGTGGAGGGAGTGAATGTTTCATTTGGTGGATGGGATGCTGATTAAGCGCATTGCATTGTCTTTGATAGTATTGTGTTTCTTGAGCATTTTGTGGAGTTGCATTCATTCAGTCAAGTGTGCACTATTCTATTAAACTGCGGCCTTGTTCCTCAGAGATATGTATTCCTTCAATTCCAGTTTATGGTGCAACCGTAATTTACTTTGTCCCAACAGCTGTCTGGATCAAAGTTCTGAAATCCCATGCTTAAACCTCCTTACTTCTCTTACTTTAAGATGCTTTGTAAAACTTGCCTCTTTGACCAAGCATTTGTTCACCAGTGCTAATATCTTATGTGGCTCAATGTCAATGTTTTCCATATAATACTTCAGTAAAGTGTTTTGGGGGTAATTTTACTTGTTAAATTTGCTGTATTAATACAGGTTGCATTGTCTTCCTAAGAGGAGAAAGTGAGGTCTGCAGATGCTGGAGATCAAAGTTGAAACTTTATTGCTGGAACAGCACAGCAGGTCAGGCAGCATCCAGGGAACAGGAGATTCGACGTTTCGGGCACAGGCCCTTCTTCAGGAATGAGCAGAGAGTGTTCAGCAGGAGAAGATAAAAGGTAGCGAGGAGGGACTTGGAGGAGGGGAGTTGGAAATGTGATAGGTGGAAAGAGGTCAAGGTGAGGGTGATAGGTCGGAGTAGGGTGGAGGCGGAGAGGTCAAGGAGAAGACTGCAGGTCAGGAAGGCGGTGCCGGGCTGGAAGGATCCGGCTGAGACAAGGTGGGGGGAGGGGGGATGAAGAAACTGGTGAAGTCCAAGTTCATCCCCTGCGGTTGGAGGGTTCCCAGTCGGAAGATAAGACGCTCCTCCTCCGACCGTCGGGTTGTTGTGGTTTGGCGGTGGATGAGTCCAATGACCTGCATATCCTCGGTGGAGTGGGAGGGGGAGTTGAAATGCTGTGCCACAGGTTGGTTGGGTTGGTTCGTCCGGGTGGCCCAGAGGTGCTCCCTGAATCGCTCCGCAAGTAGGCGGCCTGTCTCCCCAATATAGAGGAGGCCACACCGGCTGCAGCGGATGCAGTAGATGATGTGGGTGGAGGTGCAGGTGAATCTGTGGCGGATATGGAAGTTTCCCTTGGGGCCTTGGAGAGAAGTGAGGGGGGAGGTGTGGGCGCAAGTGTTGCACCTCCTGCGGTTGCAAGGGAAGGTGCCGGGAGTGGTGGTTGGGTCGGTGGGGGGTGTGGATCTGACAAGGGAGTCGCGGAGGGAGTGGTCTCTACGGAAAGCTGATAGGGGAGGGGAGGGAAATATATCCTTGGTGCTGGGGTCTGTTTGGAGGTGGCGGAAGTGACGGCGGATGATGCGCTGTACATGGAGATTGGTGGGGTGGTAGGTGAGGACCAGTGGGGTTCTGTCCTGGTGGCGGTTGGAGGGGCGGGGCTCAAGGGCGGAGGAGCGGGAAGTGGAGGAGATGCGGTGGAGGGCACCGTCGACCACGTCGGGGGGGAAATTGCGGTCCTTGAAGAAGGAGGCCATCTGTGTTGTACGTATTTTGAACTGGTCCTCCTGGGAGCAGATGCGGCGGAGACGAAGGAATTGGGAGAATGGGATGGCGTTTTTACAGGGGGCAGGATGGGAGGAGGTGTAGTCCAGGTAGCTGTGGGAGTCGGTAGGTTTGTAGTAGATGTCCGTGTTGATTCGGTCGCCTGAGATAGAAACAGAAAGGTCTAGGAAGGGGAGGGAGGAGTCCGAGACTGTCCAGGTGAATTTGAGGTCGGGGTAACATACATATACTATGTCTGCTTTTTAGTTTTCTTTTAGTATGAGTTAGTTTGTTAATTCCTATCCTCAACAATGCACCCAATACAACATGTGAAACAGTGACCAATCCTCAACCTAAAAACAATGTTAATCTGGCAACTTGTCTATCTGAAATTGACAGCATCCTTGGAATCTTTAGTTCACTATTTTCATTCCTTCCCTAAGTCTAGCTTTCCATTTGCACACACAGCTGACTCAAATTTGTGCTTAATATTTGTTGAAATTAACCACGTACTGTAATATAATGTGCTACTTTGGTTTGGTTGAAAAACATTTGAAAAATTTTTGAATTTTAGTTCTGATTAGAAGAAGTTTAATAATGTGAAATAGAATACAGATTGTGGGATTGCTTTTAGAACTTATAGAGTTTGGATTTCTTTATGTAATATAGATAAGTCAACACTGTGGTGGTTTTAGTACCATTTAACTTTTGACTGTGAGAGATTATCATGTCTTCCTGAGATCTGCCGCTCTATCATTAACCCAATTTCACACACTCTTACCTTATATTTGACAAATTTGATTGTCAAAATCAATTTTTATTGAACTGAACTACAGCTTTATTCAATCTGAGAAAACACCTAATCAGTTGCCAAAGAGGAAGTAAACATGGAAAGTTCCTGCTGTGAACAGTTGTGAGGGAAACTTTTTATGCTGCTGTTTGTCTTTTTTTTGAATGAGTAGGCTTTCATCACTCATGAGGATTAAAACAGTATTCCATGGAACTCCATTAAGTGCCTTCTATAAAGCACGCAACATTTTGTTTCCCAGTAAAATGTTCTACCCCCACCACCGCCCCACAAAAAAATCCACTCCATGATATTATACTCATTTTGTGCTATACAGTTTTATAGCTGACATCCCAGATGATTTGGTTACATTTACTTGTCGTATGGACTCAAGCACTTTCCGTGGACTCTAAAAAAAAGAAAGCTGAGAACTTTTTGTCAAGACTTTTCAATATATTTTATGAAAAAGAATTCAATATAAGGCAGTAATTTAATCTCAGAGGCCCTGCTGAGAATCAGGAACCCTCAAGCTTCACCCTTGCGGTTTATGATGTGATTAGAATGGCTTGATTGAATTACTGCCTTGTAACTGTGTTACGTGTAGTGAAGTAAAACCTGATATCACTGCAGTACAAATCATGTAGTATAATGGAACTTTGGTTCAATTGTCACTGCTTTCCGTCTGAATGTTCCACAACTGTCTTCACTAATGCTATGTTTTCCTCACAAAATTTCATAATATCAAAAATAAGCGCCATATACCATTAATGACAGTTAATCTGGCACAGAAGCAGATTTAGTATGTAGTCATGAGCAGGAATTATATGTAAGACTGTTTCCTTCTGCAATATGTGGTCATAATAATTAGTCACATTCAACAAATGAACACTGTTTATTTTACCAAACTTTTAAACATTTTCTTCATCACTCATTTTGAGTATTTGTGCCCTTTACCTTTACAATTTCTCCTTAATGTCTTCCTGCCTTGGGTGACACAAAAAAGTAATCCGAACTATAAGTGGAATAGTCTTCAGGTATATAACATGAGTGTTCCACATTTTCATTTTGATACATGCTTTGGTCAGTGTTGCAGGATTGGCAGAAGGTTAGCACAAGATGTCTAATGTGCTGTAATATAGGCGTTCGACCTTCTCAACTATCTTTTCCATCAATTACTCTTTGAATTAAAAAATGTAGATGAACAGCTTGCATGAATGCTTTCATTTATTCATCATACAGTTCCCAAACATAAAACACTTTACATATGCACATTTGCTCATTCTCAAGCCTGCATTCTGTTGATTTTGCATCTAAAAATTGCTTTAAAATTAATTTAAATATGCATTTTTAGTGTATTAAAGCACTGAACAGGGAAAACTATGAACATAATCTTTTAAGTTTACACTAATAATCCCTATTTTGAATCTTGTTGGGCAAATTAAATGGGGATCCAATTACCAAACTGCAGCAATATAACCAAAAATGATTATTCACTATATAGTGTAATATACATTATATTGATAGTTGCTGTAATGTTCTCAGCTATTATATACCGAAGCAATAGCAAATAAGTATTTGAAAGAAAGTATATTGTGCCAGCTGGCTGTCCCAAATATAGATATTCTATATATATTATTATTTATTTGCCTTGCTGTCTTACTTTCTTTCTATTACTTTGATGTTGTCTTGAGAAAAGAGATACAAGATTTGACAGGAGTGACAGTTAAAGTTTTGATTGCTGGTATAATTGTAATATGCTTAAAATCCTGTCATCATTTAATTTTCCATTGCAGAATTAAGTTACTATGGGCAGGGTTTTCAGCCACTGATGAGAGATGGTCATATAGGCAAAAAAAAAGGTTTTGCTGGCAAGCCAGTTTGCTAGCTCCATCGTTTACTCAGGACATTCTTCCAGAGATAGGATCAGTGGTTAAAAGACTGCAAATGGCCCAGCTCCATGTTTTAATTTGTAAGTTTAAGAAGTTGAAGATAAATACTTTCAAAATGAAGACTCTTCCTCTTTCTCTTTTACCTGGAACTGCAAGTTTGTTTTCATTCTGAACTGGAGGACCTCCTATTAGTTCAATCAGTTTTGCGAGCCCTTCTGCTGCCCTTAATTGGTGCAAGTGACTGTTTCCCACATGATGTGCGGTCATGGCCCCACTGTCAGGGTCACATCCAAAAAGGTAAGTTCCTGTCCAATAAGTCAGCTGGTTATTTGGGAAGGGTTAGCATTGATAATGTTTATATATGTTACAGTCTAAGGCATAATATTGCACAGTGCTAATTGTCCTGTCTCAGTTCCAGCTTGATGTATTAATAATACTATTTTAATATTATTGCTACAGATGTGAATGAAGCTAATATTTTATTTATTAATGTAAGTTTTTTATATTTTTCCAAATGAAGCATAATGCTTCATATTTCAAGTATTCCTTTGTGTCCAGTATGGAGCACAATAAGAAAGGAATTACATGAAAAGAAAACATGAAAATGTTATTCAGTTATGAATATACATTTGGATTGCAATTGACACTGCTTATCTCAGGGTATTATAAATTGCACTGTTGTTTTAAATTATGATAATGAGCTTGAATGTTTTGTTTTGATTTCCTCCAGGTAATTGATATTGGATCAGGAAAAGGATATTTGAGTTCTTACTTGTCCATGCAGTATGGCTTGAATGTGTATGGCATAGATTCTTCTAGTACCAACACGAGTGGGGCAAATGAAAGGAACAGAAAATTAAAAAGATATTGGAAGGTTTACCAACGTCAAACAAAGCGTCAGAACCAACGCAACTCTGCACCAAAAAATCTGGAAGAAGAGCCAACAAATAATATGGAGAGTTTTGAGGAAGCCAAGGAACAAATTAGCATTGGTGGGGAGCAAGAGAATAGTCCACAAAATCAATCAAGCCATATACAAACTCCTGTTATGGATACTTCCTTAGATTTAGAGACCAGCGAGAGAAGTAACAATGTTGTATCTGCACATTTTGTGGGATCAATAGAAAATGAATTTGATGGCACTGACAATCTGTTTCTGGAATTTCTGTCAACTGATGCAGTGGAAATGAATTCACTGTCAAGGAAAAAAAGAGATCTTGATGATAAAGAGAAAGAGAGAAGGAAAACTGCAGGTTTGGATGCGAAAGCAAAACAAATCAAAGAAGCTAATCTCTACTCTCCATTAACACTGCATGTTACTTCTACAACTGAACTCCAAGACATCATTTCTGACATAAAGGTTAGCCTTCCTTAGTCAAACTGCAGTGTATAAATATAGAATGGGTGGCTGGTTTATTCAGCTGGCACAGACAAAATGAACTGAATGATCTTTTTCTGTGCCATAAAGTTTCTATGGTTCTACTGTCTTAACTAATATCTTAAGATTGTGTGGGTGACAAATTGGGTTAACATACTCTTCATTCAACTTTGGAACCCAGTTTAAATTCAGCCTACAATGACGACTTAAAGGCAACTTTTTCAAATAGCTGCCACTCAAAAGCAACCACCTAACCATTCTAAACCCAATTTTTAGCACTTATCCAATAACCTAGTATGTCCTGGCATCACAACTGTATATCTAAATATTCCTTAAATGTTATGAGGATTTCAGCCTCGACCAGCCTTACAGGCAGTGAGTTTCAGATTCCTACCACCCCATGGATGACAAAGGTTTCCTCACACCCTATCGAAATCTTCTGTCCCTTAAATCTATGTCCACTGGTGTTGATCTCTCCACCAGGAGAAACCTTTGTTCTTGGCTATATCCTTCATAATTTTATACATCTCAATCATGCTTCCCTTAGTCTCCTCTACTCTAAGGAAAACAACCCCTATCTATCCAGCTATCCAATTTATCTTCATAACTAAAACTCTCCAGTCTGGATAACATCCTAGTAAATCTCCTCTTGCACCCTCTCTGGTGTATTCACATTCCTCCAGTAATGTGGATTCCAGAACTGCACATAATATTCTTGGTGTGGACAAACCAAGTGGGCGGCACGGTGGCACAGTGGTTAGCACTGCTGCCTCACAGTGCCAGAGACCCGGGTTCAATTCCCGCCTCAGGTGACTGACTGTGTGGAGTTTGCACGTTCTCCCCGTGTCTGCGTGGGTTTCCTCCGGGTGCTCAGGTTTCCTCCCATAGTCCAAAGATGTGCAGGTTAGGTGAATTGGCCATGCTAAATTGCCCGTAGTGTTAGGTAAGGGGTAAATGTAGGGGTATGGGTGGATTGTGGTTCGGCTGGTCGGTGTGGACTTGTTGGGCCGAAGGGCCTGTTTCCACACTGTAATGTAATCTAATCTAATCTGTAATCTAATCTAAACCAAAATCTTATACAGTTCTAACATAACCTCCCTTCTGTTAAACTCTTTGCCTCTCTAATAAAGTCAAGTATCTCATATGCCTTCTTAACCACTTTATCTATCTGTTCTGATCCCTTAAGGCACCAGTCGACCCTATGATCCTTTGTGTTGCCCAGGTCCTACTGATCATCATATATTCCATTGTCCTGTTTGACCTACCAAATGCATCATCAGACATTTATCCAAAATGAATTCCATTTGCCACTGATAAGCCTATCTGACTAGTTCGCCTATATCCTCCTGTCATCTAAGACTATCCTCCATCCCAATTTTTGTGTTATCTGCAAACTTATTGATTAGTCCTTCTGCTTCAAATTCAAATTGCTTATATATGCCACAAACAGCAAGAACTCCAAAACTGATCTCTGTAATCCCCACTGGACACAGTCAAAAAAACATCCTCGACCATCACTCTCTGCTTTCTGCTATTCACCCCATTCTGTATCCAATTAGCAAAATTTCCTTGGAACTCTTGGACTTTCGCTGTTAGTCTCCCATGCGGGGTTTTATCAAAAGCCTTGCTGAAGTCCAAGTCGACTTTATTGAGTGCACTGACCTCACTTACACTCCTGGTTACCTCTGAAAAAGTCAATCAGTTGGTCAGACATGACCTCCCCATACTGATTGTTCTTGATCAATCCCTGCCTCTCTAACTGCAGATTAATTCTGTCCTTCAGAATAATTATTCCTTCCATTAGTTTCCCATTGAGGTTAGACTGGCTACCCTACAGTTTCCTGATTTATCTCTTGCTCCCATTTTGAAAAAGAGTAACACATTGTCTGTCTTCCAGTCGTCTGGCACCTCTCCTGGGCCAAACAGGAATTGAAAATTATTGTCAGGACCCCTACTATTTTCTCCCTTGCCTCACTTAACAGCCTGAGACACATTTCATCTGGCCTTGGAGATTTATCTACTTATAAGCCTGCCAGACCACTCAGAGCAACCTCTCTGTCTATGTTAATTTCTTTAAAATTATCACAGTCCTTTTCCCTGATTTCTGTACCCAAATCGTCTCTCTCACTAGTGAACACCAACACATAGTATTAATTTAGAACCTCACTAACATCCTCTGGCTCCATGAACAAATTGACACTGTAATCCTTAATGTGCCTTACGTTTTCCATATGTATCCTTCATTTAGTTTTCCTACTATTATTCTTTTATGCTTCCTTTTTGTTCTCTTAGTTTCCTTTTTAAGTTTCCCCTTGCACATTCTGATCTTTTGCTGGGTTTCTGCTATTTTGAGCCCTTGGTATCTGCCATAAGCCTCCTTTTTTCTCTTTATCCATTCCTCTATATCCCTTGCTATCCAGGGTTCACAGGATTTATCAGTTCTATCTCTTATCTTTATTGGAACATATCGGCCCTGTACTCTCTCTATTTCCTTCTTGAAATCGTCCCACTAATCTGACACAGATTTACCTCAAAGTATCTGCTCCCAAATCGTACCTGATCTTATTAAAATTAATCTTCCTCCTCACCTCAATTTAGAACTTTGATTTCAGGTCTATCCTTGTCCTTTTCATAATATTGATTCTCATGGGAGTTACTATCACTGTCTGTAAATGCATTCTGCATTGATACTTCAACCACTTGCCCAGCTTTACTACATAAAATTAAATCCAGGACTGCCCCCTCTCTTGTAGGGCCTTAGACAGACTGGCTTGAAAAGCTTTCCTGGATGCATATTAAGAATTCCGCTTTCTATAAACCTTTCACGTTATCTCAGTTAATGTAGGGGAAGTTGAAATCCCCTACTATCAGTACCCTATTCCTTTTACACTTCTCTAAAATCTGCCTACGTCTTCTGCTTTTCTATTGTTCTTGAACTGTTAGGGGCCCTATTGTACTCTCCCAGCAATGTGATTGCTCATCTTTGGTTTGTAAATTCTACACAGCTTTGTTTGAGAAATGTCATCCCTCCTTACTGCTGCAATTGATGCCCTGATCAATACTGAGACACAACCTCCTCTTCTATCTCCTTCCCTTTCTGACCTGAAGACCCTATATCCTAAAATATCGAGCTGCCAGTTCTGCTTCTCTCTCAGTTATGTCGTCCCCGTGTTTTAATTTGTGCCCTCAACTCATCTGCAATGGTATGGTGAGTAAGTTTGTAGGTGACTTCAAAATTGGACGTGTAGTGGACAGTGGAGAATGTAAACTCAGAGTAGAATGGGATCTTGACCAGATGGATCCAATTGGCTGAAGATTGACAGGTGCAGTTTAATTTAGGTAAATGTGAGGTGCTGCATTTTGGAAAGACAAATCAGGGCAGGGCTTATATACTGAATGGTAAGATCCTGGGATGTGTTGCTGAACAAAGAGACCTTGGAGTACACATTTATAGTTCCTTGAAGGTGAAGTCACAGGTAGATAGGATAGTGAAGTAAAGTGCTTGCCTTTATTGGTCAGTGCATCGAGTATAGGAGTAGAGAGGTCATGTTGCGGCTGGACAGGACATTGGTTTGGCCACTTTTAGAATACTGTGTGTACTTCTGGTCTCCCTGCTATAGGAAAGATGTTGTGAAACTTGAAAGGGTTCAGAAAAGAATTTACAAGGATGTTGCCAGAGTTGGAAGATTTGAGCTATATGGAGAGGCTGAATAGGTTGGTACTATTTTCCCTGGAGTGTTAGAGGCTGAGGGGTGACCTTATAGAGGTTTATACAATCATGAGGGGCATGGATGGGGTAAATAGACAAGGTTTTTTTTCCCTGGGATGGGGGAGTCCAGAACTAGAGGGCATATGTTTAGGGTGAGAGGGGAAAGATATAAAAGGGACCTAAGGGGCAACTTTTTTATGCAGAGGGTGGTGCGTTTATGGAATGAGCTGCCAGAGAAAGTGATGGAGGCTGGTACAATTACAACATTTAAAAGGCATCTGAATGGGTATATGAATAGGAAGGGTTTGGAGGGATATGGGACAAGTGCTGGCAAATGGGACTAGATTTATTTAGGATATCTGGTTGGCATGGGTGAGTTGGACCAAAGGGTCTGTTTCTGTGCTGTACATCTCTATGACTCTATGACATTGTTCATCAAACTCTTTGCATTAAAATGAATACCATCTAACCTTGCCAAATGTCTTTATGCTTTAACTGGCGGATAATCTCTATGCCTTCTTGACTCCTTGCCCTCTGTTCTAATTTTGGCTTTTATCTTCCCCTGCTGATCCTTCTCTCTGGATCCTATTCCCCTGCCAATTTAGTTTAAACTTTCCCCAACAAAAACCTCCCTGCAAGGATACTGGTCCCATTTCAATTTAGGTGCAAGCCATCCACCTAGTACAGGTATTATTTCCTCCCAAAAGTAGTCCCAATGTCTCAGAAATCTAAAGCCCTCCTCATGTCTCCAGCCACACATTTACCTGTACTAATCTATTTGTTTACTCAATGGCACATGGCACTGGAAAAGTCCAAAAATAACTACCTTTTGGTTCCTGTTCTTTAACCTACTTCATTTTTCCTAAACTTCTGCTGGCAAGGCCTCCTCTCTTTTTCTACCTATCTATTGGTACCAAAATGTACCATGATCTCTGTCTGCTCGCCCCTCCCCTCCTTCAGAATGTCCTGCAGTCATTCATTGACAAGTTGAATTACGATTACTAAATGTGATACATGTATAGCCATGCAAAACACTGCCCTTAGCCAACATAATGCCGTTTGCATTAGGTTATTAGTGAATCTATATGTTAGTTTCCGTGGAATATAAAAATATATAATCAGCTATAATTAGAAGATGGTTTTCCAAGGTTTGGAGTCTGGGATTGAAACATCTTGTTGGTTGTGGAAAGTCAACAAGGCCTTCCTTCAGGTTTGCTATCTCTTATTTGCAAATGCAATATAGGAATGCCCTATAATAATTGTAGAAAATACGATTTATTTTCTTTGATGCTGTCATCTCTCAAATTGATGAACTCCACAATTTCCTAACTGGACATGTGTTGGATTCAATTTTCTAAGTCTTCAAAGCATTTAAATTACATTTGTTAGTTACACATATTACTAATCTCACAAAATGGGCTATTTATGCATCTTGAAGTGACTGCCACAAGGTCAATCTCAGTTTTCATTAAATGAACTACTAAAATTATTTCAAAACTAATATAATTTGTTCGGATGCTCTTCAAAGTTGTAAAAAAAAATGTCAAGCGACTGCCACAAGGTGGCAGATGCTTGACTTTTTTATAACTTTAAAGAGCATCTGAACAAATTATGTTAAATAGTTTTGAACTAATTTTAACAGTTCATTTAATAAATATTGAGATTCTTCATAGCTACAACACAAAGAGAAGATTTAGTCAAATTTTAGTTTCTGAATTATTGCCAGATTAGAATAAACAGTACATAGCATTACCTACATTCACTCATTGTAAAATGTGGTTGTTATCTAGGTCAAACCTTGTCAAAAGACTGCGTTTGCTCAAGGGTAAATACATTATGCAGGTAGTACTAAACTGTATAGACCCAGGGAATTTCTGGATTAGCAGCCCATTATGTTCTTCCTCACCTGGAGGAAAGGAAACAGGCAAAGTTGCAATAAAGGAGTACACTGATAAGTACAAATAAGTGAGATTTTGGCCCATGTAACTTATCCTATACTCTTTCCATGGCACGATCTTAACTGCCTGTTAAATGAGAGTATTTGCCTACTGGAAATTGCACTTGCTCGAAATTGACCATGTGAAATTAAATATTTGGGAGGACAACACTTGTAACAAACAAGAGATTTGCTAAATTAAAAATATTACTTTATCTAATATACAAAATAATCAATATTTAGAAGCCTCCTCCCAGCCAATATTGTTTTGTTCAATTTGTCATGTAGATGAAACTGCTTACTTTACAGGACTCTATGCTGGTCGGTCTGCACACTTGTGGTGATCTTGCCTCGGATATTTTGCGCATTTTCGTTACTAAACAGGAGCTTAAAGTTGTTTGCAGTGTGGGCTGTTGCTACCATCTTCTCTCAGAAGAGTTTGAATTGTCAGATGACAGCAAAGGTAATAAATACCATGTATACTAAATGAAACAAGAAACCTTATGGTATTAGCAAACTAAAAGATGAATTTAAACCAAAAGAATTGCAGGTGCTGTAAATCAGTTCCGAGGAAGGGTTACTGGACCCGAAACGTTAACTCTGATTTCTGTCCACTAACGCTGCCAGGCCTGCTGAACATTTCCAGCAATTTCTGATTTTGTAAAAGATTAATTTTATGTTTTAAAAGTTTTTAAACAAAATGAAGTGACAGGCATTTGCCTTTTGCTGAGGTATGGGGTCATGGAAGTGTATATACCCAAGGATTGGAATTTAGACTAGCAGCCAAATAGATGATATTGTTAGGGTGTTTGCATAAAACAAGAACCAGTTAAGAAGTTTCAATTGACACGTATGGACACCAGAGTTTGGAAGGCTAATAAGATTCATAGGGGAGAAAGTGAGGTCTGCAGATGCTGGAGATCAAAGTTGAAACTTTATTGCTGGAACAGCACAGCAGGTCAGACAGCATCCAGGGAACAGGAGATTCGACGTTTCGGGCACAGGCCCTTCTTCAGGAATGATTCCTGAAGAAGGGCCTGTGCCCGAAACGTCGAATCTCCTGTTCCCTGGATGCTGTCTGACCTGCTGTGCTGTTCCAGCAATAAAGTTTCAACTAATAAGATTCATATTCAAGGGTTGAGTTTGACCGGCACAAAGGCGTGGATAAGGGTTAGACGGCAAATGGATAAGGCAAGTAGTGGGATGGACATTGATACATATTTAAAAGTAGTTGACCAGATAATGGAGACAAAATAGTGCTATGTTCTAAACACGGGGTAGATTTAGATGCTGAAATTCTTAGTAGTTTGATTCAGTCTGAGATAGGGACAATGGAGAGAAGTAGAATAGAAGGAGAGGCCAAAATCATTGAAATGTTGATAGAGGTTGAAGTGGAGATTGAAGTCAGTGACTCCAGTTTCTGGATATTTAGCTAAAGGAAATATAAATTCATCCAATTCGAGGCTGACATCACATGCAAGAAGAATTAGAACTGGATGTTATTGATATTTTTGGATAAATTAAATTTCCCACATGCTGGTAAACCAACTTCAACCTCTTTGACTCTTGATGGCAGTTGTTACTTCAAATTAACATACCCAGTTACAACACACAGCTTAGTTTGGAGATGAGAAACCTTGATACTCAGTTTATTGCTTTAGCTGACCTTCTTCCTCATCCAACTGATTGTCAGTGTAATTCCTCATACATTCAAGATTATTCAGTAAAAGCTGGCATCTGCAGAATCACATCAAAGGTTACACAGTGCACTGCAAGTCTTGCAAACATGGGTATGGTCAGTACCTCGCTTATTGTGGACAGCTGAAGGGACATGTTATTTGTGATGATTTGCAGTCATTGGAACTTGTATTCTATATCACACCAGCACCAAGATTCACTTTCTTTTTTTCTCTAAAATATTGATTACCAATATTGTCCTCCACGACTCCAAAAATTTTATCTTTACTCATCAAGATGCTTTCCTTTTCCAATTTTGCCTTGCTGACAATGACTCTCATTAGCATACAGCTTACCCAGAAGGCAGCAGGCCATGTCACCCCCTTCGTAAACACTTACACATCCATGTAAAGATTTGTTGTTCCCTACTTATTCACATCTGAAAGGACCAGGTATGGTCATTCAATATTACATTTTAGTTATGATTTTAAAATTCTTACTCTTGTTTTCATAGCCTGCATAAAACTTGGTTACTCAGCCTCAGTAAACCTTCCAACCATCATCTCTGCACACAGTTATTACTTGATTAGTGCTTGTCCTTCACTTCCACCATGTACTGTAAATACTATTCTGAAACCTCCTAAAAGTTTACTTCTTTACTCAGCCTCAATTTAACCTGGAAAGATAATGTATTTCAAATGTTTGTGCAACAAGTGAAACTTATGCTGTAGCAACATGAGTGGTCACCATCAACAGGATACTGCTGTCAAACCAAAAATATGTTTTGCCTATCATAAAATGATTAATGTGGTATATGAATCTCAGTGCTGTTGTGATGTCAGATATATTGAATGCAAGTCCCATCTGCTATTCACAACAAGCAAAGTACCGACCACGACCAACCAGCCTGTGCTTGGAAATCCTGCAATGCAGTGTCTACCATTAGATGTGATTCTGCAATTGGATATTTTTTGCTGGAAAATTTTGAATGTGCAACAAATTATGCTGACAACTTGAGTCAGGCTCACAGTTAAATATTCTGGAAGCTGTGTAAATTAACGCACAGGGCCATGTTCTTTGCAGACAGAAATGATATGTACATGCACTACACCTGTTTCAACTCAACAAATGTTAATGAGCAAGTTATACAAAGGTGAGCCAACAGAGGTGATCTGTTTGGATTTCCAGGATGCCTTTGATAACGTGCCACACAGGAGGCTTCTGAATAAGATAGGAGCTCCTGGTGTTAGGGGCAAGGTACTGGCATGGATGGAGGATTGGCTGACTAGCAGAAAGCAGAGAGTGGGGATAAAGGGGTCACCACAGCCAGTGACTTGTGGAGTTGCACGGGGGTCTGAGTCAGGGCCACAACTATTCATGTTATACGTTAACAATCTGGACAAAGAAACTGAGCACAACGTTGCTAAGTTTGCAGATGACATAAAGACGGGTGTAGTGAAAGGTAGTGTTGAGGAAATGGAAGACTCTTGAACAGACTGGGCAAAGAAGTGGCAGATGGAATACAATGTGTGAAAGTGTGAGGTAGGAAGAATAGAGGCCGCCTATTTTCTATACAGGGAAAGGCAGAAATCTGAACCACATTGAAATTACAGAATACTGAGAGGCCTAGATAAAGTGGATGTGGAGAAGATTTCCACTAGTAAGAGACAAGGACGCAAGGTCACAGCCTTAGAGTAAAGGGAGAAAGATTTATAAAACCACAATTAAGAAATGAAAAGCAGCTATTGCTGAGACTAATCTGTGCATCTAAATGTTCCCAATTGTGATTAACACATCCAACACCGATAAGGGATTGGACCTAGATACTATTAATTAAATGATATACTGAATACAATGCCATGTGGTACTTTTATCCACTGAGCCATTTTAATTAATACATTTAGTGGAAAATGTTCAAATGCTAAAAACTGAAAAACCATGGAATAAACCTCAGAGCATCTTTTGATTTTCTGAATAAATTATCTGAGAATTAAGCTATGTAACTAAGTGCTGAGTGATCATTTATGTAATGATGTGATTTTAAGTTAAGTTTGCTTTAATTTTACTAAGCCTTTGCAAGGCAGCTATGTATTAGGGATTTGCAGCCAAAGTACAAGTCCAGGTGTCTTCAAGAAACTGAAGTTTATTTTTTAAAAAATGGATTGAGTATTCATAACATTGGCACTATGTTGTATCACATTTCTGAATTTTGTAAAAGTTGGCCATGAGAATAGACTGGTTTAATTGGCAACTCAACTGCAGAGAGAGAGTCTTTGCCAAGTAATACCTTCTACAGGTTATTTGGGAAGGGCTGTTGATTAAGAGACAGATAAAATCTAGCCAATAAAGGTAAGAAAGAAACCAACACTCCTGAAGAAACCTTGGATTGTTTTGTAAATGGGACTGTCCAAGCTCACCATCAATGCCTCTGCAATCTCGTCATCTCCTTCATAGCTCTGGGATGTAGTCCATCTATCTGGTTGTTTTATCCAAGCTGTTAAGTGCAAGATACCCAGGCAATTTGTAAACCGCAATTGTACTTATTGGGGCCACATCACAAGTGGTTTATTTTCTCTAATCTGTTCATCCTTTTTACTGACTGAAATTATTGTTGATCCTCTTTTCAGAATATTGGAGAATGAGAGGAATGTTTTATCCAAGTCATAAAACAAAAGAATAATGTTGGTTTTACTCCTCAACTCCACCCTTTCCAGCCACGGACAAGACTTTGGTGTTGATATAGATGCAGGAATGTAGGCAGGCAGTCACAGAAGTTGGCTACATCGGTCAGTGTGGCGATCCCCCACAACTATGTCAATGCTTCACCATTTCTTGGAGGCCAGTTAAGGTACAGAATGGGTTACCTGACAATAAATAGAGAACAGCTTGTTCATTCAATTAAGAACCTTGATCAGAGGTTAAGTGGAATTTTCTAGTTGGCTTGTGAAGTCCCCCATGGTACTGAGATCACAGCAGTTTTCTGGAGGTGGCTTTATAGTGACAGATCGGGGTTCTAACTCTTCACTTTCCTCTGGATATACCTTGTAGCCATAATACTTACCTGAATATGGATGAGTCTACTGGCTCCCTCCATGATAGTGGTCCAACAGATGAGGCAGTCGCTTTTCTGCATTTTTGAAAAAGGTTTTGAGAGGATGCCTCAAGATGGCTTTTATTGGACCTTCAGTTTTGAACGCTCACAAGCCCCCTTCAATTAAATGGTGATTCCACTCTCTACACAATAATCCGCCAGTCCTGCAAAAATTGCCATTGGGTACATGTTCCCAAAGTGATGCAGGGTCAGGACCTGGATTGTAGCCCAAAATGGAAAATTTTGAGAAAGCAAGCTTTTGATCATGTTAGTCTGTTAAGTCGGAGATACTCAGGCAGGCTCAAAATTTGTAATTGTACTTATCGGGGCCAGATCACAAGTGGCTTATTTTCTCTAATCTGTTCATCCCTTTTATGTTTTATTGCTGCTGCACATGTTTTTTTCAGCTATAATTTCAGCTCTAATTTTCTTCTGAAGTACATTCACAAAGATTTATTTGCTTGTTTTGGCCAGGCATACATCTGCACACTAGCTGCCAGTGATGTCATGCCGAGTGTCATGTCTTGACTGTTATTTCACAGCCCATAGTGAACGTTTGATGTAGGTTCCAGTTGACTTACAGGAGGCGCAAAATTCAGGTCAAAAACAAACGGTAAAACCTCTTATGCTTACAGTGTAAGCTAAAGGACAAGCTAACATGGAGTCCTGACAAATGCCTGAATTAGAACTTGGTCTGTTTTAGCAGAACGTAAGATTACAGTGGAGCAGTCAGTCTCCTTTAATGAAATAGTATTCTCGAGGAGAAAGTAACACTAATGTGATTATCAAGTTAAAAGTAGTTCAGAACACTCAGGCATATGACTTAATTGAAACCACCCATATAGTCCTCTTATGTTGTTGATTAATGCATAACTGACATAGAAATACAACAATCTTAGGATTGTTAGTCAAATCTTTTTGTGTACTAAACAAGATAATTTTCATTTTATTTGCAGCCTCTGTTTTAAAGATGGAAATATCTAGTGTACAAATGGTACAAACAAATATACTTTAAATGGCTTGAAGGTTCCTGCTGACAAACTAATGTTCTTAGTCAATTTTAACTTTGTTGTTCAAGTGCTGAAATGACATCTGAAAATTGGGAGAAAAAATGGCCTCATAGATTGCAGGATGTTCTAAAAAACTATTTCCTCCCCAGGTGTAGCCTAGCAATAAAATGAGGCACTGAAACTGTTGGGAAGACCAATCTTTTGGGATCAGGGCCATATTAATTTGTAAAAAATGAATATTTCATCCTTGTATTTCTCAATGACTCAAAGAATTGCCCACCCAACTCCATCTGCTCCCAAGCTTCTGCTCCCCTTGCTAAGGTATCAGTGCATGACATGTGCATGACCGCTCAAAGATGACTATACAACATCTCCTGAAATGGTATGTTGAAAGTCTCCAGCATGCTGTACTACTGTGTCACCTCTTGGCATTCCTTCTTTTAACTTGGTTTCCACTAAATAGTTGGAAGATACAATTGTTATTTTGTCTCTGAGGATTAAGTATTTGTATATCTGAAAAAGAAAGGAAGGAATTGGTTTTTTGTATATAGTGTCTAATGTGATGTAGCCACAGTGCTTTACAACCAATGAAATACTTTGGTAGTCACTGTTGCAATGTGGGAAACATGCAGCCAGTTTTCATACAATGATGTCCCACAAATAGAAATGTGATATATACCAAATAATCTGATAATGTTAATTCTTTTTCTAGATAAAGCTTCTTTGGCAGTGCATCAGGTGTGGATTGTTTCATTTCACAGAGGCAGTTTGGTCATGTCAGTGAGACTGACAAGTGAACAAAAAAACCAAAAGAGGTACACCACAGGAATTCCAAGTCGGTGTTGATCATCATGCCCTAACTAAACTAAAGAGCAAACCTTCTGCCCTGGGTGGCATGGTGGCTCAGTGGTTAGCACTGCGGCCTCACATCACCAGGGTCCCAGGTTCGATTCTGTCTGTGTGGAGTTTGCACATTCTCCCCATGTCTGCGTGGGTTTCCTCCAGGTGCTCCAGTTTCGTCCCACAGGTCCAAAGATGTGCAGGTCGGGTGAATTGGCCATGCTAAATTGCCCATAATGTTAGGTGCATTAGCCAGAGGGCAATGGGACTGGGTGGGTTACTCTTCGGAGGGTCGGTGTGGACTTGTTAGGCCGAAGGGCCTGTTTTCACACTGTAGGGAATCTAATCTAATCTTATTCGGTCTGTATTTCTGTACTCCCTCCATAATCATGTAACTATCCAGATATCTCTAAAATATTCCCAACATGCCTGCAATGCGTTCTAGGATCCTACCACTCTCTGTGTTAAAAACTTTCCTCTTACATCTCCTTTAAAGTTCTCCCCTCACTTTGAACCTGTGCCTCCTTGTAATTGAAATGTCAGCCCTGGGAAAAATAACCCTGCCTATCCACCCTATCTATGCCTCTCTTAATTTTGTAGACCTCTATCAGGTCTCCTCTCAGCCGTCTTCTTTCCAATGAAAACAATCCTAGTCTTTTTAACCTTTACTCATTGCCAATGCCCTTAAGACTTGGCAACATCCTGATGAACCTTCTCTGCACTCTCTCCAAAGCTTCCAAATCCTTCTAGTAGTGTGATGACCAAAACTGCACACAATAGTCCAGGTATGGTCTATCAAGGATTTTATATAGCTGCAACATGGTTTTCCAATTCTTATAGTCCATGCCTTGGCCGATGAAGGCACGTATGCCGTATACCTTTTTAATCACCTTGGTCACCTGTATTGCTACTTTTAAGGAACTGTGAACCTGCACGCCCAGATCCGTCTGTATGTTAATGTTCCTAAGAGTTCTGCCATTTAGCGTATAATTCACACCTAAATTTGATCCTCTAAAATGTATCACCTCGCAGTTGTCTGGATTAAACTTCATCTGCCATTTCTATACCGAAGTCGCCAATCTATCTGTATCCTCTGGTATCCTTTCACAATCGTTGGCACTATCAGCAATTCCACCAAATTTGGTGTCATCTGCAAACTTACTAATCAGCCACCCACATTTTCCTCCACATCAGTTATATATACTACAAATAACAAAGAACCTAAATCTGACCCCTGTGGGACACCACTAGTTACCAGACTCCTTTCTGAAAAACACCGTTCTATGACCAAGCTAATTTTGTATCCTGCTTCTTGGATGCTGTCTGACCTGCTGTGCTTTTCCAGCACAACACTGTCTTACTTTCTCATTGTATCCGCCTAGCCAGCCCACCTTGAATCCTATCAAATGCCTTACTAAAGTCCATATAGACTATATTCACAGCCCTTCCCTCATCAATTATCATTGTCACCTCTTCAAAAAATTCAGTCAGATTGGTGAGTCATGACCTTCCCCGGACAAAACTATGCTGCCTGTCACTAACTAATCTATTTTCTTACAAATGTGCATATATCTTGCCCCTCAGTACCTTCTCCAAGAGATTTCCCATCACAGATGTCAGGCTCAACGGCCTATAATTTCTTGCATTATCCCTGCTATCTTTCTTAAAAAAAGAGAACAAAACTGGCTAATCTCCAGTCCTCTGAAACCTTGCCTGTGGTCAAAGAGAATGTGAAGATATCTGCTAATGCCCCAGCTATTTGTTCCCTTGCCTTTCACAGTAACCTGGGAATAGATCCCTTCTGGCTGCAGAGACTTATCTACCTGAATGCAATTTAGGATACCCAAAACTTCCTCATTCAATATATTGATGTTCTCTAGAGTATTCACATACTCATCCCTGACCTCAGCATCAGTCATGTATCTCTCCTTGATGAATACTGATACAAAGTACGCATTAAGGATCTCTCCCATTTCCTGTGGCTCCTCCTTTGTCCTTGAGTGGGCTTACTCTTTCCCTTTCTACCCTGTTCTGTATTAAATTTGCTAAAGACATTTCATGACCCCTTTTAGCCTTCCTAATTCCGGGTTTAAGTTCTTTCCTATGTGATGTTATAAAGATACCTGATGGTATCAGGTATCACAAAAGTGACAATATGCTATGTATCTGGATAGAGCGAAAGTAAAACAAATTGTACATTTATAGCACTTCTTAACACATCTGAGCAACATTTAAAGTAATTTTGATGCAATTAATTGTTTTGAAGTGCAGTAACTATTATCAGATAGGCATAACTGACACCTACTGTATATTACATGCAACTAAATCACTTGAACAGAAATTAAGTAAATGAGGATTTAGACTTTATTTTGATGCAAGCAGTGTAGAGTTGTAACCTTTGTTCACAGTGTACTGATCAAAAAGGCTAGTTGTAGTATTTTCCTTCATCCTGAGTGATGGGGAGAAAAGAGCATCCTCCAATTTAGATTTATTACATGCTGAAAACTAATTGAAGTCATGAAAAGGATAATATAGAGCTGATTTAGGAGGTTTGCTTCATCTTTCCCTTGCATTATTTTCATTGCAACTGCTGTCAGATCAAAAGCCTTCTTAAAGTTTGGTACTAAACTTACGATTCACCAGTGGTGATATTACTTTAGCACTAGATTTATGCACATTATTTATGAGCATTTAGATTAAACTCTAATATTGTGACTGTAATCACAACCACATCATTTCATTTAAAGTCTCAAGATGGACCTACAAATATACATCAAAACATCACATTGCACTGACAGCATTAAGTATTACCCCAATCTTATGGATTCACTGATTGCTTTTCACACTGTATTCTGCCATAGAATTCACTATTTTCAAATTATTCCAGATACCTCCAAAGAATTCTTTGTTATAATTAAAGAGCAGAGAAAACTACTTGATTCCAGTCTTGTGGATTCAGCTGCATACATGCTTTTCCACCCTCTCATATTACTCCCCATAGCTTGAATTTGGCTTTCATTTCAACATAATCCCTGCCAGTAACTGGATTTAATGATGTACTGAGTTTTGGACTACTACCTCACTTGCAGCTGTGTCTGATCCTTGGTTGATTCTCTTTTGCATTCATTTTTATTCTATTTATCTGGCAACAATTTAGCCATTTTCTTTCTTCCTGTAGAAGTCTTTGTGCTGTTTCATTGGGTTCCACCATCATTTATTTCCCATGAGGTACCTTGAGAATAGTCAGTAACCTGACTGTGATATCTTACCTTTTGAGGGATTTGGTTTTGTCAGAATGTTTACACCCTGTGCTGTGTATGTTATTGTTTCAGCTTACCAAGATCTGCTTTTATATTAGAAAAAAACTATTATTACAGGAAATTGACTTTCATTTTTATCAAATATTACTGGAGAAGCGTATTGTACTAAAAGGCCATGTGATCCTAAATATAAGCAAGGAAAAATGTTACCTCAGATTAAGACTGCTGGTTTGAACTAGCCTTGAAACAAATGAATGCATTCTCACTTAAGTCCATTGAACAGTTTTTTTTTCCAGATTTAGAAATAGAATTAGGTACAGGTGACAATAGAATTTATAGGTACAAAAGTCCGAATTATTAAAAAGCCCCATCTAGATATAAAACCCAAAACAACCATCTAAGATTTTTTTTTGAAAAGTTTTTTTCCAAAAGCAGAAATACAAAAAAACACAGAGTTTAGATCAGAGTGATGCTGAAAAAGTACATCAGGTCAGGCAGCATCCGAGGAGCAGGAAAATCGACATTTCGGGCAAAAGCCCTTCATCAGGAATAGAGGCAGGAAGCCTCCAGAGTGGAAAGATAAAGGGGGGGAAGGAGAGCTGGGGAGAAGGTAGCAAAGAGTACAATAGGTGAATGGGGGTGGGGATGGAGGTGATCGGTCAGAGGGGAGGGTGGAGCGGATAGGTGGGAAGGGAGATTGGCAGGTGGGACAGGTCATGAGGATGGTGCTGAGTTGACCTCTGACCTATCACCTCCATTCCCACCCCCATTCACCTATTGTACTCGTTGCTACCATCCCCCACCCTCCTCTATGACCTATCACCTCCATCCCCACCCCCATTCAACCTATTGTGCTCTTTGCTACCTTCTCCCCAGCACCCCCCCACACCACCCCCATTTATCTTTCCACCCTGGAGGCTTCCTGCCTCCATTCCTGATGAAGGGTTTTTGCCCGAAACTTCGATTTTCCTGCTCCTCGGATGCTGCCTGACCTGCTGTGCTTTTTCGGCACCACTCTGATCTAAACTCTAGTTTCCAGCATCTGCAGTCCTCACTTTTGCCTAAAAAAAGAAGAAAGGGGGAAACGTCCAGATCTAAAAGTCTTATCTCTATGAGGTCGCCTTATCTCTGTAAGATTTCTCCCCAAACTGATGACTGGTGCTGTGCGTGCAATTTAACTGCACATCACCCAAAGGAAGCAAATATGACTGAGCTATTGGACCGTCAAAGCATCAACACTAAGTCCAATCCTGGTTATACCTTTTACTCAGTTGTTTGCAGTTTTTAACAGACTGCATTTATACTTTCTCTTCAGACCAACTGCAATGCCTTAATTGCTGGTCTGGCTAAGATTAGTTAACTCAGTAATAACCTTGAGATGCCTGCTAGGTAATCCCAATTTAAATGGTTCAGTACCTCCAGAAATTGTATTTTTATTTATTTTGTCATATCTGGAACCCCAGGCAGCATTATTGAAGAATGCACTACAATATATTAGTAAGGAACATATGAAAGGTACGAGTAGATACTTCCCATTTAATACATAGAATTATAGGATGTTTCAGTTTAAGTCTGTCTTGAAACGAATGATTTTGCAGCAATCTTTTGTTTTTCATATAACTTATTCAACTTCAGTTCAACATTTGGCATTTAAGTCAAATGAAGATCAGTGAAGATTCTGCATTTGGCCAGGTTTAACCAGCAGTCCTATCAGTCCATTAATATTATGCTATTTTATTGTACTGCACAAAAAAAGTATAATTTTGTAATATGTAGTTTAAAAAAAGAAAAACATGTTACTGCAGAATATCTCAGACCCCAGATTAGGATTTAACCTGTGCTGATAGAATAAATGTTTCATATGTCTATTGGCAATTTGCAGTTCTCTAAATACATTTATCAATACATACCATAAGTCTCCTACAAATCAGAGATTGGCAGTAAATTAGTTGATTGTGAAAGACACTACAAAGTAGAAAATTTTGAGCAATGCCCAGTTGAACTATAATGTGTGTTCTTCTAAAGTTGACTTAAGGTATACTCCTGTGACACAGCAGTACTTGAAACTGACATTGGAAGAAGACCTTAGGAAATATTTTATTCCCTGCCATTGACAGTTTTCATGCTAAGGAACTTTGAAGTAAAATTTAAAAATATGTAGGGTCCTGTAGAAGATTATTCTAATGTCGTTTACAATGTTAGTTAGAAACAATCAGCTGGAAAAACGCAGCAGGTCAGGCAGCATCCAAGGAGCAGGAGAATCGACGTTTCGGGCATGAGCCCTTCTTCAAGAATGAGGAGAGTGTGCCAAGCAGGCTAAGATAAAAGGTAGGGAGGAGGGACTTGGGGGAGGGGCGTTGGAAATGCGATAGGTGGAAGGAGGTTAAGGTGAGGGTGATGGGCCGGAATGGGGGTGGGAGCGGAGAGGTCAGGAAGAAGATTGCAGGTTAGGAAGGTGATGCTGAGTTCGAGGGATGGGACTGAGGCAGGGTGGGGGGAGGGGAAATGAGAAAACTGGAGAAATCTGAGTTCATCCCTTGTGGTTGAAGGGTTCCTAGGCAGAAGATGAGGCGCTCTTCCTCCAGCCGTTGTGTTGCTATGGTCTGGCGATGGAGGAGTCCAAGGACCTGCATGTCCTTGGTGGAGTGGGAGTGGGAGGGGGAGTTGAAGTGTTGAGCCGCGGGGTGGTTGGGTTGGTTGGTCTGGGTGTACCAGAGGTGTTCTGTGAAACGTTCCGCAAGTAGGCAGCATGTCTCCCCAATATAGAGGAGGCCACATCGGGTGCAGCGGATGCAGTAAATGATGTGTGTAGAGGTGCAGGTGAATTTGTGGCAGATATGGAATGATCCCTTGGGGCCTTGGAGGGAAGTAAGGGGGGGAGATGTGGGCGCAAGTTTTGCATTTCTTGCGGTTGCAGGGGAAGGTGCCGGGAGTGGAGGTTGGGTTGGTTGGGGGTGTGGACCTGACAAGGGAGTCACAGAGGGAGTGGTCTTTTCGGAACGCTGATAGGGGAGGGGAGGGAAATATATCCCTGGTGGTGGGGTCCGTTTGGAGGTGGCGGAAATGACGACGGATGATATGATGTATATGGAGAACCAGTGGGGTTCTGTCCTGGTGGCGATTGGAGGGGCGGGGCTCAAGTGTAGAGGAGCGGGAAGTAGAGGAGATGCGGTGGAGAGCATCGTCGATCATGTTTGGGGGGAAATTGCGGTCTTTGAAGAAGGAGGCCATCTGGGTTGCTCGGTATTGGAACTGGTCCTTCTTTGAAGAAGAAGGCCATCCGGGTTGTCTTTGAAGAAGGAGGCCATCTACGTTGTCTTTAAAGAAGGATGCCATCTGGGTTGTTCTTTGAAGATAAGGCAGGAACAGGATACTGATTAAGGATGATCAGCCATGATCATATTGAATGGTGATGCACGCTTGAAGGGCAGAATGGCCTACTCCTGCATCTATTGTCTATTGTAAATATCAAAAGGAAAAATAATGAGTTTTTCATTCTTCTTTCTCTGCAGAATGCTGTCATGGGCCATGGGGATTTCCTATGAGCCAGTATTTGAGAAGCAATATCTGGCGTTGTGGACGGAATGCTAGAATGTCTGCATGTCTGGTACTTTTTCACATCAATCTTGAAATTTACTGCACGTGATGCATCAATTTAAGTAAATTATAGGTTTGCAGAGTCATCCCAATAAAGAGCTTAAAAATGTTGTTTTCATTTTACTTTGTAGCCATTGGAAAGAGTGACATTTGGCCAGGGGGTAAGTTTTATTCAATCATATTTCAACTTTGACAACAAATGAATTGGTCATTTTATTTTAAACTTCACTGTAATTATGTTTGCTTGAGCATTAATTGCTTTTTCTAATCAAATGATGTATGGAAATTTAAATACTGATAGCAGTATAGAATGTCCCCGATATGAGAATCTCCCAGCTTTGGAACAAAGTTATGGACTGACTTGAATAGTCAGAAAAAATTTCCAATGAAGCCAATGATTGCAAAGTTTCTTTCCTTCTGCATATTAACCAGTGATTTAAATCCTTGTCATGTGATAAGTGTACTGTGCTCCAAACCAAGCATTTTGTTGGAAGAAAACCATTGGAATGGACTAATAGATGTAAGATGTGGGTTCCCAATTTATCATCATATCTGAGGGCTAATATTACACAATATGCTATTGAACAATGAGACATGGAAGTCCCAGATTAGATCCATGCTTAGCTACCTGAACCCAGTTAAACTCTGGGGCATTAACAGGAAAGAGGAAGTGTAGTTTACTAATGTTCTTGCTCCTGATCATTATTCGTATCTACTGCCAATTACTGACCACTTAAGGGCCTCATGTCGCAACTGCTGGTATTGATCCACCTGCACATAGGCCTGTTGCAGTTGGGAAACTTCTACTTTTAGAGTCTTAATTCCATGGGGAGGCCCTCCACTGGCTTCGCCACTACCTGTTTGGCTTGTAGTTTGATGGCCTTCCTGAAAAGATGCAGCATGGGACTCTTACCGATTCTGCTGTCAGATAAGATCACCAATGCCTCAACAAAATTCCTCCCCACTGCCTCAAATTAAAGATATTAATTTTTTAATATCATCTTATCTTCCTTCATGACCTCAGCACTCCCAATTTTTGTAATCTGCTCCAGCCCTACAAGTTTCCAAAAACTCTGTTTACCTCTGATTCTGACCTTCTATTTAATGTTGTGGTTCTGTTCGCTGAGCTGGAAATTTTTGTTGCAAACATTTCGTTCCCTGTCTAGGTGACATCCTCAGTGCATGGGAGCCTCCTGTGAAGTGCTTCTGTGGTGTTTCCTCCGGCATTATAGTGGCCTGTCCCTGCCGCTTCCGGTTGTCAGTTTCAGCTGTCCGCTGTAGTGGCTGGTATATTGGGTCCAGGTCGATGTGTTTGTTGATGGAGTTTGTGGATGAGTGCCATGCTTCTAGGAATTCCCTGGCTGTTCTTTGTTTGGCTTGCCCTATAATGGTAGTGTTGTCCCAGTCGAATTCATGTTGCTTGTCGTCTGCGTGTGTGGCTACTAGGGATAGCTGGTTGTGGCGTTTCGTGGCTAGTTATAGGGACAGGCCACTATAAATGCCGGAGGAAACACCACAGAAGCGCTTCACAGGAGGCTCCCAATAACTGAGGATGTCACCTAGACAGGGGACGAAACGTTTGCAACAAAAATTTCCAGCTCAGCGAACAGAACCACAACAACGAGCACCTGAGCTACAAATCTTCACCCAAACTTTGAACTTCTATTTAATGTCCAGTCACTTTGCCCTACCATTTGGAGCACAATTGAGTCCTCTAGAACTGATGCCATGAAATTTCCTCCCAGAATATCTCTGTCTGACACTGTGATTTTTCTCAGACTAGCTATTTGACCAAGCGTATCTAATCAATGCACGATTGTGTTTGTTTGGAACACCATGGGCTGAATCTTACATGGAACTGTCTGTGTCATTTTTGGCATGTTTCAATGGTTGTTTCTCTCCACTAGGCAAAGGTTTTCTCATACAATCTTCTGAAACTCACTTCATTAACTTGCTTCAACCATTCTCTCACTTGTTGTTTGTGATGGTCATTGCATGACAGTTGCATTGTACCAATGCTACTTGCCACTTATCTGCTGAAGCCTGGATTTTGTCCAGGTCTTTCTGCATATGGACTCAGGCTGTATCAGTATCTGAGGAATTGTGAATGGTGCTAATCATTGTGCAGTTGTCAGCAACATTCCCACTTTTGTTATAATTCTGGAGGAAGTCTGAAAATGGTTGAGTCTAAGACATGACCCTGAAGAACTCTCGAAGTGATGTTCTGAAGCTAAGATGATTGAACAACAATGACAACCATCTTCCTTTATATTGGGTAAGAGTCCAATCAATGGAGAGTTTTCTCTCCATTTCCATTCACTTCAATTTGCTTAGGCCTGTTCATGTTATTATTCATTGATTCATAAAGTCATAGAGATGTACAGCATGGAAACAGACGCTTCAGTCCAACTCATCCATGCCGACCAGATATCCTTAACTAATTTGATTCCATTTGCCAGCATTTGGCCCTTATCTCTCTAAATCCTTTTTATTCATATACCCATTCAGATACCTTTTAAATGCTATAATTGTACCAGCCTCCATCACTTCCTCTGGCAGCTCATTCCATTCACGCACCACCCTTTGTGTGAAAAGGTTTCCCCTTAACTTAAGATTCTTTTAAATCTTTACCCTGTCACCCTAAACCTATGCCCTCTAATTGTAGATTCCCCCATTCCAAAAGACTTTGTCTAATTACCCTATCCATGTGCCTCATGATTTTATAAATCTATATTCATACAAACTGTTTTATTCTCAAGAGTAATCACTTTCACGTCAGCTCACCTCATCTATTTTTCTGTCTTAAAGCTACAAAGTAAATGAATTTTTTAGTTGCTGTTTTATGTACGATTTATTCTGTAATTGGCATAGTTTGATGATAAAGCATCTTCACTTGTTGAACTTTGTCCATTGTAAAGGATAATGTTTTGTGAGGTACTGCAGAACTGTCAGTGCTTCTGGAGCCATACTTCAAAATAACACAGCTTCAAAAATTGGAGGAAAAATTATCCTTGGTTGTGTAAAAATGTTGAAAAATGTTTTTTGATGTCATTTAAAATACTTTCAACTTGAACTGTGATTTGAGAATATTGGACAAACATTGTGTTTTTATTACTTGTAAGATTAAGCTATGTAGGAATATTTGCTTGTTCTTAAGAGTTCTTAAAGGACACGCTAGTTCATATGTGAAATCTCAAGAAGTTTATCTCAAGCAAGAACACATATAAGTTCAACATTATTTCTTCGTAGAAAGATATGAAGTCCCTTTTAAATTGGGCACTTTGTTGTCCCTTTGAATAAATTGTTAAGAGGTTAATATAAACCTTCCCCTCACACCGCTTTGAGCTATGGTTCATTTCTTCGTTCAGTAGTAAACAAAATTTCTATTATGTGTGATGGTAAGCGCACTGGGGTGGCGCACTGGAAATCATGCTTAACCGTTCCCTGAGTGGTTACAAAAGGTTTTAAAATCTGCACAATTTGTCTGTTAGACTGAGGTTGACAGAAAACATGGACCAGGTTTCTGTACGTAATCAGAATTACTATTTACAGGTAAATAGACTGTAGCAACTGGTAAACAATTATGAACTGTCAGCCTACAACACTACAAGTTAAATCTCTAGTCCACTTATAAACTTCTGATCCACACAGTAGACACAGATCGGAAAAAAAGACACAAGTGTTATGGATGGAGGAAAAATTTGAAAAGTAGTTGTGTTGTCTCTGTTCACAAAACCTGCTGAGCTGGTTCTTGTGCTGGTCAGAACAATGCTTTTGATTCCTGCCTATCCAGGTGCTTTCACTAGTTTGCAGGAGGCATAGAGTGGCTGGTTCACAGTTACAGAAGATCTGTGGCTTATTAATTAAAAGTCACAAATTATAGCAATTGCTGAAGGAAAGATAAACTTTCTTCAGACTGAAAATTGCTTTTACTGCAGAAAATAGAGAACTCCGGAACTTGTGGAGATATGAAGGCTTCTGAAGTTAGCAGGCAGAAGGCCTTGGTCATTGATAACTGGTCACTAGTTCACAGACCAATCAGCTGGCTGAATCTCCATTTGTACATGTGCCTCAGTTTCAGGTCTTTTGCAAACTATATTTCAACTGCTTAAACAAACAGCTGTATAAACAATGTTTAGTGTCATGTTCCTTGCTTTTAAAAACAGCAGTAGTTCTTCAGCAATCTTTTTAAAACAGTTCTTTTCACAGTTCAGTTCACAATCAAAAATACAGAAAAATAAAAAGTCAAAGTCTTTACAGATGACTTATACTGCAAATGGTAAAGGAAATGTTATGTGACATATTTTATTGTAAAAGTAAAGAGAAATTCAGATTTTATTTGCTGATGAGTAATTATTTGCTAGTTTTATTGCTTATTTAGAGGAGGACCTGTTGCCTATTTTTCAGAAGATTATTTTGTAGAATTTACTGTCGTTTCCATCATTTCTGTAAGTGTGTGACAAATTTCAGAATTCATCTGGTACTTATCTTTTAATCAGAATATCTCAGAATTGCCAAACTGATTCCAGCAGTGTGGCTGTTTTATACAAAACAGCAGCAAAAACCACAAAACAGGGCCAAAATGAAAACTCAAAATGGGATTGATTTTGGCATGAAAAAAGTAAATGATAAACTCTGCATTGTAGATAGCTGGTACTTCTGTGATTATGCAATTTTTACAGTATTCTTACCAGCTGTTAAGATCACTGGGGATTGTTATTATTAAACTTATTACACTCTTAATCCTTTTGCTGTGAATGTGCTAAATTACATTTGTTGATTTGTTCTGAATTGACAGTGTCTGGTTCTTTTATTGTTGGCAGCTTCCTTCCGAATCCTTATTTTATCGTGCAGTTCTGCAAGTTATTATCAAAGAGCATTTTGGAAATGGAAAGGCATATACCACACTGCAAAGAACAAAGTATGTTTTGGAAGTTTGCATGAAATTTGAAGAATATTAAAATTAGCATGTCATGAATGTTTTCTGACATAGATTTAATGGAGAACAATGCATTTATTTCACAGCATCTGAAGATGATTATTCAAAACAGATCTAGAGGACTGGGTGGTAGGATTGACTTGTATTTTCCAGTTTCACATCCAATTAATTAAGCCTAAAATGATGGGACAAGAAAACAACTCTGTGTGCTGGCTGTGACAACTTCCGAGTGGGAAAAGTTTGGAAAGTTTCAATTTAGGGTCCAGGAGTCTATACTCAGAAGTGTTCATAATTCGGCAGAAAAGGATTTTTTATTCACTCATGGGATATGGCCATCACTGGCTGACTAGCATTTATTGGCTGTCCCTAGTTGCCATTGAGAAGGTGGTAGTGAGTTGCCTGCTTGCTACACTGCAGTCCATGTGTTGTGAATTGATCTAAAATGCCCTTGGGAGCAAAGTTCAGGATTTTTATCTGGTGACAGTGAAGGAATGGCAATATGTTTCCAAGTCAGGATGAAAAGTGGCTTGAAGAGGACCTTGCAGGTTATGCTATTCCCATGTGCCTGCTGCTGTTGTCCTTCTAGATGGAAGTGCTTCTGGGTTTGCAAGATAATGTCTAAGGATCTTTGGCAAATTTCTGCGGTGCATCTTATAGATAGTATGAACTCCTGCTACTGAACATTGGGGGTGGAAGTAATGCATGTTTATGGATGTGGTACCAACCAAGCGGGCAGCTTTGCCTAGATAGTGTCAACCTTCTTGAATGGTGTCAGAGCTGCACCCATCCAGGTAAATGGGGAATATTCCATCCCACTCCTAACTTATGCTTTGTAGATGGTGGACAGGCTTGGGTATGTCAGGAGGTGAGTTACTTGCTCTAATATTCCTAGTCTCTGATGTGCTTTATTTATTTATAAATACAGGCACTGTATTTAAATGGAAAATCCAGTTGAGTTTCTAGTCAATGGTAACCCCAAAGATGTTGATGTGGGGGTTTCAGTGATGGTAACACCATTGAATGTCAAGTTGCAGTGTTTAGATTGACTCTTACTGGAGATGGTCATTGCCTTGCATTTGTATGACACAAATGTTACTTGCCGCAAATGAATTTTGCAATAAGGATGATCTGTTCTTCTTGTTAATACATATCTTTGGTGCAGAGTCGCAGTGTCATTTGGTGTTGCAACCAACAGAAAATTGCCAATTACACTACTCTGATATGTCCAAAATTGTAGAAACATAAGAACAGGATTAGGTCATTCAGCACACCATGCACACACAGACATACATAAATTCTGTTGCACTGATGAACCATAGCTGATATTTATTTATCTACACATGCATATTCTGAACCCGAGTTCTGAAATTTTCAATTGACCTCACATCATCAGTTTGTTTGGGGGCCGGAGTTTCAGATTTCCACCACGCTTTATGAAGAAGTATTTTTTGACGTCACCCTGAAAGACATGATTCTAATTTTAAAGTAATATCACACAACACCGCCCCCCCCCCTTTTGGACTTGAGCATCAGAGCAAGTTAAACTTTCTATACATACCCTATTATAATCTTTATTGATTTACATCACCTATTTCACTCTCTTCCAGATCCGTGAGACGCTTTTCCTTCTCTTCCCTTTCCATCCCTCAAGCTTCAACATTCAATTCGGCATTTGTTCTTTTTTATAGCAGCTCCAGCATGCTGTCAACATTGCAAATAGGTGTTTCCTCCATTACACTTTAGTCTGTTTGTCAATGACCCTCAACACTTTGTCTTCTTCCTATTGTATCTTGCCTAGCGATCACCTTCCCCTGCCTCTTCCTTCATCATCCAAAACCCCAAACACTCGTTCCATGTGGAACAATGATTTACTGGTACTTCTTTGAAATTTATGTGCGACATGGAAAGCTCAATATGGTCTCTACTACCTTGAGGGAAAGAAATGCAGGCTGTTGGTTCCTGTGTGAAATATCCCCAGTTAGTTTACAAGCTTAACTTTGATTTTAAAGTTGCTTGTTGTTTAATTTAAAATTTTTGCTTCCACACCGACTTTTCTATCGTTGGCTTGTTAGTGTTGTACTAAAGCTCAACACAAGCTCAAAGAACAGCAGCTTATTTTATGTTTAGACATTTCACAGCTTTCTGAATTTAACATTGAATTGAATAATTTCACACCAGAACCTGTTACCCCGAAATTTCATGTTTTCTTTGCCATTTGCAGTTTGAGTTTAGATTAGAGTGGTGCTGGAAAAGCACAGCAGGTCAGGCAGCATCCGAGGAGCAGGAAAATCGATGTTTTGGGCAAAAGCCCTTCATCACGAATGGAGGCAGGGAGCCTCCAGGGTGGAGAGATAAATGGGGGTGTGGGGTGGCTGGGGAGAAGGTAGCAAAGAGTACAATAGGTGAATGGGGGTGGGGATGGAGGTGATAGGTCAGAGGGGAGGGTGGAGTGGATAGATGGGAAGGGAGATTGGCAGGTAGGACAGGTCATGAGAACAGTGCTCAGCTGGAAAGTTGGAACTGGGATAAGCTGGGGGAGGGGCATTCTACCTCCAGGCGTCGGGTGGTGAGGGAGCGGCGGTGAAGGAGGCCCACGACCTGCATGTCCTCGGCAGAGTGGGAGGGGGAAGTTGAAATGTTGGGCCACAGGGTGGTGGGGTTGATTGGTGCGGGTGTCCTGGAGATGTTCCCGAAAGCGCTCTGCGAGGAGACGTCCAGTCTCCACAATGTAGAGGAGACCGCATAGGGAGCAATGCATACAATAAATGACATTGGTGGATGTGCAGGTGAAATTTTGATGGATGTGGAAGGCTCCTTTGGGGCCTTCGTTGGAGGTGAGGGAGGAGGTGTGGGCGCAGGATTTGCAATTCCTGCGGTGGCAGGGGAAAGTGACGGGACGGGAGGGTGGGTTGTTGAGGGGCGTGGACCTGACCAGGTAGTCACGGAGGGAACAGTCTTTGCGGAAAGGGGTGGGGAGGGAAATATATCTCTGGTGCTGGGGTCTGTTTGGAGGTGGCGGAAATGTCGGCGGATGATGCGGTTTATGCGAAGGTTGGTGGGGTGGAAAGTGAGGACCAGGAGGGTTCTGGCCTTGTTACAGTTGGACGAGTGAGGTTTGAGGGCGGAGGTGCAGAATATGGATTACGTTGGAGGGCATCTTCAACCACGTGGGAAGGGAAATTGCGGTCTCTACAGATGGAGGCCACCTGGTGTGTTCTGTGGTGGAACTGGTCCTCCTGGGAGCAGATTATACGGCGGAAGTAGAGGAATTGTGAATACGGGATGGCATTTTTGCAGGAGGTAGGGTGGGAAGATGCTGGAAACCAGAGTTTAGATTAGAATGGAGCTGGAAAAGCACAGCAGGTCAGGCAGCAGCCAAGGAGCAGGAAAATCGACATTTCAAGCAAAAGCCCTTCATCAGAATGCTGCCTGACCTGCTGTGCTTTTCCAGCACCTCTCTGATCTAAACTCTGGGAAGAGGTGTAATCCAGGTAGCTATGGGAGTCGGTGGGTTTGTAAAAAGTGTCAGTGTCAAGTCGGTCGTCATTAATGGAGATGGAGAGGTCCAGGAAGGGGAGGGAGGTCAGAGATGGTCCAGGTGAACTTAAGGTCGGGGCAGAATGCGTTGGTGAAGTTGATGAACTGCTCAACCTCCTCGTGGGAGCACGAGGTGGCGCCAATGCAGTCATCAATGTAGCAGAGGAAGAGGTGGGGAGTGGTGCCAATGTAAGTACGGAAGAATGACTGTTCTACATAGACGACAAAGAGACAGGCATAGCTGGGGCCCGTAAGGGTGCCCATGGATCTCCCACCCACAGCTTCCAAACTCGTAGTCCGGGAATCCCGCACCACTTGATTCTACCTCCTTCCCAAGATCCATAAGCCTGACCACCCTGGCCGACCCATTGTCTCAGCATGCACCTGCCCCACCGAACTCATCTCTACCTACCTCAATACTGTCCTATTCCCCCCCTAGTCCAGGAACTCCCCACATACGTTCAAGACACCACCCACGCCCTCCACCTCCTCCAAGACTTCCGTTTCTCCTGCCCCCAACAGCTCATGTTCACCATGGACATCCAATCCCTCTACACCTCCATTCACCATGACCAGGGCCTCCAAGCCCTCCATTTCTTCCTCTCCCGACGTCCCCAACACTACCCTTCCACTGACACTCTCATTCGTTTGGCTGAACTGGTCCTCAACTGTCACAATTTCTCCTTCGAATCCTCCCATTTCCTCCAGCCCGAAGGTGTAGCCTTGGGCACCCGTATGGGCCCCAGCTTTGCCTGTCTCTTTGTCGGCTACATAGAACAATCCATCTTCCATAGTTACACCGGCATCACTCTTCACCTCTTCCTCCGCTACATTGATACTGCATTGGCGCCACCTCATGCTTCCGCGAGGAGGTTGAGTAATTCATCAACTTCACCAACACATTCCACCCCGACCTTAAATGCACCTGGACTATTCCTGACACCTCCCTCCCCTTCCTGGACCTCTCCATCTGCATTAATGATGGCCAACTTGACACTGACATTTTTTACAAACCCACTGACTCCCACAGCTACCTGGATTACACCTCTTCCACCCTACTTCCTGCAAAAATGCCATCCTGTATTCCCAATTCCTCCGCCTTTGCCATTTCTGCTCCCAAGAGGACCAGTTCCACTACAGAACACACCAGATGGCCTCCTTCTTTAGAGCCCGCAATTTCCCTTCCCACGTAGTTGAAGATATCCTCCAACGCATCTCATTCACATCCCACACCTCCACCCTCAAACTCCACCCCTCCAACCGTAACAAGGACAGAACCCCCCTGGTCCTCACTTTCCACCCCACCAACCTTCGCGTAAACCGCATCATCTGCTGACATTTCTGTCACCTCCAAACAGACCCCAGCACCAGAGATATATTTCCCTCCCCACCCCTTTCCGCTTTCCGCAAAGACCGTTCCCTCCGTGACTACCTGGTCAGGTCCACACCCCCCCAACAAATCACCCTCCCATCCTGGCACCTGCCACCGCATTTCTACTCCCCCTCCCACTCTGCCGAGGACATGCAGGTTGTGTGCCTCCTCCACTGCTACTCCTTCACCACCCGACTCCTGGAGGAAGAACGCCTCATCTTCCGCCTCGGAACACTTCAACCCCAGGGCATCAATGTGGACTTCACCAGTTTTCTCATTTCATCTCCGACCCAGCTTACCTCAGTTCCAACCTTCCAGCTCAGTACTGTCCTCATGACCTGTCCTACCTGCTAATCTCCATTCCCACCTATCCACTCCACCCTCCCCTCTGACCTATCACCTCCATCCCCAACCCCATTCACCTATCGTACTCTTTGCTACCTTCTCCCCAGCCCCACCCCACTCCTATGTATCCCTTCACCCTGGAGGCTCCCTGCCTCCATTCCTGATGAAGGGCTTTTGCCCGAAACGTCGATTTTCCTGCTCCTCGGCTGCTGCCTGACTTGCTGTGCTTTTCCAGCTCCACTCTAATCTAAACTCCGGTTTCCAGTATCTGCAGTCCTCACGTTTGCCTATTTGCAGTTTGAGTCTTGTTTCTAATATTTTGACTTTTGGACAGAGATGTTCATTATTCTGGCCTTACATTCTGGAAAAATACTTTGTCTCTTTACTGTGACCCATGCCATTCCCTTTGCAGCATTTGTGGAGAGAAGAGCAGAGTTAATATTTTGAGTCCAGTGTGGCTCTTCTTCCATCTGTTCTGTAGAATAGAATATCTTCATTGTCTTCAGTTCTAAGTCATACTGGACTTGAAAAATTCTATGTCCACAGAGTCTGCCAGACCTGCCAAGTTTCTCTAGCACTTGTTTTTATTTGAGATTTCCAACATCTGCATTTCCATTCACTTTGTCTTTTGCTCCATGACAAGTTTGTCATTTAATATTGCCTGCCCAGACCATCCCTTTTGTTGTTACTTCCCTTTCCTCCTTTTGACAGCATATAACCAATATCATTTTCTTCCCTCCTTCAGCTATGAACAAACCATATTTAGCTCGAAATGTTGGTGGAAACTTGTTGAGCAATAGTGGCTGATGAGCTGGCATAAACCCACATTGCATCTTCCAGGGAAGACACATTGAATCTAATGCCATCAGGTATTAGCGAAATCTTGGGCAGACTTCCACCTGGAATAAAGAGTCCAGGGATGGAAATCCTGCCTAGTGAGAACTGGTGACCAATCAGAGGCCAGTAACTTTCTCACTTGGTCACGCCATGGAGGAATCTGCAGCTGCTGCTTAGAAGACCACTCACTATCATGGTGGCAAAATGGACAGAAAATCTGAGCCACTGACTTAAATGTAATGGTCCTGTAAAATTTACTGTAGTTCGGAAGTATTTCACCCAGAAGGACAATGCTTTGTCATATGTAAGTGTCAACAGTTATGAAAAGTATAATGCTTTTATGGGCATCAATGGGATCTTTCTCCATAGTCTGTAAGACTAAAATTTTTTTGTAAATATTCGATCTTTGAAAATAAATATTGAGTGAACAGCTGAACTGCATGCTAATTGAGAAAGATCTTTCACATCTTTATACAACAAAAGCAAAATATTGCAGCTGCTGGAAATCTAATTCTTTCACTTTTATGAAGAAACACTGAGATTGAATGTGAAAATATGGACTTGGTAAATCCAAGGAATTTCTATGTACAGTAATAGCATATTACCTATCTGTCTCATCTCTTGTTAAATAACACAAATTTATTTATCAAGGATTCCCTCTGTCAGAATAAGTGATTGCAATTAAACTGTTTATAGCTCTTTTAGTAGTAAATTTAACCAAAATGATTGTATCTTATGAAGTTTGGTATTTTACAGAAACAAAAATGTTGGCAAGATATATTCTAAGTCTTCATCCTTTGTGGATTACATCAGAAAATCAGTAGAAAAGCTGGGAATGGATAATTCAAAGGTTAGTTGTTTAATTTATTTCTTCAACTATTTCTTTGTTTCAGACCAGCACAGTGTAACAATTTTATCACATACAAAATAATGATAATATTGTCTTGCACTGTTTGCTGTCTGTTACAAAATGTTGCTCGAGTGTTTAAGTGGTCTGTTAGTCTTGCTTAAACTCAAGATTGAAGTAATAACTTGCACTGTATTTTTTTAAAACTGGTTGTTAATCTGTTTAAAATTAACTGGCCAACACTTGAATTGAAAAAGCATGCAGAGAAATTTGGTACAAGTGCAATAATACTGGAGTGGGAAGTGGGCTGGTTAGAATGAGTTGGAATCTGGACCTCTGCTGACACTGAATGATACAATTCTCTGCAGATGATTTTCCCTGCGTTCAGCTTAGTCACAGACACAGAACATCAGCACCAATCAGCAGACAAATGTAATCTAGTTTGAAGCTTGTGCCAATGTGAACCATTAAAATTTAACAGGCCACACATTCCTATGGCTTTTGTACATTTCTCATTGAAAAGAGAAGATAGTAAGAAAGATACATCTCAGAATCCAGCAACATATAAGGTAAACACAACTAATTTGCACCTTCTAGCAATTTCAGTAGGAAAATCTAATAAGTTTAAATGAACTTTAAATTGAGTAGCGAGAAATTATTAAAATATGACTGGTTACTTTGGCTATTCTCCAAATGCAGCGATCAATCAAATATTACCAATGAAAGATCAAGCTACATAATTAAATAACAAAACTTAGGTACCAGTTGTTTCCTTCAACTGAATTGTAGGGCATTTGGAAACAAAATACTTTTAATATATTGTACTCTTTTGATTGGCTACAACTGTGAATCTTCATAGAATGAATTTTTAAACTTATGTTGTAATGGAAATGATTGAATCAATCTTTTTCTTCTTCTTATTTACTTGCTTTTTGTTTTGAAACACTGGTTGTAATGTGCAACCAAGAGCAGAATTTTCTCAGTCCCAGAACAATTTGGGCTATAGTAAGATGATGTCCAGCAAGGCCCAACCTGATACCAGCAACTTCCTCCTCAATGTCAAGACCAGAAAGTCTCATTTTCCAACTAAATGTTGGGATGTTGGAATGAGATTCTCGCTAGTGAGTGGTGAGAGGTTTATTAACATAGACTGTTGCTCATTGTTACCTTTATTAGGACTTAATCCCACCTCATTAATCTCCAAGTCTTCTACCTGCTGGATAGAAAATGACACCAAGAATTCCCAACCTGAAAATCAGAATAGATATCTTCTGTCTGTTTGAACCTTTGAAAGTACACTTCTGCTTTTCATGCTGTTCTTTGGAACATAACTGCATCTTTAATTGCAACGCTGCTGTGAAGATAGGGTGGCATGGTGGTACAGTAATTAGCACTGCTGCCTAACTATGCCAGGGACTTGAATTCAATTCCAGCCTTGGGTCTGTGTGGTGTTCGCACGTTGTCCTCGTGACTGCGTAGGGTTCTGCCAGGTGCTCCGGTTTCCTCCCACAGTCCAAAGATGTGCGGGTTAGATGGATAGACCAGGATAAATTGTCCCATATTGTGCAGATTAGGTGAATTAGCCATGGTTAGTGCAGGGTGATGGGGATAGGGTGGGAATGTAGTCTGGGTGGGATGGTCTTTGGAGGGTTGGTGTAAATTTGATGGGCTGAATGGCCTCTGTCTGTACTGGGCTTCTATGATTCTATGTTTCAGTTCAGGATGGGACCAGGCAGCATCTCAGAGCTGCTCAATTGCTTTCTTAGCACTCACTCACTTTGCACCTACCTGGATGCTCACAGTGTCTCTGCCTTGCCTTGTCTTTTTGTGTTTTGCCCTGTCATCCAGACCTTAAGAGCTTATAATATTTCTGTCTTGTTGTGTTGCTTAGCACTGATACCAAGCTTGGCAGCTTGTCATCCCTGTCAGCAAAATCATGAGTGACATAGATAGGGTGAATAGCAAAGTTCTTTTCCCTTGGGTGGGGCATTTCAAAACCAGGGACATTCTTTTTAAGGTAAGAAGAGGAAGATTTAAAAGGAACCTGAAGGGCAAGGTCTTCACATAGATAGTGGTTTGTGGTGTGGAATGAATTGCCTGAAGAAGTGGTAGATGCAGGTACAGTTGTAACATTTAAAAGATGTTTAGATTGGTACATGAATAGGAAAGGTTTAGAAGGATATGGTTCGAATGCAGACCAGTGGCACTGGTGTAGTTTGGAAAACTTGGTCAGCATGGATGAGTTGGACCGAAGGGTCTGTTTCTGTGCTATATGATTCTTACTCTAATTGGGCATGTTTCTATATGGCAGTGCCATGTCAGTCTCACATCTACAGCATGTATCAATCGCATATATGGGAAATACATTGCATGGGCAAGAACCCAGTGGCCATATCTAGCACTCCAAACTGTACATGAGTTTATCGACACCCAGTTCAAATAGATGAGAGTTGGGTGCGGTGATCATTCATTGATTTAGAATTATTGATGTTCGACATGCAAGCACTTTGTTTCATTTCCAAGCGACAAAGACAATTTCCCTTTGATCTCTTTTCACTTTGGTGTTGGTGAATAAAAGTTACTATTTTGAAGTGATTGAAGACTTCTCTGTATGTGATGATGCCACATTGACCAATGTTAAGGTGCTGAGTTACATGGGCATTGGAGAAAGAGAAACATTGACTTAAGAAGATATTGATAAGACATGATATAGCTATGGACATGAGAACTTTGTGGTCCAGTGCTTAAACAGCAACAGATGTAGGAATGTGCGTTAAGTGCCAGCCATGCCACATATGTGATAAGCTTTGGTTAGTAATTGCTATCACACTGCATGCAAGGCGAAGGACAACTCTGGACTGCCAACAATTGACTGGGTGCAAAGCTGAGGGTTAGAGATGTCTCCAGTGCCAGGAATTGCAGGATATCCTGACAGTAATGAGTATTTCTGGGTACTGTGAGTGAGACAATTGGGCTAGTGTTGAACTAGCATGGTACCATTGGGATGTAGTTAATGAAGAGAACTTGAATTGCATCGAATTAGGTTTATTTTCACATGTACTCACACGGCACCATCCTAGGTACAAAGATACCTCGGTGCAGAATTTTCGGTACAGAGCAGAAAAATAAAGAAAGTGAAGTTTAAGAAGTTAAATAGTCCTTCTTACTAAAAATTGGAAAACAAAGAAACACAGCTAACAGTTTAACAGCACAATCCATAGGTGTCTGGCCATGCTGGGCTCGGACTCCTCACAAGGGGTCAACATCCTCCAATTTGGACTCGATCCTGCCCTTGCTCCCACTGCTGCCCTGGGCTGCCAGCTCTCGCAACCTAGCAGCCTGTTCCTGCTGCTGCTGCTGCCATAGGAAACCTATTCCATCTCCTGCTACCACCCCCACTGCCTGCTCCCACTCTCACTGCCAGGTGTCCTGGGCTGCCTGCTCCCACTCTCACCACACCCCGGCTGCCCCAGGCTCCCTACTCCCACTCTCGTCTCAGCAGTCCAAGGCTGCTTGCTCACAGCCTCAGTGAGAAACCATCCATGAAACTTCATAAAAATGTAACTCCGCCTATTTCTAGCAACATTCACCCCCAAATTATTTAAATTCAAACTTTCTTTTCTTACTGTTTTCCAAGAGAACTCCATTTTGTACTTTTAACATGGTGGAAAGAAAAGCTGATAGAAAAACAAATATCTAACTTCAAGTTGGCAAACCTATTCCAATATATTTCAAGATATAAATTCTTATTCATTATAAATGTAAGTACTGACAGTGTTGGGATGAATACCTGCTGGTGAATTTGTTTTTAACCACTTCATTGATAAAATCATAGTACACAATCAGGAGAAGCCAAACATGAAGTCAACCCTAATATTTGTTATACTCTTCAGCTGAAGTTTTATCAGCCCTCTGCTCTACTGATTTGCACATTTTTATTAGGGAGTTACTCACTGAGGTGCTGATCAGGAGGGTTGGTGGGTGTTCCACTCCTACTTATGACCAGCAGGAGTTAAAACATATAGGGTGGAATCTTTTCTATCTCTGAACGACTTGGGCATTGAAAAGAAAGTTTGGAAAATTGTCTGAAATGCGAAGTAATGAGATTCCCAATGTCAAGAGAAAGAAGTTCCCTTTTCTCAACAAGCATTGAATGGTGAGTGATGAGAGGTCTGTTTGCATTGCTTCATTAATATGCAGTTTCCCATTCTCCAAATCACAGTTTAGGAACTAAATAGTGACAGTTCCTAATATGATGTTCAGAGCAGTAATCTGGTGACTTCAGCTCATCATTTGCTCTTCTGGCCCTCTATCTTAGACACCAGACACCAACATGTCAGGATATGCTCTGTGGACATTGACCACATGCACCTCCATCTAACAAGACATGTAGGTCACCATCAGCAAAGCAGGGTGCTGATTTCCCTCTGTCCAACACATATGATGCAATTGACAGGTCTTTTGCATGGCAATTATGGACTGCCAGTGCTTGTCAGATGTGTGGCTGGGCTTTTATGATGGAGTTGGTGTCAGTAATCCTGAAATGTCATGAATGTGGCCAATATTTGTCTGTTGTGAGTGGTGGAACATGGTGAGTGGAGCACCATCGGGGCATGGTGCAATGGTAATGAAGCAAATTTGGGAAGGTAGCATGAGAAACCCATGATGACTCTCAGAAATTCTTCATGAAATATGCTAAACATAACAGTGTCAATTTCTAGTGAAATTTAGCCTAGAATGACAGACAGTAGAAATTTTTGAAACTAAAGATTTTTAAGAAAATATATGATAACATTTGCAAAAGTAAAGAGATTAACATGCTGGATTATGATTAGAAGTTATTTTTAAGCCAAGTACTGTGATCCATTTATGTGGCAAACTTTTATTTTTAATATGCTTAAAATTAGCTATGCATATTGAATTAAGTGACTCTGATCAGAACAGTTCTTTGGTATGTTCACCATTCTGTGAAGTAAAGCAGATCAGTGATTTGTATTTGACTTTAGGCTCACTGAATGCTTGCTCCTTTCGTCTTCAAAGAGATTAAAAACATTTATGTGCTAAAGACACTATTTATTCGAAGGCACAGGAGCAGAAGTTGTGCAATGCAGTTTTCTATTTTATTAATTGATAGGGTAATTATTGAAAGTAATACTGTCAGATTGTCGTGAGAGTGATTGATGCTACTGAACTATGGTAGTGATGGTTCGATGTGTACCGATAGCTGGTAGAATAATCATTAAATAGGAAATTCCCTTGGAAGTTTAAAAAAAAATTCAGACCAAGTTATATGCCTAGGATTTCTAAGTTGCACGCACTTTGCCCCAGATTTTCTGCTTTAAATTATGCACTGAGGGATTCGAGTTCCTGAATATGCCCAGTTTAAAGCTGAATGAGTCAATGGTGATACAAATTCATGTTGAAAAGCATTCAGAATTGTCAACTTCTAAGGCATTCTATATGAACTAATACATGGATTGTGTTGCAACTGTTTTCAACGGGAAAGAAAACAAAAAAGTTTTGCAAAAAGATTATACATATTATTGGAGATTTGTTAGAATATGCAGAGGTTTATCCAAAGTTATTTATTATAGAAAACAGTTTTGTTTTATAGGAGACTGTCCATTCAAAGCTAATTTGTAAGAAAGTAAGTCTTACAAATATTCACATTTTATGTTTTCTATTACTGTAGAACAGCTAAGAAGGTTAGACATTTGAGTCCTCAATTGCCACTAGCATGTCAAATGTTGTTGGTGTATTGTCCATAACATTCTAATATATGCTAGGCGTGTGTGAGGACCTAGAATATCAATCCTCTAGTGATAAGCATCTCCTTTTGAATTTCATTTTGGTATAATTATTCCCTGATGTCGGTTATGCTGATCGAACTACATTTATCTTCAGTTGCCATGGGCTGATTTTGTGTTTCCCCACCAGTGAGTTTGAAGTTGGTGATTACAACTGGCGACTCATCTATACCCAATCTGTCTGAAATGTTACAGTAGGGCAGAGGAGATGTTAGAAACCTACCCAACCTCAGGAAAATTAATGGCCACTTAAGTGCCTCATCTTGTTGATGCCAGTATTTTGGTCACACTATGTGGGAAACCTGGGTAGCAGAGGGGGCTGGATGGCAACAACCTTTGGATGCCACCTCTGCCCATTGGAAGCAGTTCCGTTAAAGGTCATCTCACTCCATTCTTAGGGGACTTGACAAAGCAGATACAGAAATCAATTCCCCTTGTGGGAGAGTCTAGGACCAGAGGGAGCAGAGACTATGATCTTAGAATAAGGAGTCACACATTTAAGGAAGAGTGAAGGCGGAATTTATTATCTTAGAGGGTAGTGAATCTGTGAAATTCTTTATGCAGAGGGCTATTGAGCTTGAATCATTAAATATACTCAAAGCAGACTCAGACAGATTTTTAATCAGTAAGGGAATTGAGAGTTATGTGAAAAGGTGGGAAAGTGGAATTGAGGATGATCAGATCAGCCATTATCTCATTGAATGATGGAGTAGACTTGATACCTGAATGGCCTAATTCTATTTCTACATCTTATGGTTATTACTTTTCCTAGCCTCTTGAATGTATCCTCCAGTCGCCCCATTTACATTGCCCTTTAACCCAGACTTGCATGTTATTCCTTGTTCCTTAGCATCAGGGACTGCTAGTAGTCTCAGCATTACTGGGACTATGGAGTTGCTGGTCAAAGGGATTGAATGGCAGCTTTCTGAGGCGGACTGGGGCAGAAATCTCTCCTTAAAGCAAGTAGCTCTGCTCTCAGCATTAAATTTCTACAGGGCAGCCAACAGGATCTTGGTCAGAGGGGATCCTCATCAATAAAGGATCTGGGAGATAGCACCTCTTAAAGTCTAACCCCATGAGAAAATGTGTGAGTAGCATCCTTTAATTGGTATAGTCCTTATGGTGTTAAGAAAGAAGTACTCTATTATTGACTGAACAACAATAAACAGCTGGTATTATAAAGTCAAGCTATAACAGAGCCAGACTTGGAGATGATTGTGAAGGTGATTGTTTTACTATGATCTTGTGAATATTGTATTTTTTGGTTTCAAGCTTTCGGAGACACTGTCAGAAAAAAAGTTTGACAAGTAGTTGCAGATCATTCCATGGATGCCCTCAAACTGTGCCGGTAGATGTTTGCACTCATTGTTCTCCATCCATTTGAGCTCCTGATCTCAGGGGACTCAGACTAGAAATATGCTGAAATAGAAACAGAAATTATTGGAAATACTCAGCAGGGCAGGCAGCATTTATGGAGAGAAAAAGAGAGTTAAGGGGCTGGATTTAATGGATCCCACTGATGTGAGCTAAATAGTGAGCATAATTTCAGGGAAGACCACATTTTCTTTTCCCATCAGCAGGAAATCAATGGTTAATTAATAATCAATGGGTGAATTGGACTGACGCAGGAAACCCATCCGTTAATTAATTTGGTTCACTAATATGTCACTTAAGGGTCATTATCCATGAACCTACCAAGATTTAGTGGTGGTTCAGGGATTCTCCTGAGTTTGTATAGATTCCCATGTCTCCTGAAGGCTGCTCAGCAAAAACATTTGGATTTTCCAGTGGCTTTCCTGGGTGGTCCCTCTTTCAAAGACACTTGCTGTCAGTCAAAAGACCCCAGGCCTCTGGTAGGCGCAACAGTGATGGCAGTCACTGTTCCCAGTGGGGCTGCTGGAAATTGGAAAGGAAAATTGGACTGGCAGCTCTTGTCAGTGAGTGGGAATAATGTTTATGTCACTGAGGTTCTCAATCCAGTCAGTGAAATGACAAATATTTAAATTAATTGAGCCTCCCTCACCAGTGTGTCAGGTTGATGACCCTTCTTCACATGCTACATGAACAGCTAAATATTTCTAGCAGTTTTTGTTTTTGTCCAAGATTTCCAGCATGTGCAGTGATTTGCTTCTACAGAAATGTGCTGAATTTATGCCAGTTTTGTTTCTGTGGACAGGAAGCAAAAATCTATTCAATCTGCTTTCAGGAATCTACTAAAGTCAGATTTAAGTTATCTTGAGCAGATAACTAACTCCCTTAAATTGGATTTGGAGTATATTGTGGCAAGTTGTGAAAAAGTAAAAATAAACATAAATTAATAAATATCCTTTCCCTCTTCCTATAAAAATTTGGAATGCTAACCTATTGAATTTGATTGTTTGTTTTTGACACTAAGTTGTTTCTAATTTTAAAATCAGATATTTTCACCTTCACTTAATTAGGAAACCAACAAGACGTTTTTTAAATTTTAGCAGACTCCTTAATAACTTAAATGTAAATCCACATTGAATTAATAGCTTTTTTTAAGAACTTTACTGTGGTATTGTAAATGAACAACTGAGTGTCCTGATGCTGAAGTTTTTATTTTTGTTTCAAACTATTACAATTAGCGAAGTACTTATCAATTATAATAGAAGAACTGGAGAAATCAATTGGTTCTCAACAAATAGATACTCATCTGGATTTATTTAAAGGAAAGAATTGGCACCTTCCTCTGTACCTCTCTTGTTACAGAATTTTAATGAAGCCAGCGGCAAAGGTTACCTACCGGATAAATTGCATCAAGCAATCTCTCTTCATTTTTTTTCAAAAGAATGACAATGTAAATTGGTTCACTTTTACCCACATGTTAGTCAACAGCAACAATTTACATTTGTATAGGGCCTCTATTACTGTAATACATTCTAAAGTGCTTTCTTCATGAATATTCTTAAACACAAAAAGACTTCTTTAACTTGATTATTGCAATCATTAATCAGTCTACTTTATTCTGAGCAGATGGCCTAACGATAAAAGTAGAATAAATGATAACCTCATTTTTATTGTCCAGAGAATCCATGATATTGGCATCTGTTGTTTTAGTTAAAGACACAAAAAATGGCAGGGTATCGGCTTTGGGTGCTGAAAATTGACTTCCTAAAGTTTGAGTTGGATTGAAACTATCAGAAAGACCTTCTTTAAGGTGTAGCAAAATTGCAGCGATGTGCAAGAAGACCTATCTTTGATTTTTTTTTTGTTTCCAACAAAGGATTGAGCTGCACAGACGTCTGTTAAAGCAGAATAAGGTATTATCATTCTCACCAGAATTTGGATATGACTAGGTTAAGAACAAAGAACATTAGGCCTTCCTATATGTTGACAAATTTCTTATTTATATCCTATAGTTATGGTTTTCTCAATTATATGATACAAAGAGCAGAATATTCCCTGGCACAGATAAATGTGAACATTGGTGTGAAAGTTGGGATAATCACGTGAAACAGACAGCAAGAAACTTCTTGACATTAGGAGTAAAAAGCCTAATTTTCCAACCCAGTGATGAGCAGTGAGATGAGATTCTCACTGGTGAGCAATGAAAGGCCTGTTTGCAAGCATTAATCGCACCTGGTTATTATGCAGTTCTCTCATTCTCACATTTGCTGGTTAGAAGCTAGATGGTGAAATTTCTTGATACAACAATCAAGAGTAGTTACCCAGCGATTCCAGATCAGTGCCCACACACAGTCCCTGCCCATGGGTGTTGGCACCCAATACATTACCAGCCTCACCATATCATCATGGCACATCTCTGATCCACTTGCAAGACAATTCCGAGCTTGCATGCTTCACTTTAGAACACGCTTGTAACTTTCAATTAAGTTCTGCTTTAAGAACATTTTGTGTGCAGGGACAAGCACTCATCTCATGATTTGGAACAACTTTCAAGGTCATTGCTTTCCCTTGTAGAGTTTGCTTGCTTAGTGATTCTGGATGCTCACAGCATCCTTGCCTTGCCTTACATTTTTGCACTTTACTCCTTAAACCAGAGCTTAAAGGCTCACGGTACTTCTGTTTTGCCTTACTGTTCAGCACAGGAACAAAGCTGGACAGCTTTTCATGGTTGTCAGCAGTCATCAGACAAGGGATGGGTTTATTGCTGCATAGCACATTGTTACATCAGCTCACATCTGCACCGTGTGCCAGCGGAGTACAAAGCAAGCAAACTCTATATGTATCAACCAAGTGGTTATTGTCTCAAAGTCTGTGGGAGTACTTCTTGGTCAAGTTTAGGCTGACAGCCTTTAGTCAGGTACTCAAGCTGAGTAAATCAAGAGCATCCTTTGATATCAGTTCAGGGGCTTGGCACAGTCGGTTGACTGCTTGGTTGGTGAACTCCATACCTCTACAGTCCAGGGAGTGAGCCAGATCAACCCTATGGCTCCAGTGCAAATGGTTTGGGGCATCATAGGAAGTCCTGTGGTGCACAGAGATCAGTCATTAGTCAGGGCTGTCCATCCAACTCAGTCAAGGGGGTGGGCCTCATTTAGTCCTGGGGTCTTATCCATTAACAAACAAAGGGGTGGGAGGGGTAGTTGTCAGGGCCCAATGCTGTGAAATGGATGCTGTGAAACTCAATTCTATGGATTGAGGCAGCATGCTGGGGTACAGAGGGTATAGCGATTACGAAGGGGAGAGATAATGGACCATGGCAGGGAGAGGGATAATCCGGAAGGTGGGGGCATCTGCAAGAACTGGCTGCAACAGTGGTGTATTGCCTGACTATATCTGGCTTGTTGACTGGATAGGCCTCAGGCTTGGGCTAAAATGGGCAGATAAGTAGTTGACCGTTTGGTTGAGAACATGTGGAACTTTAAGCCGATGGGGTTGACTGGACTACTGAGAAGAGAGTATCTACATTTTGGGGTTCACTAACTTAAAAGACTGAACGTGAAACTCACTGCTTGAAGTGTAACTGCAGTCTCCTTCCATTATAATACTAATAGCAAGTGTGCAATTGAGCTAAAAATGGAAGACAACACATCAGGAATTGACAGACTAACTGTTTGCTTCTGAGAGTTAGGTTTCATTTTCGAGCAATGTGAGGCCACTCAAAATAGCATTGCACAAGCATCCATACAATTCAGGTGAAAGACACCTGTAGGCACTGCATACTATGTGAACATGAACCTGCTGTGTGGACTACATCTCCTGGCTCCAAACACTCCTTACTACTTTAATCATTACTAATCAAACCCATGAATTCCTATGACACACAAGCAATGTATTGCAAGAAAGATCCCCCCCAATTGACAAAGTAGTCAGCACTTACCAAGTTCCCGTATGATATAGGAGTTGTGCACTTCAAACCTTGGACTATAATAGCTGTGTAGCACACAAGGTGGCTAAAATCTGCAATGTTGTAGTTGCTGCTAGAAAGACATTCACTCGGGCAGCTGATGCTGGAAAGTAAACATTTATAATATGAGAACATATTTACAGTAATGCATCATCCATGCCACCTATGTGCTCTCAGATGTTTTAGTCTTTCTTTGTCTCCCACTATGTCTCAGTGCAGTCCAGGCTCCGCAGGCTAGAGTGGAGGGAGCCTGAAGTTTTGATTAGATGATCCCTGGGCCTGGGCTGTTGTAGCTAGAGGGTCCAGACTTGCTGAATGTGTGTGTGACTTCCAGGTGCACCCTTCTTGGCTTGAATTCCCACAGAGCTGAGGGCAGCAGACAGGTTGGAAGTGAAAGGGCTGGCCCCCTTAGGAGTGTCATGAGAGCAAACGTTTGAGGCCTGTATGGGGTTCCTTCTCCAGCTGGGTGCATACTGACACCACATTGGTCCTCGTGCAGAAGAAGAACCTGGTCTGAAGTCAAGGTCCTTGATCTCTCTGTCGCTTTGCTGCTCATGCCGAGCCCCAATGCCTAAAGCGAAGGAGTGCATCTCCATGCCTGTACCCTGCAGGCACTGAATGTGCTGGACTTAGCTCTCCATGGCAGCCTCTAACCTGTCCATGAGGTAGGGGAAAGAGAACAGACCTCCTCTGAGGTGCCCTGTTTACCTGTCCCTCCAGCTCCCTGTCTGCAAAACATAACATGCAATTTGCCTTTGTCTGGTCGCGTCATGCGCAATTCACATGGACTGTGCAGGGCAGATCCAGATTGATTCCTATAGTGTTGATGAGCTTAGTTACTTAAATCTAATCCACATATTCTATTCAATTAAGTCTGATGTCACTCCATGGGAAAGACTGAAACAACATTTAAAAACCAGTGTTCTAAATGTAGTGACATTTTTATTTGCTCCGGTTCTTCAAGTTATTTTTTTTCAAAACCTATATAATTTGCTGAAAAAAAATCTGTTTATTGTTTAATATGCACTGTGGGACATAATTAAGCTAAGAATTAAGCATGGTAAGGTTACAACCAAACAGAACAAAAGGACCCAGGCCTCTTATTACAAATGTTGGTAATTATAGTTATTTTTATACCTTGTCTTCCAAGCACCAGTAAAGAATCTGATCATTTATAGAATAGTTGTAGCTCAACTTCTTGCACTGTGCAACTTGATAAATCAGCAAGTACACTTTAGGAAGTAATGCAATCAATACATAATATAGAAAATTGCAAATTAATAAGATGAATTGTTCATCTCACGCAAAATAATTTGAAGTGGAATTCTAATGAAGACTCAGCAGATTCCAAATGTGAATTCTGCTTTCTCTCCAAAGATGCTGCCGGACCTGCTGAGTTTTACCAGTAATTTCTCTTTGTTTTAGATCTCTGGCATCTGCAGTTCTTTGTTTTATGAAATGGAGAGAATTGTACAAAATGACCTGGAGGCCTGTCTATATCTAGCGACTTGTGGAAGGACAATGAGATGCTAATTATCAGTAATGTATATTCCTGTACAGCACTTAAAGTTTTCAATTTAGTTTGTATCCATCATTTATGGAAGTTGTTCCTCATGTTCTAAAAGATCAGGCTCTCTTGCGTTTGATTGGCCAAAATAGTCATTATCTATTTGTTAACTACATATATTTGCTGAAATGTAGACAAGGAAGAAACATTACCCAACACAAAAGAACACACTCCATTTGGAAAAATAAATAACTGATCAAGTTACTCAAATGTTTTCAAAGTGGTCAGACAGGAAACAGCAACTGCCACATTTTGTCAAACTTGCATACATAACCATGCTGTTTCTTCAGCCAACTGATTATATATGGTTGGCAATAAAGGTTATAATGTAAAAACAATCAGTCATTACCCATCATTAAACATGCCCATAAAATGGCTGATGTTCTGTTGTAAATTTATCCAAAAGATGTACTTTAAGGGCTTGACCGCCCTTGAGCTTGTCTGCAAGTAATCCTATATCTCAAGTCTTCCTTACTCCAGATTACATTTGGGGGAGGAGATGGCCTAATGGTATAATCACTAGACTATTAATCTAGAAACTCAGCTGATGTTGTGGGGACCTAGGTTTGAATCTAGTCTCGGTGAGGTTTGAATTCAATGCGGAGAAAATAAAATCCTGGAAATAAGAATCTACTGATGACCATGAAATCATTGCCAATTGTCAGGAAAAACCCATCTGGTTCACTAATGTCCTTCAGGGAAGGAAATCTCTCATCCTTACCTGGCCTGGCCTACATGTGACTCTAGAACCACAACAATGTGGTTGGCTCCCAACTGCCTTCTGAAATTACCTTGCAAGCCATTTAGTTCAAGGGCAACTAGGGATAGACAATAAATGATGGCCAATTAGTGATCCCCATGTCCCATGAGCAAATTTTTAAAAAAATACCCCTAATTCTTCCCGTCCTTGCCTTCCCATGTGCCGGTGCTTCCTCTTGGCCACAATGTCAACCTCAGCGCTGCTTAGTATAAACCTCACTTCCACCTACACATCTTTTCACCTTTCTAACTGCCTTCTCTTTTTAATCCAGATACTTTTCTCTAAATGTGGTATATATCTATTGCCTTGTGATGCACACCACACTTTTAAGAATGGCAAGCAACATATTGTAAGTGCATCAACAGTGCATATAAGAAAAGGCCAGAGACAGGGAATTATCCAGTGAGTAACTGGATAATTCTCCTGAGGTTTGTCACCATCAATAAAACACAAGTCAAGTGTATAATGACAGGTTCCCCACTTACCTAGATGAGTGCAACTCCAGCAACACTCAAGAACTTCGGCATAATGCAAGACAAAGCAGCCTGCTCTATCAGAACCCCATTGTTAACTTTAAACATTCATTCACTGTACAACCAATGCACCATGACAGCAGTGCATACAATCAACAGGATGAACAGCAAAATCTTCCAAACCTCCAACCTCTACTTTATAGAATGTCAAAGTGAGCAGATACATGGGAACAACATCATCTGTAAGTTTGTCTCCAAGCCACACACTCTTCACTTCAACCTATGTTGCTGCTGTTTCAATATTGCTGGGTCAACAACTTGGAACTCCATTTCAAACAACAATGTGGATGTACCTACAGCAGATGAACTACAGCAGTTCAAGAAGGTGTCTCACCGTTGCCTTCTTAAGCGAATTTAAGGTTGGACATCAATTTTTATCCTTTCCACTACTAGCAATATTCATATGTCTGGAATGAATAAAAAAAGCTAAAAAACATGAGTGGTGTGCTGTCATTGAGAATGGAGATAAAAAAAGGGAGGAAAAGAAACTTCAAAGAACAAGTAGAAATGCAAAACATTGCGAAAAGCAGTCAGATATAATAAGTTGGAACTTATACCACTGTTATGTAGATTTTTGGCTGAAAATTTACATTTTACCATGTTTGGGTGCATTGATATGCATGTGATAAACTCAGGTTTTTGTGATTTTTAACTGAAAACATTGTCAGCCCAAGTCCTTTGAGGCTCACACCCTGTTCTATCAGTAATATGATAATGGCTGATCATCCAACTCAGTACCCTGTTCCTGATTTCTCTCCTTACCCTTTGATACATTTATCCTTAGGAACTATATCTAGCTTCTTGAAAGCATTCAATGTATTGACCTCAACCGCTTCCTGTGACAGAGAATTTCACAGGCTCTAGGTGAAGAAATATTTGTCCTCATCTCCATCCTAAATGTCCTAACCCATATGTTTAGCATGTGGCCACTGGTTCTGGACTCCCTGGTCATTGGGAATGTTGTTCCTACATTTACTCTGAGTCTATATCTGTTGGAATTTTATAGGTTTCTATGAGATCCTGCCTCATTCTTCTAAACTATCATGAATAGTGTCCTAACCAGTCCAGTTTATCTTCATTATTACTGATGAAAAGCTTATGCTCAAAATGTCGATTCTCCTGCTCCTTGGATGCTGCCTCATTGTACGCTTGCTACCCTGTCCTTCTCGGTTGTACACGTTGCAGATTTGGAAGATGCTGTCCAAGGACCCTTGCTCAGTTGTTGCAGTGCACCATGAATTGGTAGAGGAGAGAGTAACAGTCAAAAGTGTTGGATGGGGTGCTGGATGGTATTGAGCTTCTTGAGTGTCATTTCAGAGAGTATTTCAGCAGACCCCTGACTTATGCCTTGGAGACTATGGATGGGCTTTGAACTGGGTGATAAAGTGAATTATTTACTGCAGAATTACTGACCATCTCTTGTAATGGCAGTGTTTATGTTGCAGGTCCAGTTAAGTTTCTGGTCTAGAATAGTAGAAAAATAAAGAAATAGGTTATGGTTTACATTAAAGTCAACAGATATGCAATAGCCGTCATTTTTAGTTGTTTCATCAATTGCTGTCCCTCCACCATCATTTCAGAGGTAGGGATATTCATTGTGCAATCATCAATGTTCAGCATCATTTACGACTCCCCAGATATTTAAATTCCTTATTAAATAAAGGAATATGGTAAAAGCTCAACAGTCTTTGATGAATCCTCTGCTTATCTCGCTCTCTGGGAGGTCTTAGCTGTTTGTTCTTGAAGCAGATACTGTTGCTGTTGCTGAGACTGCCACTTTTCCATTCTCCCCCAGTGTCTTGGGAACATGCTCTCGCAGGATCAACTCACATGCCAAGCTGAGACACCACCATGAGCCACCAAGAGACTGACCGATATACTGCTGGGAGCCACCGAGAGACCAGGCCCAGGACCTGTCACGAGCTGCCTAGAGATCAGGCTGAGACCCCCCACAACCTGCTAGTAGACCAAGCCAAGACCTGCCATGAACCACAAAGAGATCAGGCTGAGAACAGGCCGAGACCTGCCACAAGCTGCTGAGAGACCAGGCTGAGAGATGCCAAAAGACCAGGCTGAGACCTGCCGTGAACTGCTGAGAGAGCAGGCCGGGACCTGCCACGAACCACAAAGAGATCAGGCTGAGAGACTAGGCTGAGACCTGTCATGAGCTACCGAGAGATCAGGCTGAGGGCCACCATGTCATCAAGAGACCAGACCTGGGACCCACCTTAAGCCTTTGGGAGACCAGGCTGAGACACGCCACAAACTGCTGAGAAACCAGGATGGGTTCCGCCAGGAGCTGACGAGAGACCAGACCTGGGACCTACCATGAGCTGCCGAGACACCAGGTCCTAGACCTGTCACAAGCCATCGAGAGACTGGGCTGAGAGCCATCTTGCTGCCGAGCCACCGGGAGACCGGGCCCGGACCCATCGACAGATGAAAGGGGGGTAAAACAGAAAGGAACAGAAGGAGTGGAGGAGCTCCAATTGGAACATCCTATTGATTGCAAATACCTATCCTGAGGAATTTCTGCAGTGATGTCCTGTGACATGTCCGTTGAGCAGTCAAGGCCCAGTCTGGGACTTTGCTGAACAGCTGCATTCCTCAAAATCAAAATCATTTGACCATACCTCCTTGATGTAGCCTTGTACTACAATTAGAATGTGAAATGCTGCCAATTTGGCAACTTTGCTGAAGTTATATTGCCACTTTTGCAAAGTGGCTTTGAAATCAATTAGTAGTATGACCTGATTTTGAAAGATAATCCAAGAAAATTTCAATATTCTTTTTTAGCAGAATCATCCTTAAAAGTAGTTGTTTTTTTCCAGCTTCCTGATGTTTGTCACTGTTCTCCCCAGGCTATTCAAGTACACACTGAAACAGCTCTCCATAAATTACTTGAGAAAAGAATGATGTTTTGCTGCCTTGCAAAACAAACCAATTATTTTGATTTGATAGGACTGTACAAAAACTTGTGGAGACTAATCTAAGTTATTTACTATTTCTGTTTTCCACATCTTGTCTTTCATGGAGTTTTTCCATATAATGATTTTATATTATGTTTGTCTTCTACAAAATGCTTGTAAAATTATATGGTTTGAACTGTTTTGAATTTGCCGAACATTCGCTAATTGGCAATAATTAAACTTAAAATTTATGATGGGGTAATTTTATGGTAATAAGATGTTCCAAAAGATTATTTATTAACTAGAAGTATTAGAGAACTGCTGCCAGTGATACTTTAAAGTGGTGTTTTGTATGTGTGTTTTTTGATTTTATGTTATGAAATAATCCCATTGAAGTGAATCTTAGTGAAACAATATGATTAAAGTGATAAGGGACTGTCTAGATTTTTCCATACTCAGTCAGTAGCTGAAGACTTTTCACAAATCTAGTGTCCCAAAATGTAAGCAGGCAGTGTTTTGTTGTGTCTTACTTGACTAAGAGCTGGCAAAATAGAAAGGAACGCATGTCTGCATAAAACGTACTTGACCTCGACCAAATCAAATAACTTAGTTTTGGCTAAAAGCTTGTTACTTATGTCTTATTATCTGTATGGGGTACACTAACTACATATTGTAACAATTGTATTCTGACAGGTATGTTTATGATATTAGTTGGAACAATGCCAGTTGATCACATGGTTATAATTCGACTTAGATATGTGCCTTTTTTTTCCTTTTTTCAGATGTCAGACAGTTTAATCCAAGGCTATTATGACAGATACATGCCCCGAATGAAAGAGTTGGAAGCATTTAACCTGGTAAGCTTTGGGGAATAAACATAAAAGAATTTGCACATGAGAAGCAAGAGAAGTATGCCGATTTTTTTTCCAGGATCACTGCCCTAAACACTGTTGGTCTGACAGTGCAGTCAAAACAAAAGTTTGTTGCGATAGCAATAGTTTTCTAACATTATAAAGATCTGCATCAAGCAAAATTCATTCAATAAGAAGAATCCCATTTAAGCACAGTCAAGAGCAGACCAGGAGAGGATTTTTAGTATCTTCTGACTAATAGAGTTTAGTATCCTTTGACAAGAATTTCAGCTGTCCATTCAAAGGAAACACTGGCCTTTATTTGTAGGCTATAAATGTGTCCACTGGTTTCTGGCTTGGGACAAGTGGTTGCTCTCTTTGTAGTCATAAGACAAAGGAATTTGGATCCACTCAAGGGTGGCACAAATTTGTAATTTGTTCTAAAATGTTCATCCCATTTTCAGATACCACAGGGACTGAGGAAAAGAGGAAAGAACATATTGGTATTCTAGTGCTGAGGGGTACCAGTGTAAAATTGCATAGTGCTGACAAGGTGCCAAAAGTGGCAAAATTAAGAGAGCATTTCATCCCCCAGCACTGACATGATACATTAACCAGAACCAAAAAGATCAACAAAAACAGGTTTTTGTTTAATTATAGGCAGGTGCAGAAATCAATAATTGAGCTAAGTTTCCAATTACTATGACAATTAATGCTGCACTGATATCTTGGTCAACTTGCTGCCCAGAAACATACTCACTCTAAGACTTAAGGCAAACACTTGTCAGTATAATATTGCTGGGTGTACTTGTAGTTAAAAAAAAATTCATTTCAGTACAAATTATTTTAGATTTCTAGCAATATAGTCTGACTTAATTTAATTCAGTACTGTAAGTTAATAGGAATTCTTTAGCTAAAAATGGAGTTAAGTCAATATTGTGATGAGAAATGTGGGTAGCAAAATTTGGCTATTACATCAAGGGGAGATGGTAGCATAGTTGTATGTCATAGGATTAGTCATTGAGAGGCCCAGGCTAATACCGTGGCAACATGGCTTCAAAACCTACATGGCAACTGGTGAAATTTAAATTCAGTTAATAAATCTGGAATAGCAAAGGTAGTCTCGGTAGTAATGACTATGAAACTATCATTGATTGTAAAATCCACCAGGTTCACTGATGTCCTTTACAGAATGAATCTGCCTCACCGAGCTGAGCCTACAATGTATTGTGGCTGACTCCTAGCAACCCACAAAGTTCAAGGGCAATTAGCAATGCACAACAAATTAAGGTCTTGCCAGTAATGCCCATATTCCATAAAAAAGTTTTTACAATTAAGCAATTAAAAATTACATTTACATTTAACCCTGAAGTTTACAGTCACAGTGAACAAGCCATAAATTCCTCCGGAACTTCTAATGCCCAATTCCTGCCGTTGGGAGCTCTGACCCAGTGGAGTTTGATGAACAGGGTAGCAAACTTTATTACATTCCTGTTTTTCTATCTGAAAATAGTCCGAATAAGAAATATTGATATTCAGATGCTCTTGATAGTGAGAAGGGAGCACATTAACAGCTATGCTACAGTGACTCTATACACATGTATTTGAAATTTTGTTGGCAGTCAGTCTGAGGAGTCCAACAAAGAGCATACTGTGTCTGTGGGTAAGACATATTGTGTCTTGTGCATTCCAAGGTTGTGTTAATTGGAGCAAGGAAAAGGAGGAGGTCATTTTACTCATATAATGTGTTGGCATATTTATGTATAGCATACTTAATTAACTTCTACTAAGGCCTGCTTGATGCTAAACTTGGAACTATCTTGGAACTTCAGAATATTATATTGACATAAGAATCCATACCATATGAGCAAAAGTCGTGAACCTCTGTAAAAAATACTTTCTATTAAATACAATTAGCGACAGCTGTTTAAATAGATTAATAATTAAAACTGTTGACTGCATTATTCAACTTGGATAGCTGATGAACATAGTTATGAAACACTTACATCGACAATTGGAACTATTGTATGCATCTTTCTTTCAGCTGAAAGTAGCCTTATCCCCTTGTATAGAGGGTTTGATTCTCTTGGACCGGCTTTGCTACCTCAAAGAACAGGTACCTCTATCTCTCACTGGGTGGTGTATGTGGGGTACTTCATTCTGCCAAAGATTTCATGCCTATGATGAAATTATGGAGATTTTCAGAAAATGCTTTATTTCTTTAAATTGATCTGTGTAGTTTTGCAATCTTTAAAACGTATGGCTAACAGATGTTCTATATATTTGCTATAGTTACATTTGTTTATCTCACTTAATCAAAAAAGTGGCATTTAAAATACAACTATAAGACAGAAGACAATATGCAGTCCAACTGACAGATATATTTTACAATGGTTGGGTTAAAAATAGAATAAAATGGTGAAATTACAGTACCTTGATTGCTGTGAATTACCTGTATTAGTTACAATAAATTATCTACACATGGTAACTACTGTAATTACAATATGATTTTATCATTATACACATGAGTACAAATGCAGGGACACATATGTATTCAATGTGAAATAACGTGTTTTGTTGAAGCTTTATTTTAATGAACCATCTGAAATGTTTCTTAAACTTATGTCTTTTGCAGGAAAATGTAGCATGGTCAGCATTAGTACAGCTGTTTGATCCCCTGAAGTCCCCAAGATGTTATGCGGTAATTGGCGTGAAGAAGTAGCACTGCTCCAAGTTCACATACAATATTTTTGATACAAGTTTGATTTCAAGATTTTTACTTGATCCATTCCTGTACAAACTAACTTTGTGATTTTAGGGGGTGTAAAGTTTCCAGTTTTATGTTACATTTTTAAACAGTTGAATACAAATTTTGCACACATAAGTTGTTGAATAAATGAAAAATTTGAGAGAAAAAGTTATTATTGTAAATTGCATTTTCTGACCAGACTTGTTCAAGTGAAAGAGTTAAAATCTTTTTAAAAAGAAAAATTCAATTTTTCATGATATGAAAAGTAAGGATTTTAATTTTGAAACCACCAGCTTATAAGGGCCTCTTGTTGTTTTTCATAATCAAAAATTAATTCACATCTACTTGCATGCACATTTTTGTTTCATAACTTAACTTACGTTGAATAAGTGTTAAGTGAAGGTCCAATTTAACCTAGTTATCTAGACAACTAGAATGCAATTTAAAGTAATGCCAACAGCGCAAAGTTCAAATCCCATTCCAGCTAAGGTAGACTTTATCTCATCGACTCTCTCCTTATCCTATGTAGTTTGGACTAAAGTACATTGCGCTCAAGCTTGTCTGATATGAAATTTGAATGTATAATGATTGTTTTTTACAGAGGATAATTTCTATAGGATTTTTAATTAACCTTGTCTGAGTGCACAATACTATATCTAAAATAAATTTATCTTTAGTTGATTACAAAACCTGATGTTTCAGGGAATTGTCACAAAGGCAGTCTACAAATACCTCTTCCAATTTGATATGTTCAGTCTATATAAACAGTCAGACCCTTACAATTAATACACCATCTTTTGTTAGAAACTCCAATTGTTTCTTTTTAATATTCTATCTAGCAATATTGTCTAACAAATAGAACTTGCAATGAAGAGAGGTATTTGAGTTGACTGACAGAGGCGCATTTTGGGGCCAGCTGGATACACTCTGGAGAGTGCAAGGATTAGGAGATTATGTTCAAGAAAGATGGATTGAGGTTCATGTGGATAATATGTACAGTTGTGGAACTGTTCAATCAAGTAGCCTATTTCTGTGTTGTAAGTGCTCAGTAATACAGTGAAGCTTTGTGGAATTAAGTAGGATATATTGTCTGTCTTGCACATTGTTGGCAGTGATTTAAGGGAGAAGACAGTTGCGGTCATAATGTCACTAAATTAGTAATCCAGAAATCCAAGATAATGTTTTTGATGACATGGGTTGAAATCCCGCCATGGCAAATGGTGATGTCAGAACTCAATAAAAAATTTATCATGATATTTGAATTCAATAAAAATCAGAAGTAAAGAAGCTAAACTAATGCCATCCATGTAACCACATCAACCAAGGTAAAAACTCATCTCGTTCACTACTGTCCTTTAGGGAAAGAAATTTGCTTCCTTACCTGGTCTGGCTTACATGTATCTCAGACCCATGATGATGTGGTTGATTCTTAATTACCAATTTGTTATGGGCAATATACATGGGCCTTATCCACTGATGCCTACAATTTGTGATGGAATAAAATAAAAACAAGGTCCTTGTGGATTTATCAGCTTAATTCCTTTTTCTTAATTTATTCAGGCAAAATGCAAGTTGCGAATATGATTTGGGATCTATTTTTCCAGTCACCACATTCATTAATTTATGCTGACCTGAATCTTAGGTGCACTTGCAGCTATACTTGAAGAAACAGGGTGCATCTTTTTTTTTCGTTGCAGCTGCACCTCCTACTTTGAACAAGTTAGAGCCTGCAAAGGAACCCTTCTAAAACCACAGTTTATGATGAAAATTATTGTGGTGGAAACAGAAATTGTAGGTAGTATTCACTGAAGCATTTTGGAAATTTGGGAATACCATCACACAATTGCTGATAGTTTGGGGGCCCTGCTATTGTAAGTGGAAGTAATGAAAAGGCTCTATTTGGAGCAGTAGATCATTTTCCAAGTAATGTGCCAGCCGCTTGTAGGGAGATCGCTATTTGAGTAATTCAGTCATTCAGCTTCATCATATGTTGTAGGAATATAGTTAGGAGCTTTAGAAAGCTTGAAAAATAAGCAGGCTGAATACAAGCAGGGGCAGGAAGAGCGGGCTTGCAGAGCTGAATGGCCATTTTATGTCAAAAAACAAAGCAAAATAAAATTTAGAAAAGAATCAATATCACACTACTTAATAAAGACTAGTGCAAAGAGCACCATAGAATCCTATTGAAATCTAATGTTGCTAAAGGTTGTTAGAACAAGGTAAACAAATCATACAATTTGTACTTGGAAAAGTTTCAAGCAGGATTTTCAAGACATCAAGGTTCAGCTCGGTGTAAAGGAAGATGTAATTCCGGTGCAAAAAGTGAATATCATGCATCTATGATATATAAAAACAAAAAAGAGGAAATCAATCATATAGGGAATCTAAGAAATAAGTGTGTTCACGAAGAAGAATAAGGTACAACTAACCTCTGTCTCTTCTAATGAGGAGAAGGAAGCGTTACATCTGAGAGCAATCCCAAGAAAATTCAAGATTTAGTTTAGAACACAAGGAGTTAAGATATTGATGAACTCAGTCTGGGTGTCCAGTGTGCCACATTGTGCTTATAGCAGCTGAATAATTCTCAGGAAACTTTATTGTGTAAATGCAGTTTCCTCAGAAAATGGGAAACCACTTAGTTATGGGAAGAATCAGAATGGCAACATAAACTGGACTGTGATCACCTCTGACAACAAATATAACAATGAGCTCACAAGCCCCTGCTCAATACAAAGCCATCCTATGGTGTCTGTCTCAAACTGCTGACATATTTTGAGTTCATTCCTTTGATGGAAGGAAATGGGTTAAAAAGCCAGTTTGAACTCCACTGGATTGTGCTAGTTGTACTGGCATTCTCACATATGTCAGTGGGCTAAGGTACCCATGTACGCTAGCCTAGATTCAAGCATGAGCATCTGTGAAAATCACAAAGAAGTATCCCCTCATTAACTATGTGTTACAGGTAAAGAGACATTCCTCTCTGAGTTCTGATAGTCAGCTAACTAGCATGCCAGAAAAAACGAAACCAGACAACAAAAGAACTCTCTCTCACCCTGAATGCTGGAACTCATTTATGGTCAAAAGGAATTAGAATGATAGAATCTCAACCAACCTGAAATACTAAGAATCTTCAAATTGACTGATCGACTACCAACATAAATGCTATCAGTAACCACCACTGCAATGACTGAAATGTTAAACTATTCGCTTTTCATGAATAATTCAGACACTTACCATTTTAAACTTTTTTGCTAATGCGTGTATTTCATTTTTTTTTACTGTGGTAGTGCTTATATTTTCCCCAGCACCCACGTTGTGTGTGTGCAAGTGTGAGACACAGTGAAAGACAACAGGTGTACAAATCTTTATTCAGTTTCCACCACCAGGAAGAAAGGAAACACTCAGGTGGCCAATGACAAGCAATGCCCTTCTCATCAAAGGGCAATGCTGTGTTATCAACTGTGAAGGGGAGGGCAGGGGTTAAATCAAAATAGAGTTGGAGGATGAAATAAGACACTCCACTCCCTGCGGTTCCCACCTCTCCCTGAACAGTTCGAGGGTGTTGGTAGACACCACGTTCTCCCTCTCCAGGGACACCTGGGCTTGAACATATGTGTGTGTTTTATTACTAATTCTTATGTATTAAGTAATTAATACGCTCACACTTTTTTAATTCAAGCAAGCCTATTTAATTTGGTGCCTTTAAAAACATAAGTTCCTTTGGGTCTGGAAGTATATCCACAAGGGGAGGAATGTGGGAGGAATAACTCTTAAATTAACCTTGCTGTGACCAGCTGAGAGGTGAGTGAATAAAGAAGGACATCCTGTTTGGAACCATAACAAATTGGGAACCTCACTTGGAGTCTGGGAATAATGTAATATTAAGGATTACAGAAAGAACGATGAGAACATTTTTCTGACTATAACTCAGTATTGTCAAACATGCAGTAAAGAAGTCTCCACTGAGACCTTCAGTGCAACGGCAGGTCTTTTCAAGGAATAAAAGCTTTCAGCCCAAGTATGGGTGAACACAACTACTTAATGGGATCGCTTTGATATCTTACTTTGGATTTTGTAGTTTGAAAGACAATCATTTGACTACAGCCAGCTTGGTTGCTACCTGCAGAAAATAAGGCCCTACTTCTATCCAGGACTTATGAACATTAACTTTTAGTTTATCTTCCACCATCTTTGTATTTCGTCTGCACATGTGTGTGTATGCACTGAGGGATGACTTTTTTTAATCTTCTAATAACTCTCAATACATATATATTTTGATGAGGAGTTGGAGATTGCAGCAGGATTGGTGGCGGTTACATATTGGGATGATCTGGAAACCCACTGAAGCAGGGTCCTTCCTCATCTGTATGTAGAGAGTGTCCTTCCTCATCTGTATGTCTTTTTGTGGCTAGTTGGTGTTCATGTATCCTGGTGGCTCGTTTTCTGCCTGTTTGTCCAATGTAGTGTTTGTTACAGTCCTTGCACGGTATTTTGTAAATGACATTAGTTTTGCTCATTGTCTGTATAGGGTCTTTCAAGTTCATTAGCTGCTGTTTTAGTATGTTGGTGGGTTTGTGGGCTACCATGATGCCAAGGCGTCTGAGTAGTCTGGCAGTCATTTCTGAGACCATTGGTTTGTCTGTAAGTTTTGTTGTTGAAGGTGAAGTGGGTGGTAAGGCATAGGTCCACGAGCTTGATGATATTCTCCTTGTTGATGAAGTTAATGGTGTTTAGTGTATGTGTCTTTGGGTCTTCTAATAGTGTAATCAGTGTTTCCTTGGCCAGGTTAATGTTGATTGAAGTAAACAGGGCTGTTACATCAAAGGAGACCATTATTTCATCCTCTTCTATCTTAGTGCCTTTGATGGTCTTCAGGAATTCTTGGGTGGAGTGGATAGAGTCGCGTGAGTCTTCTACTAAGTGTTTTAATCTTTTGTGTAGCTCCTTGGTCAATCTGTAAGTTGATGTTTCAGGTAGCGAGACTGTGGGTCTGAGGGGGGATCCTGGTTTGTGAATTTTGGGTACCCTGTAGAAGCGTGATGTGTTGGATCCATCTGGTTTCATTTTTTGGAATGAACACAGTCCGCCGATTTCTCAGCAACAAACCCAAACAAGCAGACAAAACACGTCCAGAAACCCTAGCCACTCTCCCCTACACCAAAGACATCTCGGAAATGACTGCCAGACTACTCAGACCTCTTGGTATCATGGGAGTCCACAAACCCACCAACACACTAAAACATCAGCTAATTAACTTGAAAGACCCTATACAGACAATGAGCAAAACTAATGTCATTTACAAAATACCGTACAAGAACTGTAACAAACACTACATTTGACAAACAGGCAGAAAACTAGCCACCAGGATACGTGAATACCAACTAGTCACAAAAAGACATGACCCTCTCTCACTAGTATCCTGACATACAGATGAGGAAGGACACCACTTCGACTGGGACAATACATCCATCCTAGGACAAGCCAAACAAAGACACACACAAGAATTCCTAGAAGCATGGCATTCCAACTGGAACTCTATCAACAAACACATCAAGTTAAAACCCATCTACCACCCCCTGAGAAAAGTAACAGGAAGTGACTTCACCACAGAAATAACATCATCACAGGAAATTACATCACCAACCCAAAGAAACCCAAACATATAAATAGAAAGCAGGAATTTTCAGCATTGCTTCGTATGAGGTCCACTGAAGATGTTACCTAGTAAGGTAACAAAACGTCTGGAAATGAACCTTTCAGCTCAGCGAGTAAACCTACATCCAAAAGGAAAATACTATATTCACAATTGAATGACTGATATTATTCTTCAGTACTGAAGAGTTACACTGGACTCAAAACCTTAACATGTTTCTCGCTCCACAACTGCTGCCAGATCTGCTGAGTGTCTCTAGCCCTTTTTGTTTCTACTACACTTAGCATATCCATTTGACCAAACAGGAGAAGGGTTACTCCATCAAATATATCTTTCTAATTTCTGTGTATACTTTAGTTTCACTAACTCTTGCCAGCCACTTTTTAAAAAATAATCTGCATTTCTATAAAGTTAAAATATACTTCTACAAGTTTTACTAAATTGGATTCAATTATAACTCCAGGTATAGCCACTTATTTTTTAAACACATCTTTAATGAAATGGCGCATAAATATTTGTAACAAATAAAAGACAACGTTGGGGTGGAGCAGGGAAATGTGAGACAGTGGAATTAATTTTGATTTGCAATAATATGGTCAGTAGAGACAAGATAATGCACAGGAAAGATTGACTAAAATGACTCTTGAATGAGGAATTCGAGAAGGATAGATAGGGCAATCATTGGTTATTTCTCCCGGAAGGATAAAGGGAGATTTTATAGAGGTGGTTAAATGTTTCAATTACTGATAAGTTAATAACCAGAGGGTAGGGGCTGGGACAAAAATCATGAGCCATCGTACTACTTGTCCTGACCCCCTCTTGACCTGAGCATCATTGGTATAGTAAGGTGGCCCTGCCTCCAATCCTGAAACTATGAGCCGTCTCTCTTACTCAAGGACAGAGAGATTCCCCTGGTTATTTGGCCCTGATGTACACCTCCTGTCCCAGGCCCTGCTAGATGACATTGACTTAAGATGGTTTGCTAAACAGGCTAATGGAGGAAAAGTGTTTGTGCAGTAAGTGATTAGGATTTTAAATACATTGCCTGATAGGATAGTGGATAAGGATTCAATAGTTTCCCAAAAAAGTAAATTGGATACATACTTAAAGGATAATGTTGCAGGTTGTGGGGGAAAGGGTGGGGAGTGGGATTAACTGGATTGTGTTTAGAAAGAATAGGTCAAATATTCTTCTGTGGTATTCTGATTCTAAATCTTAAACTGCAGCCTCGAAGGTTGAGTTCCCAGAGGCATAATCAATATGGGCTGAACGTTGATTAAGATTTTGCAAATGGTCTTCAAAATCTAGATGATTGGCTGCAATCATGTCCCTCCACATTAGTTACCTGAGCAGGAGTTACACCTTGCTATGTTTATGGTGAACACATACTTTCCCAAAGTCAATATGAGAGTAATGAGTAAAGTGTGTTGCTAAAATTAATAAACAATTACAGTAGATATTTGCTGATTTCAGAGTTAGCTGTGTACCTGGGAGAAAGGGAAGACAGCAGAGTCGAGAGTGTGGTGCTCAAAAAGCACAGCAGGTCAGACAGCAGCCGAGGAGCAGGAGAATCAACGTTTTGGTCATTCACCATTCCTGATGAAGGGCTTATATCCAAAACGTAGATTCTCCTGCTCCTCGGATGCTGCCTGACATGCTGTGTTTTTCCAGCACCACACTCTTAACTGTACACGTGTGAGTTAATCCATAGTACTTCAACTTAAGCATGTTAAATTTAAAAATTATATTTGACGACCAGAAGTTGAATGTTCTTTGATCTGTTTATGCCAGATGACAATGTTCCTGAGTCAGAAATTATTTGTGTTCATACATCTGAGGCATTTAATCTCAATCTGCTATAGAAAAAATGTTGTTAAACTTGAAATGGTTCAGAAAATATTTACAAGGACATTACCAGGATTGGAGGATTTGAGCAACAGGGAGAGGCTGCATAGGCTGAGGCTTTTTTCCCTGGAACATTGGAGGCTGAGGGGTGACCTTATTGAGGTTGATAAAATCATGAAGAGCATAGATAGGGTGAACAGCCAAGGTCTTTTTCCTAGGGGACATAGGTTTACGGTGAGAGGGGAAAGATTTAAAAGGGACCTAAGGGGCAGCTTTCTCACACAAAGGGTGGTGCATGAATGGAATGAGGTGCCCGAGGAGGTGGTGGAGGTTTGTACAATTACAACATTTAAAAGGACTCTGAATGGGTATATGAATAGGAAAGTTTAGAGGGATATGGACCAAGTGCATGCACATGGAACTTGATCAGTTCAGGATATCTGATCAGTATGGGCTAGTTGGACTGAAGGGCCTGTTACCATGCTGTATAACTCTATGATTCTATGGCTCAAAGGATTTCATTGTTGTTTTCCTTTTATCATAAACAATGAAGAATTCACAAACACATCAAGTAAAGAAAGGAGTATCTTTAAAAATCCACAAAGTATGTATCACATTTTTGTGATATCATCACTCTTCTCACAGTAACAAAATCAAAATCAAACCGATTGGATGGTTTAGTGAGGTCCTTGGATCAGCCCCGTTGGTGTTGGGCAAGGTCCTGGCGGAGCTAAAAAAAAAGAACAAAAAAAGGGACGGCACGGTAGCTCAGTGGTTAGCACTGCTGCCTCACAGCACCAGGGTCCCAGGTTCGATTCCAGTCTCAGGCGACTGTCTGTGTGGAGTTTGCACATTCTCCCCATGTCTGTGTGGGTTTCCTCCGGGTGCTCCGGTTTCCTCCCACAGTCCAAAGATGTGCAGGTCAAGTGAATTGGCCATTCTAAATTGCCCATAACTTAGGTGTGTTAGTCAGAGGGAAATGGGTCTGGGTGAGTTACTCTTCGGAAGGTTGGTGTGGACTTGTTGGGCCGAAGGGCCTGTTTCCACACTTTAGGGAATCTAATCAAAAATGATAGTTGGCATCAAATGTGTCACCAGAGTCCCAACACTGTTGGGAAAAGCTCACTGGGAATCAAATCCCACTCCATTCAGAAGAGCCACTGGACCGATTTCTCACCAGAGATCTGTCCCAGAGTTTTATCAGCAATTTCTGTTTTTGTCATAGAGTCATAGAGATGAACAGCATAGAAACTGTCCTACTTCATAAATGATTCCAAAAGTGTGAATGACTGATCTGATACGAAGATGGTTAACTTGTCTAACTCTGACTGCTATCTAAGATAAAAGAAACTCACCAGGTTTAATCAATAAACATAAACGTATTTAACTATAGCGATCTATCCTTTAACACGTGACAAAAATGGATTATTAATGACTATTATGCAAATTAAACTATACCCCCATTAAATCCAAACAGGCACGTAATTATTCATATGATAAGACAGAGAGTTTTCAGAAATGTCATGTGAGAAACAAAGAGATAAAAAAGGAACATATTCTGTGGATCAAGAGGCCAAACCACAAAGAGGGATGAGGTGACTTTCTTACAGCTCTTTTATTTTTGGTAATGATATGTAGTTGTCAACCAAGGCAATTCTCAATTCACAAGTGAGTCATTTGGACTTCAGTTTTTAGTTGAGTTATGAGTTCTTGTTTTTAGTGTTGGCTTTCTTCCACCATTAGCGGAAGAGAGGTCTGGCTTGCTTGCAGGCATTTGGAGATCTGAGTGCAACTGTCTGTAGGTCTGTGGCAAATCTAACTTGCAGCAAATTGATAAACTGTTGCTGGTCAGTTGTTTTCAGTCCAAAACTTGGGGACAGTGTGTCACACAAAAATATCAAATTCCCTCTGTTACATGTCCTTTGTAACCATTAAGTCCCTGCCAGTCTTCCACTTTTCCTTTGAGTTGTAAAACAAGCTAATAATTCAAACTTTCATATTTTAGGTTATATTTCAAAATAAAATATATGTATTCATTACATCAATCAACACTAAAACAATGCCATAAAAATATATCTTAGAATGATTTAATTAACTCTGCCACTGACGTTGGGCAAAGATAATATTTACAGCACTAATTATCTGCTTGTCTTTAAATATAACTCAAAAACAAATGGTCGGATTTCAATAAAACCTGGAATACAGTTTGGGTATGTTCCAAGGAAGAACTAATTAGTTTTTGGCAAAGATACAACTCTGGATTTGGTTCACTATTTTAATCTAATCCATCCATTAACAACCGGAAATGGGACAAGCTGTTTTTATTTTTAATTACGGTGGATTGTTCCATTTGAATTTATGGTTGCTTTAGAAAGTTGTGAATTGTCTCAGTGCTGTTGTACAATTTGTCACAGTTATCAAAATGCGGGAAGAGTTTTCAGAGCAGGTTGTTGAATATGCATTGGTCTGAAGCCTTCTTAATAAGTTCTTCGTGAAAAGAGTTTACAATCAGTTTTTAGATGCAGAGCCTCAAGCCAGCAGGGAGAAAGCCTCAAGGAAGAGCTGTGAAATACTAATAACAGAGTTAGTATGGTGAGTTGGAGATATGCACATTTATTTCTTTGTTCCATTTTGTTTTCCTTGCATTCAAAAATAACATGTTTTTCAGTTCACTTTCTTTTTTTTAAATTACTACACTGATTTATCTTTAAGTTATGAACAGATGGCCTGAGGCATTGTGAATGGTGAGTCAGAAGATCTCTTGTTTAAAAGCTATTATGTCACCATTTGTTTGAATAAGTCAAATCCTACTTTTAATCAAAAGCTTTGCTAGCAGTATTATTTTGACATTTTGACACTGAATTCTACGTTAGAAAGAATACTACTGTGGCTTAATTATGTTTTGTTTAACCTGTGGAGCTTTGACCCTGCATTCATGTCTATAGCTGCCAGTCTGCTGAACCATACGCTGACCTCTTTCATTGATGCACTAGTCATCATTAACCATTACTCCCTCTGTCTATTCACACTGGTATATCCTTCTTTATTCACTTACGGATGTGGGTGTCAATATGCCCATCCCTAATTGCCCCTGAGAAGGTGATGGTCAGCTGCCTTCTTGAACAGCTGCAGTCCATGTTCTATAGGTAGACACAACACCACTAAGGAGGGAATTCCAGGATATTGACCCAATGACAGTGAAGGAACGACAATATATTTCCAAGTCAGGATGGTGAGTGGCTTGGAGAAGAGGTGGTGGACTGATGTAACTGCTGCCTTTGTCCTTCCAGATGTAAGTGGTCATGGGTCATCTCTGCTCGCCTAAGTTCAAATGATAGGAGACTTTACATACATGACAGACAACTGGTTTAGCCATCACCTTCAATTTTATATAGACCACATAAAACAGAATTAGGACTGCCAAATCTGTGGCCCTTGATTTCATTGCTCATGTTTGCCTAGTACAGCATATCTCTTGCCTCTCTCAGACTTGACTCAATTCCTTACAGACTGCCATGAATGTGGTTTAGCATCTTTCCTCTCAATTCCTTCAGGATAATGACTCTATTTCCTCTGTTCAAAATGCCACCTGAGGCTATGAATTCTTTGATACTTTGAGCCATTCTTTCATCACTACATTCCGCAACAATTGGGAAGTTGCATTTTGTTGGGTACAATTTTGCAAAGTGCTCGTCTGCTAATTTCATTGTTTCTACTAAGTTGATGATGTCTAGAGCAGAATGAGTCACTGCTCCACATTGTATTTGGAGGATTTCACACTTTGTTCTCAGAAGAACTATTCACAACAGCATGACAGTGATGTACATTTCCTTTCGATACTGGATGTCATGTGCCGATGGTACTTCTCGAACAAGGATAACATTCTTTGAACTTGCTTTGGAGCAGATGGTAGAGACTTCAGCAAAATGCTTTGAAATGGCTGTGGTTGGAACTTGATCATCACTTTGTCTCTTACAAGAAGTTATTGTTGAAAACATTCACAAGCAAAATCAATGGTCAAGCACTCTTTCTTGATCTGAGCATTGCATCATTTGTGTTAATGGCATGCATGCAAATGCAACCAGTTAATCTTGCTGCATTAGGACTGTAGCAAGTGCTGCCTAACTGACATCACACTGCACGGTAACATCATCAGAGTGTTTCAACACTGACAATGCCATCAATAGTGTTTGATTTTTGCAAATGTTGTTTCTGGCTCTATGCCCTAATACATCACATCATTGGTTGTGAGTTAGTGCAATGGTTCACAGATGACAAATTGGACAAGAGTTTTCTCAAAGGTTTCACAAGTCTCACAAATTATTGTACTGCTTTTATATCTTACTGCTTTTACATTTTTTGATTACATTGCTGCTACAGTTCCCAACTTTCCAGGACAGAGGCAAAGACCTTTTGCTGTTGGTACACTGCCTACATTCTTGACTTTGGCCATCTTTAATTGTATTTCTTTCTTGTTCAGCTCATGGCCAAACCCTGGAGTATTTTGGACAGTTTAAACTTGTAATCTGCTGTATTTGTGTCGAGTGTAATGCTATACAGAAGGCTGACACCTGTTCACCCAAAGTGACTATAAAATGGTGTCACTCTGTCTGCTGTCTGACCTTTCCAGGGGTAGGATGAGGGTAATACGCAGACGTTAAGTGATGCTGCTGGATTACAGAGAGTGTCTTTTAAGATTTGGAGCCTGGAAGGTCATGGCAGGGGATAGAACCTCTTACCTGTTCACCAGAAAACTTGTCATTTTACTCGTACATGAACATGTAATGAGCTGAGAAGAATGTAATTGATCTTCTTCTAAACAGAAATCCCTTTTGCTTCTAAGACCACTTCCACACTTGGAAATTAAATTCTGCTCTTAGTCTCTATCTTTGTCCCAAAAAAGATTTCTCTTTTCTGTGTCAAGATGGGGTAAACTCACTTGAAAATTCAATCTGTTTGGTTTAGCTTTCATTCCCAATGACAATGAGATCACACAGACCTGTACAAGCCTCCAATAAACAGAGAAAGTTACCCAAAAATCTCAGAGATTGACAAATATGTCTCTGGCCTCATGCCCTACCAGGTAATGTAAGAAAATTGACCTCCAATTTGAATCTCAATACAAGAGCTCACATTGTTCAGCCAACTAAGAGCACATGGCAGATTTGAGCTTTCAGTAGTATTCAGTGAACCATTTTCAGAATAACTAGTCTTAATTCTGTCACACCTACACCCAATATCCAGCTCCTAGCAAGTAAAACTGCTTTCAGTGTGAAGTGATATTATCTCTAATCAAGTTTTCACTGACCTACTCTAAAATTAACTTACATGACAGAATTTGGTTGATGATATTCCTTTGAAGCACACTGAGATGATAGCTGCATTGTAGATGCAATATATTAGTAAACTGTCGATCTACATTATACAACCAGGAGGTCTTGGGTGCCATGATCGAAAATCTGACTGTGAGCCATTAGTTCCAGGACTTGGTGGCTTAGGAACGTGTGCTCATGAAGTGACAAAACAAGTTAAATATCAGTTTATAAATCCTTCCAATACACTAATGGCAGGCAGTAAAAGCAGGAGACACTCCTGGTCAGCCATGTGATGGTAAGAAATTGAAGCCTCTACTATCACTATCTATAGCCTGCGGCTAAAACATCAATGTAGAAGTGTATGCTTTTGCAGCCACCCAGACTTGTTGGGGGCCAATTGGCTCATTTGGCTGGACATCTGGTGTGGATCAGATTGATGCCAAGCACAGCAGTTTGATCCCTGTTGTGACTGGGATGGATTCGAAGCTTGCCACTTTGTCAGGCCAGTGGGTGCAGATCCTGGTGCTGTAAGATGGTATTGCCTTCAGGCAGAGAACTCAAGAAGATTACGCAATCAGGTTATGTTTTTTTAATAATGCAGAAGTGTTTCTGCTTGTGAAAAAAATCAAGACACTTGAAATATCAAATTACTGTAACTTCCTGAAGTTCTCAGACTGTGAGCTAATATGACCTTGTTGCTCACTCTAAGCAGCAATTTTATCAATCACACATTTATTAAATAGAATGAAACATTTAACAGGAGAAACTAGACAATTCTTCCTGATTTAAAAGCAGTCACAGCTGTAGTTAGTTTATAATCTCGATGTTTCTCAAGCACCTTTCAACTATAAATTGGAAGTACAACATTTTAGCTGCCTAGGCCTTTACAGGTTTTGCAAAAACATTTATATTTCATCACGTAGTGTCTTCCAGAACAAATCAACATTTTCAGCATTAACTCTTCGGCAATCTAATGGACCTAGTTGATGAACACACTGATAACAGAATGCCAATGCATGGATTTTTAAAATTATCTCTATGGGAAGTAGCATTTACTGGGGAAAGGGAATATTATTAAATGGCATACCCCACTTTTGTACCAGGAAACCAGGGGTCAAATTTAACATTTTACAGGTTTTGGATGAATACATGAATGCAAGATATCTTTGAAGGTCTTGGCCTGAGGCTCAGGGTATTTTAATTTCTGGCCACTGCCAGCCTAAATAGGAGGTAAGCATTTGGACAGTATAAATGAAGGCAAACTCAAGTTCAGGACAGATTTTTGAGAGGGTCAACTTATTATGCTTCAATAGGGTAGTATACTTGAAATCACCTGGAGTCATCACAAGTGTTTAAAAAGTATACAGAATTCCCCAAATTATCATATTTTCAGACTTACATTCACAGAAAGCAGGGGCCAAGCTTCTGTACTTAATTACTATAACAAGTAACTAGGCTCTAGCAACAGGTAGGATGAATTCTATTAGGTTTAACTCTAATTCGCTGAGAAATACCACTTTGCATGCACACATGCATCTATACATACACACACAAACCCTGGTATCACGGACAATGGAAAAACTGGGAAAGCTGTTCAGTGTTTTCTAATTACAGCATCTGCTGAGATAGTTCGAGTGCTAATCAAAATGTTGCCTCTCAGTCATCCTTTATCAGATTTGCTAGAGGCACAGGGTGCCGATTTACTGATATATGTCTCTGAATTATCAAATAAAGCTCACAGCTTACAACAACTACTGAAAGGAAGATAAACTGGTTTGCATCAGGCTTAAAGGGGCTTTTATGACAGTGAACATAAACAGGTCCAGAGCTGGTGGAGATCTGAAGATACCTCGTATCGTGTTCTCAGTCCCAAACAGTTTAGCTACCTGATTATCAACCAAGTAGTGTTGACAAGCAGAAGGCCTATGTCATTGATAACTGGTCACTGGTTCATAAACCAATCAGCTTTTTGTTGCCAACCAAAGCACCATTTGTACATTCAACATTGAGTCTATTGACTTTTGAGCTTAATTCCATCGTTCCACACATTTTACTCATCCCACACCCGATCCTGTCACGATGTTGGTTGATTTGAGCACCTGACGAAGGAGCAGCATTCCAAAAGCTAGTGCTTCCAATTAAACCTGTTGGACTATAACCTGGTGTTGTGTGATTTTTAGCTTTTAGCAGTCACCCATTATCACATTATATCCACTGCATTCAGTACTGCTCACTCATTTTGTCCTATTCATAGCTCTTATTTCACTTATTCAGCTTTTCTTCTGTCCTGGCCAGTTATTTATTATCCTCTTGTTTATCTACCCCTTTCATATCTCTCTCCCTTTCTGGGCTCCATCCTCACCCATCCACTCACATCTCCTCTTCCCCAAGTTCCCTCTACCCCACCATTTCCGCTTCACCATAAATACTACTTTTTTCGAGAAGCTATCAGTTCTGATGAAGAGTCACCAGATTTGAAACATTAATTCTGCTTTCTTCCCGCAGATTCTAACTAACCTGCTGAGTTCTTCCAGCAATTTCTGTTGTTTTGCTCCATTTGTGTGCAATCCTTCAGCTTCAACCTGTCTACAAACTACACTTTAATTACTGCTTGAACAAGTTGTTTGGAAAATTATGCTTGTAAATGATGCTTGCTGCAAGTCAGCTTACTTGCATCCAAAACATGCAGCAAACCTCTAGAAATCCTTGTTTTTTAAAACAATCCATTTCGCATTTCAGTCCACAATTGAAAATGCAGAAAAGGAAAAACATATGGTCTTTATAACTTGGAAAACTGGAATTTTCAGGGAGCTGGGTATGGGGAGATGGCATGAAAGTTAATGGAGCGGATGGAAAGCAGGGATAACAAATAAATATCATTCAACCATTTGTGAATCTTAAATATTTACAACAAACATTAATAATTAAATAACCGTTACTGCTGAAGTTTAAGAATTTTATCCATTGTCATGAGCATATCACACGTGTAAATTTATATTACTCTCTTTTCTGACTGCTCCAATTGAAAAATAACTAGAAACAAAGCTTTAGTTTTATACAAAATCAAGTGGGCGGCACGGTGGTTAGCACTGCTGCCTCACAGTGCCAGAGACCTGGGTTCAATTCCCGCCTCAGGCGACTGACTGTGTGGAGTTTGCATGTTCTCCCCGTGTCTGCATGGGTTTCCTCCAGGTGCTCCGGTTTCCTCCCACAGTCCAAAGATGTGCATGTAAGGCGAATTGGCCATGCTAAATTGCCCGTAGTGTTAGGTAAGGGGTAAATGTAGGGGTATGGGTGGGTTGCGCTTCGGCAGGTCGGTGTGGACTTGTTGGGCCGAAGGGCCTGTTTCCACACTGTAATGTAATGTAATCTAAAAAAAAAGTGTTAGTTTATTGCATAACTACTGAAAATTGCAAAGTAAAAAATGTGATTGTTATTCAGTAAAGGACACATTCAAGGATTAGATTAGATTCCCGACAGTATGGAATCAGGCCTTTCGGCCCAACAAGCCCACACCGACCCTCCGAAGAGTAACCCACCCAGACCCATTTCCCTCTGATTAATGCAGCTAACACTATGGGCAATTTAGCATAGCCAATTCACCTGACCTACACATCTTTAGACTGTGGGAGGAAACTGGAGCACCCGGAGGAAACCCACGCTGACATGGGGAGAATGTGCAAACTCCACACAGACAGTCACCTGAGGTTGGAATTGAACTTGGGACCCTGGTGCTGTGAGGCAGCAGTGCTAACCACTGAGCCACCATAGATAAAAATAAAAGATATTTATAAAGATGAGATTGGCCTATTGTCATTGCATATCTATATTATTCCTTTGAAAATTCGTCTTTGCAAAGTAAAGGGGTTAAAAACCTGAAGTCAGAAGTCAGCAGCTACATAGACTACTCTAGTTGAGTAGTTGAAGTAGTTTCTTCCACAGATGGACTGAACAGAACAACTTCTCGGCGGGAGTGCAGGCTCCTTTGATTCACTTTTATGACACTACATGCTTTAGCCCTTGGTGACCTTGTTCAACACAGCAGTCCTCAGTTGGTTTGCCTTTTTCTCCCCTTCCATGTTGAAAACTCTTCCTCTGATACTGTCCCATCAAAGTTCCACTTGGTATTCAGTTTAAAACGGTGTATGTTAACCTGCCTTATTCAGATAAAAACCTAAAATGGCTGCTGTGCGATCTTTGATGAATTATACTTTCACATTATGTATTTGGTGAGATAAGAAAAAACACATTTCAAAACCCCCAATGAAGCCATTGTCAATGAGTTTCTGTTTATATCTCGTGGAAATGTGTGTTGAATTTCGAACACCTTTACATGGCTAGATATGTCTGTCTGTACTTCATTTATAGCCTTCCAGGAACTTACTAACACGACAGTTGTAAAAGGTCAGGTGGCTTTGACAGCCATTTCTCAAGGCTCACTATGTTCATTTGACAAAATGTATAATATCACTGTTACTTTGTTTGTGAAACCAGAAATTTGCTGATCTAGAATCATGGAGAGGTGACAGTATTGAAAGACAGCATTCAACCACAGAGTCTATTCAACTGCTGAAAAAAAGCAACCCACTGATTGCCTTCTCTGTTTTTACCGATAGTCCTGTAATTATTTTACACCTCAGGAATTATTCAATTCTCTTTTGAAGGCCTCAGCTGAAATAATCACCACACTCTCAGACAGTGAATTTAAAACCTTAACAACTTTCTGCATAATATCCTCATACCAGTCATACATATTTGCTAATCACTTTGAATCAGTGTCCTCTGGTTCTCAACTCTTCTACCAACGGGAGGAGTTTCTCTCCATCTACTCTGTGCAAACCTCTTGTGAGTTTTGAAAATTTCTAACTAATCTCCTAACCTTCACTTCTCCAAGGAGAACAGCTGTAGATTCTTCACCTTATTCATCCATCTCATTCCTCATTCCTTCTCCTGAATCCTTTCTCTACTCTCTCCAAAGCCTTCACATCATTTCAAAAAGCGTTGTCCCCGATTTGGACAGAATACTCCAGTTGATGCTGAACCAACATTTTATCATAATTTTTAAAGAAAAACAGAAGATTGGAAAATGCTGGAACTTTGAAATAAAGAACTGAAACCACCGGAGAAACTCAGCAAACCTAGCAGCAGCTCTGGAGAGAGAAAAACAGAAGAAACTAACTTGACTGTTCTTCAGAACGAAAGAGAGAGATGGAAAATTGGTGAGCTTTATACTCACCAATTTTATTTCAAAACAGCAGAATCAGGTGTATATTTCAATGGTATTGTCAACTTGGGAAATAAATGTTATCAAGGCATATAAGAGAATTGCATACAGCATAATTTGTGAGTGATCTACCTATGCTAACCTGATAGCCAGTCTGTCTTTCTCAGTTCAGAACTTTTATTGCATTTGACATAAATTTATTACCTCCAAAAGAAAATGGATCTGAACAGAACATCAGCTTGTAACAGTGAGACATTCATTAAATAAACAAATGTTTGATAAAGAACGGAGCACTTGTAAAGAGATTTAAAGTGCGTATTTACAGCCTGTTTATTACACTGCACCATGACTGTGGAATCTCTACCAGGCGTTAAACTGCCATGCTGCCAGTAAAATATACAAAAAAGCACTTGGGATGAGAAAGTATTACTTTTAAATGGTGGCACACTGCTACCAATACTCTTACGTTACTTTCTGTACTGATATATTATGCACTTTCATAGATTTTATGATACATATGAACATCTCAAGACCTTTGGCTAGACAATTCTTTCAGATAAACACTAACAACTTCTAAAGCAAGGGAACAGTTGTTCTTGTTAATTGTTCCATGGAAGACATTTCTAAAGCAAGAATATTCATTTTCCTTCCTTCAAATAACATTTTATTTGTTATTTTGCCACTGTTTTACTGAGGCAAATCCTTTAGCAACACATGAATTTCTATTTTAAAATACCCATATTTGATAGTGGATTTCAGTCTGGGTTCAAATGATAGGGGACAGCCATGAAACATTAACTCTTTCTTTCTCCATGGATGATAGCAGACATGCTGAGGTTTCAGAGAATTTTTTTTGTCTTTACTTCAGAATTCCATTTTCTACTGTTATAGCTCACATTTTCCTTATTGAGTCCTTAAAATATGTTCCCAGTTCTTTGCTATTGTAATCATGACAACTTTTTTTTACTGCTAGTCATCTACAATTTCCAAAACTATGTAATGGAGTATTTAAGTTATAGCACTATCTTAATTGTGCATTAATTTGGCTAACACTCTATACTGTAAACTATCTATGATACATACAAAGGGAATGAAGAAGTGAGGATTGCAGATGCTGGAGATTAGAGTGGAGAGTGTGGTGCCCTTCATCTTATGCCCGAAATGTCGATTCTCCTGCTCCTCAGATGCTGCCTGGCCGGCTGTGCTTTTCCAGCGCCACACTCTTGACACAGACAAAGGGAAGACAGCCATTAAATATGTTGTCTGCAGCCTACTCATTGTCGTGTACAAGAAGGACTTAGCATACCTTACTTTCCAATTTTGATCTTCTGGCAATGTGCTTGATATCTGCTTTTTACCCTTTCTGTGCAATAGCCAACATTGGACCTTGTGCAGAAGATCAAGAATTAACTAATTTCCTTAAACTCTTAGTACAAATGATCATCTTAGTACAAATATTTTGCATTATCATATTGTTTTATGTATATCTTAAGTTTACCAATAGAAGTCCAGTAATCAATGTATTAATACACATCTGCATGGGATTTTCTCTGGGTAGTGTCCTAGGCATAACTGTCTTTAACTGTTTCAATCAATGACCTCCACTGCATCATATGTCAGAAGCAAGATGTTTTCTGATGATTGTTCAGTCTTCAGTTCCATTTTCAACTCTTCAGATAATAAAGCAGTTTGGGCCGCATGCAGCAAGACCCTGGACAACATTCAGCCTTGGGCGAATAAATGGCAATTATCATTACAGTACTAGGTCATGACCATCTCTAAGAAGTGAGAATCTAAGCATCTTCTCTTGACATTCAATGTCATGACCATTAACAAATCCTTTGCCATGAACATCCTAAGGTAGCTACTGATCATAAAATAACTGAACTAGCTTCACAAACGCCTAAGTTACAAGACTAAATCAGAGGTTGAGTAATTTGAAGTTACTCACCTTCATCTACAAGGGTGTGATGGAAGATTTCCCATTTGGCTGGATGAGTACAACGCTAACAGCATTCAAACAGCTTGACACGACCCAAGCCAAAGCATTCTGTTTGAATGCCATGTGAGCCATCATCTTCAACTGTCACTCTTTCCGTCCTCAACAAATCCCAACCTATAATCACGATCACCGAGAAAATAAAGTCAACACTTACCCCTGCAATCTAAACACCATTCCGTCAACAGTCTTGTTGTGACAAAATCCTGAACCTCCTACCTGACAGTACTGTGGATGTTCCTGCAATACAAAGATTGCAGAGATTCAAGATGACGCTTACCATCATCTTGTCAAGGACAATTAGAGTTGGGCAATAAATGCGGTTGAAGTCCACACCCCATGAATAATTAAAACAAACGCAACGGATCTGAATCTCAATCAACTTACCCCAGGAAGGTTGGACTAGAAAGCGTTTATTTTTTGACGCAAACTGGTTCATAATGCACTCAAGCTACTCTAGTATACCTCCTGGTGGACGGTTACGGTATTCTTCTGTGGGAAGACTTTGGGAAATGTTATGCCTGCACTTCAGGCATTGATATAAAATTACTTTGAAAGAGAAGTAGCAACAGAAAAAAGTGGAAGAATAAAGACACAATGTTTAATCAGAAACATACATTATAATCTTCTATTTATGTCTATGTCTAAGAAAGTCATGTATCTATAACCATGTCTAAATTTAAAACAATCATTTTTAATTGGCATTGATAATTGGAAATTGCCACATATTATTTCAGGTAGGATTTTCAACCAAAACAAATATATCTGAACAAAAAAAATCTCAATTTCCTTTGTTATTTCATCTTGTCGGTACTTCTCCATGCTTGTCAATATTAAGATCACGCACCAATGACCTTTCCCACAACCTATCCTCGGTTTGTTTAAGCTGCTAACTGCAATGGATACAAAATGTGATTTGATGTTTTAAGCCTCCATTGCATTTGTCTCACTGCCCCCAATATTCTCAGTTAGAAATGGTTACAGCCTTGTCTCCAAAGGTACGTGTATCACAAGTCAGATTCAGTTCCTGATATGTCCCGAATTAGTTCAGACAACATCAGGACTGCTCCTTAATTGGACTCGTCTTTTGGTGTGTGGGTCAGAAAAAGATGAACCGTGATAGTGTTCTGTCAAATAGCGATACAGTGGCTCCTACTGGAAGGTCCAGATGTGCGGCTGTTGTTTGATGACATGATGGAATCCAGCTGTGATGCCTTCCATAGTCTGAAAGCTGTTGACAATCAATGTCTGGTATGCATAAAAATTGGGGGTTCTTGTGGCACAGTGGTGTGGTCCCGATCTCTCGGTTAAAAGGTCCACATTCAAGTCACACCTGGCCCAGAGGTGAGTTAGAACATGCCTAAATAAATTAATTGAAAATATTTATATGACCAGTGGCCATTTGGATAATTTACCAAAGTTTAGAAAGTATATTGTATGTTGTTAATATCAGTTGGGAAGAATTATATGATAATGGATTCTGTTCTGGAATTACTGCAACAGAAATTGAATGACAACTGAACGGATAAACAACATTTATGAATGGATTAAAGCAAAACTTTGAAAAAGTAGTATATGAAAATTAAACTTTGTTAGTTTCATTTTATCAAAAAAAAGACTAAAACTGGGTGTCTAATCCTTTAGCTCGGGCTCTAATACTGAATTAAAATCATAATGAAATCGAATCATTTACTAAGTGAAATAAGTGGATTTGTTGGAGGTTTCTGGTTCTGAATACCAATGTTCTGAAAAAAGGATACGGTACAGCGCTTTGGAAAACAAATGGAGGAAAACCGCCGCTAGAGGGCAAAGCCGATTCAAGTCTTAGTGTGGAGCAAACTAACGCGGAAAGGCAAAAAAAACTGAATAAACCGAGGGAAGCAAGCTCAAAGCTGTAACTTCTGGTGTTCTTTCTTCCTTCAGGCCAGTTATTGTTCGATTGAAGTTCAGCCACAAGCCAGCGCTTCACAATGTGCTCCACTGAGTGAAGGCGCGCAACAGTTCGAGGAGAATGACTAGAAATATCCCTAAACCACACCAAGATAGGATGTTCAAGAAAAAGCAAACACACATTCTGAAAGATTGTCTGTTTCCTTTGTTATTTCCTGTTTTTGATGCTTTCCTGATGTTAACACACACGCAGATCCTCGGTTAGCATGCATTCCTAATGTTTCTCACAGTTCACCCGTCAGTTAAGAAAGGGACCAGGAAGGGGAAATGTTTGCGTAGTTTAAAAAAAACCCTTTGAAGTTTTAATTCCGGAGTTAGAAATGGTCAGCAGGCGAGAACCATTAGACTTTTAAGTAATCCCAACGGAGAACATAAGAAAGATGTATCCCAACACCTCGTTGCTGGGTTGTATAGGGTAGAGCAGGTGTAACTTGTGTGTGTGACATGTAATCCTTAGGCACCACCAGAATGATTTCTCATTATGACTTCGGAGTCAATCCACCGAAGCGTCTTAGTAAACTTTGACGGGGAGAAATACGTCGAATATTGCAAGTCTGAGACGTTTCCAAGTATTTTTCTCCATAGATGCTGTTACATATGCTAAGCAGCTCCAGCACATTACTCGCTTTCTTTGCAGACACTTTCTAAGGACACTGTATTAAGGGATTCCGTTACTGCAGTTGGCTGGACAGCTGGTTTGTGATGTGGATTAAGGCCAACACCGTGGGTTCAATTCCTAAATTGGATGAGCTCACCAGGAAGAATTCTCCCCTCACCTGCGGCGTGGTAGCCGTCAGGTTCAATCGCTATCAGTCGTCCCTCTCACTCTCTAGTGGGAGAGCAGCCCTATGATCCGGTGGGGCAATAGTGACTTTACACTTCCTACTGTCGCAGTACTGATAGAAAAGAACAACTTTGCGAATGATAGGGATCGAAAATAAAATAAGAGAAGCTTCCAGCAAAGCTCAACACGTCTGCCCGCATCTGAAGTGAGAGAATTAAGAATTAACCTTCCAGTTGGTGACCGTTCACTAATTGATGAAAAATATTGCGTTTTATAATGGATGAGTTCTAATGTTTATGATTAAGACAGTGAGTTAGATTGTTAGAATTAAGTATATGACCAATAAGTGTGAATATACTTATATGAGCATTCGGAAAACAATATCTCGCTGAATCTACATGCACACCAATGGAGTGTTATGGTACAATGGGAGTGTCCTTCCCGGGGACTAAAGGTTCGAGTTGCACCTATCATGAAAGTGGAACATTACAAAAACGGCACCTTGGGGGGAAAAAAAATACGTGGGAGACTGGGTTAATGTTCGGATTTAGGATACACAATCCCAATTTGTTATTCCACTTTCGTTGTCTGTTACCATCTGTTACTGTTGGTGTCGACATTTCTGGCTCGTGCTTGCAAATTGGGCGATGCGTTCTCTTCGCAGAGTTATATGCATATTTATAAAGAAAATGTAAATAAAAAGACATAATTGGAATCGAAGTAATTCCAAGAAGTTTGACTGGCCTGGTTCCTGGGGTGAAGGGATTATCCTCTGAGGCTGGGCCTGTATCCATTGTTCAGAAGAATGAGAAGTGACTTTATTGATCCTGGCAGGATGTTTACGCCAATGGGGGACACTAGGACTTGGAGACACAGTTTAAAAATGAGTCTCTCTTTCAGATGGAAAGGAGGAGATTTTCTTCTCTGAGTGTTGATAGTGTGCGTGCGAAGTTCTCTTTCCCGGAAAGTGGTGAAGGCTGTACTATTGAATTTACTCGAGACAGAGGTTTTTGATAGACAAAGGAGTATGGGCTGTGGGGTAGGGTAGGCAGGAAAATGAGATTGAGATCACAACCAGATCAGTCATAATCTTATTGAATATTGGAGCTAGCTCAAAGGGCTAAATGGCCTGACCTGACTTCTACATCGATATATTCCTATATTCCTAACGGCCTCACAATTTCTTTATATTGATGAAAACTTCAGCCCACAGCTCTAGATCTGCAATTCTGACTAACTCCAAGAAGAGAGCAGCAGAGATTATCTGTGTCAAGTCCCACATTTTCTGCTTTAACTGTGACAAACCACCTATCCATTCGTTTTAACCTGATACTGCCTAAGTATGTTCAGGGTACGTTCATAAACTTCCTTTTGATGCTCATTTTAATAATATCGGGCTCAGTTATTCAGTTAATAATCAGGTTTTATCTTGTTCAGTGCACACGACAGACGGAAGTCTGCAAAGGGACACCCTCGAAGAAACAGATCGCAGATGCTGACGTGGGCTGAACTGCGGCTGACAGTTGGGGCCATTCATCAACTGCAAATAATTGATGGTCCAGGGAAGCGTGTCCTTGCAAAAGCAGAATGAGCGGAGAATCTCTAACTCTCTTCGACAGCACCGCATCAAGAGTTAACGCTGGGGCATGGCCTGAATCTCACGTTGTCGCATCTTACTTAGAGAAGAGACCCTTTGGCAGGTTAAAGCGCTGCAATTTCATATGGAGAGGAGGGGATTTTTCCCCCCTCGGAGCTAATGCACACGGTGCAGGTGCAGTGTTGCTGAGTGACAGTAGCACAGAGAGTCCGGACGGAGCAGAAGCTGCAGCGGAGCTGCCTGTCTGAAACTGAAATGAAACTGACAGGGGCGGGAGGAGGGGCAGGAGGGGGCGGGGCTATACGCATGCGCCCTATTACCTGCGGGGGTCCCCACACGCGGCTCCGCTCTTACAAGCAGCAACACACACACACACACTCATTCACTGTTTGCAGCCTTTATATATTTATATCCACACACACACACATGAAAAAGCGGATTGCTAAATGTAGCGGACCGATTGCACAGCGAGTCTACGTCCCGGGGCCACCAGCAGCACCTTGCGGTCTGCTGTGAGGTTACAGACTTAAAAAGGGGGGGCCAAAGGAAGAGGAAAAGCAAAACAACAGCTATATATATATATATATATATATATAAACAGCCCGAGGATGCGGATCCATGCCAGCGAGGTGAACAGAGGAATCGATGCGATACTGAAGTAGACATGATTTCTGAATGTGTGTGCAGCGCGGTTGCTATTGCCCTATATCTGAACACACTGCGTGCTGACTTCTGTTACGATGACAGGTAGGTATTGTTCTCTCTTCATACTTTCTGACTGATCGCTTGAAAAACTGCCGCCAGCCTGGGCCGGGACAGTTCCCGCTATCCTGGTCTGAATCGGTATGTGAAGGGATTCCTCTCCCAGGGAAGGGGAATGAGACCGAGGTTGAGGAGAAAACTCTCGGTTGAGTCCCGAGAGTCTGCAGATGCCGTTCCAGTGAAGCTGTGAAATCTGGGCAGGGGGCGGCTGGGGTGGGGGGAGGTGGGGAGAGCGATAAGATAAAGATGGCCCATCCCTGTCCCCCGGTTAGGAGTCAAACTGCACTGGCTCCGAGTACAGAATCCTCCTTTACATTTTTGCATTCACTATGATGACGGAAATCCGCACACTTGCCGAAATTGTTTGACAAATTTAAAAGAGAAATAATTTCCATTTAAATGCATTTATTTTTTTAAAGTGATGTGACCTGGTAAGCAAGGCGTCAGTTGTGTTGTCTAAGAAACTGTGAAGCCTTGTTTAAACCTAACAGTTTTGCTGGTGTTCCATTGGGGGAAACCGCAGTATTGTTGGAAATTGATTAAAAGCGTCCCCACTATTGTGAATCTTGAGTTGAATTCAGTTTCCGGTGACTTAATCTGATTACCATTTAGTGGCTGCCTAATTGGAATATATGTGAAACAATCACGCGTGGGTAAACTTCAGTGTCTAGGGTTTTCACGCTCTATTGAAATTAAACCGACCTAGACCTGACGGTACATTGGCTTGATCGGCTCTCATCAGGCTACTCTGTGAGGTTGGTGCTGCAATGTTTCCTTAAACGGGGGAAAAGAACCGATATTTAGTCAAGTGGGGACATTTTCCCCTGCTTCAGTTTTTAGAGGATTCGTCTGAGAAAGAGAGAGAGAGAGAGAATACTTGGGTATGGAACTGACAAAAGTGAAACCATTGCCAACAGCGAGCGATGCAGGCAGCTCCGGGCAGCTCCAGGCAGCAGCGTGTTGGCGTTGTTTACAGTGAGCTGCTCAGAGATAGGCTCAACCATTCTTTTTTTCTTTACAAAGAAAATGATGGTCAGGGAGTTTACACTAAAATTCTGTGGACTTTGATAGGCTCATTTTATCACGTCGAGTAATAGAATAAATAAGCCAAAGAAATCCATTATTGTCAAAACAGTGTGACCGTCTTCTCTGAGGAGAGAGGCACATCTTGAGTGATTAGAAATTGAAATGACCGGTATGTATCTATGGTCAACCGTTCGACTATTGCAAACAATGGAGAATTTCTTCAAATTAGGTAATAAACCAGCAGGACCTGCTTGATGCACTGTAGTCCGACGAGGTCAAATAGAAAGAACAGGAATGTCAGCTCGGGAGCTGGCCTGAACTTCGCCAAGTACAATAAGCACGTGTGTTTGAAGACAACAGTTCAGTATAACCCCATAGAATGGACTCACCCCAGTCGCCGGCGCTGGGGAACGGTGGTGGGTTTTGTGTGTGTGTGAGAGAGAGAGAGTTCATATACCAGGAGAGTGACTGGCCTTTCGCCAAACTCTCAGCATTTTGAAGACAAGGTGCAAAAATATGGGCCCGGGAACTACTGCGTGGGATCCTGACATATCACTTTAATGTTCACTCTCTGCTGTTGTATTGGCGACATTGATGGGTTTGGAATAAATTTACCCTTTTTACAATAACTCATTTAAAACCAAATGGGTTGACGGTTCCACTGAAATAGCAGAAAGAAGAATTTCAAAGCGGCAGTTAAGTGTTTGTCAGCCGGTATCCCATGGAGTCATTTCAGGACCATGATGTTTTGTCACTTAAGCTTTTGCTGTCAGTACCTCCTGCTGAATATTGTTTTGAATTAACAGTAGGGAAAGTCGGGCACTGGAAGTTTGGACTAAAAGTTAACTGACTTGTTTTCTGTAACTATTTTCGGAAGTTTTATAAAGATGACAGTTCAATTCAGGTAATCAGATACCTCCTGAGGAGTTCTCTTTTTAAGTGGGGTGGGGGGGGGTGGTGGGAGCTGTAATTTTCGTTAGGTAATTTAGGTCACAGTGTTCATCTAACAGTCAAGGGAAAGTGTAGAGAATATTTTTTTCAGACTATGAAAGCTGCGTAAGTAATTTGTAAATAGAATATTGTCCTCGAGCTGACATTCAACAGACCTGTCAAATATTATGAAAAAAGTGAATATGATATATTATAATTGCTTCAAGTCTGTGCTCAAATTTATGACTTCGACTTAACAGTAGACCTTTGTAATTGGTATATTGTATGATACTCATTTGTACAGCCAGACTACAGACTGTTTTCCACTAAAGGTAGACTGTTGTAATAAACCCTGAACTTTAGTTTTATTGTTATGGAGTTTTTAATGGGCATTGCCAACTTACATGTGAAAGTGAAAGAGGTGAATGGTCATATCTTATGCAGCACTGTGAATATTTCACCACAATTCTCTGGTTAAATAATATTTCATATTTCAAAAGATAATCTCTTACATCAGAGTAACACCTGATTTCATATAAAATGAATGCACTTGACAACATATCAATGAAGTGTTACGTTTTCAATTAATTTATGATAGTAATTTAGTCCTATGATTCAAAAGGTGAACATTGGAGAAAAATGCTTTAATTTACATTGGGTGAGACAATGACCTAGGGATTACTGCTGGACTGTTAGTCCAGAGACCGAGGTAATGTTCTGGGGAGCTGGGTTCAAATCCTGCCAAGGCAGATGGTGGAATTTGAATTCGATATGCATCTGAAATTGAGAGCCTAATGATGACCATGAATCCATTGTTGATTGTCAGGAAAAAAAAACATTCTGGTGTCACTAATGTCCTTTAGGGAAGGAAACTGCCATCCTTATCTGGTCTGGTATGTGACTCCAGACCCATAGCAATGTGGTTGACACGTAACAGTTAGGGATAGGCAATAAATGCTGGCCGAGTGAGTGATGCCCTCATCCCGTGAATGAATATAAAAAAAGGTCTGTAGTCTGGCTGTACAAATGAGTATCATACAATATGCTGACAACAAAGATATACTGTTAAGACAAAGTCATGAATTTGAGCACAGAGAGAATTCTGGATTGTTTGAGGTGCCATCTTCCAGATGAAGTGTTTAACTGAGTCCCTGTTAGGTAGATATAAATGGTTTCATGGCATTATTGTAAAAGAGAGCAGGGTGTTTTTCAGTTTTTAAGTTAATATTTATCCTTCAATCAACGCTTAAACAAAAGATGATCGGGTCATTGTCCATGAGTTTATTACGCACATATTTGCATTTGTGTTTATTACATTATAACAGTGCACTTCAGAAACATTTTATTGACTACAAAGTGCTTTGATATATCAGTGATTGTGAAAAATGCCACGTAAATACAAGTCTTATTATGTTTAGTTTTATAAATGTTAAAAAATTAAATACCACCAGATGTTCTATTTCAGTGTTTGACAAGATTTAAGTATTGCCCAGAACAGTGGCAACCCTCTCCCCACCCCTCACCACCCCCCCCCCCCCCCCCCCCCCCCCCCCCCCCCCACAACCACCAGCACCACAGAATTTCGGATGGCACTATATTGAAGCTACTATTCCTAAAATGTTATATGCATCTGGCATATTCAAGTTATGCCATGCATTTCATTATGCCTCACATTGAAATCAGTGACAAAGCAGCTTTGCACTCATTGAATCACAATGAAATTCTGGGTCTGCTACATATTACAAGTTACATTGTCTTCAAATTTTACATGCTGTGAATCTTTGAATATACATACCAATTTGTTCTTTTTGGGTTCATTGTGACAAGCATGGAGAATAGCATTATGGAAATACTCAGAGCTTTGGTTTCCAGGCAGCTTTTTTAATGCACTGAGACAGTAGAAGGCAGTGGCTACATTTGAATTATACACAGGTGATTCAATGGACAGAATGGTGTGGATTTCACAGTCACTGTTGAAGCAATGTCACTTCTTGTTGACCTCAGGAAAGCTGCCCACAAAAAAAACTAGTGACAATAGATTTCTCCTTGCCCAATGTTCATTGGAATCAAATGCAAAGTCAAGGGGGTTTCCAAATGATCAGCAATAGAGATGTTATTTTGGAGGGTAAGCAGACAGTGACATTGAAGTAGTCTGATAGATAGTGTGCCAGGAAGTATAGTACACTGACTTTTTTTCACTTTTGACCAAATTTTATTGTCTCGGGATTTGTCTTCTTAAGAAAGCAGTGGAGGCTGGATCACTGAATAGATAACTGGTTGATTCAGACAAGAAATTCTGGGGTTATGAAGTCATGCATAGAAAGTGGAGTCAAGATCAGAAACAATTCAGCCATGATCTTAATGAATGATTTTGCAGTCTTGATGGGCTAAATGGCCTATTTATGCTCCTGCGTCTTCTAATCTATTCTGACTTTATAAAGAGCCAAGTAAATACATGAAAAAATAAGCACACGATCATGGTAGTAACTGAAATATCATGAACAAACTTTTTGAAAATTAAGTTGTGTGAGCGTTTGATGTCATAATGGAGAAACCTGACATTCCATAAATATATAAATCACTTTTCATAATAGTTTTCAGAACTGTTCCAGAATAATTATGTACTAAGTATGCAGTTAAAACCCCAGTTATGATTCTTCAACAAGATGCATCGCTTTCAATTTTTTTTGACAGTGAGACAGATAGCGTAAGAAGGTAAAGCTTAATCAGTAATTACTACTTAATTGCGGTCTCAGATAGCCTTTAGCAGCACATCCAAGGGGAAAGTATTGAATCAGTGAAGTCAGCTTCTGGATATTTACATTTCCCTGTGCATGGGCAAATTTGCTTCAATTTCAGAGAAGTGTTTACAGCAAATACCGGCAGTTTTGCTCTCATTACTGCCTCAAAATCCAACCTAGGCATATTTTTAGAGGACTGAAGCTATATTACAACTTGTGAGTAGCCCAACCAATCTCAGATGTCCTTGTCTTGCTCTTGGATTTTCAATGTTCTCAAGAGTCAGGCTGGAATCTGATTGGAAAGCATTAAACTGCTGCTTTCACATTGATATATATCCAACACCCTTTGTAACAATGCTGAACTGATAGTATACTGGCATTGATAAATGCCTAAGCTTTATTCTCTTTGTGTTGTAACCTAAAGCCCTCAATTGTAACTTCTTGATAGTTATTCAGAGTATTTTCCTTGTGTGAAGAACTAGTCTCTCTCAATTTGAGGATTAAGCGTGCAAATCTTGTACAACAATCAATCGTGTGCCCATCTCTTGAATTGATAACAGTCCAACTCTTCCCAAAATGCTATTGTTTGCCACAAAGTATTCAACTGACTGTGTGGAGTAGGGCGGCATGGTGGCACAGTGGTTAGCACTGCTGCCTCACAGCGCCAGAGACCCGGGTTCAATTCCCGCCTCAGGCGACTGACTGTGTGGAGTTTGCACGTTCTCCCTGTGTCTGCGTGGGTTTCCTCCGGGTGCTCCGGTTTCCTCCCACAGTCCAAAGATGTGCAGGGTCAGGTGAATTGGCCATGCTAAATTGCCCGTAGTGTTAGGTAAGGGGTAAATGTAGGGGAATGGGTGGGTTTCGCTTCGGTGGGTCGGTGTGGACTTGTTGGGCCGAAGGGCCTGTTTCCACACTGTAATCTAATCTAATCTAAATAGAGGCAAATGGATCCTGCAAGTGAAGACAGTTATTATAAAGTTTGTACAGCCTTATCTATTCATAATGCCGTGGGCAATGTTTTAAATATTTTGCGATTGCAAATTAGGGGTAGTCAGTTAACTTGCTGCTGTTGCCCATAAAGAGCATTTCCTATAATCCTTCTTGTGAAAGACATTCAAATAATGGATTATATGTTTATTTCTTGCAATACTCAACAACTATCCTTGATTTCTGAATCAAGATACTGCTGAAAGTTCCAATCTCTGAAATCTAGGAGCTAAATTTAATTCCTGTCACATATATTATAAATTCAGTTCTTGGATATAATCAAGACATAATAATTTAGCTGTGTAACAATCACAAGACTTGAACAATGCTTTATTTGAAACTGTTTAAGAGACTTACATTCCCCTCTCAAAAGTCTATTCAAAATTACATTGAATAAGATTATTCAGAGACTATTTGGTAACACCTTGTTAACAAGTAAACTGTTCATGATTCCTTACCATTTAATTCTTGTTTTCAATGATGTAATTTTGCACTGCTGGCATGGTAGATTGAATTCTTTTCAGATTAGACTTTATGAAATTAAGCCGGTCATTCAAGCATTTTGAATCAGGGCATATATTGAGTTGTATCAAGCTGCCTACCTGTTTGCATGCTGTAGTTAAGAGTTTGACTAGCATGGAAGAGCAGGTCAGATTCAACAACACGGCCATCTGATTTGTATGAATTTGTATCAAAGACAACTTTAAATTAGAAGTATATATTGAGATGTCTATCAACAGTCTAACAGTGATACAGATTAATTGTTTTAAGGCTGAGCTCAGCATGGAGCTGCAGGCTTCTGAACTATACCAATATGCAATCATTGCTAGGTCACCACATTGTGAAGACATTTGCATTTTGTAAAGCGAGATAATTCTTGGTCATTTGCAGATACATTTTAAGCTGTATTCCATGTGATCTTTGCTAATCTGCAGTAATTGAAATTGTTGATAAAAGAATTAAAGGATAACATTTCTAAAAAGGAGTATTATGATAACACAAAACCTCAACATTTCTTTTTATAATTAAAAGAGTTGTCATATTTAATTGCCACCCATTTAAATTTAAAGTTGAAATCTGGAAATGTGGATATGCTAAAAATATCAGCAAGCTGACAATGTAAACTCCTGTCTGTTCTAGTGACCTATATAGCAAATCATTAGAGAATTATTGCGTGCTAATGCAATATTTTGTTATTCTCAAGCAACAGTTTTTTGGAAGCTTATGTTAAGTGATTTGTTATGTTTCATCTAGATCAGACATCTTGGTAGTAACCTTGGTACTTTGAAGCAAACATTTCAGCCAACAACAGAAATTAGATGGGTGCTTTATCAATATTCCTGTCAGCTGTGATAATACAAGTAGTAAATTTTGACATAATTAGAAAGATTTTGTTATTTTTCTCATTTTCCTTCCGTTTGTGATGCTGTTTCTTCTCTGGTTTCCCAGGTGCTAGAGAAGTCATGCTAAAACATTGACAACATTTCTTCAGATTTAATGCAAATAAATAGCAAAGTCAGTGCATCATTTCCTTTTAAAATTGCCCAACTGAATAGAGGATGAGCAAAATTTGAGAGGTTAGGGATATTTAATACTAAATCAACTGTAATGAATCCAGAGTTGTTGTTTGCTATTGTGCCCAATAAGCAACTTCTATGATTGAACAAACCATTTAGTATATTGTAAATTCTTGATAATAACTACACTCCATTTCCAAAATATGTGAGAAAAATGGTCATGCATCTCACATTAGTCTGTCTTTCCTCTAAACTAGGAATTACTTTTAACATCTGTTTAGAAGTAGACATAATGATGTTTTTAACTAAGATCTCACTTCTTAAGGCAAGGGCTCAACAATCTCTTTAGCCCAAATATTTTTTAAGCAATTACTTGTGAGAGTAATTGGAAATTCCAGCAGGAAAAGTCCATTGAAGAACATATTAAACAGCTCAAGAAGTCTTTTTCATAGTTACATTACTAATTGAGAACCACGCATGTATTAAGAGCTGCTTGGTAATATCATTTAGGAAGGCTGATAAAAGACAGGATGTAACAAATTATGTGTTCAGAATCCTTTCTGTTAAGCTATTTGCAGACCCAAAGTTTATTTATACGAATTAGAAAGATATCTATTATTGGGCACATCAAAGGAACAATTATCTGAATCAAAATGTGTGTAATTCTATTCTTGACTCTTCCAATATCACGTGTTTGGATTTGAAAACAATGATTTTAAAAACCTGAGTAAAATTTGGTTGGTTGAAGTATATAATTATACTTCAACACAGCATTACAACAAAGCAACAGCCAATTTTTTCACTATAACCAAGGCCACTGGTAGCCAGTTTTCATGGAAAAATGCATGGAATGCAATCCCTAAACACTGGTAAAAAATTTGGAATTCTCCATAATACAAACTGAATATAATTTACTGAATGACAGTAATTCAATGGATGGAAACGGGAATGCTACCCAAAAACACCACTTAAAATCCCAGAATCTATCTAACAAAAAGAACTTTGATTTATTCAGTCATTGTATTGTAGCAACCCTTTTCCATAATTATTCCACTCAAGGTACAGAGGAAGACAACTGGAAAGAGACTGCTTGTTCTCAGCTGTTCTTTACAGACCTAATGATTTTAACTGATGTTCCCAGGTGGATTGTTTGGATTCTGGAATAAAATCCACTGGCAATTGCTTTTGAAACAGTGGAACAGAGTAATGGGGATACAGTAGCACGGTAGTGCTCCAAAGAACTTGATGTTCATCAAATCGAGTGTATGATTGGTTATTGAGCTCAATTATCCTTGCACTATCATAGATTATCTCCTCAAGCCCACTTGTTAAGAGGACAAGCTTTTTCTAAAATCTAATTGAACAGGATGTGATTTATACACCTGCCACATTTGTAGTTAAGGAAAGTATTTTGCTTCTGTGAATTATTGATAAAAATGAACTTGACATGACAGTAGTGTTTTTGATCAAGAATCATCTTGTATTCAGACAACTTCTATTATTCATTGGGTCTTAAAGTTAAGGATGTTAATGCTGGATAGGAGCAATCCTGGTTTAAGTGCGACCCAGATATATTCAAAAGAAGTTTCTAAGTTTCTGTCATATTATGTTATTACTGTACTGTCTAAATGTTCTAATTTTGTCCATTCTTGCACTGCTTCTTTCTTAGGACACAGTAAAACTACTAAAGTGACATGGAATGGATCCCCTTTCAGTCTGCTGTGGATTGGGAGCTTATTTACGTGAGCTCATTTGCCCTCTCCAGCAGGGGTAAAATGTCCTGTATCATTATTTTGATATGGAATAGGAAGTCTTCTCTAGTGTCCTGGATGATATTTATCTCTCAAAAGCACCTAAGAACAGGTTATCTGGCCACTATCATATTGCTGTTTGTGTGCCTTTCCTGTGCAGAAATTGGATGACCATTCTCCAACATTACAACAATTGATGAGTTTTCAAAAATACTTTATTTGCTATAAAATACTTCAATGTGTCTTGAGATCCTGAACTCAAATTTTTATGAATATGTCTTTCTTTTACAAATAGACCTACAGAAAGTCCTCTGTGAAGTAATGAAATAGGAAATATGTGAAGGCTAAACATCTTCCACACTTTGACCAGTAATGGTGGAGCTGGTAGATAAACTCCAGTTGGAAAACAAAACGTTAAAATTGACTCATCTGCTTTTGTTCCATAGATTATTCTGTACGGACTTAGTAAAGAATTATTCATTTAGTAGAAGTATCCTAAAAATCAATTTAAGTTGTGATACTAAGTGATCATAATGCGCTATATGTAGGAAGAAATTGCAAATAGAAAATCCAGGCTGCTTCAGGCCTTTGTTTCATATATTTTAGCTTTCAACACTCAAGTTCCAAATTAAAACCAATTCAGACATTTCCAATCCCTTTTACTTGGCCTTAGTCTCAATGAGGGAAGGGCCATAACTTTCAGATGTGAATCCATCAACTATTGAGGTGATGGTTGGAGCCAGGGTATTGAGTACATCGATGGGTGTGGTGCTCAGGTCCACTTCTGGGTCCAGTGCATCCTGAGGAATCAGATATGAATGTGGTTCTGCAGTTAAATTTCAACTGAAGTCATTACAGTAATATTAACATTGGTGCACCTTCTGAAAGACAGCCTTTTTGTTGACTGTGGGTAGTGAAATTCTTGGACAGCCTAATAGTACGTGTGTGTTGCTGCTTATCAGAGCTCATCTTCCGGAGACTCTAGGATTAGCTGTCATACGTTAAGGATAAGGGGTCAACCATTTAGTGGGATGTGGAGCTAAGGAGATGACTATGAAGTTTCCGAATCTTTGGGGCTCTCTAGTGCAGAGGCTTAAGGATACTCAGTCATCAACTACATTCAAGTTTGAGATTGATTGTGTTTTGGGAATTAAGTGAATCAAGAATGGGACAGCAGGGTCAAAGAAAAGATGGGCTTGCATTTATAGTGCATCTTTCAAAGTTAGCAAATATCCCAAACTGTTTTGCAACCATTGAGGAACAATCATTATTGTAATGTAGGAAATAGAGTAGACTGCTTGTACACAGCATATAACACAGCAATGATGATCAGATAATCTGTTGTTGCTTGAGGGATAAGTAATGAATATTTATTATCCCAGAACACCAGGTATATAATTCAGTGGTTCTTTTATGCCCACCAAGAGACACCTCCAACAGTATAGCAACACTGAATTTAATTCTGTGTCCAAATTTTGGTTGGGAATTAAACCATAAACATTTTGACTTGTAGGTAATTGCATTACTAACTGAGCAACAGCTGATGCCCTAATTCAGTTGGTTAAGGTAGAAGATCAACTTTGATGTCATTGAATGGTGGAGAAGGGTCAAGTAGCTAAATGGCCTATGCCTACTCCAAATTTGTATGTTTTCAAATCCCATTTTATGTGAGCTGCTGGTCACCAATATTTGCCCAAATTGGTTTCACTTATACCCTTAACAATTGCATCATCCCAATTTACAAAATAATGAATATTTTGCCATGAGAAAAGCACGAGAATGACTAAGTTAGGGCTAAGTTAATCGGACTTTCTTATGTGTACTTTAGCACATTTGACAATGTCAAAGAACACTTTTTTGTCTCTTTCAATGGAGATGTGACAAAGATTTTGAAATGCTCTATACTGTCGATATATTTGTACAAGAATGATGATTTGAAGAGAATTTACAGTACTAAGGCTCACAACTTGACAATGAAAATTGGTGCAATTTTGGCATGATTAAAGTTTTAAACTTCATTATTACCTTGCACGGCAATTTGCATTGTGTTTGTTCCTATCAGCTTTGCATTTTACAGTTGCTGACTGTATATCAAGTCATCATATGGTTGCTCTCTCATTAGAGAGACACAACTGGTGGTGATTTAACCAGAGGGCCACCATGTCTCAGGTGAGGGGAGAGGTTGAGAGTTCTTCATTGCAACCTCAGCTGGTGTGGAGATTGAACCCATGTTGTTGGTATCACACTGCTTCACAAATCAACCATCCAGTCAACTGAATTAAACCAACCCCCAACCATAGCACAAATGAACTGGAATTAAATGGTTTCATTGTATAATTGTGTAACTCCTGATGCATCTTTAATTTGTTAAAACAAAGTGAAGTGATTCAACCTTGAAGAGTTAAAATTTCCAATCTTCTATATTGTGGTTTTCATTTAGGCATGGGTAAAACCAGAATTTAAGAAGGAATCTTATTGATGTGAATGATGCTGGGTGCAGTGATGGAAGTAAAAGTGATTAGTAGAGGAAAATAAAACGTCTACTTATAGGATACCTTTAAGTGAAATAACTAAATTAAATTATATTTGTTTTGTTAGCTAAAGGAAAATTCTTAGGATGGAAGGCATTGTTCTTGATTTAATTTCATACCCATTGTATTTATAATGTAATGCAGTTAAAAGGATGAGGGCAAAGGAGTTTGAAAGCAGAAGATTAAAGGTGTTGGAAAAAGCTCACACCTGCACAATCTGGCAGAACTTGCACCATCGTGGTTAATTGGCCAGGAAGTTTTATTTTGATGGTTGAATAAAATTAAGGTAACTTTAGAATTGTTTTGGAGACTGCAACTGCCAATCTACCACTGTGTCGTATTTTACAGCACAGAAGCAGACCATTCAGCCCAACTAGTTGATGTTATCCTGTATGTTGCACATGAGCCCCTTCCATTTTCTTAAACTTAAACAACAACTTATCCTTCTACTTCTGTCTCCTTTATGCATTAATCTAATATTCCCTTAGAGCATTGTATTCTGTTACATTGGATAAGAAAGAATGGATATTTTACCAGCATCAAAACATATTATACGGAATCCAGATAATGAACATGTGAATGATAGAGACTAGTTCTTCAAGTGGGCTGTCCATTTTGAGGTCCAAGCCTTTCAAAAACATTTTTACAAGTGCTCCACTGTATACTACCAACTGGGTAGTGGGTAGGTAGATTTAAGTTTGATGATATTGTAAACCTTGGGATGGGTGGATTGGTAGATGGAAGGGAGAATCTGAGCTAGAAATATCCCATAATTCTTTGACTACTTAGCTGTTCTGATCTCTTTGACTGTTCCACCAGATTTTACTAAGGAAAGACAGGATAGTGCAAAATACTATTGTTAAACTTGCATTGACATCCTGTGTATGGGACCTTGTTGTACATAGATTCGCAAGGTTCCCGTCTGCTTATACTTACTTATCTTTATATTTTGTTATATAATTACTTAGATTACTATTACATTATATATATAGTTGACTGTTAGACTGACAAACAGGTTGATTATCAACTGAATGCACAGACAGTAAGATGGGTACCTTTCATTCCAGAGTTTCACATATTGTATTGTCATTTAGCTGTCTCAAAGGCTGCAATCTGTGCAATAATGCAGCATTCACCTTTTTCTCCTTGAAGATAGGAAATGAGTTCTGATCAATATAAGCAAGGATATACGCCAATCTTTATACATTGAGATAACGTTTTGGTGGATGTACTACATGACCAGATCAAGTCCTTATATAATTACTAATTTTGTAGAGAATGTTAGATGATCTGCGCTGTAAACAATATTGTAGTATCTTTTCACAAACTCACATATTTGAACAAAGAGAAAAGAAATCCAACGCTTTGTCCTGATTCAAGTTGGGTTAAGTGTCCGTATGCAAGTTGATCATGCTCTGGCACCATTTTCTCAATTTTTTCAAAAACGCATTATGCACATGTGGTTGAATGGTCAGAGAATGTGATAAGAGAAATATGTGGATCTGTCTTACAAACATACAAGCTACTGGGGAGGATAAACCATTGCTTTGTCGGGTGGCTTATAGATTTGAAATAATTACCTAAAAATCTTATCAAGTAGCTTTGCATTTAATATTTCTTTGTTTCACTGTATGTGATGTGTATTCTGCAATATCACTCGATTGAGAATAATGAGGAAAGGAATATTCTATTTCCTTCACACATCTTCGAAGGTGCGGTGTGGGGACCAGTCTTGCATAAAATTTGTTGAGGAACACCAAACAAGCAGAAAATGATAGTTAATATACCAACAATTATTGCTGCGGTCATAACTTTGATTTTTCTCACAAAAGGAAATCTGGTGAAATTGTCAGTCATCAGGTATCGCCACCTGCTTGGTACTGTACTGACAAGTCAGTCTTGATTCTTTTGCTCATGTACTGGAGTAGGAATTGAATCCAGAAGTTTTTGCTTCACAGATGAGAGTGTTACCAACTAATCATGAGCTGACAAATTTTGATTACAAACTCTAACACTAGGTTTTAAGATAAGAAACCTAAATTAGGTACAAAAGTTCCTCATTTCCTTTTTTTTATATATAAGTTTTCAATGCATTTGATTCCCAACGCCCTTCCCCCAAGTCCGTCCTCCCTACCTTTTATATTAGCCTGCTTGGCACACCCTCCTCATTCCTGAAGAAGGGCTTATGCCCGAAACGTCGATTCTCCTTCTCCTTTGATGCTGCCTGACCTGCTGCGCTTTTCCAGCAACACATTTTTAAGCTATTATACATGTCTGCCGAGACGAGTACAGGAGGCCTGTTTCTCCTACCTGTGCTACTTAGAATCATCCAACACAATAGGTGCATTAGTATTAACTCATTTTTTCGTCATTATTCTGCACCTCTGTGTCTCTGCTTTGTGCCACTCCGGACAGCTTGGCTGGATTGAAAATCCTTACATAAACAATCACAAAATAAATTTCATATGTTTCGATTCTGTGGTGCAACATGTCAGTGTGCTAATGCAATGTGGCACCAGGCTAGTTACTTGATTACTTTCTTGAACTAAACAGTTGAATTGATTTGATAATTTAATATGGACCATTGAGCTAACTTCATACACAAAATAAAGAAAGTACAGACTATAGTAGGATTAAAAAAATTTCAAAATTACAGAATCAAAATTCTACCTCTAATTTAGCACCTTAGACTGATTAATTATACAATGATTAATAGAGAAAGCTAAATATTCAGTAAGCTCAATAACCAAAGATATATCTTTTTTGTCTCACTCCAGCTAGGTATTGTTTGACTTTTGGGACTTTAAATTTATCACCGATTCTGCCACTCATGCAGTCATTTGGAGACCTTTACGTTAGGCGTGTGGCACACTTTAGTGCTTAACTTTATGTTTAGCAGCTACATCATCTATTAGTTTAAGTGACATTATCATGGCAGACAGTCGTCGTCAACAATTACTCGCTAATGAGTATAATTGACGACCTAACAAATTCCATATCACTGGTCATGGGTTCTGTGAGCATGAGCCTGATGCTAGAGCTGCAGCTCTGACAAAAGCTTTGGTAGGTATCTCCAAAACGTGAATGTGGTCCTTGGCCTTAAGAGCATTGGCATTCCTTTCTCCGGTTCCTTTTCCATACTTCCTCTTGCTCACAGATGTTCTTGAAGAATTGTGTCCCTTTGTAGAGGAGTCTCCTCTAAGTCAGTTTCTTTTGAATGAGGGTCTCCCATTCATCGACATCTATGTTGCAATTCTTGAGGGACACTTTCAGGGAGGTAATTCCTTTGTCCTCATCTCATTTGAATACATTCCTTAAGTTAGGTGAAGAAGATTTGCTTTGGCAGTTGGAATTCAAACATCCTAAGAGTGTGGCTGGCCTAGAGTTGGTTTCAGATGATCATGGCCTCCACTAGTGTTATTAGCTATTCCAAGGATGCTGAGGTTAGTACACCTGTCCTCCCAGCTCTCAAAGTCTTAAAGGGTTTCTGCTTCAACCTAAAATTAAGGTTAATTATGCTGAGATTTTTGTTTTGTTATTGCACCGTTGCATCTGTGCAATTTGTTTTGTCCCATTCATGAGGAATTTGTCTTGCACTATCATCTGACTTCAATATTTCTGCATATAAGCATCCTTAATCTAGGATTGCGGCACCATAAGTACAATTAGATTAATATTGTTTCTCTAGTAGTAATGGAACTTTGGACTTACTGTACTTTTACTAATCACATAAAATATTAATAGTATCTTATTAAAAGGCCACAAAATCAAATTTTGCAATAGCTAAATCTATGTAATGACATTATAACATGTTGCAACCAAGTTTTTAAATAATTATTATTGTTAGTGTCTTGTATGTGAAATACATACATGAAGTCTGCATTCTAATTGTTTCCATGGAAAGTACTCATCATAGCATTAAGACTATTATTCCATATGGTGTCTAGACAGTAATTGCATAAAGTCCTTCGTGATTTTCTTTCCCCCCATTTTAGACACAGCATTTTGGATATTCTGTATTGCTTTTGGAAGTTCTCTCAAAGAAATGATCAGAAAACCTATGTTCTTCCTACATACCCTTGATTAGAGCTTAATGCTGCAACTACCACAATGACGATATTTGGTCATTTAAGTTGGGAATTGATATGCTGGAGGAAACATATACTCTTATGGTTTTGGAGGTTGATTTATTTTCAAATGCATTTCTGTACAGGCAGAGGGGGTTGCAAATTATGGGTATCATTTTGCATAAAAATATAAGTTAGACTTGTGTGTTTTATGAAAATTTTTGTATAATTTTGAACAAAGCTGTCAAAACAGATCTGTTCACTTCTTTACAGTCAGGTCCTGCTGATGCCACAATCAAAAGTAAATCAGGCTTCTTACCAAATCAACTGATTGCACTGATTCTTTAAAGAACACCATTTCCTCAAACCCACCGTCTGCAGATTGGAAAGCTTGTGGTTTTACAAAACACTAGGGTTGGTCTTCGTTTGAAATTTCGAGCAGGCTGCTGATAGTATCATGACTTTTTTTTAAATCAAGAAAGTGCATGTACACTCACTGCATTAAAATAGAATATCTGAACACTATGAGATGAATCGCTTTGGGAGGATGTTTGCAAAACAAAAATATTGTTTAATTCCAAATCTGGGTCAATTCAAGTTAACTTTCTCCTCACACGCCATAAAGGCCAACTGCCTTTGGGACAGTGACTTAAAAACCTTGGTGTTCATTATATATTCTTTGATTTTCAGATACTGAGGCTAGTGATTATTGTTTATGGCATTAGCATTAAATATTTCTATTATGTTATTTCCCATGCTATTTTTATGCAGATATTAGCCTGTTAAGATGAAATAACTCAGTGTCTCTCTTTAAAATAACAAAGGTAAAAGATATATAAATTAAAGATCTAAAGTATGTATTCACTATTATTACTGATGGTAATATCCACTCATGGAGAAAGTGAGGTCTGCAGATGCTGGAGATCAAAGTTGAAACTTTATTGCTGGAACAGCACAGCAGGCCCTGAAGGGCCTGTGCCCGAAACGTCGAATCTCCTGTTCCCTGGATGCTGCCTGACCTGCTGTGCTGTTCCAGCAATAAAGTTTCAACTAATATCCACTCATAACTATGTAAAGAAGCATTGAATAAAGTGGTTGCTCAACTCATCAGACAAGTTTCTTCTGTAGATAATCTAAACCTATTCTAAAATGGAATCTACACGATCCATCAAAACCACTCAGTTAAACACTTTACTACATCTGTCAAACGACTTTAATGAGATTTGAGCTGATTACTGAGGTGATTCTCAGGTCTCTGTTAAATATTATTGTGCTTTGGTTCTTCATTACAATGCATCATCATCTGTTCTGCTGATTAACATCTCAGACCTAAGAATATTGTGATTTTTAAAAAGGAATTCATTACTTTCGATAATTTATTATAACTGTATTTCACTTTCTAAGTTTGGAGTTATCCTTTAAAAACTCAATTTGCTCTACTCGTTTATGCAAGTACTTCTCCAAGAATTTTTTTTTAATCTTCAAGAAGTTTGAGCTCTGTTAGCAGGAGGCTAAGTCCAATTTTCACCACTGTACATGCTATTTTGAGAAGGTTTGCTTAGTCTAATTTTGTTTTATAAAGCACAAAATCATTCGGACAAATTAAATTCTGATGGAGTCCACCAAGCTAAGAGAAGGCCTTTAAGAGAATTCTTCCCAGTTCCAAGGTTATTTTACAATAAAATAGTGGCTCGATGGCATTATTAACAAAGCTCTTCAATAGGATCGAATTGAATCTTTAGGAACCATTGTTCTGGTGCTTGAACAAAAACAGAAAATAGAAATTGCTGGAAAGCTCAGCAGGTCTGGCAGCATCTGTGGAGAGAAATCAGAATTAATGTTTTGGGTTGATTGACCCTTCTGCTTCACATCAGCCATTCAAATGTTTACTCGATTTACTTTACAGTGCTTTCAACACTAGAACACTAAATAAAAGAAAGCATAGTACTGCAGAAGTTGAGTTTTTCCAGCAATTTCTATTTTTGATGTTGATTGAAGTCTGCATTGCCTGAGTTACGTCTACCTGATCATTTTAAGCCATTTTCATTGGACTTGATACATGCACTGCGAAAAACAAATAGCCCAGAGTATGTCCATCCCCATGATTGATTTATATAGCGCCTTTTGTCTAAGAAAGTCTTCTGTACCTTACAGAGGAGAGAATGCACTTAGCTGTGGCAGAACTGTTAGGAGACTTGACCAATAACAAGTTTAAAAAGATAGGTTTTGATAACGCTACTAAAGTGAGACAAAAATATAATTGAAGCAAAGTTACATGAGTGGCCATTCACCCATTTGAACATCCTTTACGTACAAGGTCTGATCTATAACTCAACTTTATTTTATTTCTATTGCACCATACCCCTTGATAGCCTTATTGAAATACATCCATTGAACTCAATATTGATCATTTTGACAAGTTCACTGATCATATTCGTTTTAATGAAGAGAATTTCAGATTTTCATTACCCTCTGGGTGAAAAAAGTGCTTCCTCATTTGACTGCTGAGTAGCTAACCTAAATTTGAAGACTATTGCCCTTTGCCCTAGTGCACACTCTCTCACCAGAGATACTGAGAAATTGTGACTATTTCATTTCAAACACCATAATTAGATCACCGCTTATAAATTCACAAAAATACAAATTAACTTGATGCAATCTAACCTCATAACCTCTTTAAGCCTTTCTAACAGTCAAATTAATTTCTGCTGTGCTCCCTTGAAAAGGCAAATTATCTTTCCTGCAATTCACTGCCCAACACTAAATGCAATACTCGACATGCGACTTGATCAGAACCAAAGCAAAAGGATTTGTTATAAATAAAATAAAGAACTGCATTTGAACTAAAAACAGAAATTGTTGGAGAAACTCAGTGGGTCTGATTGCATCTGTGGAGAGAAAGTAGAGTTAATGTTTTGAGTCCAAGTAACAGAATCTGAATCAGTTCTACAGAAAGGTCACTGGACTCAAAATGTTAATTCTGTTTCCTCCTCACAGGTGCAGAATCGAAAACTGTTGTGCTGGAAAAGCACAGCAAGTCAGGCAGCATCTGAGGAGCAGGAGAATCGATGTGTCAGGCATAAGCCCTTCATCAGGATGCTGCCTGACCTGCTGTGCTTTTCCAGTGCCACACTTTTCGACTCTGATCTCCAGCATCTGCTGTCTTCACTTTCTCCTCTTCACAGATGCAGCCAGACCTATTGAGTATCTCCAGCAATTTCAGTGCTATTTCAAAAGTATTTGAGGAGAAGTTTCAGAGAATAGGATAAGATGATTGAAATTTTTTCTCGTTGATGGGCGGAGCAAGAAGGGTGGAGAGAGGGGGAGAATGACGGAGCAGGGACATAGATCCAACAGGGCATCAAATTTGAAAATCTGCCAGTTTAGCTGGAATGTAGGGATAAAGGAGTTTGTAAAGATAGGAAGACATGTTTGGCAGCTTGGACAAAACATTGATTTCTGTGTCTAATTATGTAAAGAATGTTGCATTTTAAAACTTGTGTGGTTTCTATTAAATACTGTACCATCCTGGGGCAAAATTGTGAATTGTGGGCACACAACCCTATTCCCTCATGAAAAGTTCTATACAGGGACCAATGTGCTGCACTCACGCATGCAGCTGTTCTGTGCCTGTGTTTGACCAAGACTAGCAGCTGGCTTTTGGATGGTGTGCTACCCCCTGCCATCTCCATGCCCTATGGGCATATTGCAAATCATCTGGATTGAAAAATAATTTCAGACAATCTGAATCATAAGCCTGCTTAATGATGCTCAGTAGGAAATAAAGCCTTGAAAGATTGTTAAAGAAGTCTGGAAATCATTATTAGCCAATCAAGCAACAGTAGTTATTTCTTATTAGAGAATAATAGTGGCTAACATAAAAAAAGGAACTCAGAAACATTTTAAAGATGTATACGTAGTCACAGAAAGGGTGGGGCTAAAGACGGTGCAAAGACATCAGCTGCAAAGGCAGAACGGTTGAGATGCTAAATAATTACTTTGTATTTATCTTCACGAGAAATGAAGATGTTAGTAATGTCGCTGTAAAAGAGGAAATGGTAGTGGAACTGCATAGAATAAAACAAATTAAGAAGATGTATTGTCACTTTTCAATGTAGAACTTCTCTAGATGGGATGCATCTAAGGCTGTTGTGGGAAGTAAGAATGGGAATTGTGACTTGCAGGCTTCCAATCCTGCTTGGATAATGCAGTGGTGTTGCAGGATTGGAGAATTGCAAACATTATGTCCCTGTTGGAAAAAGAGGAAAACAGTTAAGGGACATAACTGCATGTAAGTCAAGCATTAACATTAGAACAGCAATCCGTTGCATAATGAATTAACAGTTGGACATACGTGGGCTTAGTAAAAACAACTAATATTTGACTAACTGATTAAGTTCTTCTGTAAAATAGAGAGTTGATGAGGGCAGTCTTTGTGGAAGTTTCAAAGTCATTTGACAAGGAATGACATAATGCACTTCTTAACAAAATTTTAGCCCATGGGTGGAATTTTCTCGTCCTGGAGGTGGTGAGCCTGAGGTGGGCTGGAAACCTAGTTAGATGAGATGGTGGTATCTCAGAATCTCACCATCTTCCTGCCTTTATTAGACATTAGGGTCAAGGTGGACCTTCCCACCCCAAAGCCAAGTGAGCCCCTTTAGTGGTCAAAATAAATTGAATTGAATTGAATTTATTGTCACGTGTACCGAGGCACAGTGAAAAGCTTTGTCTTGCAAGCAATACGGGCATATCACTTAGTTAAGTAGCATAGATAAGTAAATAATAAGTAAACAGCGGCAAAAACAAAAACACAGGTAAAGGCGTATGTTAAGAGTTTGTGAGTCCAATCAGTATTCTCACAACAGTAGGATAGAAACTGTTTTAAACCAACTGGTGCGTGTGTTCAGGCTTCTCCCTGATGGTAGAGGTTGTAGAAAAACATTGCCAGGATGGGATGGATCTTTGAGAATGCTGGCGGCCTTTCCTTGACGGAGGGCCTGGTAGATGGATTCTATAGATGGGAGGTTGGCCTTTGTGATTGTCTGGGCGGAGTTCACCACTCGCTGTAACCGTCTCCAAACTTGAATTGTACTTTTGCCATACCAGGTAGTGATACATCCAGACAGAATGCTCTCGATGGTGCACCTGTAAAAGTTAGCAAGGGTATTTGCCATCATGCCAAATTTCCTCAGCTGCCTGAAGAAGAAGAGATGTTGTTGGGCCTTTGTAACCAGTGTGTCCACATGAAGAGTCCAAGAAAGCTTATTGCTGATAACCACTCCCAGAACTTGACACTCTCCATTCGTTCCATCTCTATGCTGTTAATGTGTAGGGGGGCATGAATAACGTCCCGCCGAAAGTCAATAATGAGTTCCTTGGCTTTGCCGGCATTGAGAGCTAGGTTGTTCTCAGTGCATCATTTTTCCAGGTCTTCCACCTCCTGTCTGTAGTTTGTTTCGTTGCCATCTGAGATTTCATCAACTATGGAGCTCTATTTTGGTCCAAACTATAGTCTCAATTATGGATCGGTATTGGTCCTTAGCCATCTTAAAGGCTCTATGAAGGTCCTTGGATTCCTTATATTTGAGTGGGTCTCCTGATCTGAAGGCCTCAAGCCTGGTTTTGAGCAGGTTCTGTATGTCCTGATTCATCCAGGGTTTCCTGCTGGGGAACACCCAGATAGACTTCCTTGGTATGCAGTCCTCCATATACTTGCTGATAAAGTCTGTGATGGTGGTGGCATACTCAACCAAGGTACCTGTGGACTGTTTGAACATGGCCCAGTCAGCTGATTCCAGACAGAACCGGAGTTGATCCTCTGCCTTATTCGACCAGCACTGGACCTGTATCCACGAGGGGGTCTCCTGCTTGAGCTTTTGCCTGTAGAAGAAACACGGCATTGTTCCAAAATGAGGGCGGGGGATGGAGCAGTAGGCATCTTTCACAGTGGTGTAGCAGTGGTCTAAAATGTAAATAATATTCAGTGAAGGATGAGAACATGTCAGCCCACCTGGCTGGTAAGCCAGTGTAGCTGAGCTATCAATTTTGGGGCTGGCTCCTCAATCTGCATGAATCCATTCACACCATTGAGGGACTGGATGTAGGGCAGGGATGGTGGCTGCTTCATGCCATTCCCCTGTCTTGACCTGCTACTCATTGATCTCCTTTTCCCACCTCACCTAACCCCAGAACCCCACTCCCAAACTAAAAGCATTTATCTGAAGACCTGATTCCTGGGTTTTGGATGTCCTTCTGGCCGTAAGCATGACCCTCACAGGGATGCTGCTGAGTGTGAGATTTGCTGGCGTCAGATTGGCTGGCAGTTCTTGATAGAGGGCATTTCCACTTCTGGGGTCTGTTCCCTGCTGCTATCTAAACAGTCTCACTGAAGGATGCTGTGGCGTACTTGCTGTAAAAATCAGGCCTTGCCACCTTTTCAACAAATGCGTGATATACCCAATGACTCCATAAGATCCCAGCCCACAGAACTAAAGAGATTACTGCTGAACAATTGTCTAAGGAACAGAAAGCAGACTGGAGTTGTGAATGGTTGTTTCTCAGTCTGGAATAAGAATGCAGAAGTGTTCTTTGAGGATCAGTGTTTGAACCACAGTTTTTTTTGATCTCCATAATGACCGGGATCCAGGCATACAAGACTTATATTTAAAGTTGGCAGATGACCTGGAATTCAGAAATATGTAAACATTGTCAAGGGTAGTCACTACATTCAGGAGCATATAGACTGGAGAAATGGGCACGTGGCAGATCAAATTGAATGCAGAATATAGGACAAATCCAGAAAGACTAAATGAATTGAGGACAAGAGAGACCTGGAACTCTGTGCACACAAATGTTTGAAGGTGGCAGAACAAGTTGCGAAGGCTGTTCCACAAAGAAACACATGGCTGAATCTTATGTTGCTTTGGCTCGGCTGCAGTTGTGTTGAGACTTTTTTGAGGATTGTTTGCTGCAAAACCTGATGCATTTTCTCATTGTAACTTACAAAACTAGCCTCATTAACCAGCTACCCTGAAATTATGGTATTCGGCTCATCTGATCTGTCCCCATTGTTTTGTACACCATTCCCTGAACAATTTGCTACCGTCAGAATATTCTGAAATCGACTGCCTTCCCTGGCACTAGAGCCATTTTTGAACCAGACAACCATTGGATAGAGCTGCACAGTACAAAACAATTGCGCTGGATCTGGGATACAAGGGGAATCTGGTGCCTCACATCGTAGGTAAGAAGCTGGACTCCCTGCTGGATAGGGTGGTACACAACTGGGATGTACTCTTCCCTCAAAACTAGCAGGGGAGGTCATGGCACCAGGTCATGCCAACCTGGTTTAAGGTTGCCTGGGTAGGTGTTGTCTCATGTTGTCTGAAAGAAAGCTCAGCAATGTAGGAAGAAGCTTAAAGATCTCCTTGACTCTGCTAGTGTAAGTGCAGTCACCTTCTCTCTGATACCTCGCACTCAGCTTACCCACATGCCACCAAGGTTCATGCTCTACCAGTCTCAGTAATGCCAGCAACATCATCCCGTTCTGGCTCTCACCTACCCAACCCATGATGCCATTACCCTACATGACGTTTGTGTGGTCTCTCTGGACACCTTCCCACCAACAGGTAACAGGTGTGCCACACACTTTAATTTCTCATAATACCTACTTCTCTTTCATTCCAATAGGAAACAGCCCAAAATAAGGCAGAAAGAGTTAAGCCCACCATTTGACTACTCACCATTCAGCTCCTTACCCCTTTTGTCAAGATCATTCTGACACTGACTGCCGTGAGTGGCTGACTGACAGTGTCCATACATCTGAACTGGTGTCAGAGGCTAGCCTTGACTTACTGTGCTGTGAATCTTTGAGCAAAGATTATCTCCCTTTACTTAACTAAGGCCTTCTAACAACCATGACAAGCTTTCTGGGAGTTTCTGTCATGTGCACAAACTGGAGATAATAGAGTTGTTCTCCTTGGAACGGAGAAGACAAAGAGCAAATTGGATAGAGGTATTAAGAATTATGAATTGAACTAATAGCACAAATCAGGAGAAAATGTTTCCAGTGGCAGAAGAGGAGGTAACCAGAGGATTTAAGATGATTGGCAAAAAAACACCAGCAAATGTGATAAAACAATATTTAAAGCAATTTTATTGTGATTTGAATTCATGGTCTGAAAAAATTGTGGAAACCGATTCAATAGTAACATTCAAAAGAGAGTTGGATAAGTACTTGAAATAAAATATTTGCATGACTATGGAGAAAGAACAGGGCATTTATTGTAGTGCTACCAAAAAGGTCAGCACAAACACAGTGGACTAATGAAACAAAAACAGAAATGGCTGGAAATGCTCAGCAGGTCTGGCAGCATCTATGGAGAGAAATCAGAGTTAATGTTTCGGGTCCAGTGACCCCTCCTCAGAACTGATGGTAGCTAGGAAAACTGAAAACAACAAATGCTGGAGATCACATCGGGTCAGACGGCATCCATGGAGAGCGAGCAAGCTAACATTTGAAAGCATTGGTTTTTATGTAGAAGATAGAGTGGGGGGGAAGGAGTTAAGGAGTCAGTGATAGATGGAGATAGGACCCAAGCAGAGAGCAGAACAGTTGAACTGACAGAGAAGTGGGGCAACACTTTTCATTTGAGGGATTGAGAAAAGCTATGGTGTCCAAAGACTGAAATTTTGTCTAGGTTGCAGTGCAAGACTTGTGTTATTTTATTGTAGGGATAACTACAGGAATTGAGAGTCAGATAAAGCAGAACAAATATCGTATTCTTCAAAAATATAGCTCCTAAAATGAACCAAGTACATAAATAGAGCCATCAATGAACAGATTAATCTTATGGAGTGGCTAAAGACGGTACAGCTTTTATTTCTATTGAATACTGCTGCAAATTAATCTTTATTTCGGCTGCACAGCATAAATTGATTCAAACAAATGCAGTGCCTCATTCCTAGGTTGTCAGGTCAAGTTACTGCCTGAATCTTAATAAATTGGCATTGCATGTCTCTCTTTAAGCCGCAAGCGCAATCATCCTGGTCAACGAGAGAGAGAAAAAGAGAGTTGCATTGCATAAAATATGAATCTTCTACAGGATCAAATGAAAAGCACATAATAAAGCTTATTTTAACATGGTTGTGAATTACTTCCTGGTAATTCATTATTAAAGGTCATACATGCTGAGCGTAATATCCCAGTTGTCATATGCAGAAACATGCAGGACCCACATGCATATTTTCACAAAAACTGGGAGAAAAATGTTATTCTTCAAAAATCCCCAAATTCATGACTGAAACCATATATTTCAAATATGTAATTTCTGGAAAGGCAATTTTGATAGAGTCAAACTGTAAGTGGCAACCAAGCAGGCCAGAGTTTAATTGTGATACTTAGTAATTCTTATGGTCAAATTACTAAACCATATAATATTAAAGTTTGGTATAGTGTTAAGCAGCTGAAGAAAATGTATGATACTGAGCAGATAAAAGACAATTTGGTAAATTGAGAGCAACATGTCAGGTTCAAAGAATAACAAGAATGACAGTATGTTTCAAATCTAGCCAGAGCTGTCTCTATCACTTCAAGAAACTGGCAAATGGCCCAGAAGAAGGTCCCTGCTTCAATAAAAGCACAAAAGCAAGAAATGATGATTCTTGTAAAACAGTTCAAGCACAATATTTATGCAAATGAGGGAAGATTATAAAAGCTATAAATAAAAAAAACCTTGGCACAGTGTGGTATCTGCAAATGTCTGGCTGGTGAGGTTACTGGAAGTTTAAAAAAGCAGGATTGTTTTATATGCTGTATATCACGATCTTGATGGGAGTAAATAAGACACAATAGGAAGGAATTTCCATGAACCATGTGTCTTAATCCTTCATTGTTCTTGTGGGTGGAATCTTACGGATGTCTGGTTGACATGGACTATGGTGAAACGTGTGACAGAAATCAGATTAGAAATCTGGTGAGGCCTACCTTATTGTCAAGGTCATTTCACTCCATCCTTTCTCCTTTTTTGCAAGTGAAATAGCGAGACTCTTGCTAGGCAATGGTGAGATGATGCCAGTTGATGGGGGTTAACACTTGTTAGCAGCTAGCATTGAAAGGCTGTAGAAGGGACACTGTGCACAGGACAGGCAGCCAGCTTGTAGAGTAGACAATGCTGTGCCTCAGGCATATAAGCAAAATACTGCGGACATTGGATATCTGAAGCAAACACACTGATATGACTTTTGTTTGGAACTGAAGAAAAGCCATACTGGACTGAAAACATTAGCTCTCTTTCTAGCTTCAAAGATGCTGTCAGTCCTAAGTTTCTCTACCCCTTGAATAAAGGCAAAATACTCCAGATGCTAGAAATCTGAAATCAATAAGAGAATGATGGAGAAACTCAGCAGGTCTGGCAGCATTTGGGGTGAGAGAAACAGAGTTAACATTCTGAGTCTAGTATGACTCTTCTTCAGGACAGAAACTAAGAATTCTTATGGGAATAATCCTCACTAAGTCCATAAAGGCAGCCAGAAGTCAGTAAGTCAAGGGCAGCCTCTGGTATGACTCCAGGGGATTGGCCACAGTCAATCCCCTGGAGCCTGGTTCATTTACGCCCTTTAGAGAAGGAAACTGTAATCCTTACCTAGTCTGGCCTACATGTGACTCCAAACCCACAGCAATGTGGTTGTCTCTTAACTGCCTTCTGGGCAATTAGGGATGGTCAACAAATGCTGCAAAGCCTCTGCCGGACAACTCTTTGACAACTGTAGCTTTGTGCATAGAGTAAGCCAAACACTGGGATGTTGAATAAGGAGGGACAAAGGTTTCACCATCCCATGTGCACACATTGCTTTCTCTGTTTCCAGATGGTACAGTAGGCTCTCAGCTGAGAGTTCCATCCATGGAGGCTTGCCTGTGGCCATGACATGCTGCTGCTTGGTGTGAAGGTGTGTTTTACACCTATACACAGAGACTAACAAGAACCAGGAGTGCGGTCAAGGTTCTCCTCCTGTCACCGTGCACTTGGTCTTGAGGATCGGTGCTGTGGTAATGGACTGCAGTTGTGTGCAGCTTTCCAAAGAGCTGTGCATGACTCTCAATGGCAGCTGCCAGCCTGTCCATGGAGGCTTCCAGATGGTCGCAAGATTCCCTACACTGATGTAGCTTCTGGCAAATGAAGGCCATTACATCCCAGATACCTGGGATTGTTCCTCCCTGTGTTTATGGATGGTGTCCTTGATCGCTGATACCATAGAGTCCTCTCCTGTCTGTGCTGAGCAGGTGCCCGCACTCTGGCAACCCCCAAGTGCCAGTGGCCTAGGGCCTTTCTTCCTCAGCCAGCGGCAGAACTGTCACGGCGAGATGCCACTAGAAAATGGACCCATGCTCCTATGTCTATGGTTTCCCAACAACAGTATAAGGCAGTTGTTTACCACTCTTTTAGTTGTTAAATGTTTTAATAATTTCCTTTGTTAAAAATGATTTGACAGTTCCTTCCACCACTCTACGTCAAATTGTGCCTTGGATTTGTTTTAAAATGAAGCCTTTTATTGCTTTTGTTTCAGATTTCCAGCAACCACAATATTTTGCTTTTGTACTCATAAAGTGTTCATCAATGAGTAGAAAAGCTCTAGTTCAGGTCTCAAGATGCTTCACTTTAAATCTAAATTAAAACATTACTGCTTATCAACTTTGTATTCCAACATTCACTGTTGCATGAAGGGTTCACACCAGGCATACAGTCACTCTTCTATGCATTCACCTTCAGTTTACTTTGATGCCTAATCTGCTCAGATGATAATATGCTCCAATCAGAGGAGAAAAGATGTGCACCTCGATGTTTCCATGGAAGTGGCTCTGTGGTTCATTCCGGTTGGTGCCTGTACAGAGCAGCAGAAATAACAATTAGTCTGACTACAAGCAACATTAATTATCTTTAACTGAATACAGAAAATGATGAAGTCATTCTTTTCATAGATAGTGGTTCAGATAACTAGCAACCTGAAAATTAAACCATTTAACCTTTAAATTGATTAGAAAGGGACTGTGTTGTGTCAGTTATTTACTTATTGAATGTATTTTTATTTAGGGAATGATTTCACAGATACAAAGACAGATCCCAGCTGTCAGTGTTATATATAAGTGAGTCAAAAGGCTCCTTTCCAAGGTTCCTGACTGATACCATGAACTTGAAACCTTGGGCTTTTAGCTCTTCTATTAGCATCAATAATTTGGCAACTGATTTTAAGTGACTTTGCTTTCAGCAGACAGCCCACCCCATTGGGCCATGTTTGATGTTAAGCCTGAAAGTCAAGTGATATTAATATGGGCACATAGGATTAAATTTTAAAAATTCATTTTATTTTTACAATGTTTAATCCAGCTGAAAATGTTTTAATGTGAACTAAAAGGTGAAATCTTTTGGGTTCACCTGTAGTTTTCTAAAAAGGTAGGCAGTTGAATTTCTGGTAGGAGAAAATTCCATTTCTTGATGGCAAGTTAAAAAGTTTTCTCAAATTTTAGGAAACTTACAAACAGGTCAGCTTTAGCACTCATTAGTGTGCACCAAGTACTCACCAACACCCCAGCCAAACACAATCTTGTTTGCTAAAAATGGGAAATACGATACAGATGAGGCATATACCTTCCTATATTCAAGACAAGGCCCATCAGAGAATGTGTGGTGCAAGTGGGAGAGGTCTCAGAATCTGTTTGCATGTGTTACTGTATTGTATAGAACAATTTAATTCTCCAACAGTGTTTTGCACTGAGGGAAAGCGCTCATTGCAGAATTATGGTAAATAAGCTCTTTCAGTTTCCAACCATGTCCTGTGCAGGAGCATTCCCAGGATCATGTTTATAGAAGTTAAGGAAATGGAGATGAATCTATTTTGCGGGTCATATATTCCAAGATTGTCAGGTTACATCCCATGAAAACCACCAAGAGACAGATTGTGTTAATTGTCATATTGGTGGAAAGTGATACAAAGATCAAGGCTACAAAAAGGCTATAGTTCAACAAGCTTATTTGGAAGTACTAGCTTTCAGAGCACCGCTCCTTATAGGTACCTATAATCTGGTGTTGTGTACTTATAATCTGGTGTTGTGTGATTTTTAACTTTGTCCGCTCCAAACCCACACTGGCACTTCCACATCATAGCTTCACTAAGGTTAAGACAAAGTAGGTAGTGGTGAAAAAGCGATGAATGATGACAGTACAGCCAGAGACACAAAGCTCAGGATTTGCAGCTGTAGCTGGGCAAACAGTGCATGAGGTAGAGAACCAGAGTATTTCATGTGTTTAAACAGATTACTGGAAGAGGAGGTACCAAAGGCATTCTATTTGCCTGCAAATGAGTTGATGTCAATGGCAGAGGCACCTTTGCATGACAAAAGAAGCCATCATCCAAAGCAGTCAGCTACATCTGCTCCTGTTGCAGGCAGATCTACAGGCTTGGGAAACAGTGCTGTGTCTGTGGCACTGAAGATCACAACTGCATTGAACACCCTCAAAACTGGCTCCTTTCAATCCTCAACTAGAGGCATATGTGGTACCTCCCAACTGGCAGCTGTCAGGTGAGCTTGGGAGTTTACTGATGTCTTCTACAGGAAAGCAATACAATTTGTCCAATTCACTAGAACCAAGGGACCAGAGTTGTTGGATTTGCTGGGTTCCCTCAGATACAAGGGGCCTTTGACCATCACATGTGATATTCAGAGCTTCAAGGCATCATCCAGCCAAGTTCCTGATTAGGAAAGGAATACAGTCCCACTTGTGACCACAGACAACAATTTCTGCAGGTGTTCATTTGCTATCCAGGGAGCTGCACTGCTGCATACATTCTACACAACAGCCAGCTTCCTCGAATGTCTTCTCTCCCCCCAACGACATCTCAAGCTAGCCAATGCGTACAACTGGTATCCCTGAAAGCATGCCAGTGCACCTGCCAGTCAGCTTCCAGAAGCTATGTCCCTCCCAGAGGACAGCAGTGAATGAGAGCCTCGTGCATTGCTCTACATGATGTGCATGTGAGCATCTAGTGTAATCAGCACCTCTCAAGGTAGTGTACAAAAATAACATAAATAGGTAGAAGCTTTAACAGATTGGTCCACTGGGGTACCTGCATAGTTGCAAGTGCAACCTCCTTTACTTTAACTTGGTGGAGGCAATATTATTGGCAGAGAGGAAGTGGTAAGATAGGGCAGAGATGATGATTCCTGGGTCACTCCATCCTGTCAATGCACAATGCTACTCCTATCACTCCTTGTGGGGATGGGACACCGAGTGGGAGATCAAGTTCGCTCAACCTACTCTCACCCAGCTAATGAATGGATGCATCCATGGTTTAAATGATGGAGTGAAAATCCTTGCTCATATCCAACAGATATTGATCAGCCTGCTGGATCTGGCTGTTTATAATGGTTGCCATTCAGTCCGTGGAAGTGATCATTTGCTTGCATGCCAGAGTGATGACTTCAGACCAAATTTGGACAAAAGACTCTTCCTTTCACTCCAGTTGGTGCATGATCTCTGTCATCTCTCCCAGATGTTCTCCTGCACACCTCTGCACCTTCATCAGCTCATAAGTGCCAAGTTCAGGGGCTTATCATCACCTGTTCTCCAGCAGTCCTCCAAGAGTCAGATATCTCTGCTGTTTGTTCCTCATGTAGCTTTGGACTTGTGTCAGTTCCATGCTCACCAGAATATGACTCTGAGCCTACTGTAGATTGATTGTCCACTATGGTGATTGTCTCTGTGCTCTGAAAGGTGAGAGAGAAAGCCCTGCTGGTGTATCCTCTGAGCCTCACATCTCATTCAGAGACATGGTGCATAGTGCTTAAAGTGATTGGCCTGGGAATTAGGACTCTTCTTGGTCCTGGCTTAGATCAAAGACTGCATAGAAAACATAAAGATTTGTTAAATTCATGAATCCCCACCATTAACCAAGGTTATATTAAAGTGCTGATGCTTAATGTGCAGCTAGATGTAGCTGTGTGGAGGCCTACTCAGAGATGGCTATAGGTGTCAAGTCTCCCTTCAGAACAGGCATGTTCCCTTGCTCTCCTATCAGTCAGCTACCTGCTCCTTGAAGGGGTTATGGAGCCTTATATGAGGTATCCCTACCCCTGTTACCCCTAACTAAAATAAAACAAAGAACTGCGGTAGCTGGAGATCTGATCAAAAACAAAAATTGTTGGTGAAACTCAGCAGGTTTGCTAATATATGTGGGAACAGAACCTAGTTAATATTTCGAGTCTGGGAACTTTCTCACTGGTTGTGCATGTTGTTCTCCTGCAAAGAGAGAAGCTTTAACAGACTCTAGCAGAGGTACATAATTACTTTGCCTGCATTGACAGAAGTAGACGTCAATCCTCAAAGCTATGATCGTCTGTGTATTTTACGAGTAAGAAAGGTATGATCTGGGAGTAGTTAGGAGTTAAATGGTTTGATTAATAGGAGGTTCATTATCATCAAAGAGCTCGTGCTGATGAAAGCAAATAAAGCACTTTATCATTTGTTTGCCTGAGATACCTGTGGGGTGTTTATTCAATGTCATGTTTTCATGGTGGTGTCCTTGTGCCACACAAACCTTTGGTGAAATGCCATTATACATGATCCATGTTCTTCTAGTTGTGAGCAAAGGTCAATGAGTTGGTATTGCGTGAGTTGTTGAGCATGTAGCTTGTTTGTATTTTAAGCGTAAACCCAGACAGATGCTTAAGAATCAGTATCTCTGTGCTAATAGTGCTGCAGTGGTAGCTACAATGAAGTTATAGAGATTGATTGCATAGAAGGTATCTGTTGAATTGCCTGGCATCCACTCTTGTGTGTGCTGCTTATGTACAATGGCATTTATATGAGCATGAAGCATTGAGTGGTACACCTTGTTACAATGCAACAAGATCACAGGTTTTTTTGTGTCACTGTCTTGAACCTCTCAGTATACTGACCTCCTCAGCTGCCTGTCTTATTGTTAGCAGGATAACGTCTTGTTGTGACCTCTACGGAAAATAACTTCCCTTCTTTCCTGGACAGCCTTTGGGAGAACCTCTAGAGAGATGTTGCTGAACAGTGACGTTGTTCTTTGTCAGGTCTCTGACATGGGTGGCATTGATGAGCAGAAGTTACGTGATGCTCCTGGTTCCAGACAGTGAAACTCAAACCCAGAAGAACTTCCTGCCTGCCTTTCCATAAAGGTTTGTGTTTTATCTGCACATGAACAGTTAAAAGGCTGGGAAGAACATAATTGCATGAGAAAACCCACCTTTGCTCTGAGCAGAAGTACTTCCCATCCTTCAGCCCACACCCAGACTTAGTCTCTAAAAGAAAAGACCCCATTAAAGATTCCAGATTTTATCTGATTCTCTTACACAGTGAACAATGTTGCAGACTATCTTCTCTTGAAAGATTTACTTCCAAACAAAAATTCTGAGTACAGTATACTACTTCTCATAGGTATCTATTGTTTTGAAAAACAATAGAAACTTTACTCAGCAAAAATAGAAAAAAAATCTTTTATAAGTTTAAAACCTAATTTTACTCATTTGTGTACCTGATGTTGAGCTTTGTAAAATTGAACCAAAAACCAGCTGATGGTATTGATCAGATTAACAATGCTATCACGTTTTCAGATGAATGGAATGAGTGGCTGTGTGGGACATGAGTTGAGTTCTTTATTTCTCCACAGCAGTCTGCTGTGGGTTCTGGAAATCACACTAGATGGAATCAGAGACAGAATCTCAATCTATATCCACTTATTTCATTTCATTTCTAGCTGGATGATGGTTAGCAGCATAATTAGCACCAGATCGAGAATCAATACAAAGAGAAAATCACTGACAGAAACTGATGCCTTTGGTTAGTGAAGCAGGAGTTGATCAGAGACTACCAGCAGTGCTTTCTGTCACTTGTGATGACGATGGTCACTGATCATTCTATGGGCAGGTGCTAGCCATCACCATTTGTAATGAAATGGTAATAACATCCACGGGACAATGATCAGAAGGTCTGCTGAATGATGTAAAGCTGCGGATTATGGATAGCCTACAGTATTTGGTGTCATTTCATTATTAATTTAATAGATTGAGGTCACTTAAATTGCCAGACCAATGAGTAATTTGCATCATTTCTGTTCTATATGCAATCTTTAAATGCTCAGTACCTCTCATTACATGTATCGCTACTCTGTAATGTCACTTGGAAAAAGTAAAATGTGAAAAGGTAATTTATGATTGAACTCTTGCAACTATAGAGCCACATAACAAAGCAGATTCCATGGGTTGGATTTTATGTGCCCCCCATTGATCTTCAAACCCGCCAGTGAAGCAATGTAAAATATAGTCCTAAATAATCATTGTAGCTCTGAACTGAGCAGCGGTTGTGTACTGTTTAAAGGCAGTCTCTGGTGGCAAAGCTTGTAGATAGGGAATCATTATTTTTTCACAGTAAGGCTGATTTCTTAACAAAATAAATGTAATTCCAAACAAATCTGTCATAAAGTAAAAAAGCCTTTTTATAAGGCTGTCTTTCTGGTATAATGTTGAAAGCATGAGATGTGTGGGAATTTCTATCAGCTGGGAGATACTATATGAACCAATGTATTTCCAAATCTGGAGAATCTGCAAGATGATCATGCATGTAGCTCCAGGCTTCAGTTACGGATTAGCATTGGCATGGGTCTGACAGCAGGTTGTACTTCTGCTTTGTTAATCAGTAAATCCAGCTGGAAAGGGGAAAACAAAATAACGAGTAGAAGTGCAATGAATTATAATACTGCAAATTTTGCAAAGCAGAAATTAAAATGATAAATGCTGAAAATACTCAACAAAGCAGGCAATTTCTGTGTAGACAAAAATAAAGTTGACCCCTCAGGTTATAACATGTATAGAGAGTTGTTCAGTTTTTTATAATCTTGAACATTTTCTATTGTATTTGTTTCTTATATACCAAAATGTATGTTAGCCTGGATTTTATGGTCATCCGAAAATGACACTATTTGCTATGGACTTCAAAGAAAGCTACTCCCAAATATCTAGTAATCCTATGGCATAAGTTTCCACTTCCGTAAAAATAGTTTGAATTTGGTGAGAAGTCAAGGAAATCTTAAGACATCTAAGTACAGTGATATTATCAAGCAGAAGGAGCAGCCAATCATATTGAAATATTCTCATAAAAATGCACTGCAAGTTCTTTTCTTTTCCATTTCATTTTACACAAGACAAAATAAATGATTGTGGCACACATTGGAACTAAGGCAGATGTTATAATATCATAAAGAAACTTCAATAAATTAAGTATAATAATTTTTAATTTTTTTATCAACATAGAGAAATTTAAAAATTCAAAAATATGAAATTAATTCTTTGAAGCCAGAAAGGTTGTTTTGTGATAATTATGAATGTAGTACACCATTAAAATCTAGTTGACCTTCTTTCAACAAGGTATAATTTTTTAAGAGATTTCAAAGCAAGACTAATAGTTTATATTATAATAGGGCACACAGAAAGGTTCAAGGAAATCAGGCAGAGTCAACATTATTTCATGATAGTGAAATTATGTTTAACCAATTTATTGGAGTTCTTTGAGGTAGCAACATGTGCTGTGGAAAAAGAGGAACTTATGTGTATGCTTAGATTTCCAGAAGACAATTGATAAGGTGCCGCATCAGAGGTTAATGATGAAATAAAAATTCATCATGTAGGAGATAACCTATCGAGTTTGTAGAATATTGCCTGGCTAACAGGAAACAGAGAGTGGGAATATATGTGTCATTTTCAGGTTGGCAAGATGAAACCTGTAGTGTGCCACAGGCCTCAGCCCTTTACAACTTCTATAAATTACTTAGATGAAGGGGCCAACACACACACACACACACCTGAATTGCTGTCAATTCCAAAATGTGCTGGCAGTTTGGCCATCATTGTTACTGCAATATTCAAGTCAATATCACTGCAAGTGACAGATGGGCTTTATTTTCTACTGCACCAGAGGGATATTTTTATGATACTCTAGGCACCAGGAGTTTACATCTGAGAGATGCTTCATTAATTCCAATGAAGTATGGGTACTTTGTGCTTTGAACAATATTCTGAAGGACTTATTGGAGTTTGCATCAACATTATGGCATCCACTTTTCTCTATGGAAACTAGTATCCTTTTTTCTGTATCTTTACTTTCTTTAAAATCTAGTTCTGTGGTGCTATAAAGTATGACAAATGACAGCACACTATAAATTTCCCATGGTTTAAATCCTGGGCAGGCAATGATTTAGTTCAGCAGCTGGTGAGAGTTTGGATGGCATGGTGTAATAGTGGTTGGTGAGATGACAGTACATCTAATTCATTTCCGTACTTCATCTCATCTTAACATAGTTTCCATATTACATTTGAATTCTTCCGTTTCCGTTTATGACAGACACCCATTTGTTCACTATTTTCATTGTTAATTTGACTGTCTCCAGTTCTAGTTAAATTGTGTTATTTTTTCTTAATTTCATTGATTTCCCTGCCCTGAAATTAATGTTCCATTGACTGACTGACAATTGGAAACCTAAGCAAAATGTTCCTTAAGAGAATGGAAAAGGGTTGGGCAAGTCGGTCAGCTGTGAGTGAGATAATAAGAATGTTCTAGAGTCTTATAGTATAGAAACAGACACTAAGGCCCACCGTGTCTATGCCAAGCAATGAAGAGCAAACTGTACAAATATCATTTACCTGCACTTGGTCCATACTCCACTTAAAATGATTTGCACTCTTACCAGTGCAATCATGACCTTCTGATAATGTAGTCATCAGAAATGAACACAGTATACCGTCCGCTGCTAGCCAATGTTTTATAAAGGTTCAATGAGACTTCCTTGCTCCTATATTTTATGCGCTGTCTAATGGAGGCAAGCATTCCATATGCCTTTTCCATCACCCTGAATATCTGTGCTGATATCTTCAGGAATCAATGGACTTTTATACCAAAGTCCCTCTGTTCCTCAGTACTCCCAAATGGCCTACTATTAACTATATTTATTAGACTTCCCAAAATGCATCACCTTGCATTTATGGGAATTAAACTCCATCTGCTATTGCTCTGACCAATTTACCAGCTGATCAATACTTACTAATTATACCTTTTACATTCACATCCAAATAATTAATATACACACCAAACAGCAAGAGTCCCAGCATTGATTCCTGTGTACACCACTGGTCACCACTGGTCCGATTTCAAAAGAACCCTCCACCATCATCCTTTGCCTCCTATTCACAAGACAATTTTCAATCCAGTTTGCCAACTTGCATTAGATTCCATGGGCTCTCACATTTTCGACCAGCCTTCCCTGTAGGACCTTGTCAAAAGCCTTACTTAAGTCCATGTAAATCATATCAACTGCACTACTGTCATCAATATATTTAGTCACCTAGAAAGGGTTCAGAAAAGATTTATAAAGATGTTGCCAGGGTTGGAGGATTTGAGTTATAGGGAGAGGCTGAACAGGCTGGGGCTGTTTTCCCTAGAGCATTGGAGGCTGAGGGGGGGACCTTATAGAGGTTTACAAAACTATGAGGGGAATGGATAGGATAAATAGACAAAGTCTTTTCCCTGGGGTGGGGGAGTCCAGAACTAGATGGCATAGGTTTAAGGTTCAGAGGGGAAAAATATTAAAGAGACCTGAGAGGCAACCTTTTCACGCAGAGGATGGTACGTGTATGGAATGAGCTGCCAGAGGAAGTGGTGGAGTCTGGTACAATTGCAACATTTGAAAGGCATTTGGATGGGTATATGATTAGGAAGGGTTTGGAGGGATATGGGCCGGGTGCTGGCAGGTGGGACTAGATTGGGTTGGGATATCTGGTCGGCATGGACGGATTTATCTGAAAGGTCTGTTCCCGTGCTGTACATCTCTACGACTCCATGACTCTAGGATCTCCTTCCAACAAATCCATGATGACTATCTCTGATCAATCCCTGCCTTTCCACATGTTGTTTGATCTTATCCATTGGAATTTTTTTCCAATACGTTCCCTATCACTGATGTCAGACTAAATGGTCTGTAATTCCCTGCTGCCCTTCTTAAACAAAAGAACCACATTGGCTAACTTTCAGTCATCTGCATCTTCACCTGTGGAAAGCGAAGTATAAAATATCCCTGCCAGCCTATAGCAGCTTGGGATACATCTCATAGAGACAAAAAAAAACTGCAGATGTTAGAATCCAAGGTAGACACAGAGGAGGGTGGTAGATCACAGCAAGTCAGGCATGATTAGGAGGTGGAGAAGTCAATGTTTTGGGTATAACCCTTCTTTAGGGCAGTCCAGTGTCCTGCCCGCTAAAACATCAAATACCTGCTCCTTGGGGTTGATGTTGATAGAAAAGCTAAGAGAGATGTAGAACAAAAATAGGCATTTAACATAACTACAAAGAGAAATGGAAAGGGAGAAAAGGGGGAAAAAAGTGGAACTGAAACAAACTATGGCCCAAATGTTTGTTCCCCAAATGGGTGTGCAGAGTTGGCACATTACCTGACTCTCCAAACTCAACTTGTGAGCAACTTCCCCAGAAGCTTCCTCAGGACTTTTGGTTGGGGAATGAATGTTAACTAGAATTGGGCCTGCTGTCCCTGGAAACAATGCAAAGCCATCCACAGGGCTGCTTCCAATGCATCTTCTCCTGAGTGAGGGACAAAGTTTCCTGCATCTCCCACAGGGTCTCCTACCATCTTGTCCCACTCGTCCAGCGTGTTCTCCATCAGCTGCTCAAAATTGGCATCCTCAGCACTGTTCTGGGAGCCTCACTGACAATGGACCCATTGCAGTCCCTCAGTGACTCCACTCCTCCTCCACACATATACACATACACACCAAATAAGTTTCTGTTTTAAAAAAAGTTATCAAGAAGAAATATCTTGACAGCATAAACTAATCAATGTTAGTTGGTACTCATATGTACAATTCAAATACAATGGAAAATATAAAAAGAGTGCCTCTGCTTGTAATACAAGAGAGATTTGACTGGGATCACTCCTGTTCAGGGTCTGATGTAAATCTGCACAGAAAGTTTACCTCTTGCAATCCATTGTTTAAATAACTGAGACGTTATGTGAATCCTGAAACTAATTATAAGTACAAAACTTGTGTTTTGTAGAAACATTACATTCAAAATTTCCTTTGTGTCCACATATTAGTGATTCAGCACATATTTCAATTTAAAACTTACTCTCTAGGGTAGCTTGCTGAGGCAAACATGAAGTGGAACATACAGGTTCAGTTCAAAGCTTTTTTGCAGCTTTTCTAGGGGTGACTTGAATTAACAACATTATTTTGTGCAGGCCCTTGACCTCAACTTCAGCAAGCTGACCTCTGTTGTTTTGGACTTATCTGATGCTAATTAGATATCCAGTGTTTTCATTTCTCCACATTAGTGGGTTCTGAAAAGTGGTGGCTGGTCAAACCACATTGATAGTCTTTTATTAAAAAAAAGGAAGCTTATACAACAATGCTGAAAAAGTAAGAAAACCACAATATGGTTACGTTCGATGGCTCAACCATGAGTTATTTCAAGAATGTTACATTTGCTTCAGTGTCTAAAGATTTCATTCATTGATGATACATGAATTGAGTTAAACTCAGTTATGTTAATGATACCACCTACCCTGTTAGCCATAATCTATTTAACCTTTATCCCTCATTCCTTGACCTAATAATTCATTTGCCTCTTCAGTTGAAAATGACTTGGCAAGCTTTGTATATTTTCAACCTTGATTTCTTTGCTACAGCTGATGTCAGCTGTATAAAAGATTTCAAATATAGCTTCCAACAGAAATCAAGAAATTGGAGTTATCATGGTTGCTGGATTATTTAAGTCTAAGAGTTGGAGTGTAATAATATGGAGTCTTCCCAGGTCAATGTGGGGCTATGGCAAGAAATTATGGGAGAATCATGTAAGGTGAACGGCACAGCCACCTCATGGATGTCTTTGTGTTATGTCACCAAGTGCTCTCTCAACAAATTTGCCTGCAGCTCCTGCATCTGCTTGTGTATTTTTTTGGAATCTCTAATTGTTGGCACCATGGGGTCCTGTCCTGCTTGGGGTTGAGTAGGTGCCTGGTCGACAGCATTCCGATGAGCATTTCTTTCTCCACCAGATGTGGAAATATGGCAGTGACCAGAAGATGCTAAGATACAAATTTTTTTGTATCTTTATAGATACTAATCTAGCTAAGATATGGAGAGATAATCATGCAGGGCAGTTCCGCAATGTCAGTGCGTAACCGGGTGTGCAACAGCATTTTATATGTTGGGCTCTCTGGCAGTGGTTGATACTTTTGGCATGCCAAAATGGAGGAGAGAAATGCCATAGTGGTGGAGTAAGTAGATAATGAGTCGAGCTTGGAATGATTGCGCAGGAAGGCAAAGGAGGTGGTGTAACTTAGTTAGTAAAGGATGCAATTAGTGCTGATGTAAGAAATGATATCAGTACTGGAGTGCAAGACATAGAATTAGTCTGGGTAGAGATAAGAAATAAAAAGTCCTTTACAGAAATAATAAAGGTTAAAGATGAGAAGAAGTTAAAATAGAGATGAGAAGTTACTTCTCACAAAGGGTCGTGGATCTGTGGAATTCTCTACTTCAGAGTCTGTGAGGTAGAGTCAGAGAGTCATAGAGATGTACAACATGGAAACAGACCCTTCAGTCCAACTTATTTATGCCGACCAGATATCCCAACCCATCTAGTCTCACCTGCCAGCACCCGGCCCATATCCCTCCAAACTCTTCCTAGTCATTTTCTGAAAAGTCTTTTCTGAACCCTTTCAAGTTTCATAACATCTTTCCGATAGGAAGGAGAACAGAATTGCATGCAATATTCCAACAGTGGCCTAACCAATGTTCTGTACAGCCGCAACATGACCTCCCAACTCCTGTACTCAATACTCTGACCAATAAAGAAAAACATACCAAATGCCTTCTTCGCTATCCTATCTACATGCGACTCTACTTTCAAGGAGCTATGAACTTGCACTCCAAGGACTCTATGTTCAGCAACGCTCCCTAGTACCTTATCATTAAGTGTATAAGTCCTGCTAAGATTTGCTTTCCCAAAATGCAGCACCTCACATTTACCTAAATTAAACTCCATCTGCCACTTCTTAGCCCATTGGCCCATCTGATCAAGATCCCGATGTAATCTGAGGTAACCTTCTTCGCTGTCCACTACACCTCCAATTTTGGTGTCACCTGCAAACTTACTAACTATACCGCTCACATCCAAATCGTTTATATAAATGATGAAACGTAATGCACCCAGCACCATGGAACTCCACTGGTCACAGGCCTCCAGTCTGATAAACAACCCTCTACCACCACCTTCTGTCTTCTTTGTGCGAGTTCTGTATCCAGATGGCTAGTTCTCCCTGTATTCCATGAGTTCGGACCTTGCAAACCAGTCTCCCATGGGGAACCTTGTCGAATGCCTTACGGAAGTCCATATAGGTTTAATCTACCGCTCTGCCCTCATCAATCCTCTTTGTTACTTCTTCAGAAAACTCAATCAAATTTGTGAGACATGATTTCCCATGCACAAATCCATATTGACTATCCCTAATCAGTCCTTGCCTTTCCAAATATATGTACATCCTGTCCCTCAGGATTCCCTCCAACAACTTGCCTACCACTGACTTTAGGCTCACTGGTCTATAGTTCCCTGGCTTGTCCTTATCACCTTTCTTAAACAGTGGCATGACGTTAGCCAACCTCCAGTTTTCCAGCACCTCACCTGTGACTATCGATGATACAAATATCTCAGTAAGAGGCCCAGCAATCACTTCCCTAGCTTCCCACAGAGTTCTAGGATACACCTGATCTGTTCCTAGGGATTTATCCACTTTTATGCATTTCAAGACATCCAGCGCTTCCTCCTCTGTAATTCTATATCTACATTCTATATCTTCCATGTCCTTTTCCTCAGTAAATGCTGATGCAAAATGCTGGGACATTGAGTAAACTCAAGGAGGAGATGGACAAATTTTTAATTAGTTGTGAGGTGAAGGCTTATGGAGAATGGGCAGGAAACTGGAGTTGAAGCCGAGATGACATCAGCCATTATTGTATTAAATGGTGGTGCAATGAGTTGATTTTATCTGTTCTGATGCTGATCTAGGGTACTGTATTCAACAGATGTGTTTATCTGTGTAGTGATTGTGAATGAAGGCAGCTTCCTTTTATCTCGAGGGGCTGAATTGCCGACTCCTTATATTCTAAAACTTGCTAAGTCTTGCCGAGAGAAATGCTCCATGATTCTAGATAGAAAATGATACTTAACCAAAATATTGTAAGATTCAGCTCATGCTTAGCCTCGCTTGACTGTTCCTATCTGTTGATGGGTTTAACAGGGACAGCCTGTACAGCCTCCTTTTCCAGGAAGACTTGGGTCATTTTCCTTCCTCTCCCTTTGATTATTTCTTACCAGACATATTGCACATTTTGTGCAATGTATGCAGTGTATATGTGGGAATAATTACTACCTTTGGCTTCTAATGCCTTCCTTCCAGTTTGTCAAGCAGGACTTGGTGTCTCAACACAGACTTCTATGTTCTTTACAAATAAACATGTGCTTCCTGACTGTTATTTAAGAACCACGCCAGCTGGTTGAAAATGAGTTTATTTTATCTGTTGTGATGCTGATCTAGGGTACTCTATTCAACAGATGTGTTTATCTGTGTAGTGATTGTGAATGATGGCAGCTTCCTTTTAGGGTGGAAAGCTGGTGTAAATTTCTTCTCCTCTGAATTGCCGTCCAGTCAATGAGTACCTCTGAATTTAGATCCTAGAAATGCTTAAAATGTCACAGGTACCTACCTCATTTTCAAACACTTCCCACCTCATTTATGTTGGCTTTTTGCTACCAGGGACAGATATGTTATGGGTAGGAGGCAGGTAAACATAACATGAAAAGAGTTGAAGGCATAGGTTAAGGTTAAGGTTACCTTGCTTTGGAAGCAATCCTTTTTTCCCAGTTCCAACTGATTGTGCACCATATGCTTATAAAGTCCACTCCAGTTGTTGGCTAAGGAGAAGGTGTTTTAGTTGTAACAACCAGGAATTCTATGCCAAGAGTTGCACTTGAGTGGCTTGAGTGTTCATCTGTGTGTACCCAAAATCTTCACCTTGGCTTAGATCACAGCCAACCTTTAATACTTTGGGCTTCTTAATGAGCAAATATACAGTGATTTAGTCGGAATTTGCTGAAACAAAGGCGTTGGTTCTAAACCCCCTACTGTGCACAAACATTAAACAACTAAAGAGTTGCATTTATTTATGTTTTCCATCATTCTCCCACGCTAAGGGATGACATCACCCATTAATAGTGTGTGTGGGGACAGCTCAGTCTCCTGTGTAATGAGTAAGTTGCTTCATGTTTTGTTTTGTACAAATTCATGGTTGGCGGGAACTGGGTTGAGCTACACATGTCTCCTTTTGAGAAGAAAGATGCCACAAGCATTTTAGAGAAGGGTGTGAGCACTTTAAAACAAAATTTAAGGATTAAAATGAAATCAGACGTAAACTGTCCTCATTTGAGGTTGATCATATCGCCAGTAGTCTGTAAGGCCAGTCAGCCGTGAAATAGATTGAGTGAACTGGCAAGCACATCCATACAGAAAGAAACGTAGTACATCTATGTATATTTTCCATCGGCCATCAAGAGCGAAGATGACATCATACATGAGCACTGTAAGGGGATAGCACATTCCCTTGTGATACCTGTGTATTCCTATTTGTAATCTGGTGGAAAATTACCAATTATTTTAAAACATGTACTGGCCATTTTGTAACAATAAATGTTGACTTGTACTCATTATAATAAGATATGCATTAGTTTGAATTTAACTGTTTAAAAACATGACAGCTATAATGTGCTCTAATTTGGTTTATGCTAAACTTTTATGAGTATGCAGTAAGACTGAACTAGAGCTGTGTGTTTTCAGGACAAACAACTCTATTCACATAGAAAACTTCCAGATACAGTAGGCTGTCATTATAATCTGCTTTAACCACCATATCAGATGAAGGGGAATCAGTACTTTTTATAGTGTTCCTGTTTTATGACTAACAAAGATGGGGTTAGGAAGAACTCCTACTTTACATCAGTGCAAATACCATCTAAAAGTCTAACCAATTTCCATTGCTGTGGAATCATCTGCAACTTTCTATTATTTCATTCATGTGGTAAAGTCAAACATGAGAAACCAAGCCAAGAAATAAAATACAGGATTGCCTGCTAAACATTGATGTTCCTATTGGAAGCCCTTTATTTTAAATGATTATTGTGCCCTCCACAACACAGCAAGCTATTACTTCAGCATGTATTGCATTTTAATGTTGCCACCAATTATCAGCATAAATTATTCTTTGATCAAGAAAAGTAACTTCAAAGCAAAGGCTTCTTTACTATGCCCATTAGGTGTAATTTCTTAAGCTGGTGGTACCTGTGGGGAATCTGGTCCTCCAGCAGTCTACATCAAAAAATGTGATTGCCCAACATGTGAATGAAAGGCAAAGTTCCTGGCAGTATGAATTAATATATCTTAATTTGGAAATTCTGTGGTGTCCATTTCACCACCTGACTCCCCAAAGTTTGCCCACTATCTACCAGGCGTAAATCAAAAGTATGATGGAATACTTCCCCTTTGTCTAGATGAGTATAGCTACAATATGCTCCAGAAGCTTAACACCATCCAGTAAAAGCAGCCCCTGTGTTTGCGCGCTATGTACCATCTTAAACTCCTTTAACTACAGGCACATTGTGGTTGCAGTGTATGCCATGAATATGATGTGCTGCAGCAACTTGCCAAGGCTCCTTTGAGAGCATTTCCCATACCTGTAATCACCATTGTCAGAAAAACCGTGTGTCAGATACATGGAAATGTTGTCAATAATACCCAATCCATCTAGAAAGTATGTTGCTGTTTCTTCACTATCACTGGATCAAAACTCTGGTACTCTCCGCATAATAGTTCAGGAGATGCACCCACACCTCATAGACTTTAGCAGTTCCAACAGGTGAATGATGACCAGCTCTAAAAGGTTACAGCCAGGTTATATGAAAGAATAATAAAAAGCTTTGGCCTCCTACATTGTCATATGAATTCTTATGAAGTCATCCAGCCTTATATCTTTTTATACCCTGTTTCATTTCACTGTAGATTTTCTGCCCTTAGTCGTTCTCTCAGTGAAATGTCTTCTGCTGGAGAACATAGGTGACAACAACAGCTTGGAAGCTAAGGTTCAAGATGTCATTCCTCATTTGGGAATGTGGATAGTTTGCTTTTTGATATCCACGCCTGTGGACTTGTAAATGGTTCCTCACTTATCACGTTGTCCAAAACCATTGTCATCAATCCACTCCTGAAGAAAATTGCCCCAATGCTTCTTCCCTCACTTTAGCATCTCATTTCTGATTCACATTTCCTTTCAAGACTTTTTATACATTGTTACTGACTAAATATTTCTGCCAATCCCTGTTTGAGTTCCTTCAGTGAGCTTGCCATTCCTTCCACAGCTTTGAAAATGCCCTTAGCAAAGTGATAAAATAAATTCCCTGAATATCCTTATTCTTCTTGATTCATCTTCAGTCTCTGACATTGCAACACATGATTTGCTCCTTAAATGCCTTTAATTCATTGTCTAGTTCAATGGAATTGACCCAATTTTAGTTTCATACTGACACATCTCAAATAAACACTTCTCTTTCCACCTCCCTGCATTGTAAAAGTAATCCCCTTTCCCATTTCCTTTCAACATCTACATGATACTCTTTGGAAAAATCATCTCCAAAAGTCTTGGTTAAGTAGATCATTGGTTTGCCCCTTCATTTCTCAACTGATTCTTGTGGTATCACAAGCAATCATGGATGAAACCACAACTTTCTTCAGCTAAATCATTCGGAAGTAATTATCACTGGTTACGAAGGTGCACTCTCTATCTTGATTACCACTAACATGCAAGCTACGAAGTAGCATACTGTAATTTCTCTCCTAACACACTCTTTCATTTCGTTGCTTAATCCCTTCTTAAAATCGATTTATTTAACCATTAATATGGTTTCTGTCTCATCAACTCAATTACTCCATTGTGTTTTTGGTCAGCTTCCCATCCTCTTTAAACTCCATGTATCCAATTATTTGCTCTCCATATCCTAGCTTAAAACTTATTCTGTTTGTACAACACCCCTGTCTTTAGTGATCAGATTTGGCTTCCGGTTAGCTTATGCCTTAAATTTAATACTTCTATTTTTTATCTTTAAATACTTCTATGCCCTTGCTATTCTCATGGACTGAATTATAGACTGAGGGACCCCACTTGGGGATGAGGTCCTTAATTAGGCCTTAATTGTCCAGAGGCCTCAACCCACCCAATCATTCTCCACTTGTAACATTGTGGTGTGATGGATAAAGGTGATTTGTTATTTGATTTGATTTACTATTGTCACATGTACCTAATTACAGAGAAAAGTTTTGTTTTGCATGCATTACAGGCAGATCATAATGTACAATGACACAAAGATCGTAGGGTGATTGAACAGAGTGAAGAATACAAAGTTACAGCTGTAAAGAAGGTGTACAAAAATCAAGATCAACAGGAGATTTGAAATTTGAGAGGTCCATTCTTGAATGGAGAAGAAGCTATTCTTGAAACTTTTGGTACTTGTGTTTAAACCTTTGTATCTTCTGCCTGGTAGAAAGGGTGCAAGAGATTATAACTGGGTTGGAGGGGGCTTTGATGATTTTGGCTGCCTTTCCATGATAATGAGAAGTGCAGATTTAATCAATAGTTGGGAAGTTGGCTGTGTTCACAACTTTATGTGGATTTTTGTGATCCTAAGTGGAGCAGTTGCCATTTCAAACATGATGCACCGAGATAGAATGCTTTCAATGGTGCACCTATGAAAGTTAATGAGAGTCCTTATGGACCTGCTGAATTTCCTTAGCCTCCTGACCATCGCACCAACATGGGTGGACCAGGACAGATTGTCGGTGATTGTCACTCCTAAGAACTTGATGCTCTCTACCGTTTCCATTTCAGCCCTGTTGATATGGACGTTGGTATGTCTTCCTTCTTGCTTCCTGAAGTTAATGATCAGCTCTTTAGTTTTGCTGACATTGAAGGAGAGATTGTTATCTTTGCGCTATGCTGCCAGCTGTGGCAATGAGCCTATAAAATTTAAGGTGTCTGCAAATCATAGTGTGATCCAATAACATTCCATCTGTGAGGAATATAACATGATGAAAGCATGGATGCGATGCCCTAATCTTTAGTTAGATATAAGAAGTAGGAGCATATGTAGGCTATTCAGCCCATCAAGTCTGCTTTGACATTCAGTGAGATCTTGGCTGATCTGACAATCCTCAACTCCACTTCCCTACCATTTCCCCATAACCCTTTATTCTGTTGCTGATTAAAAATACGTCAATCTCATGCTTGAATATACTTTTTCTTTCAATTTGTTACTGTCCTTAACTTCTCTGGCTAACTATAATTGGTTTATCCCTTTTCTAGAAACCTTCTTCATCACTAGAATTTATCTTTGCTATGAGTCATGAGCTATTTTGCTAAATGTCTGCCATTGTTCCTTAAAGACTTTCTGCTAAACACGTCTCTTAGACCAATTTAGCCAACACTGACCTTATTCCTTACTTATTTTTAACACAGTTATGTTATTTCTCACTCTCAAACTGAATGCTTAATTCTGAAATGTGGTGCTGGAAAAACACAGTAGGCCAGGCAGCATCCAAGGAGCAGGAGAATCGATGTTTCGGGCATAAGCCCTTCTTCAGGAATGCCCAAAACGTTGATTCTCCTGCTCCAAGGATGCTGCCTGGCCTGCTGTGTTTTTCCAGCACCACATTTTTCAACTCTGGTCTCCAGCATCTGCAGTCCTCACTGTCTCCTGAATGCTTAATTCTACCAAGTTACGGCAGTTTCATAGGGAATCTTGGACTTTGAGATCATTTCTTAAATCTGCCACAGTAAACGTTGCCAGATCCAAAGAAATCTGATCGCTGGTAGGATCCAGGATATATTGTTCTAGGTAACTGTCTTAAATACATTCAATGAACTTTTCTTTTTAGCTACCTCTGCCAAGATAATTTTCCCAATCAACATGAAGATTAAAGTTACCACCATCTTCTCAAGGGCAATTACGGATGGGCAAAAAATGCTGGCCAGACTCTGGGGCTTGAGATAAAGACAGGAAAGTGAATTTAAGAATAATCAGACCAGCCAGGGTCTCATTGAATGGCAGAGTAGGCTTGATAGACTGAGTGGCCTACATCTGTTCCTATGTCTAATGGTCATATAATATTCCTGTTTAATACCTTAAAATACATTTTAATACCTTAATACCTTTCATTACACTAAAGGTGCCATATAAATAAACATTTTGGTTCTCTGGGTTTGTGGTTAATTTGTCAGCAGACAAAGTGATGTTTGCATTGCTCTAATTCATGTTTCACTTTATAAATAAATTGGTTAAGCAGACATTGAAGTTTATGATATTATAAAATATATCAGTTTGCTGATATGAATTAGGTGTTATTGTTAACTATAATATCTACAAAACCAAATGTAAATTTTCCAGTTAAATACAACATTTATGCCAGGATGAACATCTGTTTATTAAAACAAAGTGACAACCAATTGACAAGATTTTTGAAACACTTCATGCAATTCTGTCTTAGTTTTGTTTCTTTATTGAATATACTGCATCTGGTACTGCCTGAGTTTAATGATAAATAGGGTGAAGTTTCACTAGTTCCTTGGAGTCATAGAATGATACAGCATAGAAAGAGGCCATTACCCCATTGTGCCTATATATCAACTCTTTGAAAGCACAATCCAATTAGTTCCATTCCTCTGCCTTTTCCCTAAAGTCCTGCAAATGTTTCCCCTTCAAGTAAATAACCAATTCCCTTTAAAAGGTATCATTGTACCTGCTTCCATCACACTTTCAGGCAGTGCATTCAAGGTCATAGTAACTCACTGTGTAAAAAGAACTCCTCATCTTGCCTCAGGTTCTTTTGCTAATTACCTAAATCTGTGTCATTTAGCTACTGACCCTTCAACTGCTGAAAACAGTTTCTCCTTATTTATGCTGTCAAAACCTTTCATGAGTTGAGTTCATGTAGCTCCATTGCATATACTGTTTCCCAAAGCTTTTTATTTGTACTCTCTTTAAAATCCAACTCCAAAGGCAAGACTGTGCTTCCCATGATCCCAAACATGACCTTCATTGCAAAGTATCTGTAGTGAGCCAGGACTCAGAGTGCAACAGAATGTGCATGACAAGAAATTTGTTGAGATGTTAACAGAAAGACTTTAAGCTTCAGCTGGAGTTTTCTGTAAGTTTTGCACTGAAAGACAAGAAATGAATTCAGAATAGAAATCGGTCACAGTATTTTTTGATGAATGTTGTGCATCTGAAACATTGATCCAGATTTTGATTTTGAAATGATATTGAAACTGTCACATTTGCCATCTCTCCATACAAAACCTCTGGCAAACTCACATGAACAGTATGTGGAAATCTGGAAATTTCTGTCAGGCCAACTTCTTTTCCACAAGGTATATAGTTACAATCATCACAGGTACAATCAGCATGTGATTCAGTAATTTGTTGTGAACTTCAAATTTTTCTACACTTTTTTTTCTGAAAAATACTAAAAATGTAACACCTTGTTGAATTAAATAAACCTGAATTTTAAGTCATAATTATCAAAGCACAACCACTCTGAATCTGAAAAACTAATTTACGAAATATGGAGTGCCATTCCCTCAATAAACATCTCATAGACTTTCAACATCTTAGAAAATATATATTTAAAATTAATAGTATTTCGGCTTCTACATTAATCCTATATGTACATCACAGTCTTTATTTCACAGTCTGTAAATTGGTTAAAATGTGAATGACAATGAGTGGCTTTCTTTCTTCATTTTCTTTCAGTGAGAAGTCATCAATGACTGTTCATCCTCTTGATGGATGCCAGAGATTCCACATAGCTATATCGGAATGAAATTCATGTTGTAATAGTGGAAAACAGGATCCTATTGTTTGCTCAGGTTTAGTGGCAGCTTTCTTCAAAGTCAATTGCATGGTCCTTTTAACCGCTGTTGTTAAAGTCGAAGCAGTTGATTTGTCTTGCTACCTCAGGTATCAGCTATGGCTCAGTGTTAACATCTTGCCTCTGAACCAGAGGATTCTGGGTTTAAACCATATTTCAGAGACTAAACAGATACATCACTATTGAGAGAGTGCCTCACTGTTGAAATTACTGTCTATTGGATGCCGTCTTACAAATGGCCAATATTTGTTTCTTATCTAATATCACAAATACCATCCCTGGCCTTCCAAACCCCAGATTATCTTGCTGATATTTTTGGCAGTTTTACCATTTGGTAGTTGATTTGCACGTTAAATAATACTGAGGTCTGTTAACCTCACTTTTAGGTTAATGAGTAAATCTGGGCTACTATCAATAGAAGCTTGTATTTTTCCTGTTATTAATTGGCATCTTCAACTCTAAGTCCCAATATAATTTAAATCAACTCCTTTCTGCAGAGCTCAGCTCTATGGGTTTCCTAAAACACAAATTCCTTCAAATAATGTAAACTAAAGATTACAGCAATAGGCTGATCCAAACAGCAAGGAAATGCCATTAAACGCAAGTGATTATGGCAATTGAAAAGTTATCATTGGCTTGAAAATGCATTAACAGTAACATGTTGCCAAGTTGAACTCTTAAATAATACTACATATGTTTTCCTTCATAGCAGATAAACATTGTAAGTTTGGTATGTGATGTTTTTTAAAAGTTTGAATTAGGACGGAACAATTTGACAATATAAAATCCAAAAGCCTCTTAAAAGGAATTGTTACCATAAATGCTGATTTTGTGCTGCAGAAGCACAATGAATGATTCAAAATGGGATGTACAGAGTTGTTGGAGCACCTATATATCATGTACCACTTGGATAGTTGAGTCTAGAAACTGAAAACAACCCTGGTACTCAGGCAGCACCAACGTTCTGTAAACAAACAGTAATGGTGAAAAATCGTCAAATTAAATTACAGAAATATGTTATTCTCTTTTTGCACAAAATTAATGTTCCAGAGTTGCTCATCTTATATTTCACATATTATATCTGCCTTGTGCTTCTCAGCTGCTTTAGTTTTGCTTATGAACAATTGATGCTTGCTTGATATGGATCCATAGCATCAGTGGTAATTCATTCAATACTTTGGCTGAGAGACAAAATTCAATAGCTCCCAGGAACAGATGTGAGATTGTGATATTCAATTAATCTGTGCTTGTTGGTTCCAATGTTGGACATAAATTCATACTCCTGTTAAATTGCATGATTACTGTGCACGGCCAGTGCTGAACATGCTGTGGAGTGCCTGCACACCTCAGCAGGGGCTCACATTTGTGTGAGACTAAAACTACTTACATCTAATCTGCACTACATAAAGCTGACCTGCCTCTCTTAAAAGGGAGGTGCATTGAGGCTGGAACAGGTGCTGAAACTGCTTATGGAAGAGAATCTGAACAGCATAAGTGAATTATGCCGCTGCAGGGAGAGACTGTTTTCAAAGGTTCTCATTGCATTAGATGCCTTGTTGAAGAAAGGAAAAAGACTGTTATTCTCTCCCCTGGGGTGTCAGCAATATCCATGCCATACTGCAATTCCAACTGAACTTTTGCAAGTTTCCTTCAGAGCTACCACCAGTTCTGTCCTTGCCCTGCTCTGAAGTTGCAGTTTTGGCTCAGCAGTGAATCACAATAAAGAACAAGGGGTAATTGTCCTTATACACGCTAATGCCAGGAAAGCCAGAAAAAGCTTTGGGCTTGTGGGGATTTTCAATTTTCCTGATATGAAGCTTGAGAATAGAAATTCCACTCCGCAAGATATATTCTTCAACATTGAATGGAATTCTCCGATCTGCTATTTCAAATGTACCAGAACAAGATCCCCAAGCCTCTCATATAATTGGAAAACAGTTTGACCATGACAAAGTATGACTGGGTAAGGTACGCTGTGTGTCAATCAAATCTCATGAGTAAAGCCATTACTTTTGTTTTTGCTGTTTTGTATCCATCAAGTTGTTTGAAAAATGATATGCTTTAGTTTGTAATCAACTCTGACCCACAAAAATATAAACACACATATAATCACTTATAAAATCTGTTTAGAGAATTAGTGTGTTTTATTGTCCTATCTTTGAAACTATATGTTGATTTTCCTTTTCCTTCCTGGAATTTCAGTGTTGTTGACATGTTGACATTTGTGGCTCATCTCTAATTATCATCAAGGAGGTGATATTGAGTCACCTCTGTAATTCATTGTTTTTGTGCAGTTTGATACAACTGAATGGTTTACTATAACATTTTAATAGACAGTGAACAGTTAGCCACACTGCTATGGATCCGGAGTCATGTATTGGCCAGATCAGTTAAGGATGGCAGCTTTTCTCTTGTGAACCAGAAGGGTTTTTTAGAATAAGTCAATAGTTTAGTGATCATTATTAATATGACTAGCACTTTAACCCAGATCTTTTAATTCATTAAATTAGCTGCCACACCTTTTTAAGTAAATAATGATGAGTTTGATGAACTATCTCCAGGAACTGATTCTGGGTATAACCAGTAAACTATATGTCAGTTTGACCTCTTTTGCATTTTGTCATGACTATAGGTGAGAACTCCAAAGTACGGTGGTCATTTTCAGCCCTTAATTCCAAAATATATATTTTTAAAAGAGGACTGCGGGTGTAAAAATACTCTTGCATGGGATTGATGGGACGTACCATCTAAAGCTGTCATAGAGACAAAGGAAAAAACTCTTGTGATCACAAAAATAATGAGAGATAATGATCTCTTGCTCAACAACAAACCATCCCCTGCAGTTATGTCTGACTGCAGACAGAGTTCGTATTTTTTCCTTTTAAGGTCAAAATTAAAAGGTCAGATGTTTCTCTAATGGAGGGCTAGTCGGACTGAACATCTACATGTGTACCTGTCTGTGCTCAAGTGTTAGCATACAGTGAAGGTCACAGTAATAGAAAATGACTAATTGTCACCCCTGTATTGCAGGTAAAGATTTTTTTCACTTTGTATTCTGCAAGTCAGCTAGCTAGCAGGACTACAAGAAGGAGACTGAGTGCAGTAAAACAATTTTTTAAAAGATTCAGGACAAAGGAACTTCAATGAGCCTATAAAACCAAGAATCTCAAAACACGGCTGTTCATTTACCAACTTCAATCTAATCAGTATCCTGCAATGATTGGCCACAACATTCAGTTATTGACTCTCTGTATTACTTCATAGATAATTTTTTTAAACCTTTATGTTTTTGGAATCTCGTTTTATTTTTAACCTCTGCATATATGTGTTGCTTCTCATATGTAGTAATAAATAAATTCATTCTTCTTGTTATTTGATTCACACCTAGTTAACTTAGCTCCTTGGATCTGGAAGGAAGACATCCAGAAGGGAAGGGATTTTCTCTAAATTAACTTTGTTGCAACCAACTGATGGGATAGTTGAATAAAATGGCTGGGTGAGCAAAGGTGAGTCAATTCACCCCTGTTCACCCAGGAGCTTTACACTTAGGGATATCCTGTCTGGAATTGTAATGAATTGAGGAACCATGTGTTGGATCTAGCTGTATCAATTGGAAGCAATTTATTTAGCCTTATAGCCTTTTGCAGATTTGTTTGACAGGTTTGTGCTGATTGTGATAAAAGTCAGAGCAGTCTTACATCACAAACTATGAAATTCAACTCTGGATCTGGTGTAAAATGGCTGGTTTTGGAGCTAGCAGATTTTCTATTCTATTGGGGTTGATTTTACATGTTTTTGTCAGGTGAGAAATTAATGACACTGGGTCGGCCATTCATTTTACACACCGCCTTATTTTTCTTCCCATTAAGAAGTCAAATCAGGTGATGTACAAAATCAAGTAAGGTAGTCCATTAAATGGAATGGACCTAGAATGGAGCCAAGATGTGTTAAATGAAGTGAGACAACAGTTACTATGTTAGCCATGAGTGGTAATCTGCCAATACGGGCAAGGCCATGACAAGTTCAACCATAAAATCAGTTTTATCTACTTATATTGATACATTTCTCCTTGAAACCCAGAGCTGGATTTTCTGAGGAATGGCAATCACATTCTGATTGCTGCGCTGTTCCTTTCTCACATTAAGAAAGAGTTCTGCATTTCTGATAGTTGATTTCAATCATAGTTCCTTCAAAAGCGTGGACTGGACTTTAAATCTGACAGGTTACTTGTTGTCAGGATAGCTAAGGGAATTCAAACCACACCTATTTTTCCACAGCACTCGTTGCCTATTATTCTGTGATTTAATGTCTGGCATCACAGACAGCCATTTTAGCAGCTCCTGTCAAAGGGTAAGGAAGGGTATGTGTGAGGTTCAGGTGTCAGGAGAGTAGGGTTGATATAGCATTGTGCTGGGAAAAGCACAGCAGGTCAGCCAGCATCTGAAGAGTAGGAGAGTCAACGTTTCGAGTATAACCCTTCTTTGAAGAAGAGTTATGCCCAAAACATCGACCCGCTTGCTCCCCGGATGCTACCTGATCTGGTGTGCTTTTTCCACTGCCACGTTTCATCAACTCTGATTTTCCAGTATCTGCAGTCTTCACTTTCTCCTAGGACGGTAGGGTGCCAGGTAGGTAACGGGTAGGGTGCTAGGTGGGGAGGCTGTCACATAAATAGAGTGCCAGGTAGCTAGAATGTAGAAGGAAGATGTTCTAGTGACGGAGTGTTTAGGGAAGTAAGGGTGGGCAAGGAATATTGGGTCAAAAAGGGCTGATGTGTTGGATCTTTTGTGAGTGGGAAGGGGTTTTGAGTCTTTGCTGCTGCTGTGCCTGGAAGGGTGGTGGATGATGAATCCCTGGGAGATGAAAGGTTGTTAGATCCTGGCGATGTCGGGTCAAGTGGGGAGAGAGTAGGTATTCTGTTTCAGAGGGAAAGGAATGTTTTGGGTCAGGAGGTAGTGGTGTTGTTGCATCCTGGGGGAGTCAGTGTTGTCAGGACTTAGGGAGGTGTAGGGTTATTAGTTCCTGGGGAGATAGGGGTTGTAATGTCCTGGAGGAAAAGGAGGCTGTCAAGCACTGGGGAGAGAGGGAGACAGGTGTCGGGTCCCGGGAGGAGAAGAGCACATGTCAGTTCATGGGGATAGAGTGGAGTTTCAAGCCTGGTGGCAGGATGGGGGTGTGTCGGCTCCCCGTGTCAGGTTAGGATCTAGGCAGTATCAGGTGCTCGAGAAGTGTAATTGGGGTATAGATGGTATGTTTGAGGTTGAGAATCATAGACCCCAAACAGTGTGGAAGCAGGCCATTCAGCCCAATGATTCCATACTGATCCTCCAAAGAGCATCCCACTCAGACCCACCCACTTACCCAATCCTTGTAACCCTGCATTTCCCATGGCCAACCTTCCTAGCCTGTTCATCCCTGAACACTATGGGCAATTTAACATGGCCAATCCATCTATCTTGCATATCTTTGGACTGTGGGAGGAAACAGAAGAAACTGATGTAGGCACGGGGAGAATATGCAAACTCCACACTGTTGCCCAGGTGGTATCAACCCAACTCCCTGCTATTGTCAGGCAGCAATGCTGTCCTGAATTTAATTTAATAGTTACCCTGGAGTTGCATTAGTTTTAAAATTTTCAATCTTTTCCTAGCTAACTGTGGATTTAACTGAATCAGAACTCTCCTAATTCTCTGACTCATTTGGACACTTTCAGAGGGTTCGAGGCTTGGGGAAAGCTTCATTGGTTCCAGGCTCATTGGAATCTTCAATTTCCCTAATTCCCTTTGGTATCTTCTGCACCATGGATTCCACCATGTTCTGGAGCACAAAGCACATCTATGCTGCCAAAATGTCTATCCAGTCATCAGAAAACCTGGGCGTAAAATTGAGCTATGATCACTGTATCTTTACTTGTGTAATCCAGCCTAGCGACAACAATGGAAAGGAAATATTTACACTTCTCCTGACATTGAAGTTTTCACAGGTAATCTTGATTTCACTGGGAGATTGCATAGTTCGTTTAGGTTCTACAATAACCATCAACAAAAGCAGATAAGACCTGATTTTTGGGATGTGTTCTGAGTCCATGAAATGACAAATTGCCAACCAATTGCAGGAGGGGAAGAATATTCCAGTAGAAATATGTTTCTCTCACCTTCATGTAATTTTTAAAAAAATAAACTGATCCAGAAATTACTGTGGATGTAATGGAAAATAATTGAATGGGAAGAATTTGCTTGATGAAAGCTGAATTATCATTTATGTACACAAAAGCTCCATGACCGAGCCAAAATATTTCCAGAAGACTGACATATTATTGGCAGAGTGATAATTAATTCATATATACTTGTAAAATACATTTTGTAAAGAAATGTGGAAATACAAACTTGAGGCACAAATGGGCCTGGAGCCAAGTGGCACAGAATTTGATAGGGACTGCGCTCACTTTGTGAGCCTTAAGGAAAATGTTAATAATTAACAGTGGGATGGCCAATGTCTCATTGGTGCAGTGCTTATCTCATATCTAAATTTTTGAATTTTTTATTGGCTAACATGAGTGGATTTTTAAAACAAGCACAAGGCTATTTAAATGTGCAAATTTGTAATCTAACACCTGTTCCACATCCCCACTGGGAAAACAAAATATCAGTAAATGTTAGGGCAGTCGTGGGACCTATCTCACCAAGGATCCTACTGAAACTCTTTGGTTGTCAAGTCCAAGTAATTATTGCATTTTCTTTTGTAACAAAATCATGTCATAGAGCCAGGAAGAGCAAGAGTGCTCTCATCACCCCACAGAACTCATGATTAATCCAAAGGAAAGAATCACAACATGGAAATGAATTGTGCTGGTCACACTAGTAATCCATTTTGCAGTATACACATTGAGTTGGACCAGTATATGCTCCTCACAGGTTTTACTGGTTTTGCCTTTGGAGAAATCTTCCTTTCTTGTTGCTGGATAGGAGTGGACCCTAATCATTACACATATTGGAAAATTAATTTTCACATCAACATCTCATGTTTCAACATACATATTCTGTGACACACTGCTTATTTACACATCAGCTTTAGTCCAACTCTACAATTTTTTCACTGGGTCAGAAGATCATATGTTTAAGTCTCAGTTAAGAATCTAGAGCACATAATCTGAGCTGACACTTCCCTGCAGTACGAAGGGAGAATGAGATGTCCTCTAAATAAGAAGTGACATGTGAACATAACCAATCATGTGTCATTATGTGTTAAAGAGTGAGTCTTCTCACATAGTTCTGGCTGGCAGTCATCTTTCAATCAACAAAAACAGATTACCGACTCATGTATCTTATTATTATTTTTTGGGTCTTTGCTGTGCTTTGAAACATTCATTCATGGGATGTGTGTCACAGGTAAGCCAGCCTTCATTGCCCATCCCTAGATGCCCCTGGGAAGGTGGTGGTAAGCTGATTTTTTTAAACCGTTGCAGTCCATGTGCTCCTGGTAGACAGACAATGTCATGAAGGAGGGAGTTTCACGCTTTTGACATTCAGGATGATGATTGGCTTGGGAGGAATGTGCAAATCGTGGTGTGTTAAGGTCTCTGCCATCCTTGATGGGTTTGGAAAAAGATATCTAAAGAACCTTAGCGGATTTCTGCAGTATATGTTACACTGTGGCTACTGTGTGTTGGTGGCCATGGGCATGAATGTTTATGGATGTGATGCCAATCAAGTGAACCACTTTATCCTGGATGATGTCAAGTTTCCAACAACTAAGGACACAATCTTGATTTGTGCCGTGTAGATGGTGGACAGGCTATGCTTAGTCAGGAGGTGAGTTACTCTTCACAGGACTCCTTGCTTCTGATCTGTTCTTGTAGTTGCAATATTTATATGACTAGTTCAGTTCAGTTTCCGATTAATGGTAACCCCAGAATGTAATAGTGGAGGATTCAATAATACTATTGAATGTGAAGTGGCAGTGGTTAGATTCACTCTTGTTGGAAATGGTCTTAACTTAGCACTTAGGCAGTGTAAATGTTACTTGCCACTTATCAGGTGAAACCAAAATTTGTTGCATATGAACGTGGAATGTTTCAGTGTCTGAGTAATCATGAATAGTGCTGAAATTGTGTAATCATCAGCAAATATCCCCATTTCTGTTTTAATAAAGGAAGGAAGATCATTGATGAAGCAATTGAAGATGGTTAGGCTGAGAACATTAGCATGAGGGACATCTGCAGAGTTGCCCTGGAGTAGAGATGATTGACTTCTAACAATCACAAGCATCTTCCTTTGTGCCAGTTATGACTCTAAAGAGCAGAGAATTTTCATCCTGATTGTCAGTGATTCTGATTTTGTCAGAACTTCTCCACCCCACACTTGGTCAATGCCGCCTTAATATCAAGGACAGTCATTTTCACATCATCTCTGAAATTTTGCTCTTTCATCCATGATTGAACTGCAATGATGCCAGTAGATGAATGGATCTGGTAGTACTGAAACTGAGCATTAGTGAGCAGGTTTTTGTTAAGCAAGTACTACTTGATAACACTGTTGATTACGTCTTCAGTTTACTTTATTGGTGATTGAGACTAGACTGACTGGGAGATAATTGATTAGGTTTGATTTGTCCTTACCTGGACGATTTTCCACATTGGCAGGTGATGCCAGTGTTGTAACTATACTGGAACAACTTGGCTAAGGGAGTGGTAAGTTCTGGAGAACAAGCCTTCAGCATTATGGCCGGAATGTTGTCAGGACCCATAGCCTTTGAAGTATTCAATGTATTCAGCTGCTTCTTGATATCACACGGAGATAGTTGAATTGACTGAAGACCGGGATCTGTGATTCTGAGGATTTCTGGAAGTGGCTGAGAGGGAGCATCCACTCAGCACTTCTGACTAAAGGGTATTGTAAATATTCCAGCCTTATCTTTTGCACTGATCTGCTGGGCTTCCCCATCATTGCGGATGGGGCTATTTGTGGACTTTCCTTTTCTAATAAGTTGTTTAATGTCCAACACCACTGAAGACTTGATGTGGCAAGACGACAGAATTTAGATCTGACCTGTTGGTTGTGAACTCGTGCAGCTCTGTCTATTATTTGCTGCTTATGCTATTTCGCATGTGAGTAGTCCTATTTTGTAGCTCCACAGAGTTGGCACCTCATTTTTAGTTATGCTTTGTACTGCACCTGGCATGATTTCTTGCACTCTCCATTGAAGCAGTGTTAATTCTCTGGCCTGTTGGTAATGGGAGATGTGCTAGGCCAAGAGATTGCAGGTCGCATTCAAGTATAATTCTTTTGCTGATTGCCTAAAGTGCCTCATGGATGCCCAGTGTTCAGATGCCAGATCTGTTCAAAGTCTGTCCCATTTAGCACAGTGATGGTGTCACGCAACATGATGTAAGATATTCTCAACATGATGTAAGCACTTCATCTTCTCAAGGAATATGTACTGGTCACTCTTATCAATACTGTCATGGACAAATGCATCTGCAGGAGGCAGACTGATGAAGCTGAGGTCAAGTGTGTTGATTCATGACCACGTGATGCAGATCCAGTCTAGCAGCAATGTCCTTTTGAACATGACAAGCTCAGTCAGTAGTGCCAAACCACTTGTGGTAATTGGCAGTGAAAACCACCATCCAGAGAACATTTTGGGCACTTGCTACTTTCAGTACGTGGTAATCAGCATGTAGTTTCCTTGCCATTGTTTAATCTGATGCCACAGATTTCCTGGGATTTGAAGTTTGAGGACTCCCAGGATAACGCCCTCCCAACCAAATACCATTGCACTACCACTTCTACTGGGATTGTCCCACCAGGGGGACAGAGAGATTTGGAGATGGTGATAGTGCTGTCAGAGACATTGTGTGTAAGGTATAATTGTGTAAGTATGACTATACCTGGCTGTTGCTTGACTAGCCTATATACCCTTCAAATTTTGGCACTGGTATTCAGATTTTGGTAGCTTGGATTTTGCAGGGTTGTCAAGGCTGAGTTTGCCATTGTCGTTTCCAGTGCTTTAGTCGATGCCAGGTCAAATGTTTGGCTTCATTCCTTTTTTGAGACCTTTAAGCGGTTGAAACAAATGAAAGGCTTTCTAGACACTTCCATGGTCAATTAAGAATCAGCCACATTTTTGTGGTCCTGGAGTCACATACAGGTCTGACCAGGTAAGAGTGGCAGTTTTCATTCCCTAAAGAACATTAATGAAATTAAAAATATGAAATGGCTGCTAGAATTTCTCAACATTAGAAAAGAGATTACACTTAAAAATAACTTAATTGATAGTCATTTATTGGAGCATTTGTTAAGTCGTAAGTCTGCTGTGCCCTATATCCCCTTTCTAAATGCAATAAATATGCCTTACTTGTAAAGATGTGAGATATTTATATTTCACACCATGAAAGCTTTTGGAACTGCTTTGAGGCTTTTAAAATTATTATTTCAAAGTGCCTTTTCGTATCTAAGTTTATATTATTATCATTTCCTCCTCAGTTCTTGATGCTAAATGTAAGACCTGAATAAAACTAGCTTTTTAAGTGAGGGAAACAAACTAATTTCAAATGTCCTTACCCATGGATATATATCTCTAGTTCATCTATGGTAATTACTGCCTTAGAAAATAGTGTACAATGTTGAAGTACTTTCCAGTTTGGGAGAAGGAAAGTAATCAGAGCACCAGTCACATTATACTCTAAAAACCTAGTTGCAATATTAATTGGACGACAAATATAGCTAGTTTGAAAGATGGAAGCAGTTGGCTGTCCCGTCCTCTCAGGAATGATTCACACTGCAATTAGTCCACTCCTTAAATGGCAAGGATGAAAATTAGGTTTCTTAACTGGGGAAAATATACATTGAAATATTGAAAATTAGATGTTTCAAGACATTAGCCTATTTTTCAATGCTGGTTGCAAAGTGTTTTAATATGTCGAAGAAAATGCCACTGTAATATATAGCTGCCAACTTATAATTGTGCACAATATTTTCAGGCTGTCATCACACATTGCTACAGCACTACATCTTATTATAAATCTTGATTAGACATGTCTATGATGTAAATAAAGCACGAACAGAATTTTGAGGAACCAATAGGTAAATGATACTGTATTGTTTGCACCAGCATTGAGTAGCCTAAGAATGAATCATTAACAACTGCAAGCACTCAAAACCTCCTATTTGCCTCTAACCTACCTGTGCCCTCTCTATGTTTCACCATCATCCCCACAACTTGATCCTTAAAGTCACACCTTTAGTCCACTGAGTGGCCAGAATTGCAGTGTTCAAAGTTCAACACCAGCAACCAAAATGAGACTCCTCTTGCTCTCTAGAAGGCTGCCAACATGAAAATCTACCCAAACTCTAGCCATTTATCTGACTGCTGATTGAAGGACCTTGTTGTGAACTGCATGTCAACTAATACAAGTTATCTATTATTTCACACATTGAAAGGAAATAATTTATATGACGCACATTGTGAATTCTCCTACTATTTCCTTTCCATTGTCCACAAAACTTTCTTGTGTGATTTAAGTCAGGCAACTGACTGTGTGGAGTTTGCACATTCTCCCTGTGTCTGCGTGGGTTTCCTCTGGGTGCTCCAGTTTCCTCCCACAGTCCAAAAATGTGCAGGTTAGGCGAATTGGCCACGCTAAATTGGCCGTAGTGTTAGGTAAAGGGGTAAATGTAGGGGAATGGGTCTGGGTGGGTTGTGCTTCGGCGGGTCGGTGTGGACTTGTTGGGCCGAAGGGCCTGTTTCCACACTGTACATAATCTAATCTAATCTGAAAAAAAGTAGCAAATCATATTTATATTAATCTGGCAACATTTAAAAAGTATTGCTAATCTATCAATGCTACTCAAACATGGCTAAATATTTTCATTACACCCCTCCAGGGCAGGTGGGACTTGAGCCTGAGCCTCCAACTCAAAGGTAGAGACATTATCACTGCACCTTTAAATTACTGAAATGTAGCTCAATCAGCTTGGTCAGAGATGGTACAATGTACCTGAGAGCAGATGGGACTTGGCAAGGACTTCCTAGCTTTGGTGTAGGGCACTACCTTTGCACTGCAAGAAACTCTCAAATGTAACAATTGTACTCTATAACTCAATTATAAAGCCCATAGACATTTCTAATCAACCTGTTCAGAGACATTGTTACATGCTTCAGGGGTAGGTAGGACTTGAACCAGGGAACTATTAGCTCAGCACTGGGCATTACCATTGCACACCTTCAGTCCCTCAGATGTAGCTATATATTTTCTAATAAACCCATTCGGAGATACTTTTACACCCCCCCCCCCCCCCCCGGAAATAGGTGGAAGTTGAACCTTGGATTCCTGGGTCATTGTGAGGGTCACTACCGCTACATTACAAAAGCTCTCAATAGTCTAGCAGTCCATCACCTTAACCACTCCAGCACTTTGTCATGTTCAAATGCAGTTAGATATTTTCTAATCAACCTGATCAGAGATGTTATTACAGGCTGTTGGAGCAGATGGACCTGGACCTGGACCTGGGTCTCCTGACTCAGAAGTCGGGGCATTACCACTGCTCCACAGGAATCCTTTCAAATGTAGTTAAAATTAACAGAGAAAAATGGATTGCCTGTGGTCTAAGCTTCCAATTTAAATCTCTTTACAATCCACCAGTTCATTATTTTGTTCAATGAGCCATACTTTGATTTCAGTTTAATTTACCTTGTTTTAAGCCATCACTTTTACATTCTTTGCTCTAATTTCCTTCTTTTAGTTTTTGCAATAGTTTTTGAAATTTTCTGGGTCTCATATTTTAATGCCTTTTTAGAGGAGAAAGTGAGGTCTGCAGATGCTGGAGATCAGAGCTGAAAATGTGTTGCTGGAACAGCGCAGCAGGTCAGGCAGCATCCAGGGAACAGGAGAATCAACGTTTCGGGCATAAGCCCTTCTTCAGGAACCTGAAGAAGGGCTAATGCCCGAAACGTCGATTCTCCTGTTCCCTGGATGCTGCCTGACCTGCTGCGCTGTTCCAGCAACACATTTTCAATGCCTTTTTATTGTATATTTAATGTAGCAAAATCCCAACTTTCATTTAAAAATTGGGCACTGAGCTAAAGAAGGAGACAATAAAATAGGTACAAAAAGCAATGTCTTTAATAAGGAAAGAGCAATGAAGAGGCAAAGAGAATTGTTGGGGAAAATCTAGAGCTCAAGGTCTGTGCAACTGTAGGTATGCCACCTGTTGTGCTGTGAAGGAGGGGCAAATGGGCAAAGGTTTGGAGGAACATTGGGCTCTTAGAGCATTGCAGGTAAGTTATATGTGGGGACAGGATTAACTTTGGTTTTCAGCACATGTCCTAGTGTTGGTTCAGTGCCATTTCTAATATGACCATTGAGATATTATGTTACATTAAACCTGCTATAAAACATTAAAATGTGAATGCAAGAAATTTTCAGAAACAAACATAATTTAAAAATGAGAGCAAAGAGCATAAAAGTAATAGCTTAAAATAAGGGAAATTAAAATGGTAATATTAATGAAAAAAGTATAGACTGATTTAACACAATAATGAAGCAATAGATTTAAATTGGAAGCTATGGTTACAGGTAATTTATTTTTCTCTGTTAATTTTAACTACTTTTGAAGGAACTCCTGTAAAATCCCTATCTCTGTGCGAGGAGTCCACCTGTTCCAGAAGGGTGTCATAACATCTCTGATCTGGTTGATTGGGAAATATGTATTTACATTTGAATTTGACGAGGAGGCCCAGCAGTTAAGGTGATGGAATACTAATCCATTGAGTGCTCCTGTGGTGCAGTGTTAGTGTCTCTACCTCTGAGCCAAGTGGCCTGGGTCTAAGTCCCAACTGCTCCAGAGGTATATCATATTATCTCTGAATAGGTTGACTAGAAAATATCTAACTACCTTTGAGTAGCATTGATTGAGGCTTCGGTGGATGAGGAGAAAACATGGATCAGTGAGCATAGGCTTGATAACAAAATTTGGAGATTTCATGATAATGGAGAGAGAAAAATAGAAGGCTAGTGATGAAAGGATTGGAATAATTGAGTTTGAAGGTAACACAAACACAGATCTTAGTATCAGCTCCTCTGTTATTCATGAAACTTCCCCAAACATATCTATGCTTGATCATAATGGTACACTAATCGATTCCCATTCATTTTAACCCACAAGGTATGAAAAAAATAAACAATAACTCGGATGCATGTACGTGTTCATGATTTCTACATATGAATAGTCTTAAGTATATTGTCAAGAAAAACAGCATTGACCAGGGCTCAGATGTAGAGCATTTCCTTATCTTTAAGAAGAGAAATATGTTGTAATACAAAAGCAGTTAAAAATCTTGGAGTAATAAGGATTAAGTAGATTTGCATGAGTTCTCAATTTCATCCAAATGAAAGGGAAAGCTTAATGCTATGGAGCCTTAACTAAATTATCACATTCTCATACCGGTGAGTTAGAGACCAAAAGGTGTATTAGGTGATCACTATAAAGCAGCATGGAATGTGATTAGGTGGTTGTTATCAAATTTCTATCATCTGCATTAACAAAAAACCTGTCTTGTATAAAGTCATTAATTTTATTTTTATGTTTTCTTCCAGCCGAGCCATTAAAGCCAACCAGGATCTACTTCCAGAAACACCTTGGGCGAATATCTTTTACAATGACTTTTGGGGAACCCTCCTTACACACAGTGGGAGCCACAAGTCCTACCGCCCACTTTGTACACTTTCCTTCCGTTTTAACTGTGCCTTTGGTGGTATGGATCCCTGGGGATATCATTTTGTCAATGTGCTTTTGCACAGTGCAGTCACTGGTCTCTTTACAAACTTCTCGCGGGTGTTATTTGGCGATGGCTATTGGACTTTTATTGCAGGACTACTGTTTGCTGCACACCCTATTCACACTGAAGCAGTGGCAGGAATTGTAGGCCGAGCAGATGTTGGAGCTGGGCTCTTTTTCCTCCTGTCCTTAATGTGTTACATTCGGCACTGTGGGTGCAAGGGACATTCTCTGAGGAGCTGGGCCTGGTTATTTGGAAGCTTCATGTGTGCTGCCTGCAGTATGCTCTGGAAGGAGCAAGGAGTAACTGTCCTGGCTATTTCCGCTGTCTATGATGTATTTATAGATCGCAGGCTCAAATTTTACCAACTCATCTCATTGATTCACAAGGTAAGCCACATCAGAATAATGCAACAATTAGTGACCAAAAATGAACAGGGTAACTGTGAATAACAGGAAGCCTTACTCACTGACAGTGCATATCAGTAGCCAGGTATGGGCTGCCTGTGATTTGCTGACAGGAAGTATGTATTAAATTATTTCTCCTGTGTTTCTTGTGCTCCCATGTAGATGCTGATAACAATTATGTAAAGTTCCTTCCACTTTTCTTGTTTTTAGCAGTCACATTTGAGAGCATCCTGCCCCGTTTATGCACTTGGTGTCAAAGTTGATAGTACCCACACCAAGGATTGGTATTATGCTGATAGCAGTTTAGATACATCATTAAAATGGAACAGTGGACTAAACTGGAAATTGCCCCTCCTTGTACTTTATCATTAGCCACATTCTTCCCCCCCACCCCGGCAAATGCAATGATCCATTTTGATATAGTCTTGATTCTTGTTCAATTTAAAGGAACAAAAGTGATAGCAAACAGAAAGGATTCATGGTTTTCACAGCATTTGATATGGTAGTGTAGAACTGACTGGCTGACAGTGGCTTATGTTGGATTTGGCAGTGCCATTGTTTTATCCATAAATATTTATACACAGCTTTGGTTAAGGCAATATTTCTGCGTTTTAGCCACAAGATAGGAACGGATAACTGATTCTCAAAACATGCCTTAGAAAATTCAATGTTGACTATCACCAATTTCTTCCCTCCCTTCAGCCAATGGTGTTTTGTCTTTGTTGGTGCAAATCATGACACGTGCATTGCTAATTGCTGCTCCTCCGCTCCAATAACTGCTACATATATGCAAATCTTAATAATGTGGTTCGGTGGTCATCACAGGCCAAGTTCACAGTCATGACTTGGACCAATTTTAACTCCTGCACCAGGGTATCACTATAATTAGATCCAAAAACAGAAATTTCTGGAAAAGCTCAGCAGGTCTGGTACCATTTAGAGAGAAAACTAGAGTTAGATGATTGGGCACAGGCTAGCAATCAAACCTGGGAATTTCTTTGTTCATTTGCATTTAAATCTACTTATACAAATGGAGAAGTATAAAACATAGGAACATAGAAAATACTAGACAAACAAAAATGATGTTCGTCTACTGTCCTTTACTGTCCTGGAACTTGCATGACACAATAATGATGGAGTTGTTGAATAAACATAACAATCAAACTTTATCAAATAACTCAACAATGGAGATGAGGAAAAACACTAACAACTTTGATATAAAGTCACATTTTCTCTCCCAAGGTACTATATTCAGTTACATTTGAATAATATTTATACAATATGTTCATGCAACGTCAAGCATAATTATAGTGTATAATTATTTGACTGACAAGGCAATGTTTGAATGGTAGCATTTGACATTTTTAAGTGTCTGTATTTGACTTCTAATATGGACATCAGGTCCAAGAAAGCAAGATATTTTCTTTTATTTGTTCATAGGATGTGAGTGTTGCTGACTGAGCCAGTATTTATTGTCTATCCCTAATTAATTGCCGTTTAAGATTCAACCATATTTCTGTGGGTCTGGTGTCATGTGTAGGCCAGACCAGGTATGGATAGCAGATCTCTTTCCCTAAAGGTCATTAGTGAACCAGATAGATTTTACAATAATCAACAATGGGTTCTTGTTTTTAATTTCAGGAATTTGTTGAGTTCAAACTTCACCATCAGCCACTGTAGGTTTCAAACTCATATCCTCTGACATCAATTTAGGATTCAGGATTACAGAGGCAGTCCCATGATGACACATTTTTCCATGGATGATATTATGGATTATTAAAATCCACATTTTAAGTAGTAATTATAAATTTTGATCCATCCCAACAAGGGGCATAAATGTGATTTTCTAATGTTTTAAATACACCTAATATTTTGGTTTTGAATGATTGGTGAGATCATACAGCAAAAACCTATAAGTTCTGGAGTAAAGTTAAAACTTTGGTCTTTTATACATGTTTGTAATACTCCATACAATTCAACTAAATGGTTAATAATGCTTGTAAGCCACACTTGTATTTGCATGTCATTGTGTCACCATGGTGCATCAGTCAACTAAAATGACAAAAGCATTGCAGAGAAATGAACTGAATCAACTTCAGCTAAAACATCAGACACAGTAGAAGAATGATAAAGATGATTTTGTTTTGTACTTCAATGTATATTTTAATTCTTTTAAATTTGTGTTTAAGTATAACAGCTAATATGGATTTCAGAATCAGGACAGTAATGTTCATTGTGATTGAAATCTGTGGTCTTTATGATAGATTAGTAAGTTTGTTAATTGAGTGGCTGAATCACATACAGAAGGAAGACTTGCATGTCTGTTGGTCTGTAGCATTAGATGGTTTTAGCAGGAATTGTTGACAGTCTGTTTTAAAGTTTGGTTGATGTACACAGCTCTTTTATTGGCCCGGGCCACAAATAGCCAAGCAACTGCAAACTCATCATAGACCTAGGTTGGCTTGGCATCCTTTTGCCTTTTGGGTGGCATCATGTCCATGTAGATTAGTGGGAATGTTGACTTGATTTAACTTGTAATGAATAACCTGTAGAGGGGTGAATAATGGGCACAAGAAGGAGGTTATGCAAATAACAAGAGCCTATGGAATTAGAATATCTGTGGCTAGCAGTCTCCATGTTCTCATTTAAAACCAACAACTTAAAAAGCTTAGGTTAGGCAACAATTGATAAGTATTAGAAATATGTGGATACATACAACAATACCTCCCCACCCCACTGTCACACACATACACACAGACACAAATTGAGCCATTCAGAAAGCAGAAACTACAAGCCAATTGGCTTAACATCTGTCGTAGGAAAAATGTTAGTAGAAATAATTAATAATGAAGTAATAAGAACAGGAGTAGGCCATTCATCCTCTTGAGCCTATTCCACCATTCAATGGGGTCATGGCTGTTCTGTGGCCTAACTCCACATCCCTGCCTTTGACTCATATCCCTTAATACCTTTGCTTAACAAATGTTTATCTATCTCAGATTTAAAATTAACAACTGATTCAGTGTTCTTTTGTGGAGGAGAAACATTTACCATCCTTTTTGCAAAGAACTGCTTCCTATCATCCCTCCTGAATGGTCTGGCCCTGATTTTTACGACTATGCCCCTAGTTCTAGAATCCCCAAACAATGGAAATAGTTTATTTATACCGTCATTTCCTGTTAATATCTTGAATATTTCAATCATGTAACCTCTTAACCTTCTAAATTCTTGAGAAAACAGGCCTAAGTTGTATGATTTCTCCTAATAATTTAATCCCTGAGTATCATACTTATAAACCTGCATTGTACACTCTCCAAAGACAACATATCCTTCTTAAGGTGTGGTGCCCAGATCTGCTGTCAGTACTCCAAGTGGGGTCTAACCAGGGTTTTGAATAACTGCAGTATGACCTCTGCATCCTTGTATTCCAGTCTTCGAGATATAAAGAAGGAGAAAGTGAGGACTGCAGATGCTGGAGATCAGAGCTGAAAAATGTGTTGCTGGAAAAGTGCAGCAGATCAGGCAGTATCCAAGGAGCAGGAGAATCATCGATGATGCTGCCTGACCTGCTGCGCTTTTCCAGCAACACATTTTTCAGTTCTAGATATAAATGCCAACTTTCCATTAGCTTTCTTGATTATTTTCTGCACTCATTCTTGACATTTTAAAGACTTATACACCTGAGCCCCCAAATCCTTTTAGACATTCACTGTATTTAACTTCACACCATCTAGAGAGTACCTGATCTATCTTTTTTTTAGTCTAAAATGGAGAACATCACACTTACTTACATTGAACTCCATCTGCCACTATTTTGCCAGGAGGGCACTTAAATGTATTCAAGGTAATCAAGCAATGTCAACGTGGCTTTGTAAAACGAAGTTATATTTGCTCAATCTAAAGGAAGTAACATGCTGTGGATAAAGGGGAATTGATGGATGCACTGCACTTAGATTTCCAGACGGCATTTGATAGAGTGCCACCTGGCACAGTGGTTAGCATTGCTGCCTCACAGCACCAGAGACCCGGGTTCAATACCTGCCTCAGGCAACTGTCTGTGTGGAGTTTGCACATTCTCCCCGTGTCTGCATAGGTTTCCTTTGGGTGCTCCAGTTTCCTGCCGCAGTCCAAAAATGTGCAGGTTAGGTGAATTGGTCATGCTAAATTGGCCGTAATGTTAGGTGAATGAGTAAATGTAGGAGAATGGGTCTGGGTGGGTTGCTCTTTGGAAGGTCGGTGTGGACTTGTTGGGCGGATGGTCCTGTTTCCACACTGTAAGTAATCTAATCTCATCAAGGTTATTCGGAAAATAGAAGCAGGTTGTGTAGGGGACACCATTTTGCAATGGAGAAAGGATTAACTAGTGAACAAGAAACAGACAGTAGACTTAACAAACTCATTTTCTGTTTTACAAGCTGTAACAAGCAGAATGGCACAGGAATTAGTACTGGGCTGTCAAATTTTAACAATTTATATAAATGCCTTGAGTGATGTGGCTACTAAATTTTCTGATGACACAAAGACATCTAGGAAAGTAATTTATAAAGAGGGCTTAAGGACAGTTAGAAAGGAAAATTATAGGTTATGTGCATGAGCAAATATCTGGCAAATGGAGTATAATATGTGAAAATATTGAATTGTTCATTTTTGGCAGGAAGAATAACAAAGAAACATAATATCTTAATGTGTAGAGGGCTCTGCAGAGCTCCGAGATGCAGAGGGATCTGGGTGACCTGGTACATAAATCACAAAATGTAAGTATGTAGGCACACCAATAATTAGGCGAAGTTCAGTTCTCTTGTCATGTTGCATTACTGTCAAATACAGTGGGAAGCATTGACACAATGAAAGATTTCTCCCTTCGGACCTCCAGCAGCCAGAGTAATGACTGGCACAGAGATTAAGTGGATCCCACACTTCAATCGATTTGCCTGTTTCCCCCTCCAATCCCCATAAGTGAACAGGAAAATGTCTCCAAATCTATTAAGGGGATACCCCTGTAAAGAGCTGGATTATAATCAGCTTCTCACTGCAGGTGAATTTCTGATGCCAAATTGATCTGGCTCCCATTTATGGTTCTGTGGCAAAAGTTCAACCTGCTATCTGGTCTAATGACACTTTTCATCTGCTAGTCTATTTTCTTGGTGGTTGTAGCATTTCTTGAGGATGTCCAAATATATTTCAAATGCAACCGATGCTTTCTCACTCATGACCCTTACATGTGGGAAGTTTTAGATCCTTATAACCCTCTGGATGCAAATAATTTTCTGTGACTCCACTTGAAGCCTTCTGCCAATTCTTTAAAGTTTGGGAAAAGTAATCCATGCCCTGCATTACTGACCTGTCCACTTCCTGAAGAAGGGCTCATGCCCGAAACGTTGATTCTCCTGCTCCTTGGATGCTGCCTGACCTGCTGCGCTTTTCCAGCAACACATTTTCAGCACTAGCGAAATAAGCCCATTCTATGTATTTTATCTAGGTTGTTCATAATTTAAATTCCTCAATAAAATCTCCCTTCAACCTGCTGTATTCTGAAGAAAAACACATCAGCCTTTTCAATTTTTTCAGTGATTATGCCTGATTAAATGTAATTGTAGTTATTGCTATCCTGCAATAAACACTTGTGTTGCCTTTGAACAGTGCTTCTTCTGTACATACTGTACAGTGGTGTAACCTTTATCTTTTTAATTTCAAAATATACATTATTCATTAGAAAAATCTTTGTATGCAAGTTACTGAAGCACTTTGGCTCTGTACAGTAGCATATGAAGGAACAAACAAACATTCGAGATTGACTCTACCCAACAAACAACATTAAGGCATTTCTTAATTGCACAAGGCTATATTTACATGTATTTAAGGTACAGAGAGTGTCGGAAAACTGAACAGACTTCTGTGGAAGGGGCCTCTTTCCTTTACTCCGCACTCAGGCCGGTGTCTGGGGTTCGCCAATTACTGTGGTGGTCTCTCTCCAGGAGGCTCTGAAACATAAAAGACCAGGAATGCTACACGAGGGCAACTCCGCTGGAGAGAGAGCGCTGAACCGAACTCACTGTTTTTAGCCTGACCAGCGAGTTGGAACTTATCTCCAAACAGTAATCACAACTGCCTCCAATGTCTGAGCGATTCCCTCTCTTGTTGGTAGGACAACGGCCATCTGGTACCTACCCACTCAGGCAGTACCCCCAAGAGAGAGAAAGAGAGAGATCAAACTGCTTATCCTGGTCAGAAATCCCCCTTGAATCGCCCGGATCACCCTTCGGTCCTTGACACTGGAATTATTTTCTGGGATCTGTTGTGAACTCAGCCAGAATTGGTGTATGCAGAAGGAGCACAGACGGACTCAAACATGAGTTGAAAATTACCAGTGAACTTTATTACAAATAAAAAAAAATCAACTTGCCCAATCCATACAATACTTTGATGAAACTTATGCTCTATTCTGGAAAGAAAACTGGAGCCGACACAACGTAAATCTTTAACCTTACACAATTTACAAGGTACTTATACTTCAAGAATTACACAACTACCCTCCCTCCATTCCTTACCAACTGCTCCAGGGTACGAGTGTCCCGGGTCTGAAAAGGGCTCTTACAGTCTCAGAGGGACTTGTTGCTTGTCCAGTGGGTCTCCGCCTCTGCCTTGGGTGTTGTTGCAGACTGCTGATTTTTTTTTACTGCTGAAGGTTGAGACGGTCGATGTCTTCAGCTCCAAAGGATTGGCGTGCTCAGAGCAAGGAGAGTGAAAGGTAAAAGAGCCCCGATAGTTGGCCCTGCTGCCCCCTTTACCCGTGCGATTCCAAAGACCCTGCCGGCTCCGCCCCTCAGGTAATTCCGTTTCACAAAGCATCTCCGGTGATTGCTGGGGCCGGATTCATCTCATCTTTTGTGGAAACAAAAGGGTCGATACTGTCCCAAATTTACTTAACTGAAATTTTGATAACTTCCCAAACTATTTTCAGATTAGAGTAAATCGTTATCCCATTAACTAGATAAGGCTCCATTGTTCCCAGTTTTGGGGTTCATTACCATTTCTATGCCTGTCCCTTGATACGATGACTGGCGGGTGCCATTTTGTTGGTCCTGTTGTTTCATACCTCTGAGGATCTGTCCCTAGAAGAAGGTGTGTCCTTATTCTGGCAGGTCTGCTGGGAATTCCTGTCTGCACAGATGCCAGATTGACCAGTTTTTCACAACAGGCCATTTGCTTTCTGTCTTTCCTTTTAAAACTGGGGATTGCCCTGAAACTGCTACATCTCCATTTAACTTTGGCAGAAAGACCTCAGGTAGTGGTCTTTCCCCACTGTGCCTTGGCCCCAAGCTTTAGTGCATCCCTCAACAAGGAGTCTTGGACCTTGGAACATTCCAGTCTGCAACATTCAGTTGGGGTTAACTCCTTGCTCTGGAAAACCAACATGTTTTGGGCAGATCAAAGAGTGTCTTTCACCGGGTTAATGGTCCTCCACGTGCAGTCACTTTTTGTCTCGATACGTGTCATGGGGAACAGACCTTACAGCACAGTTTCTCTATCACCAGTCACTAGATAGACCTAAGACAAAGCAAAGTCAAAGGAGGATTGGTACCAGCAAACAACCTCAAAGAGCTCTTACCAACACCATAGACATGTAAAGGTGGCAAACACAAAAAGGTAGCAGGAGTGATCATTTGGGAAAATACTACATGTCCAACAGTGTATCTTTCATAGAGCCATAACATTGAAAGAGACACTTTGGCCATCATATCCATGTGGATCATTAATCAACCAACTATTCTAATCCCATATTCTAGCATTTGGCCTATAGCCTTATATGCTATTGCCGTTTCAAGTGTTCATCTGAATAATTTTAAATTGAAGGTTCCCACTTCTACCACCGCTTTAATCAGTGAGTTCGGGATGACCACAACCCTCTGAGTGATTTTTTCTCCCAAAATGTCCCCCTAGACTTCCTGTTCTTTACTTTAAAATTGAGTCCCCTGGTTTTTGACCCCTGTACTAAAGGCAAAAGGTTAGCCTTATTTCCTCTGTCTATACCCTTCAGAACTCTGTACACCATAATCAGGTCACCCCCTCAACCTTCTATGCTATTTAGCCTTGTTTCATAGTTGAATCACTTCAGCCCACACTAGATCCTGGTGAACCACTTCTGCACCTTTGCTCATGCAATCACATCCTTCCTATGGTATGGTGACCGGAACTGTACACATTACTCCAGCTGTGGCCTAACAAATGTTATATACAACTCCATCATAATCTCCATGCTCAGGTATTGAATGCCATCACTAATAAAGGCAAAAATTCCATATTCCTTCTTAACCATCATATCTACTTGTCCTATTGTCCTCAAGTGTTTTTGGACATGTCCATTAAAGTTTCTCTAATCCTCTTTACTTTTGAGGATCCCACCATTCAGTGTGCACTCCTTGCCTCATATCCTGCAGGATTAATTCCATTTGCTACAGTTCAGCCCATCTGAGCTCCCCATCTACATCACCCTGGAGTCTAAGGCTTTAGTCTTTGCTATTTATCACATCACTAGTCTTCGTGTCATATGAGAATTTACTGATCATACCTCCTATATTTGCATCTAAGTCATTAATATACACAACAAACAGCAAAGGCTTCAGCACCAAACCCTGTGATATGCCACTGGACACATGCTTCTAAATCATAAAACTTCCTTCAGCAATCATCCTTTGCTTCATGGCACTTAGTCAATTTTGGATCTGATTTTGCTAAATTGCCCTGGATCCGATTGGCTCTTAGCTTCTTAACCGGTCGGCCATGCAAGACTTTGACAAAACCTTTACTGAAGTACATGTAGACGGTATCAACTACAAACACAACTAGTCACCTTCTCAAAAAATTCAAATTTATTAGACATGATCTCTCCCTTACAAAGCCATGCTGACTATCCTTGATTTATCCTTGTCTCTCTAAGTAGAGGTTATGTGTCCCTCAGAAATGTTTCCAATACTTTCTCTACCACAGATGTTAGACTTATTGATCTGTAGTTTCCTGGTTTTCCCTATCACACTTCTTAAATAATGTATCACGTTTGCTGTCCTCCAGTCCTCTGGTAGCCTTCGTGGTCAGAGAGAATTTAAAAATAAATGTCAGCGGCCCACAATTTCCTCTCTTGCTTTTCATACTATCTCGGGATGCATCTCATCTGGGCCAAGGGATTCACTTTCAAGCATACCAAAACTATGAATACTTCCTCCCTCTCAATGCTAATTTGTCCAAGTATAACACAGCCCACCTCCTCCCTGACTGCTAAATCTACAATGTTCTTCTCAACAATGAATACAGATGCAGAAGATTCATTTAAAGCCTTAGCTATGTCATCTGGCTCCATTCACAGATTGCCACTTTGGTCTCTAATGGAACCTAGTCATTTCTTTGTTATTAATTTACTTCTAACATATTTATAAAACACCATTGCATTTGTCTTAATGTTACCTGTCAGTGTTTTTTCATGTCCTCTGTTTGTTCTCCTAATTTCTTTCATAAGCAACCTCCTATGTTTATTCCTAATCCAATCTTGTATATCCCTTGACAGCTAGAGTTCTCTGGGTTTGTTGACCACACCCTTCACCTTTATGGGAACATGCTGACCCTGTATTCTCACTATGACCTTTTGAATGTCTCCCACTGCTCTGATGTGAATTCACATGCAAGTAGCTGCTCCCAGTTCACTTTGCCTAGATCTCTCATATTTTGTCAACATCAACCTTCTCCCGGTTCAGAACCTTTCTTCCTGGTCTACCTTTGTCCTTATCTATAATTACTTTGAACCTTAATAAATTATGATCACAATCAACAAAATGCTCCCCTACATCCACATCTACCACTTGCCGGACATTGTTCTTTAAGATTAGGTCCTGTACCTCTCTTTACATATTGGCTTTAAAAAGTCTCCTGGACTCATTTTAAGAATTCTGCTCCTCCTAAGCCTTTCATACTTTTGTTTATACTGGGGGAAGTTGAAATCTTGTACTATTAATACTCTTATTATTTTCTGTAGTATAGCACTAGATTGTCAGCAGTGACTTTTGGGCAGAGGTCCTACAGTGGGGCTTGAACCCACACCTTTGGACTTAGTGTCAACCAACTGAGCCACAACTCTCAGCGGAAGTCAGCTGTTACATTATTAGAAGTTGATCCAGCATACCCGGTGCATCGTGTATCCACAGTCAAATACGTTTATGCCAAATTTATATTGATGACAGGATATCTGAATTATTGGCTGAAAGAAAAATCCTACAGTGTTGCAGCTGGAGACGATAGGATGTGTTAATCCAATGTGGCCTGGTGTACTAATGGAGTAGACTGCAGAGGTCTACGAAAGTCTCCATTAATCAAACCAGCTGCACGTGTCCATCTGTCAAACCAAGGAAAGAGTAATTTAGGTATCTTTGCAAATAGTGTTTTCGTCCAGCTCTTTTTTTTTGAGTATTTTAGTGAAGGCAGGAAATGTAGTTGCCAAAGGGCACAGCTGACCATGCCAAACATTTTGTAAACACATGGCAGAAATGCAAAGGTCTAAACATTTAAAAAAAAGGGCAGGCAAGGGTGCCCTTTGGAAGCCAGGGAACACATGCATGACTTTAAAAGGAATGGTAGCAACCTTTTTGACTGAAATATCCTCATCGTGAAATATTTTAAGAATTTGTGATCATACATCTATTGAAACTAAAATTGCAGTTAATCACTACAAGCATTGTTTGCAAGGCACACAGTTCGAGAAATATTATTGATCTATATTGTTTCAATAGCACAAGCTAAACCAGATGGATTGAAGACAAGAACTATTAATCTAACAGCAATTTGACCAGCACAACAAAATCAACAGTTCTGCATTAGCGTTTGGGTTTTGTAAGAAAAGAAAACACCGCTGAAATTGGTCAGCTTATTTTTGAAAATAAAATTACAAATGACAGTATCACTGTTTTTCAACAGCTTAGACTAATCAAACATTCAGATGAAAGGCTGTGAACTCAATGAAAAGGCTCACATGCCTAAAATGGAGATGCATTGTCAATTTGAATTTTGCTGGTTCTCAAACACTGTGCAGCCTTTATGGGTCTGAGACAAAGGCTTATGCAGCATTTAATAAGAAGCATGTTAACAATGCTTTCTTCAAGGGAGTGAGAAAGCAGCTTTAATGTATGATTTGAATTTTTATTATTTTCTAGAAAGGAAGGGGGTGTGGGGGAAGGTGGGGGGGGCAAAATATGGTAACCAGATGGCATTTCTATGCTCTAGTTGTCTGATAATAGCTCCTGTCAGCAAGTGATAAGCTGGAAACACATTTTGTTCCCTGTTTGCTTTTGCAGCCACACCTGCTCCTCAGCAACATGTAGACAGGTTTACAGTTATTTCAGCCATCAGTCAGCTTTGTTTTATATTTACAATAAAGAGTCCTCCAAATACCTTCAGTGTTTTCCTTGTAACAGCATAACTTTCCAATATATTACGCGTCTGATGTTTTCTCACTTTCCATGCTGAGTGAAGTCAAACTATACCTGTATTGAACTGGATTATTAGTGCAAGGAATGTGACAGATGCACAGTTACAACTCTTTATCATATTCTAAGGTTTTGTAGGTAATTCAAATTGGTTGTTAATTTTTTTTAGGGGCTGTAGTTATATCATTAGCAGCAATGTTTAGCAACATGGAGTTCTATTGCCCACTTTGCATGTCTGAATTTATTTTATTCATTCATGGAATATGAGCACTGTTAGCTGTGACAACATTTATTGCCTATCTCAAGTTGGCCTTGAGAAGATCATGGTGAGCTGCCTAATTGAGCCACTACAGTCCATTAGGTGTATGTACATCCACAACATTATGGAAAGAATTCCAGGATTTTGACACTGAAAGAATACTGATAAATTTCCAAGTCAGAATAGTATGTGGCTTGGAAGGGAACTTGCACTCAAGTATCTGTTGCTTCTAAATGGTTGTGGTTGTAGGTTTAGAAAGTACCATCTTAGCAATTTTGGTGAAAGTGAAGTTGAGTATTATCAGACCAATCATGATCTCATTAAATTGCAGAACAGACACAATGGGCTGAATTACTTACGTATTATGGTCATCCAGAAAAGTGGGGAGTACTTCCTCACATTTCTGACTTGTGCCTTGCGGACAGGCTTTGGGGAGTCAGGGAGTGAGTTACTTGCTGCATGCTTTCTAGCCTATGACCTATTACACTATAGCTGGCCAGGAAGGAATGCTATGTATAGGACCTTGGCTACTTGTTGTTCCCTCGGTGTAGCTGGGAGTATTCACTTTCTTGAATTATTGAAAGGAATCCGTTTAACACTTACTAGTTTCCATGTTGACCAACAGACCACAAGCATGCTTTAAAATATGTCTTCGTACTAGCAAGAGATGAACTCAAGGCATGAGTTTTCAATTATTTGGATTAATGCAAATTATTATATGACTCCTGAATGACTGTCATAGTTGTAGTGATGACCATTCCAGATCATTTCACAGGAATGACAGTAACTCATGTTTTTAGATTTATTTCACAGCAGTGGATTGGGAGGTCTTTGATGGGGCACAAAACTCATAACAGTGGTTTGACCACATGTCATATAGCACACAAGTTTCCTTTACGTTGACTTTAAAGAGAAGGAAATTTGCATAATGCATATAACAGGAACCTTATCCACCAACCCCTGCATTGTGCTATAGCTGAAATAAAATTTCATCTTCAGTTTTTTCTGTTCCAATTCCCAGCACAAATTAATTTCTATCAGGTCACTTAGATGGTTTCAAACTGGTTTCAAAGTGATTTCTCATTTACACTCAGAACAATTGCTTGCAGCTTTAAAGCAGCTATCTGCAGCTTCTTTTTAATACTCAAAATGGCCATGTCATCGTGATGACAATATTGAATGAGATGAAGTGGGAAATTAGCCATGTCAGCACAAGGAGGGTTTACATTAGTAGGTTCATCACAATGATTTTACAGAATCTGTTATTAATTATCCTGTACTCTTAAAGCAAGTAGCTTATAGTTCTTAAATTTACATCTAGTTTTAGTCAACAGCAAGCAACAAGATTTTATGGATTAGGAACAAAAGACTAACAATCATTCCACATTGATCTGTAACTACTAGTGCTCTTTGCATTAAACAGAAGTCATTTAGAGCCTCCAAGTTTTCCTTTAATTTAACTGCATTTGACATTTCTGGAAGTAGAATTGCTGTTGGTAATCTGTCACAATCAACAACGTAGAATTATTAAAACAATTCATTAATTAAAGCTGGTCATGCCAGAAAAGCAGACTGACCATTTTGAATGTGACTGTATTGACAGATTGTGACTTTGTATTGCAGCTCACCTACAACTTGACCTGATTTGTCAGGTAATCCGCATGCTCGTGACATGCACAATTGTCATTTTATTGCATCTGTCAATCTTTGGTTCAGAAACTAGTTAGGACAGTGAGATTTCCTAACTCCTTTTAAACTTATCATTGGCAATATTGGCAAATGAATACTTTATAAATCTATTTTATGTGTCTGTGTGTCTTCTGCGAATGTTTTATTGCATTAATTTAAAGTTTAATAGTGTGACCAAATCAGTAACAAACATTAGAACGTAATGTGAATAAATGAATTGTTTGTCCATTAATATTATCAAGAACACTTTCTAACCTGCCATGATTTATTTTTCTGGAAAAATGTTGAAAAGACAGTGGTAAGTATGGACAATATAATTTTAACTTCCATCATCTAATTGTTATACAGAAGAGCTTTCATGGACTAAAATGGTTTTTAAAAAGGAAGAAACATGGACCTAAACTTGAACGCAGATTGAGGCAAGTTTTGTGAAACCCACGTGGAATAAGTGAAGCCATTTGCACTGAAGCTACAATTTTTATCTAAATGTGTTGAAACCAAGCAATTGAGACAGTGTCAGGAAATTCAGGTTTCCTGTTTACTTCACATACAGAACCATAAAAATAATCTGAGTTGCTGATGCTGAGAAACCTTCTCTCTGCTGTCATGACCTGTCTCTCACAATTACCTTACCTTAAACTGGCGAGATGCATGAAAAATTGCATTTGGTCTCTCACTGTTCACTCACCCAATGTAACTAAGGGTGGGACCTCAAACCTACAGTGACCTCTTCCCTCTGGGCATTGACAACTTGTTGCCATGCATCATAATCAATCACCAAAGGTCGTGCCAACATTTTCAGAGTATTATTAATTAGCTTTTCCTTCTTAGGCAGTTTCTCAAGAGCAAGGGTGATCTTTCAATGAGAATTGTGAATCATGAAGTGACTAAACAGTCAAATGCTGAATTTGTTGTTGGAAATGCTTACATTTTCACACACACTTTCCTCTGTTTACATTTTGACACCTCTGCAGATGCTTTTTCCCCCATTTGTGTGTTCTTGGGCAAGAGATTCCTTTCGGTCAGGGATATTGCATTTTCTTAAGTACGCTTTCAGGATGTCCTTGAAGAATATTTTTCTCCCACCCTTGCCATCATGGAGCACAGAGTAAACAGTTGGTTTTAGAAGGAGAAAGTGAGGACTGCAGATGCTGGAGACTTTCCGAGGAGCAGGAGAATCGACGTTTCGGGCATAAGCTCTTCTTCAGCTGGTTTTAGAAGCCTTGTATCAAGTGTATGGGTGATGTGGCCTGCCCAACACAACTGTTTTACTGTAGCTAGTGCTTTGATGCTGGGGATGTTGGCCTGTGAGAGGGTACTGATATGGAGTGCTTTAGCTACCAGTGAATGTGCATAATTTTGTTAAGCCATAATTGGTGATGTGTTTCAAGATATTTGTGACGTGTGCTGGATATTGTCAATGTCTCTAATGCATACAGGAGGGAAGGTAACACTATATGTGGTAGACCGTGAGCATTTTGCTAAATTTGAGATGTCCGCTATCAAATATTTGTGCCTTAAACAGCCTAGCGCTGCTGTGGCATATTGAAGGCCATGTTGAATTTCATTGTTGGTTTCTGCCCTCACTGAAAGGAGACTCCTCAGGCCTCAGAATTGATCTATATTGTCTCGCTGCACAACGTGGGTCTTGATAGTCATAGACAGTGCTGCCTAAGTGGAGTAGGCCGGTAGAGGAATTTTGTCTTTCAGATATTTAGCTCAAGTCCCATTCTCACATATACTTCTGTGAATAATTCAATAATGGTTTGGAACTTGACCTCTGAATGTGTACATCTGCAATTTGATGACAGAGGTTGGGGTAATTTTGATTCTGGACTGGAGGCAGAATCTTGCTTGTCCTGTGTTGAAGCCTCATGGGTAGAGTGGAGTATAGTAGCAAAGAAGACGGAGAAGAGCATTGGTTCAAAGACTAGCTTGACCCCAGATTGCATACATATTGGACGTGTAGTGCATCTATTGGTGAGGTTCACAGCTTGCATGTTCTTATGCAGCATTTAGTGTATGGTGACAAATTTCTGTGTACAGCCAAGTTTGAGGACAATGCTCCATTATCTCATTTGGTTGCCGATTGAAGGCATTTGTGAGGTTAAGGAAGGTCATGTTTAAAAGTTACTGCTGTTCTCTGCACTTTTTTGGACTTGTCTTGCCCACTGTATCTCTTGATGGATAGAATCTTCATTGTGACCCCAGTGGGAGCTGACTGATGGTTAATTTACTATCGAGTAGAAAGATAATGATATTCAGTTACAAAAGATATGGAAAACAAAATTGCTACTTCAACTTCAGTAACATCAAAATTGCTACTTTAACTTCAATTTGAAAAGTCAAATTGCTTTCCAATACAGGCAAAGAAAGAAAATTACAATAGCAAGCAATAAAAAAGGAAAATGGAATTCCAAACTTTATTATGAGAGAAATTGAACATATCAATTATATAAGGCACTGATGAGGCCATATCTTAAACCTGTGCATTTATGGTGTCTTTATTTAAGGAAGGATATACATACGTTGGAGGCAATTCAGAGGAGGTTTACTAGATCAATGCATGGAAAGGGTGGATTTTCTTACGTTGAATGGCTGAGCAGAATGGGATTGCTTACATTGTAGTTTAGAAGAGAGAAATATATAATGAAATATGTAAGAGTCTGAACTTGACAAGATCTTGTCAACATGGATATGGAAAGGATGTTTCCACTTGTGGGTGAGTCCAGAACTAGGATACATTACTTTAAAATTAGCAATTGCTTTTTAGGACAGAGTTGAGGAGAAATCATTTCAGTTAGAGGGTTGTGCAACTTTGGAACTCTTTCCTTCAGAAGGTGGTGGAACTGGAGTCCTTTAATAATTTTAAGGCAGAGATAAATATTCTTGTTAGAGACAGGAATCAAAAGTTATTGGGAGCAGAAGGCAATGTGGAATTCAAAACATCAATAGATCATCCATGATTGTATTGAATGGCAGAGCAGACTCATGACACCAAGTGATCTATTTCTGCTCCTAATTTGTATGTTTGCATGTTCAAAAACAACGTCCTTTATCTCAATAACTAGCTGCAATTCATAAACTCCTTCTTAATTTGAAATGTAAAAAAAAGTATCTAGTTATTACAGTATACTTCTCAGAACATACGTGTGGAGTGAAGGATTTCTGGATCATCATTTTATATCACACACCTCATGCCTGTAGGAGATAATGTGATTTCATATTGTAGGTGGTAGGCAGCTGCCAGATAATGGTACCACAATTTAAAACAAATTTAGAGCTGGGTTAGCTGTGAATAAGGCATAACCTTTTTGAGACACAGCATGAAATTAATATCCAAAGTGTCCTGTGCTTTCGTAACTGTTTAATGAGGGATATCTTTATTAACAATCTTTAGGCTTATCCACCTACTGACCAAAACACTTTATTCTGATTTCAACTTTAACAAAAGGAGAGAAAATGCTGATATTGAAAATATTTTCTGAACTGATTATTTTAGCCCGAATCAGTTATCCTAGTAATATTAGGAAATCTATAGTTGACTCTATAATTCCCCAATTTTAATACATATTTGGTATGGCAATTAGACATTCATTTTGAAAATAATTTTCCAAATTTTATATCTACAGTATGGTAATGTGCAAGAAAAATGAAGTAATTGTTTTTACAAAATTCTTTGTCACATAATAAATATTCAAATTAATGTTAAATTAATGACTACATATTTTTATAAATTTATAAGTGTAATGGAAACCACCTAGTTAAAGGTGAAACTTACAAATAATTTCATTGCCACTCATTTGCAATTGGAGGATGACCTACAATAAAGAAGCTTCTGGCAGATGGATGAGGAGAATCTATTGTGATATACATAAAAAATAAAGAAGTTCATCAACCAGGAAAGAATGTATAGCTGACACTTTATAATTTTTTTATGCATCTTAGAGCAACACTGTGGATGTATGAATTTCATTCACACTGTCACTTTCAGTCTAAGTACTATCATATATCACCACACAGCAGTGCTCAGGGAAAGTGTAGGAAATAATTAGATTTGCTCAAAATGATAAGAGTAATGGAATTGTATCACAATAACATGCTACCACTGAACATCAGAGTTTGCAAAGATCCATTCTTCACTTACAGTTCTAAATTAAAAATGGGTGGAACTCATTATTTGATTATTTATTTAATAAGAAAACAGGTCATGCTAAAGGAATATTTTTGATTTGTTAAAAATGCCCTGTAGATTTATAATCATGTCTACAGAATTTTCCTTCATGGAGTTTGTAAATTGGCACTAACAGTTAAATATTTAGCTTTCTTTTCAGATTCCTGAACCATACAGATATGGTATTTTACTCTCAGGTTACCTTTGAATTATGTTTTTGTTTGTTAATTAACAATGACAACTATGTTCTAAAGAAAGGTCACTGGACTCAAAATGTTATTCCTGCTTTATCTCCAAGTTTCTGTCAGACCTACTGAGTTTTACCAGCAATTTCTGTTTTTGTAACCCCTTAACACTGTTGGCTTTTCGGAGTTATTACAGAATTGCCTCTTTTCAGTGTAATCTATTTTAGGATTTTAAAGTGATTGGAGGAATTGATAGAATTGATGGAAACGTTCTCTTCTGATATGAAATTTGAAAACTACTTTTCGAATCTAATTACCAAGTGTAGTATTATAAGGAACAAGGGGGAGTAGCATTGAAATTAGAGCTAAATAATTCAGGCATGGTATCAGAAAGCACTTCTTCACATGAGGAATCATGAAACTCTCTGGAACTCTCTCTCCTCCTGGTAAGGCTTAATCAATTGAAAATTTCACAGATAAGATTGATTGATTTTTATTAATCAAATATATTCTGGGTCGTGGGACCAAGATGGATAAATGGAGTGAAAACTCAAACCACTCATTACCTAATGGAACAGTCTTGAGGTGCTAACTGTCTTCCTTCTGTTCATTAATCCATTCCTTTGTCCCTAGGCCTCACAGTTCTCCTACAAATAAATGGCCTCTATAAATAAACTTTCTGAGGTCAGTTATTAGCTTTAGTCAAAGTTCAAAATCACACAACACCCAGGTTATAGTCCTACAGGTTTATTTAGAAGCACTAGCTTTCAGAGTGCTACTCCTTCATCACAACCATCTGATGAAGGAGATGTGCTTTGAAAGTTAGTGCTTCCAAATAAATTTGTTGGACTATAACATGGTGTGTGATTTTTTTAAACTTTGTCCACCCCAGTCCAACACTAGCACCTCCAAGTCATAGCCTTAGTCAAGGAACCATTTGAGTTTAAAAATGATAACCTGGGAATTAGGTGTAGGCATAAACCCACTTTAATTTTAATTAACAGCATGAAGACAACTTTAACACATTGAGTGACAATTATTGCAACAGTTACTCACATCATTCATGAGTAAACATCTCATGAATGTAAAACTTTCTTCGATAATTTACAATGTACCAGAGAATGAAATGAATACTGAACAGATGAACAAAACTGCAGGCAACAAAGGGAACGTTTGAAGGCAAGAAGTGTAATAATGGAGATTTGAAAGTGATGTACAAAAGAAGCAAAGATGATGAGGCACAAAAGCTCTTTCACTCAGCAAGTAGTTAGGGTAAGGAATAAGTTCCTGGAAGTGTGGTGGAGGCAGATTCAATTAAGGCATTCAAGACCACATTGGATAATTACTTGGATAGAAATAGTATGGAAGAATAAGGGGAAAACGCAGGAGATTGACACGAGCTAATGATTCTTGCTTGAACAGCTGGTATAGGCATGAGGGGCTGATTGGCTTCCTCCTGCACTGTAATGATTTTGTGATTGTGAGTTGCTGGAAGTGGAAGTTTGAGAAGACTGGTGTATGATTGCTAAAGGAGCAGTAACAAAGTGCAAGGAACAGGGAAATGAGAAGTAGATAGTTAAATACCGTATAGGTCTGGCATACAATACTCAGTAGTAGAAGCACATTCAGTGATATCTCTCAAAAGGGCCTAGTCGAAGGGAAAAAAATATAAGGCTGTGAGATAGAACATATAAGAACTCTGTATTGGGATTAATTGAATAGCTGTACTTTAAAATCTAGCTCAGATGTGGCATGCATTGTTTCCTTCTGCGTTGAATGATATTATGATCTAACTCAAGTTTGGGAATTGATTTAAGCCCTTAGGAAACATTAACATTATGAATAACTGGATTCCATGTGATTGACAGCTTGATGGAAATGCTCAGCAGCACATCAAAAGGCTGTCTTATCAGAGACACAACAGCATTTCAGAGAGATGAGCACAGAGTTTATTAAAACAGCTACATTGTTTAACCTTTGGAGATAAACTTGTTATTGTTTCTTTTATATTAATAGCATTCTACCAAATCATAATAATTTATTCTTGAAACATATGAGATTCTTAAAGAGCTTGATAGGGTGGATGTGGCGTGGTTGTTTGCCCTTGGGAAAGCCTAGGACCAGAGAGCATAACCTCCGAGTATGGGGATGCCCATTTAAGACAGAGGTGGGGAGGAATTTCTTCTCTCAGAGGGTACTAATTCTTTACAACAAAAGGCTGTAGAGGCTAGATCATTATCTACAATCAAGGTTGGGATAGATAATTTTAATCAGCAAGGGAATCAATGGTTATGAAGAATAGGTAAAAACTATGACTGCAGATGCTGGAAACCAGATTCTGGATTAGTGGTGCTGGAAAAGCACAGTAGTTCAGGCAGCATCCGAGGAGCAGTAAAATCGACGTTTCGGGCAAAAGCCCTTCATTAGGACCTCAGTTATGAAGAATAGGCAGGAAAGTGAAGTTGAGGATTTATCAGATTTCATTGAAAGGTACAGCAAACCTGATGGGCCAATTGGTCTACTTCTGCTCCTACTTCTTCTCGCCTTATGGTCTTAATTGCAAAACTGTAATGTCACCCAGGCTATCGGGTTGAATAGGGGGTTTTGAGCTTACTTCAATCATCTATGGTTGTATGCTTCTGAGTTCTCTTCTTGGACCTGGCAATGTATGTTGTCTTGAGTTATTGAAGGGTGGCAGCTAAACCAAACAGATTTGAACCTTAATCTTTGAAATGTATGAATTGTTTCCCTGATAAAACAATATATTGCTATATTTTGCAGATCAGAAAATTCCCAGCTCCCGTGCTGCATTAGTGCTGAATTACTAGATTATAGTTACAACAGTACTGGGAATGTTACAATTAGGGAAGGAAATTTGGCCCCAATGTTTACTCCTGATGACTTGGCAGCAAGCCCCTGGTTTGAATGTGTGCACATGACACAAGTATGGAATTGAGTGAGAATGTCATGTGCAACAGTCAAGTAATATAATGAAGTAAATCTTCAAGATTCACATTAAAATAATGTTTATGTAAGTGAAACATTTTGAGGGTGGTCTATATCTGTGGAACAACAAGGAGTTAACACGTCCAGAAAGTAATGGAGAAGAATGAAAGAGAAACTTAGTAAGGAAGTATCATCAGCAGTAATGAAAAGTCCTATATGTATATATGTAATGTTACTCCTTTCTTAAGTTTGCAGACTTTGAATTACAATTGACACAAACCAATTAAATCCAAGACGTGTATTGAAAATCTTAGATATAACAAGTTGCATTAGATCATAGAATTGCTTCTCAGGTTGTTATTGCAAGATGATTATGTTAGTCAAGGCTGATCTTAATCAAGGCTGATCTTTGAGCATTATTGGTTAAGATCAACTAGGCAAAAGTGAGGACTGCAGATGCTGGAAACCAGAGTTTAGATTAGAGTGTGCTGGAAAAGCACAGCAGGTCAGGCAGCAGCCGAGGAGCTGGAATATCGACGTTTCGGGCAAAAGCCCTTCATCAGGAATGTTGAAGGGCTTTTGCCTGAAACATCAATTTTGCTGCTTCTCGGATGTTGCCTGACCTGCTGTGCTTTTCCAGCACCATTCTGATTTAAACCCCGCAGTATTGGTTAAGTAGAGTGGAGGGGGACATAGATCTGGCTGAGAGTGCTTTAATCTTGGTGGCACCTCAGATGAGTCTGGGTTGTTGTGATGTTATGGACGCACTGCTGGTTCTGGAGGATGAGGAGGTTCTGCAGTGGCACCACAAGAAGGATCTCCAGATCCCTGCCCATTAAATAGGCATCGATTTCCCCGTCTGCCATGTTAGGACAAATGTCAGGAACAGTGTGGGCAGCTGGTGCACAATAGACTTTTAAAGATGGTGCAAGTGCAAGCATTGCTGTTGAAATGTGAGGTATCCACTGAATAGCGAGTTGTTCTGGGAACGGTGGGACAGAAATCAGATCTGAGAGATGCTATTGGGTTGGGGTAGGCAACTAATAAGGTGGATTCAGTAAGGTAGGGCGAGAAAACCTACAAGGCTTCACAGCAACAAAGCCTCCAAACAGCTGGATGCAACTCGGACTTAGCCAAAAATATTCAGTCGTCTGTCTTCCTTCCAGGGTACTATCCATCTTCTGTCTTTCTTGTGATCTCCTGTTAATATTTATCTTTCATCTTTCTCTTCTTGAGTGATCCCCTTTACAACACTTTCAGGGATTTCTATAAAGAACATTTTTTCAAAACACTGTTTTTAAAATACACAATCCTCTTGTGTTTGGTGGTTGTACGATCAATTGTTGTTTGGGGAGCATATTATCAAATTGTCTTCCATTGTTTTAGCTACAATCAGTTTTGCTGCTCTTGTCTATTCTATTTCAATTCAAACAGTTTTAGTCAATGCAGCAGTATCATTGCAATTGAGAGTATCAATGTAATTAACAAGTAATGCACCTGTCCAATTGCCACATAACAATGCTCTGAACTCATAGCCAGTCGGTTAACCCTTCCTTCCATGTACACTCCTGAAATAATGTTGATGATAATGAGGAACTCACCAAGCCTCCTTCAACTGCAGCGTTCAAACCTGTGACCTCTATCATCTACAAGGACAAAAGCAGCAGATTCATGGAAATCATCATCTGCAAGTTCACCTACAAGCCACATGCCATCCTGATTTGGAACTAAATCACTGTCTCTTTACTGTATTTGGGTCAAAATCCAGAAACTCCCTTCTCAACAGCACTGTGAGTTTCCTTCAACCCTGAGGATTGCAGTGGCTCAAGAAGACAGTTTACATTCTCCAGGACAATTTGGATGGGCACCACCCACAGCTCATGAGCAAAACAAAGAGAACGCATATGTTGCATTTTACATAAGAAATTAGAACACAGCAAGTTCATAAAACATTCTGTGAAAGCTATTGATGGTACAACATCTATAAATAAAACAAATTTAAATATTTCTGAAAACGTTTAACTTCTAAGGTCTTGTTAGATACTTGCACAGTGACTGCACTCTGCCAGCACAATAAATGATTGCTCACGTTTACTGAAATCAATAGGTTGCTATGGATTTCTGCCTTGTTTTACCTTAAAGTATTATTCCAGTTGGTTCCTGATAAAACATATAAATAATTAACCAATATTTTATGCTTGAATCAGACAACTATTTCTCTGAACACAGCTGTAATGATAAAATAATTGATATGTTCTTCATTTTAACTCCCACTTTCTTTGTACTGACAACTTTCCATATCCTCCCTTCCCCTGCCACCACACTATTTGTTTTATCAGATAATAGGTATTATTCTGTGGCTTTCAGTGATATTTTTCACTGTGCATGCAGCAATGTCAGACTACAGTTAGCGATTACTCAGTGACCTAGTTGGATGTGTTTTAAAGATACTCCCACACTAGATAGAACATTCAACTCATTTTCCACATTTTTAATTAAGCATTGGAACTGCTTGCTTATGCCAATGGTTTACAAACATCTGTGTGAAAGAGCTTTTGCAACTATTGGAATTCTTGTCAATATGCCGGCCAATTTTCCAAAAGCACTCTCATATTTTTACACATGTACACCCACAGACGAAATGTGCTGCGACGTCAACAAATATTCAAGTAAATAGAACCCAAAATTCCTGAAATCCAGACAGACAAAAATTTCATAAACTCAAATATCAGGGATCCATGAAACTCTGAGTGAAAATTTGTAGTTAATTGTTAGCAATGGGCATAACTGCAGGATCATGGGTATTTATTATTTTAACTTCCTGTATGGATTGTTTGGCAGGCCAACGCAAACTAAGTTAAGGCCCAAGTTTTAAAATGATAATATACACAAGCAACTCACAGAGTGCACTGCATCAAAACATGTCGACAAATACATCATTTGTTCACTGAAATGATATTGCTAGCATTTCAAGAGATTTTTGGCAAATTTGGAAAGTTGTTTAAGTCATTTTTTAAAGAATCCCCATAGTATGGAAACAGGCCATTTGGCCCAACAAATCCACACCAATTCCCTGTAGATAATCCCACCCAGACCCATTACCCTACATTTCCTTTGACTAATGCATGTAACTTACACATTATGGGCAATTTAGCATGACTAATTCACCTAACCTGCATATCTTTGGATTGTGGAAGAAAGAGGAGCAAACCCACGCAGACACAGGGAGAATGTGCAAATTCCACACAGGCATTTGTTCGAGGCTGGAATCGAACACCCATCCCTGGAGCAGTGCTAACAACTGAGCCACCCTAAAGCAAAGGCAGACACACACATTACAAGTGTAAATCCGCAACTTTCAAATTGTGGCGACAAATCTGGTTAGTATGGGGTTTGAACCAATGACCATTGGCATTATTAGCACTGTGCTTTAACCATCTGAGCTAACCAACCAACGCTAAATGTAAGTACGTGGTTACTCTAATAACTTGATTGGAAATAACTAAAGGTCCATACCTGGGTGGTCTTGAACCACCAATCTTTTAGTTTATAGCTGGATGCCGACCCGTTGAGCCACAGAAACTTGTAAAAGGACATTAGTGAGTCACATGGGTTTTTACAGCTATCAGCATTGCACTCTTAATCCCACATTTTTATAGATGATGTGATGGGATTCAAACCCACATCCCCAAAGCATTACATTAGTCTCTAAATGAATAGCCCTGTGATAATACTACTGAACCATTGCCTCCCCTAAACTGTGCTTACCCCTCCTTGGTGAACTGAGCCTCATTTTCACTTAGAGGGAAACATGCAAATACATCCCTCCAGCAGCAACCCAGGCTTCCTCTTGGATTTCACCCACTTGGCTTATATTGTCCCATTTCAGACTCTGGTGATAGCAAAGTGTTCCTTTGGATGGTAGATACAGCAGGTGTACAAGAACTCACAGAGGCCCCAGTGAGATTTGAACTCACAACCCCTAGTTTCGGGGGCCAGTACTCTAACTGCTGACTTTCAGAGCCACTAACAATTAATGTTTTAAAAATAAGTCTCTCTCATGTCTGGAGAGTAAAAAATATGTCATTTATGCTGAACTGTTTTGGTCTAGATGTGATGCAGTCCTGTCTTTCAAAGGGCAATAATGTCAATAACGCTTCATTGTGAATTCACAGACAAATGTAAAAGGTTTGTCCCTCTTTTACAGGAAGGTCGTTGCCCCTTCAAAATCCCGCAGTTTGTTTTTCAAACGCATTTCATATTACAGAATTGAAACTTTTAAAGGAAGTCATTCACTTTTCAAAAAAATTTTGAATGGACAACTGGGACTAGTTAGTCAAAAAGAATAATGGGAATTTGTTATAGCCTTGCTTTATGAATATGGATGATGCTTTTTCTTAGAATTAGGCCTAATGATGGGCAGCTGCCTGTTTGTCAGCAGGAAACTGAAGATCAGAAGTTCAGTCTTTAGGATGCTGCTACAATCTGTGTCCTTCAGTTGACCTAAAATCCTTAATTTTCAAGGACTATAACAGTTACTCTCAGTTCTGGCGAGTGTTTCAGCTGTTAACTGATTTTCTCACATTTTTGCAGGTTCTGGGAATATGTCAGTGCATGAGTTGAAATGTTGATTGTATTTCTGTGCAAGGAAAGAGATATTTTATCGAAACTCAACAGCAAGAACTTGGCAATGGGACAGACTGATAAGTATGATTGGTACAATGTTTAGCCACTCATTGTTGCATTTTCCATTCGCAAGGTATCTGAAATGAAAATAAATTCCATCTAATACTTATGGAATATTGCGTGCAGTTCTGGTCTCCCTCCTCTCGAAAGGATGTTGTGAAACTTGAAAGGGTTCAGAAAAGATTTACAAGGATGTTGCCAGGGTTGGAGGATTTGAGCTATAGGGAGAGGCTGAATAGGCTGGGGCTGTTTTCCCTGGAACGTCAGAGGCTGTGGGGTGACCTTATAGAAGTTTGTATAATCATGAGGGGCATGGATAGAATAGATATAAGAGGTCTTTTCCCTGGGGTGGGAGAGAACTAGTGGGAATAGGTTTTGGGTGGGAGGGGAAATTTTAAAAGGGACCTAAGCAGCAACTTTTTCACACAGAGGGTGGTGTGTGTATGGAATGAGTTGCCAGATGAAAGTGGTGGAGGCTGGTAACAATTACAACACTTAAAAGGCATCTGAATGGGTATATGAAGAGGAAGGAATTAGAGAGATATGGACCAAGTGCTGGCAAATGGGACTAGATTAGGTTAGGATATCTGGTCGGCATGGACGAGTTGAACCGAAGGGTCTGCTTCCATGCTGTACATCTCTATGACTCTAAGTTTAGAAAGTGCTACTAAATGCTGTTTTGTTTTTTGAACTGACTAAGCATCTGATGCATATGAAACCTTGTTACAATTTTTGAAAATCATCCAACCTAGGGTGGGGAGCATAGGTTTAAGGGGTGAGGGGAAAGATTTAAAAAGGACCAGAGGGTCAACTTTTTCACACAGAGCGTGACGCATGTATGGAACAGGCTGGCAGAGCAGGTGGTGAAGGTGGATACTATTACAATATTTAAAAGGAATCTTCATGGGTGTATGAATAAGAAGAATTTAGAGGGATATGGGCCAAATGCTGGCAAATGGGACTAGGCCAGATTGAGGTATCTGGTTGGCACAGATGAGTTGGATTGAAGGGTCTGTTTCCCTGCTGTATGACTCTATGACACTAACCAAGTATTGAGAAAGCTGTAGACACAGGCTCTCTGATTGCACCATATAGAGCACCCACTGACTCCATGGAGGGAGTATCACACTTCTGCATGGAGAGAGTTTTGGCATTGATATATATGATCCCAGATCTATTGCCCTTTGGTATGCAAAGGGATACTGCTTGTATTTAATTAGCTAATTGCATTGTCTTGTTACACAGAGATTTGATTTATCCAACTGGGATTCCCTTTTGCTGCATAGTCTTGCAGAGTTATCAGAACTGTTTGTGAATAATATAGCAACCTCATCTCAATGACAGTTCTAACTTAGTTCTTCTTAATTAACAACTGGCTGAGATAATGTTCCAAATATGTGTCACTTATAATAACTTCTGTGGGTTTTTGAGAAGATTTGTAGCTCAGGTTGAGGTTCTGGATGACGTTTGCTTGCTGAATTGGAAGGTTCATTTTCAGACATTTTCAGACTAGGTAACATCATCAGTGAGCCTTCGGTGAAGCACTGGTTTTGGTGACCCACTTTGTAATACATCCAGAATTTTTCTGGACTTGAGTTCGATGTTTTGTGGAGATGCCTGGATTGTTTTAAAAATCAATGAGTGGACAACTGGATTTTGTAAACAAAAAGACAGTTCTTGGAAATCACATGGTTTCAGATAAATGCTGGTCTTGGTTGCTTGAACTCACTTCAGGGAAAACACCTGACTATTTTACAAGAGGGTTGTACTACTGTTTTGTTTGGACAGAATCTTCAGGATTAGAATTTGTTGTGAAATCTTCAGTTGTTTATTTCTGCAGTTCTGAAGAAGCCTCGCTGGACTCGAAATGTTAACTCTCTTTTCTTTCCACAGATGCTGCCAAACCTACAATAATACAATGTACAATACAATACAGCACAAGAACATGCCCTTTAGCTCACCAAGCCTGCGCCAATTCCTAATCCTTATTGAACCTACTACTTACTGCCCATACATGATTTTTATTCCCCTGTTTGCCTCCCTGCGCTTCTCCTGCAAACTTTCCTCCTCCCACCTTGAATCTGTGCCCTCTTATAGTTGACCATTCCACCCTGGGAAAAAGCCTCTGACTATATGCCCTATTTTTGCCTCTCATAACTCTGTAGACCTCTATTAGGTCGTCCCTCAGCCTCTGTTTTTCCAGTGAAAGCAATCCAAGTTTGTCCAACTTCTCTTAACTAGACCCTTCCAGACCACACAACATGCTGGTAAACCTTGTCTGCACCCTCTCCAAAGCATCCACGTCCTTCTGGTTGTGTGGTGACCAGAACTGTATGCAATAGTCTAATGTGGCCTAACAAAAGTTTGAAACAGCTGTAACATAGCTTTTACATTCGATGCCATGGCTAATGAAAGTATGCATGTTGTATGCCTTCTAGACTACTTTATCCACCTGTGTTGCTGTTTTCAGGGAACTGTGGACCTGTATGTTTAGATCCCTTTGTATATCAATGCTCCTAAAGGTTCTGCCATTCATATTTTTAATTTGCACTTGAAGTTGATCTTCCTGCTGCATTTCTCCAGCATTTTCGGTTTTTGGTTGTTTTAGATTTTGTGTTTAACTTTTCAGTTGAGGAAGTTGTATCAGCTTGTATCTCCTGTTTCTGAAATGCAATTTCTGTGAGATCAGGGTGAAACCTGGAAGAATGACTGAAAGAACTATTAAATATTATATTTCCTGATCAAACTGAGTCTGCTAAGATCTAAGAGATAAATGCATGATTTGTGATTTGATCGCACATGCAAAGCCACCCAGATTGACAGAATTCAGAACATTCTGTTTTCCCTTCAAGAGTAACCACCAATGGCCAGAAAGTGTTTCTTAAAAGTGAAACTTTGGAGAGAGAAATCTATTTTATGTCCTTTACCTGAAGTGTATGTGTGTTTGTTTCTGTGCTTTATATTTCATAGAGGGGTAATTATTTTCACGTTACAAGTTTTGTGTATTCACAAGTGCTGCATCTTCATTAAATAGGTTTAGTTTTATAATTAAACAACAACTTTGTAATTATTAAACCAACCCAGTTGATGAATTTTTTCATTCTAAATTCAATTGATTATATTAGGACTCAGGTAAAATATTTTAATTCTATGTTGCAACCTGTGGAGCAGGTGACTGGAGTAACAGTGCACTCCTTTCATCTCAGTTGTAACAGTAGGGATTAATGATTCATCTGAAGAGGAATGACTCAGTTCCAGTATTTTGTTGCCAGTTGTTTTAAAGTTTACTTGACCACAAAAGAACTGTTTATTCCTTTCCATCGCTCTAAGGGGGTGGGAATGCGTGATGTGTGTGGTAAGTTTTATTAAAATGTCTTTCAACATTATTTCAATTGTTAAACCACTTATTAGAGGTCTTTATCTGCAATGTAAAGGTCAGAAAATAAATTCCAACGCAATGTACAACGCAAGCAGCACTTGTAGAGAATGCAATTTTATTTTTCTATTATATAACATTCTACACAAATATAGTCGTACAATGGATTAATGTTCATAAAACTTGTAAGCAGGCACCAGGATCACAGGATTAACCCACGTCTCTGCTTAACTTAGAAGCACACATAGCCAGCATGCTAAATGACAACATGCCTCAGCAGTGCGTTCTACACCAGACAGCCAGGCGATAAAGGATAAAAGTAGAGCCTAATCTTTAATCCAGGCGTGCACCTCCTAACCCAACAACCACAATTTCAGTCTGCCTCTATGTATAGGAGCCCAAGAGAATCTCAGTTAATGCCCACCATCTGAATACAATTAAATGCTTAATCTCTGTTCAGTTAACAGATTCACTTCTCTCTTTAAACAAAAGTTAGTTTATATGTGCGACCAAAATTTTACATAAAGACCCAAAAGCCTCCATATTCTGTACAAAACGTTACATGGTGAGACATCCCTCCTTTCGGATAATGGCAGAATATCTACATGTGTATTTTGTTTTGTAACATGTGCTGATGTTTGGTGGTTTGAATCTATCCATTTAATTTTAGATATTTTGTTTTGAATTTGTTTAATGCCAATAAGATCAATCCTCAATCATTTCTCATTCACACTTCTCTGTGAGTGTATATTATCCTATTGCAAACAATTATCTACGTGATATTCATCAGGAATCCTTGCAGGATGCCCAGTGTATGGAATGTCACTTAAGTTATTTGACAGATTGAATCTTATACCCGATTTCTTTCGCAAAAGAAACAGTGCTTGAGCAGCCAGTGTACTGTGAGTGCAAGCAAAGGACATTCTCCCTTATCCCTTAAAACATATGGTTCAATCAACTGTACTAGAACATTACTATGCAAAATGCAAAGCATTTATTCAAATTTAACTTTCTTAAAGTTTATTTGTCCTTAAAAATTCTTAATTTAAGTTGTTTCATCTTAGCACTTAACTCCAACACATCGAAAACAGCATCTGGTCAAGTCTGAATGCATAACCAGTTTGACTGATCAATTAAACTTAACAATTAGTGTGTCTCTTTTATTGGGCTTAACATCATCTTTGAGTGACATAGCACAATTACCTGGGATGGGAATAATACTTTGTAATTATGACTGTTGATTTATCCAGACCGACTCTGCTTTATATCTGAGCCAGCATATTTAAAAGTCTCAGAAGTTTGTCTTCCAAAAGTGAATTCTGCTGTAATATCGTTAATAATACATTTCTCAAATGTTGCAGTACTACCCATAAGAAATCAACAACATACTTCATAAAGATACTTAAAAATTTCCTTTATGATGCAAACAAAATACTGTAGGAAGACGTTCAGTTGAACTCAATCTATCCTCAACAAAATTCAATGGAAAACACATCTCAGAAGCATTATTAATGGCATTGTTTAGTTGCCATAGCCTTCCTTTGAATCTGATGCCTGTTTAGATTGAGCCAGTCAGTTCTTTCTGAAAAGTATAGTCCTCCAGCAACATGGCTTTTATACTGCTTTATTAACACTTCCATGAATATGTTTCCAAAGTAAAAAAATCCATATTACCTTTTTATCTGTGGGAGAGTCTGTTATAACTTCAGTATTAACCACTTACCCTTCAAAATTCTGAGCTATTAGCCTTGAGTTACAAATCCTCTCTGCAAGTTCTATCCTTTCATAGAAATCTACCTATTTGAAGAATCCATCTCTGTGACAGTTATTTCACTGTGTAAACTTTCCAAGTTATAGTCTAAAATTTCACTTATAAGTCTGCAGTAAATAATTTAAGACCATAGCTTATCGGAGGAGAATTAGGCCATTCAGTCCATCAAGTCTGCTGCACCATTCAATCATGGCTGATATGTTTCTTAACCCCATTCTCTTGCCTTCTACCCATAACCCTTGATCCCCTTAAAATCAAGAACTATCTATCTCTGCCTTAAATACACACAATAATTTGGCCTCCACAGCCTTTTGCAGCAATGAGTACCACAGATTCACCGCCCATTGGCTGACGAAATTCCTCCTTGTTGCATTTCTAAAAGTTTGTTGCTTCACACTGAGGCTGTGCTCTCCGGTCCTAGTTTCTTCTGCTAGTGGAAACATCTTCTTCACATTCACTCGATTCCAGCCTCTCACTATTCTGGAAGTTTCAAACAGCTCCCACCTCATCCTTCCAAACACCATCGAGTACAGACCCAGAGTCCTCAACTGCTCCTCATGTTACATGCCCTTCATCCACATGATCATTCTTGTAAAGTTCTTCTAAACCTCTTTAAGGCCAACACATCCTTCCTTAGAAAAGGGGCCCAAAACTGCTAACAATATGTCAAATGTGTGATACTTTTTACTAAGAGATCACTTTCTTATATTATCAGAAATTCTGTCTCCACATTGTGAAACTTTTTGATACAACAGTTACTTCCAGCCTCATTATCTAACTGCCAGTACCTGCACTGTCCATTCATATTCTTCTCTCTCGCACCCCATTTTGTCAGTCAGTGCATCTCACTTCTTGGCTTTTTTTCTGAAAATTCAACTCACATTTAAAATTAGCAGTAGTTTTTCCTGCATGCATCAAAATTTTTTCATCTCTTCATTTACTGGACCCCTGTGGAAATATATGTCATTCCAGCAGCCACTCCAGGCAATCGGCCAATAGATGTGATAACTCTGTGTGTCATAATCACTCACGTTATGACAATTCAGCTCTTGATCTACGATGTTCTGTTCTTCAGTATCCTCATCACAAAACACATAAACACGAAATGTAAAAGATGGGGGTTATTTCTATCACTGCTCAGAGACAGAGATTTTGAATTTAGTTCTGATTAATGACAAGAAATGTGTCCAAAGAGTTTGAATGACATGTTTGATTAGAAGAGACTCGCTATTATGGTCTATTACTTTGCCAGAGCCTTTTCAATCTCAATGGTCTTCTTTTTCATAAAATATAGAATTTGGTGAACTGAAATCTATTTTAAAATATCAAATATGATACTTAAATGTTTTACAAATTTTCTTTTTGATATTAGCCTTGATAAAGTCTCTCTGCCTGCAAAGCAGTCAAATGTGTTGAAAAAATGAACTATCTTGAGCAAGAGGACTATAACAAAAAATAAGACAGTTTGGATTTCATCCATAGACTGATTGAGTCTCTATCCAGAATTCTGTTCACATATCACCAATCCAAGGCAGTGATCAATATTCAGTCTGGTTGATCAACTAAAATTTTATGCAGCCTTTTATCGATCACAAATGATTCCTTTAATAAAGACCATAGTAAAAGGACACCTAGCCTCTATACTAATGCCCATGTTATTTATGTTTTCACACGTACTTTGAACTTATCTTTGGCAAAATCAATTCCAGTGTTTGTCAAAAACCTTGCTGATGTCCCAAACAATTCCATTTCCATTTCTCCAAAGTCTTGTACATTATAATCCATTTATCCTGACTATGTATTAGTGTGAAATATCAAATATATTAACTGGATCAATAAAATGTAGGATGAAAATATGTCTGCTTTTGATCTTCAGATCCAGGATAACTACTTAATTAAAGCCATGTGTCAATGGAAAGATTGCAACGGCATGTAGTGGCATCCTGTCATACATATTACAGATTTTGTTTCTCACTAATCTTTTCTATTAGCAATATGAACTTTTCAACAATCAAGTTGCTGATATGGTTAGGGTTAGGATTAGGATTTGCAGGATTTGTTTAACTTCTTAAATAGGATGAACATTGTCCTTATGCCTTTAAAACAATTTGTTTTCTTTTTTTCTTATTCTTATCACTTGATGCCATTAATATCTGGCAGACCTTCAGAAAGAAAAAAATAACAGGTTTTATTAAGAAGCTATAATGTACTGACTAGGTACATTGCGGAACATCTGATTTCCCCAAATTATTTATTGTGCCATGTCAAGTTTCATTTATGTCTTTCCTATTATTCTTTAAAGATGGATATCTCACTAGAAATTCTATCAGCAAAATGACTTCTTCAAGCAGACCTAAAGCAAGTAACACTTTCATTTTCTTTAACCTTGCACAAATTCTCATTATTTAATTAATCAAGATAAAAATTTGACCAATTTATCTACGTTGTTAAAATACAAGCACAATCTAATTTTGTAGAATTGAAGGATTCAAATGTCTAACATTTCTGCCACAGTAATAAAACTCCTTGTGACCAATATAGTTGATTCCAATTCAGTATTGTCTTCTTCCCATTCATCAGAGTTCTTTTCATCTTGTGATATTTCAAGGACTTTGTCTCTTCACATTGAGTAACTCACTGCAAACTTAGACTTTGAGTCATTCCTGAAGTACCTATCAACGCTTGTTTTTAGTATGAATTCAGCTGTTTTTGTTGTTGCAACTTTGTCATTAGCTGTAATAGCTTTTAAAGATGTTTTCAGCCTGATTCTGTCTGTTTTTAATCCTTCTGCTGTATTGATACTTGTGTTCAGTTTCTGGCCTGTTAATTGTTGCCAGATTTTGAAAGTTTTCTATTCTTTGAGTCACAGATTGCCCTGCACTTTCCAATCTCTTGTACAACCAGAAGCAGCAAGTTGTGACAGTAGTGGCTGCCTTCCCTTACCCCCAAGGAAAAAGCCAAGCTCACTATAATTGGAATGGATGTACAAGCATATGAACAAACAGCAGGAGTGAGCCATTTGGCTCCTCGAGCCTGTTCTGCCATTTAATAAGATTATGGCTGATCTGATTGCAACCTCAAATCCACATTCTTACGTAGCTTTATTAACCTTTCATCCCCATGTTTAGCTAGAATCTAGTATTTAAGGACTCTGTCTCCACCAGCTACACAAGAAGAGCATTTATGATCCCCGTCAACAAAGAAAATGGTCTGATCTCTGTTTTAAATGGGCAGACCCTTATTTTAAAACTGGTCAAGGGGACAGTGTGACCTGTCCGGACTTGTCCGACCTGCCTAGCTCCTTTTCCACCTATCCACTCCACCCTCTCCTCCCTGACCTATCACCTTCATCTCCTCCCCCACTCACCTATTGTACTCTATGCTACTTTCTCCCCACCCCCACCCTCCTCTAGTTTATCTCTCCATGCTTCAGGCTCTCTGCCTTTATTCCTGATTAAGGGTTTTTGCCCGAAACGTCGATTTTACTGTTCGTCGGATGCTGCCTGAATTGCTGTGCTCTTCCAGCACCACTGATCCAGAATCTGGCTTCCAGCATCTGCAGTCATTGTTTTTGCCTTATTTTAAAACAGCAAGCCTTAGTTTACTGAGGCAGTGGCCAAAAACGGAGTTAAAAACAAATGACAATATTGTTATAGATAATCCTTCTCCTCACATTCCACTTCCCTGTCATTCCATGATCTCTTCTGGTTTACAAATAGTCAGTGGTGTCACTTCTTGCTTCCTCACTTTTCTCCCCAAATCTATCCTGCTACCTCATTGGGTAGTAATGGAAGAACAAGGAGACAGTGATGATGAGGTGTCACTGTCACTTGAGCTCACACTCATAATTATCAACTGAAATTCTTACGCTGTGCATAATTTACAGAATAGCGTACAGGTAGGATCTGCATGTGGTGAGACACCCGGCCTGAGTGTCCTACGGGAAAGGAGGCCAGCACGGCTAGTGCTCCTTCTAGGTTTCACATGGGTTTTGCTGAGAGAACACAGATGAACGTTTTAATGAGACAGACCATGAATTAAGATTGTGGTGTATACACAATGAACCACTCACTGTATTGAAAGGCCTCCCAAAACCTGCAATGAATGTCAAGACACATGCCAACTTTGCATAGAGCTTAGCACCTGTTCTTTCCAGACTATGGTGGTCAGTCATCATCACATTTGTAGATCCTATCGTGATAAAAGCATCTCATGTCTAACATCTCAGCTTTCACTGAAACACAAAGAGAAGCTGTGCAACCTCTGATTGTTTCAGTTGGAGCTTAGATTGTTGCTCGTGTGGTGGACACTAGTGCAGAAAGGGGCTTGTAGACTTTTACAGCAGTACAGTGATCTGTTTTCCAAAGATTTCTTGGATTGCTTAGGTACTAAAGTTCTGAGGAATGGTCACCGGATTTGAAACGTTAACTCTGATATTTCTTCACAGATGCTGCCAGATGTGCTGAGCATTTCCAGCAACTTGCATTTTTGTTGCTTAGGTATTACTGTAGGGGATAGCCAGTGACTCCAATGATCTGTCCTCTCTCAAGGTAACGGTATTGAGCCCCTCTCTGAGTACTGCCACTCTGCCAGTACCTCAGATGTCATCTGTCTGCCAGTCAACCCAGCTTGCTACTGCCAATGTAGAAATGATGTGGGTCAAAGCTGGCCAGAGCTGCTCAAGGTCATTTTGCAAAGCTAGTTACACTTCCACTGAGAGGCGGCACAGTGGCTCAGTGGTTAGCACTGCTGCCTCACAGCACCAGGGTTCCAGGTTTGATTCTGGCCTCGGGTGACTGTCTGGGTGGAGTTTGCACATTCTCCCCATGTCTGCGTGGGTTTCCTCCAGGTGCTCCGGTTTCCTCCCACAGTCCAAAGATGTGCAGGTTAGTGAATTGGCCATGCTAAATTGTCCATATTGTTAGGTGCTTCATTCAGAGGGAAATGGGTTTGGTTGGTTTACTCTTCGGAGGGTCGGTGTGGACTGGTTGAGCCAAAGGGCCTGTTTCCACACTGTTGGGAATTGAATCTAATCTACTTATGATGGATGCTCAGTCGGCACCCACAAACGTCTTCACCAATATGCCACCTGCCTCGACTCACACTAATCAAGTGTGCGCACATTGTAGACACCACTTGGAACTCATAGGCCATGTGTTACACCCAAAAACCTGGTGGTGTACAGCCAAACATTACACTGCTTGTATTTCAAAGATGTGTTTTAAATCATATGAAATCATTTTTACAACACCAAAGTGTTTTCCTCCAGTTATATTACAGTTTTCTTTAATTTTTCAAAAGTATCCTGCACTGCAGAAGAGCATGCTTATTTACTTGCTGTAGTTTGGTGAGATACTGAGGCGTTTGTTTCCCCACAGCTTTCAGACACAAATCAATAACATATGCTCTGAATGTTTGCAAAATATCACATTGTTGAAACAAACCCAAATTTAAATTGATCAGAACCAAAACTGGGCTCCTTGATGCAACAGCAGGTGATAAATATTCTGACAGTATTGACGATAAACCATTCCATGTAGCACGACTCTGTCTTGTGTCTCGTGCCATGATTACTGGCAAAGTACAACTTCAGAACTAAATATTAGTCGAATCCTTCACTGACACAAATGAACATTAGCAATTCCCACATTTATGAGGTATTAAAGTGCTCCTGTGTGCTCAATATACTTTAAAGGTGTAGGCCCTGTTTCTCATTAGTGCACGGAAGCGACTTATTGCTCTGTATACCCAGAGACTTCTGTGTTTATGCTACACCCTTTTATGCTAAGTGCCACTGCAAACCTACAGTATACAGATCTGGTAGAGGTTGTTTGACAATGCAATAAGGCATAATGTTGAATACTTTTTGTGTGGTACCAAAATATATGATGGAAATTGGTGTGTGTGTGTGTTCAAATGTTAAAATGAACAGTGATTTTGTGTAGCTTCTGTGGCTGTTTTATTGATACTGGCTGACAGTTGTACTGCGCAATGCAATTATGTTGCAGCAAAATAACTCTTTGGACCCAATTCTAAACAGCAGACAGCAAATTTGCGATTCTACACTTCGCTCGGTTTTAATTGGGTGTGCAACTTAAAGGCAGATGAATCCTAATTAGAATCTGAATATTGGCAACCAATACAAAGTTTTTGGTTCAAGTGCACTCCTTTTCTTCAACATGACATGAGTGATACGGATAGAAAACAAGAATAATATCTTTTGCATATTGACGTCAACACTGATTTCAAAACCACTGCTCTTATGTTTTCGTACAGCAAATATGAGTTACATTCTAGTGTTATCATTTAAACCTACTCAAATCCAACTCTGTTTTTTCATTTGTCCCAATACCATGGCCTTCTTAACATGCACCATTTCCATGTAAATTACTCATGTCTCCCTGTCACAGACTTTACAGTTTGTTCTTACCTTCTTCCACTGGCCACTTCTCAGCCTCCACCTGAATTTGTTTTAACGTATGATAGAATCCATTCTATTAACTCAGATGTTGGACTTCGAGTATATCCGGCACTTCTTGTTTATATTTCAGGTTTCCGGTCTCCCTACTTTATTTTGCTTTTGTCTAAGCATTATTTGCTTTACGTTGAACTGTTTGTCCTAAAATGAGGACTTTTTTTTATCAGTCATGGGATATGAATAAGGCTGGCATTTATTGGCCATCCTGAGTTTCTTTTGAGAAGGTGTTGGTGAGCTGTCTTCCTGAGCCATTGCAATCCATTTGGTATATTTATACACACAACACCATGAGACAGAGACTTCCAGGATTTTGAGCCAGTGACACTGAAGAAATGATATATTTCCATGATGAATAGCTTGGAGGAGAACTTGGAGAGGAACTTTGTGGCGTTCCCACATAATTTTCACCCTTGCCTGTCTAGATGGAAGTAGTCACAGGTTTGGAAGGTGCTGTGTAAAGAGCCTTGATGAATTTCTGCAGTGCATCTTGGGTATGGTACACACTGAGGTTACTGTACATCAGTGCTGGGGGGGTATGAATGTTTGTGGATGTGATGCCAATCAAATGGGCCGCTTTATGCTCGATGGTGCCAAGCATCTTGAGTATTATTATATCAGCGCTCATCCTGACGAGTGGGGAGTATTCAATCATACTCCTGACTTGTGCCTTGTAGATGGTGGACAGGCTTTGTGTAGTCAGGAGGTGAGTTATACTTTGCGGGATTCCTTGCCTCTGACCTGCTCTTTTAGCAACTGTATTATTTATATGGCTAATCTAGTTCATTTTTTGGTCAATGGTAATCCCCAGGATGTTGATAATGGGGTATTCAGTGACGGTCATACCATTGAATGTGGAGAGATAATGGTTAGAATCTCTTTTGTTGGAATGTTAGTGTCTGGCACTTGTACAGCATGTATGATACTTTTCACTTGTCAGTCCAAACTTCGATGTTGTCAGGTCTTGTTGTATTTAGACATCGGCTACTTCAGTATCTGAGGGGCCCCAAATGCTGCTGAATATTGTGTAATCATTAATGAACATCCCCACTTCTGACCTTATGATAGAGGGAACATCATCAATGAAGCAGTTGAAGTTGGAGCTCGGACAAAGAGCTTCTAAAGAAATCATTAAGCAACATCATTGTTGAAAGCCCTGAGCCATGATCAGAAAACTGAGAAAATTCCTAATGAAAATCCTCAGCCATTTCAAAATGTGATGTCATAAATACTAGGTGATTCCTAGTAAATAATTTTATTTCCAAATTCAAGTAACTAGGAAATACTGTCGTTGCTTCACACTCAACGCTTTCTAATGTCATTTATCTCTTCATAAATAGTGTATGAATTATGAAAATCTTAAGCAATTAGCATCAGAATAACAAATAGGAAAGAAAGTTGATTATATCAGGAATAATGGGAAGGTGGTGGCATAGTAGTAATGTTAGTCAACTAACAATCCAGTACACCAGGCAATGTTCTGGGGACATGAGTTCCCACCGAGCCACAGGGAGGAAATTTGAATTCAATTAAAAAGAAAACTGGAATGGAGAGTTGGCTTAATGGTGACCAAGTAACCACTATAGCTTATTGTTTTTTTAAAAAAAACACACACATCTAGTTCACTAATATCCTTTGGTGGAGGAAATCTGCCATCCTTAACTGGTATGGCCTACATGTGAATCAGGAGCACAGAAATGTGGTTGAGTCTCAATTGCCCTCTGGGCATTTAGGGATGGGTAATAAATGTGGGCCTAGCCAGTGGCATGAACATCTTATGATTCCAAGTTGAATTTCCAATGACATATCGGTGTCATTACTAAGATTGTCCATTTCTACTTCTGTATATAATCAGACTCCGCCCAGTCTCTGAAACCATAATCCATGCCTCTTTGGTGTTAGAGGAGAAAGTGAGGACTGCAGATGCTGGAGATCAGAGCTGAAAATGTGTTGCTGGAAAAGCGCAGCAGGTCAGGCAGCATCCAAGGAACAGGAGAATCGACGTTTCTGGCATAAGCCCTTCTTCAGGAATGAGGAAAGTGTGTCCAGCAGGCTAAGATAAAAGGTAGGGAGGAGGGACTTGGGGGAGGGGTGTTGGAAATGCGATAGGTGGAAGGAGGTCAAGGTGAGGGCGATAGGCCAGAGTGGGGTGGGGCAGAGAGGTCAGGAAGAAGATTGCTGGTTAGGAAGGCGGTGCTGAGTTCGAGGGATTTGACTGAGACAAGGTGGGGGGAGGGGAGATGAGGAACTGGAGAACTCTGAGTTCATCCCTTGTGGTTGGAGGGTTCCTAGGCGGAAGATGAGGCGCTCTTCCTCCAACCGTCGTGTTGCTATGGTTGCTCCAAACGGACCCCACCACCAAGGATATATTTCCCTCCCCTCCCCTATCAGAGTTCCGAAAAGACCACTCCCTCCGTGACTCCCTCGTCAGGTCCACACCTCCCACCAACCCAACCTCCACTCCCGACACCTTCCCCTGCAACCGCAAGAAATGTAAAACTTGCGCCCACACCTCTCCCCTTACTTCCCTGCAAGGCCCCAAGGGATACTTCCATATCCGCCACAAATTCACCTGCACCTCCACACACATCATTTATTGCATCCGCTGCACCCGATGTGGCATCCTCTATATTGGGGAGACAGGCCACCTACTTGCGGAACGTTTCAGAGAACACCTCTGGGACACCCGGACAAACCAACCCAACCACCCCGTGGCTCAACACTTCAACTCCCCCTCCCACTCCACCAAGGACATGCAGGCCCTGGACTCCTCCATCGCCAGACCATAGCAACACGACGCCCCCACCCCACTCCGGCCTATCACCCTCACCTTGACCTCCTTCCACCTATCGCATTTCCAACGCCCCTCCCCCCAAGTCCCTCCTCCCTACCTTTTATCTTAGCCTGCTGGACACACTTTCCTCATTCCTGAAGAAGGGCTTATGCCCGAAACGTCGATTCTCCTGTTCCTTGGATGCTCCCTGACCTGCTGCACTTTTCCAGCAACACACTTTCAGCTCTTTGGTGTTAGACACAATTATTCTGATGCTCTTCTTATTGACTGCCCACATTCTACCATGCAAAAGTATTAGGTGATTCAAACTTCTGCTGCTTATAACTGTATCATTGTACCAGGTCATATTCACTTATTGCCCTTGTCCTGGTGAATCTGTATGAATTCCTCATTAAAAGCACTCCTTTTTAAAATTCTTATCCTGGTTTTCCAACCTCTCCAATCCTTCAACCATGCCTATTCATGTAATCTACTCAAGCCTCTCAGACCTACAAGATGTCTTTGTTTCTATCCTTCTCCCCCCCCCTTGAGAATCCCCAATTTTAATTCCTCCACTATTGATGATCATGCTTTAGCTAAGTTGGCTTGAGCTCTAGAATTTCCTTCCTGGACAACCTTACCTCTCTACCTCTTTTGTTTTTAAAGATGCTACTTAAAACCCAAGTCCTGAACTAAGCATTTGGTCATTTGACTTAATGTTCCCATTTGTGGCTTATCATCAAATTTTCCTTTTTAATGCTCCTGTGTTTTTTCTGTATTAAAGGAGCTATATAAATACAAGTTATTAATAAATGCACATAAAAATGGACAATTTGATTGTGTGTCATGCCACACATTTTGATATTTATTTAATACATTCATGGGCTGTGGGAATTGCTGATTACACATTTCTTGCCTTCCCAAATCCCCCATCGAACTGCGGCAGTCTATGTGATGTAAGGACACCCACAGTATTATTAGGGAAGGAGTTTCAGGATTTTGACCCAGCAGCAGTGAAGGAACAACAATCATAGTTGCAAGTCAGGATGGCTTGGAGGAGATCTTGCAGGTAGTGGACTTCCCATGTATGTGCTGCCCTGGTCCACCTAGGTTGTAAAGATTGCAGGTTTAGAAGGTGCTGTCAAAGAGGCCTTGGTGGGTACATTGTGCAGATGGTACACATTGCTGTCACCATGCATTGATGGCAGAGGAGTGAATGTTAAAAATTGTGGATAGAACATATGGCTGTATTATTATGTCATGTGGCTACCTGTTATAAGCAAATATTTTGTAATGAATATTTAGGAGCAATTGGAAGAATAATTGACGTAGTGCATGAGATGAACTAGACATAGATTTGAATTAAGCAGACACCATAATGAAGCTGTATACACTGTGCAAGCTGGCTTCATCACTCATCATCCTGTAGCAACCTTTAAGTATGCAAACCCAAGGATTATTGTGAGTCCTCATTAAAGAGAGTATTAGTAAAGTAATATATTTGCAAATATTTTCCAAATATCCTACTTAAAATTCCTTTCATTAATTTGCTGTGCTGTGCACATCTTGCTTCTTTTCACAAAAGTAGCATTCAAACAAAGCTAAAAGCCAATTTCAATTATCAGATGAAGAAGGTTGCACAGTTTCCATCACACTATTGTGGACATGGTAGAAGTTGATATTCAAGTCTATCAGTGGAGTGTATTATGAGACTTGCCAGCTTTCAGCAGGGCCGCTAATTGAGGACAGACGCATATGGAACAAATTGCACGTAGAGCTGTCAGCCTCAAATAGAATAATTTGTGTTCAAAGTTGGGGTAGGTGTGGGTGTCTTTCTGTCTGATCTCTCATCTATGGGAGGGAAGCCTGGACTTGGATGTAATGAAATGCAATAAGAAAAAAAGCATGACAATGCACAGAGATGGACAAAACCTGCTGATAAATTTTTTTTTACAGATCTCTGTTTTCACAATGTAAAACTAGCAAGCATTTGGCATTGTGCTCCTATCCCTATCCATCTTAGCTTATCAGAAATCAGCCATACAAGATCACCTGTGTCAGAACCTGATTTAAATGGTGATGAAAGTGGAGTCCTGATGTTGTCATTGGAACACAGCAATTTTATCTGTGGGTCATTGAAAGCTCTGAGACTTTGCACTCAATCAGCTGGCAGCAGACAGCCTCTAGGTAACATAGGAGGCTCAGTTGAATATTCTTATTTTACGTTTTTAAAGTTCGTTGTGGGCAGTCAGGGCCTTATATGTGACATGATCTTTTCCTGACAGCCTGGACTCCTATATATTATCAACGTTTGCTAATGCGTTTCACCATTCCTACTGGAGCATCCTACTAAGATCCAGGAGTTATAATCTCTGAGCCCCCATGTTTGGTGGAACTAAATGGTTCACCCTCCTGCTTCAGCCTCAAATTCACATTTCAGGTTAAATTGAGATCAATTTCCAAAACAAGCAATTTAATTGGAATGTTGTTAATGTTTTCAGAGCCAGCATAAGTTTGATTTGTAGTAAAACTTTCTTTTCCTACCTTGCTGTTTTTTTGTTATCTTGTGCATATGCTTTCTCCCTCACAGTTTCATTGTGTAGTAAAAGGACTGAGTAAAAGACTTTTATTTGGAACACTGAACAATGAGCAAGTTTTCGAGCCAACTCTTCATTCACCATACAAGCCTCCGCGCATTTGACACTAGTGACACATGGACAGAGGTAGCTTTAGAATGAATTGTTAAAAAAGAAAGAAAGTAAAGTATATTTGCAGTTAACTTCTGCTTTTGGAAAAGCTAATTACTTGGCTAAAACGATTGCTAAATGTGTTTCTTGTCCTTAGAGCACTTTTATTTTCTCGCCCCCAGCTTCAAGGACAACTACTTCAGGAGGATGTTGTTTGAAAAAAGGCCAAGGAATTTGCATCACTTGCTTCTTGAAAGTGAAAGAATCAATTCTTACAGCCAGTTTCAAGCTGCTGATCAAATATTATATTCTTGTTCTTTTTTATGACAGATTTCCTTCAGAATTTTGAAAATGTTTGTATATATTTGAAAGCATTCTCTTTTCAGATCTAATGTATCTTGGAAGATACGTTCTTATGCAAAAACAATATAATGCTGGATTGTTTCATGCTTACAATGATTTGACTGAAATATAATGCCTACTGGGAACCAGTAAACCTCTTATTTTGTACTAAACAGGATTAAAGTTAGTACTGGCATTCAAAAGCTTTCCATATATTAATAACGGAAGGAGGAGGGGAGGTAAGGTCAGGTTGAGTTTCTAGTCAGATCCCCTGGAGGTTCAGTAATTGAACTGTTTAGATTCTTAGCCACTAATAATTTGCTCTTAACATGAACTGGGTATCAGTGCCCAGGATTTGCTGACTGGGGAATTTTTTGCATTCTTCTCAATGTGTTGATCTGTTGTAGATTCAACAGTTAATCAGAGAGCTGCAGTTTCCGTAAATAGCTTACTTAGTCACATTTTCCACTGAGTTAGGCTAGTAATACATGTGGTGAGAGTCTTAAATTGAAATGTCCTTGTCAAGTAGACAACTGAGAACAAATTTTCACTATTTCATTGTTGTTTACTTTAGGATTGAAACTGTACAAAAGCAATTTTCAATGGATTTCAAAACTCAACTGTTTTTTCTTACGAAAATTTCATATCACAATTGTTATTGTTTGAAGTTTTATATCGGGATATGAGTAACAGTGGCAAGACTGATTCGCTGCCTTTTCTGAGTTTTACTCAGAAAATGGTGATGGACTTTCTCCTTGAACTATGGTAGTTATATAAATACCTTCATATGATTTTGTGTAAGGAATATTTGAGTATTACTCAGCAATGATGCAGAATTGGAAATATTTGCCCGACTCAGGTTGGTCTGTAAATTAGTGATATTGATGCCCATATACTCTAAATGGCAGAGGTTGTAGGGGAGAGAGATGTTGCTAGAGTAGTCATGGTTAGTAGCTGGAATACATTTTACTGCAACAAAAATGTGCTAATGATGAAGCAGGTAGAATGGGAGTGCAAGGATGTTGATCTAGCAAACTGATAGGTATCTTTGATGAAACTATTTTTCTTGAGTTTTGTTGTGATTTCACCCATTGAGTATTCCATCACACTCTTGACTTGAATGTTGTAGGTGGTGGATCAGTAGGCGAGATATGTTACACAGAGTACCCAGCCATTTCTTGTCCTCATGTTGTTAGAAAGGCAGATCGAATTAATAATGATCTTAAATATGTCGATGGTGGGGTCGCTATGGTACTAGTGCAGGATAAAAACTAGACATTCTCTTTTTCAAGATGGTTGTTACCTAGTTATATAGGTAATGTGGCTGTTATTTGGCAGTTGTTAGCCTAAACCAAGATGTTGTCCAGGTCATGTTGGAGACTGACAAATTTTGCTTCATTATCACTGAAGTTCTGAATGGAACTGAACTTTAGAGTCATCGGCAACCAGCCCTCTCCTAACCTTATTCAGATGATTGAACCTAATGTTAATGGTTGAATAATTCCCTTGAGGAATTCCTGAGATGTGATCAATGGTCTTCAACAGGCATAATTGTATTCCATTTGTATCAGCGGAAGCTCCAGTCACCAGACATTTGTTCCTTTAAACCTTAGCTTCAGTTTTGCTAAAGCTCCTAGGGTGTTACATGTGTCTTGATTATGTCTCGGTATGAAGTACAATTATTCTGAACTCTTATCTGGAAATTCAAGTCTTGGAGTCATGCTGGATCAAGCTTGTGGTGAGATCTAGAGCTAAGTACTTCTGGCCAGAATCCACATTGTGCATTGATGGCCAAGCTCGTAAGGAGATGTCACTTGATAACATTGTTGTTGATTTTCTCCATATTTTTGCTGATGATCGAGAGGATTATGGTACTGTCTGATATCTTTTGGAATTTTTTGTTGCTAGAATAGTTTACTGTGATCTCAGACTGCAGCGTGGGGATGTTGTCAAGTGTAATGAATTGGCTTTGCAGTGACATTCATAATGATGGGTGACTTAGGAGAAATTTGTGTAAGATTGTCCAATCTGTTCTTCTGGCTACATGAGTTTAAAATACTTCAGTCTCGCTACTTGCATTCTCTGTGTTGGGTTGCACTTCTAACTAAAAAGATAAAAGGAATCCAGTAGTATGTAGTAGTATCAAAAGGCAGCCAATGAGATAACACACAATAGAATATTAGAAAGGTTAGGATTCATCAGACTTTGGACAATATATTAGCATGATTTAGGGATTGTATAATTAATGGAAATCGGGGGGTAGAAATAGTTGGATACTTTTCCATATGGAAACATATAACTAATGGAGAGCTGGTTGATCCTTTGTTGTTTACAACCTATATTGAGGTGTCAGATTACTATATCCAAACTTGCTGAAAAACAAAACTAGCTGGAAGAGTAGATTTTCAGGAGGATATGAAGACACTGCAAAGGCATATCAATAGGTTAATTGGGTGAGCAAGAAGCTGGTTGAAGGAATACATGGTGGTGTGGTATGAAATTATCCACTTTGGAGGGAAGAATGGAAAAGCAGTATTTTTTTAAAGGTGAAATGACTTATAAAGGTTGATATTCAGACAAACTTATAGATCCTTTAATGTGAATTACAGGAAATTAATAGTAGGTACAGGCAGTAAGAAGAAATTATCGTTTTTTTTAATTGAAAGTGATTGGACTACAAGAATATGAAAGCTCTACCACAGTTCTAGAGTTTTGGTTCGTCCACACCTAGAGTATTTTGCAGTAATCATACCTACATCTGAAATAACTGCTATCCCATTGTCAAGTCACTCTTTATTGTACACAGTACACTGGCTGTGGCCAGTCGGCTCAGTCAGTTCCCCAAGTGAGGAGACTCTGAATCGCTTGTTTATATCAGTCAGCCAGGGTTCCTTGATTGGCCCAAGTTAATAAGTCATTCAAAGATTGCATAGTCAATAGGATCTACCTGGGTCTAATCACTGTAGCATCAAAGGAAGGATGTACTTGCTTCCAAGGCGTGAAAAGAAGGTTTACTAGATTGATTCCTAACAGCTTACTGATGAACAGACTGTGCCTTGACAGGATGTTGAGAAGAAGAAGTAACCTCTTGTGAAATATTTAAAATCTTTGAGTATCTGACAGGGTGGAGGCTCAGACGCCTTGTCCATGCTCACAAGGTCTAGATTAATGAATTGTAGTTTTAGAGTAATAGGTTTGACTGAGATTCAGAGACTTGTGAACCTTTAGAATTCTGTACCTCAGAGGATTGTTAATGTCCAGTTGTTCGGTTTGTTGTAAACTGGGATTTACATATTTTTGCATGCTAAGGGGATAGGGTTGGAAAGTGGAATTGATGTGGATGATTGGCCATTATCTTACTGAATGATAGCGCATTTTGATCGACTGAGATCCACTCCTGTATAAATCTTATGTTCTTATAGCTAAACCCTGTTTGTAGAGACAGAATGGAAAGCAAAGATGTGGAATTTGGCTGCAGTGCACATAGTTGGTTTTGTTTATTCCAAAACCAACCTAGCATATCAAAATGAGAGCCAAATTGAAAATATAAAACTTGTTCATATCTTTGTGGGAGTTTGCAATCGAAGCAAGTGTGGAAAAGATTCAAGTTTACTCAGCCCCAAACACATTTTTAAGCTCAGCCCCAAAATGACCAGGGTTTGGTCTGGGTCTGCCCTTGCCTTGTCGAATTATTTAATTTCAGTTTTATATGGCATTTTGTTTTACTTTTACATTTGACCTTTATGTAGCCAGACATGCTGGTGATGGTTTTGATGTACAAGAGGAAATTATTATATGTATTTGTGAAAGTTCCAAGTACAAACTGTACGTGACAAATCATTTCCTTAGTGCTCACACAACTGAAAGCAGTGACATTTCAATTAACTGAAACAGAAAAAAAAACTTGAAGGAAATGGGATATCATTGGAAGAGTTGAAAAAAATGCTCATATGATCAAAAATGGAGATGAGAAGATCAAACCTACACATACGTGATACCCACCACAGATAATGCTTTGGAGTATAGAGGAATTTAAAAGAGCTGAAATGGAACTGAATGAATATTAATTAGTTGTGTGTTCTTAAAATAAATTTTTTTGCAATTTGAACAGTTCAAATTTCTACCAACTCCTAAAAGACATTCCTTATTATATATAAGTTTGCAGCAGAAATCCTTATCCGATTTTGATACGTGTATATACATAAAATGTCTCTAGCACAAGTCAAGGTCACATTAACTTCTCATTACTGTTTTTCATATTGACAAAGCTGACCTAGATTTACTTTAACAAGGTAATTATTCCAACTAAAAATTGCCAACCCCTGAAAGATATTGTCTGCATTGTTTTCAGATGAAGGATTTGTGTTTGTTCCAGTTACTTTGGCCATTCATACAGCTGGAACTGACCAGCTTCGTGGGAAATCCAGGATTATGTCTATGGTACTATAAAACCAGTGTCCCTCTTCCCATGAGAATGTTGCAGAAACCTGTACCATTTCAGGGGAAACCAATCCATCCCTGCTCCCACTCAATATATAAAATTAAACTTTCTAATCAAAAGAACAATCATTTACAATCTTCTGGTGAAGTATGTACATCTGGATTATAAACAGTACAGGCAGAATGTGATAGTTGTGTTCCTTTGCGACCCTGTGTTATGCAAAAGTCACGCAATACAAACAGCGCTTAAACTGTTGGTGATCTAATCGCATTATAGCCAACACACACTTTAAACATTTGCACTTTAGAAACAGTGTTCCCTACTCACCCAGTCATGTTACAGCCAATTTGCGTTAACGAAAGGACGTTTCATAGCAGAACTGCCTGTACTGCACAACTGAAAAGTGTGCAACTGTTATCAATCTCACAGAATTATAAAAGGCAACGAATTATTGCTATTGCTTAATGATGAATATCATTGCAGAAAACACCAATGAGAGAGGTTTGATATTTTCAGTGACTGGAACATTGAGGCTGAAATTGGTTTGAACACTTGTGCAAAATGGATAATACATTTACCAGCTCTTTTTACACTCTCTCCAAAATAATCCAATATTCTTTTCCACTCATAGAATAGAAAATCAGCTGGTCTGTCAATTTGCTATTATCCTCTTTGTGTTGCTGTCCAAAACTAGTTTCACACCTCTAATTCTTCCTGTACATATTTGCTTTTCTGACACAGACATACATCTTCAGATTGATGCAGCATCTTGACTTTCTCGTTTGCAAGCAGCAACATTGAAATAATGGTAGTTGAAATTACTGCAGGAGAAAAAAGGCAAAATGTGCCACCAGAACTTTCGATTGAGACGGGTACTTATGCAGGTTCCTTTTAATATTGGTCAAAATATCAACCAGATGAACAATTGCTTACAACATGATACACCAAGCACTTCCATACCTGTTTTTATGTTATTCTTCACAGATGGCTTGTAAAGCATAGACATTTCTAAAAGTCTTTGGAATGGGACTGCTTTTTTGAAAAATCTCCTCTGTGGAAAATCAATTTTTAAAATTATAAATCACAGTGTTTAAGATATCAAAAATTAAGAGGAGAAGGTTAGAGTCTCCCTTCATTAGTACTATATGGGGGCAGCCAAATCTAAAATAATTAACTTCTTCAAATGCATTTCTGCTTGAGCACAATTTTCTGGCAGCCAATATTTATGAAGTTGTACATAATTAACTACATCTATGTCATCAAACAGCACCAGGTACAATTTACAGGGAGTACAAACTACATAAAATTAAGTGCTTGGCTGTACAGGTATTTGTTGAATGTAAGTGAAGGCTGTTCCATTTCATTCTTCTTCTTCTTCATTCTTTTTGCTATTTTATCTTATCTGAAGTGGATAGTGGAGTAGTGAAACATTAATTTATGCTCTTCTAGTATTTTATTTTTCATTTCTAATTTTCTGTATTTGTTGTGCTGGTTTTCTCTTTTATTTAATGTATTTAGTTTAGTATTTGAAAGACATAGTCTCTTCGATGTTTTACTATCCTCTTGTTAAATTTTTTAGTCCTGCATGGCTTCTAACTGCTTTCACAATAGCACAAACATGATTTTGCTGGACCATAATGTAAATAAAATAAGGCATTACTGTATAGCAGCAGAAGTTAGGTTATGCATCCACCAACATCTGCACATTAAAAAGAATTTAGTGGAAGCCCTTTTCACAGCATTAACATATACTTTAAAGTTTGCATTGTTTTCTTTTCTGAGACTTGCAAAAATTATACGAATAATACTTGCGAGTCATTGATTTATTGATCTTCTCAGTGAATATTTTTCTTTTTCTTTCTTTTAGAGGCAAGTCACTTCCCTTTTGATACGAGTGGGACTGCTGGCTGTCTGGGGTGCCACTTTACTGGGACTTCGCTTATACTGGATGGGTAACAAACCACCAAGCTTCTCCAACTCTGACAACCCCGCGGCAGATGCGGACAGTCTGCTTACACGAACTTTGACCTTTAATTATTTGCCGGCAGCAAATTTTTGGCTACTGTTATGCCCTGACACTATGAGCTTTGATTGGTCAATGGACGCTGTGCCATTGATAAGAACGATCAATGATTTGAGAAACCTTCACACTTTAGCATTCCTTGCTGGATTTCTGCTCCTCATCTACATCAGCCTGAAGAGCTCTCCAAAAGACAGAGTTTGCAATGGGAAAACAATGATGAATGGCAAACAGAATACAAATGGGCACAGCTGCCACTCAGCAATGGAGCATGGGAACAATGAACAGGGTTTTTATTTTGTAGCAAGAACTGACCACTTTGTAAAGAATGATTTAATTCAGGGACAACCACTTCCAAAAGCTCAGAACATTGTCATTTTCTCCTTATCACTTCTAATAGTGCCATTCCTGCCTGCTACTAACCTTTTCTTTTATGTTGGTTTCGTAATAGCAGAGCGAATCCTGTACATTCCAAGCATGGGTTTCTGTTTACTAGTAACATTGGGCATAAGGACCCTCTCTCTCAGAATGAAGAAGAGAGTCTTTAAGAATTTGGTTTTATATGCAGCTGCTGCTTTAGTCGTTTTGTATGGATTGAAAACCATAATAAGGAACAGAGACTGGCATGATGAGGAAATGTTATATAGATCAGGGATAAAAGTGAATCCTGCTAAAGGTAAACAATTCTGACTTCAAAATGTGAAACTCAGTGTTAAGATGATAAGTCATATTTAAATGGATTCCAGCACCAACATGAACAACTGCTTTCTCTTCCTGGCAGCGTGGGGTAACCTCGGGAATGTTCTGAAAAGCCAAGGCAAAGTTTTGGAAGCTGAAAAGGCCTATAGAAATGCCTTGTACTATCGCAGCAACATGGCTGATATGCTTTATAATTTGTAAGTATGCATGACTCAACTGCTGGCCTTATTCCTAACCAGGTCAATTATAAAACTTGCAATGAATGGCACTATTGATCTGTTTGTGTGACACAGATATTGTCTACTGGTACAATGAATCGCTATAGCAGTGTTTTAATTAATCCTGTTTCCCGGCCCCTCAGACAGCAGCATTTCTTTGTTGCATTCTTAAATAGGAAAAAGTTTTCCTCATTTCATTAGTTTTTAAAATCTCAAATACTGTTTGATTTCTTGCGCTTTGATGTTAATGGTTTAAGTTACGTTGCGAATGATTGTGTAATCTGTGCAAGTATATAGGTAATTGGCATTATACTACTAAGAAATTTGATGAAAGATATGGAATATTCTGAAAATATATAGAGTAAATATTGGGGATTATCTTTTTTTTTGGAAGTGATAGTTGTGCTCCTTACTGAGGTAAGTATATTTCAGCTTCAGAAATGACCGAATATTCCTTGCTCTATACTTTAAACTCAGACTAATTTGTGTTATGGGATCCGTTCATCAAAATCATGCAGAGACAATAAAATGCAGTTTATTCGTGTCAATGCAGATATGATTACCTTTCAAATTTCACTTTCAACTAGATTGAAGGATGCTGTATTGTACAACAGGATAATCAGCATCCGAGAGACCTCATAATTCGCTTGCAAAAAAACCTTTCCCTTGGATGGTGATTTATGTGTTGTACAATGTTGTGGTTTTGGTCCTTATGCCAAATCTACCTTCTGACTTATTGGAGTCACTCACATATTATGCGAATGTAGATAAAATAAATCTAAAACTGGTCTTTTATTGAATTCTGCTAGAGAACATAATTTTACAAGCCAACATTCATTTTCCATTATGGCAATTCCTTCTGTTTTCAATTTTATATGAAGATGTGAACAGCCACAAGCAAATAATCATATTTTAGCTTTTGTAAAGAAGTCATTAGCTGCAATACGTTTGATGCTTATACCAAAAAAAGTCGATGGCTTTTTGTGTAATAAGTTAGCTAAAAAGGATCAACATTGTGATCCAGTATCATAAGAAAGTGAGCTTGTCTTCAAAGTGTGACACTTGAACTTATTTACTGTGGTTTTCTGTAGTTTATTTGTTGTAGGCAAGGCTGATTCTCAAATAAGTTTAACAGTGTTCCGTGCTGGTCAATCAGAGACCGGCAGCCTCTAAAGACCACTATTCAACGTCTAATCTTCAATGATCTAATAACTCAAAAGTTTTCCTTTGCTTCCCTTGGAGGAAGGGCATGGAGGGCAGGGGGGAGGGGGGGCGGGGGGGGGGGGGGGGTGCAGGTGGTGTCAAGGGGGTTGAGGTTGGTGATGGGGATCAGACACAAGACTAAGAGTTAGCTTTGAAAATCACATTTTGCCCCATATCAATGTCTCTACATTGCCACAGATGGGGTAAATGAAGGCTTTCAAATTACTTCGCAGGCAGTTTGCTATACCACTTCTCCCTTGTCTGGGCAATAATGAATTGAATTCTTTGAGATGCCATTAATTGACTATTTAAGGGCTTTAATTACTGGCAAGATTTAAAAAAAAAATCACCATTGGACAATCAGTATTTAATTGTTGAGCTGACAAAAAAGGGCCAAACATTTCTTTGAGACCAACCTGCTCAATTATTTCCTCTTCTCATCACCTCTCTCATCATTTCCAGGGACAGAAAGTTCTGCCCATAGTTTGTATGTATCCATACATACAAGAAAAGTGAAATCTTCTACCTGTTAAAATGAGTTTGATTAATATTATTACATAATAAGAAGAGGCACAATTCAAGCACCACAAAATGGTAGGTTTAGGTCAATTGCAAGGTCAAAATTTTCAAAAACTCAAACCTGAACCCATCCACCTCAGGCTATGTAAATGTCATTAAAACTACAAGCTTCTCTCTCATGAGAGAGATGACTGGTGGTTAGTTTGACTTGAGTGTCACCACGTTTAAAACAAGGGATATGGTTGAGAAGACATGGTGTTGGTGTAATTTTGTATTGCAAAATGGCTGCCCAGCCAGTTGACCTAACTGACCAATCCATGGTTGACCAATTAATGTATGACCATGAGGTGGACTAGTTATTTATATATCAGGCTATGCATCTCAGATTTTGTACAATATCTTCCCCTGTGCTTGGGAAAATCTGACCTTCACAATTTCAAAGCTCACAAACTGCACATCTGTTATATGTGATGTAAAATGGACAGCATGGTGGTTCGGTGGTTAACTAATGCCTCACAATACCAGGGATCTGGGTTCAATTTAAACTTTAGGTGACTGCCTGTGTGGAACTTACACATTCGCCCTTTGTCTGTGTGGGTTTCTGCCCGGTGCTCTGGTTTCTTCGCACAGTTCAAAGATTTGCAGGTTAGTGGATTGCCCATGCTAAATTGCCCAGAGTATCCAGGGGTGTGCAAGCTAGGTGGATTAACCATGGTAAATGTGGGGTTACGAGGATAGGGTGGAGAGCTGTTCGGAGTGTTAGTGTAGACTCGATGGACACTTTCCACACTGTAGGGATTCTATGATTCTAAATACCATGTCTGTCTTTTAATGTGAGAGTCAGGTTTGTAGTGCAGTTTGCGAGGCATGTTGAAGAACATAAGGAGAGTGCTTATAGAGGCAGGAGGATTAGAAGTTTCTCCTCAATTCTCCAATAAAGTATCTCAGCACCTAATAGTGTATAATATTTCATTAATATTCTTCACATGTCATCCCTCTCACCTTCCCATCTTACCATCTCAAATCATCCATGCTACCCCTATGTTTTCTATATATCCTCTATCCGCCCTCAGGTCACCTATGATACTTCTATGTCTCCATATCACCTGTAGCCACTCAGATGATCTTCAGATTTCATGCATTATTTTAGGTTGCTTACAAAATATAATCCTCTCACCATCTAATAAAATCTCCATATCATTGATAATGAAAAATAAAACTGCTGCCATGTGTAATCTACTGGCTTGTTTCAATAGATCAGAAAGACAATAAAGGAACAATCAATTATTCGGTCTTTTTGAAATATCATTCATTTTCAGGTGAATGGGATATGTACCATGCTGAAATCCAATTGTACTTAACCATACATTGATAGTGGCCTCATTTGCCCCACATAAAGACTACCATGTTAGAAAGAAAATACAGAAGGTCCTTAGTTCAATTTCAAAACAGAGTGCTTGTACAATAATGTATGAGAGTAGATGGTTAGATATTTTTCAAATATCAAACCTAGACTTTTTCTGTATTAGCCAGAACCATTGAAATCACAATAGCAAAGATTACTGCACAGCTAAAATATTCCAATGCAATGTGGTGCCTTTATTGGAAAAGCCTGCAAGTGAACAAAAACACAACGAGTGTAAGGGTCAATTTACCTTCTAAAGACAGATCCCTATGATGAATTACTGCAATAAAATACATCTGTGTTACAATACAGTACATAATCATGACATTTCAGGGTGTGAAAGTACTTTGCACATACCTTTTCAGAATGTTCCAGACACCTCAGTAGGTTTTCCAGTTTCTTCACGAACTCTCAAATCTGATATGTTTTTGGAAAGCTTCCAAAGCCCACACCAGCAGGTAAAAAAATTGATATTTGTTTCCTATTTAATCACAGCCAGGATGGGTGTTTGGCATACCCAACATAAAATTAACACAAAAATTAAATGAAAATTATAATTCCACGGAAACAATTGTGTTGAAGTTCACGTGCCAAATTATACCTTTGCAACCAGATGAAAATTTAGCACTTAGAACTCTTTTAAAGTTGAATCCGGCTGGCAGGATTCCCTGGGCTTCAGGAAACCAGAACCTAAGTGGAAGTGAGGATTGCTGGATTCAGCTGTTAAGCACTTGTCTCCCATATCCAACTACTGCTTCAGCTCCTTTCCCTGTGATTTGACTTCCCCTTGCTATGACTTCCTGACTTTTCTTTCTAATGCTTTCTCCACCCATTCTGATCTCACCATCCTTTGTGCTTATCAACCGTGGCCTCCAATCTTCATTTCATTTGGATTCCTGAACTGCAAATCAGTACAATCCCCATTCTTGCCCACTGTTCCACCTTGACCCCCCACTACCACATCACTGCTGAGCTACCAAATGTTGGGACTGGCTCAGGACAGTTATAGAGTCATGGAGATGTACAGCATGAAAACAGACCCTTCAATCTAACTCATCCATGCCAATCAGATATCCTAATCTAACCCAGTCCCATTTGTCAGCACTTGTCCCATATCCCTCTCAACCCTTCCTATTCATATACCCATCCAGATGCCTTTTAAACGTTGCAATTGTACCAGTCTCCACCACTTCGTCTGGCAGCTCATTCCACATATGCACCACCCTTTCCATGAAAAAGCTGCCTCTTGGGTCCATTTTAAATCTTTCCCCTCTCACCCTAAACCAATACTTCTAGTTCTGGACTTTCCCCACCACAGGGAAAAGACTTTGTTTATTTATTCTATCCATTCCCCTCATGATTTTATAAACTTCTATAAGGCCACCCCTCAGCCTCCAACGTTCCAGGGAAAACAGCTCCAGCCTATTCAGCTTCTCCCTATAGCTCAAATCTTCCAACCCTGGCAACATCCTTGTAAATCTTTTTTGAACCCTTTCAAGTTTCACAACATCCTTCCGATAGGAGGGAGACCAGAATTACACACAATATCCAATTAGAATGCATGTGTATGCATTGGCACAACAGTGATCATTTTTGTGCCGCGATGCCAACATGAAGATGTTAATCATTTACACATCTTTGCATCGACTGGACATATCCAATATTGTAACTTTTTACAATTTCTCCTGGAAATGAAAATAAAGAGGTTGTCACATGCATGGGGCCCTACCATCAGAACAAAATTCTCTATTCAAACCATATTCCCACCTTAAAAGGGAATGCATCTGTTTTGAATATTTCTCTTGCTCTTTTTTATGTTATGTAATGGGCATTACTGATTCTTAGTTGAGGAAATTCAATTGTGATTGTAAAGAATATGCAAAGAAGTACACATGCAACTTAACTTTTTAAAAAATGTAAACAGTAATGTTCGACATTATTGCTGTTGTTTTCTTAAAGGAAACTTTTACTGTGCTCTGGTGCTCAAATGACATCATGTTCTATTCATGAGCTGTGGAAACTCGTAACAGATTGTAGTTCTTTTTTAAAAAAACTCTCTGCATTCCATTGTTTCCTTGGTGAATGGAGACAGGATTAACATTGAAGGATCTGCAGAAAAATCTAATAAGAAACTGCATAGCGTACATGAACAGCTAAATTTGTCAGTGGAAGGTGTAATAATTACAACTTTCAATGGCTGACAGGATTCTAATCACAATACCATTTAATAGAAGAATTGCGAAAGCATTAACCATATTTACACAATACTTTGGCTCCATATTGAATCATGAGCTTGCCAATGAAACCACGAGAACTGTTTTCATTATTTGTTGCTTTTAATTTATGGAATAATTTTAATAGTTAAACAGAATTATGTATTGTTTACTGCACAGATACAGACCATTCAGCCGTATTACTCAACACTGATTTCCACATCCCACAATTCATCAAACCTTATTCGCATATCCTTCTGTTCCTTTCACCTTCAGGAATTTCTACAGCTTACCCTTGCTCTGTCCATGTCTTTTTTTGTCCTTCTTTCTTTCATGGGATGTGAGTATTGCTGGTAAGACAAACACTTGTTGCCAATTCCTAATTATCCCTAAATTGCTAGGCCACACCACAGCCCATTTAAGAGTAAATCATATTGCTGAGGGTCAAGAGTCACATGTAGACCAGACTGGATAAGGATACAAGATTTCCTTCCTAAAGGATATTAGGACACAAGATAAGTTTTTACAATAATCCAGTCTAGTCCAGATTTATTAACTTAATCAAACTTCCTGTAGCTGCCATGGTGAGATTGTGAACCCGTGTCCTCAGATCATTAGACACTGGCCTCTGGATTACTGATGATGAGCTTCTATCCAAAACATCAATTTTCCTGCTCCTCGGATGCTGCCTGACCTGCTGTGCTTTTCCAGCACCACTCTAATCTTGACTCTGGATTACTAGTCCACCGTTATTATAGTTACAACACCATTTCTCACGATATTCTAAACACTAAGTTACTCATCGTGCTCAACAGAGCTAAGCAATTAGCCAGCCTGTCTGATCAAAACTGCAGTCCTACCACATCCAGTCATGAATGATATTAGTAAGTAAAAGGAAAAGGAAGTTGAATGAAAATCCCAATCTTCATAATGACAGAACCCAGCACTTAAGTGCAAAAGACAAAGCTGAAGCATTTTCAAGCAACTTTAGCCAGATGTGCTGAGTAGATTATCTCTCTTGGGCTACTTCTGAGCCCCTGTCATCAACATCTTCAGCTAATTTGATTCACTGCATGTGAAATCCAAAACAGCTGACTACACCAAATAGAGCAAAGACTAGGGACTGTACCAACAATCTATAATATACAAGCCCTGAACATTTGTGTTCTAGAACTAGCTGTGTTTTCACATCAATACCGCTTGTCCTTAGAACTGGAAAGATGCCCATGCCCCTCCATTTCATAAAAAAGCAGGACAATATCATTCTGGCCAATTACTGCCTATTAGCTTCCTCTCAATCATTGACAAAGGTATGGAAGTGAGCATTAACAATGCTGACAAGCAGCAGTAACCAAGAACCTGTACGTCTGTTGCTCAGCTTAGGTTCTGCCAAAACAATTCGGCTCCAAGCCTCAATATCTTGTTGATTCAAACACAGACAATAGTGTTAAATTGTATAAGGGATGCAAGAATGACTGCCCTGGACAAAAAGTAATAAGACATTGAGGAGCTCTATGAATATTGAAATCAGGAGGAAATCTCCCCATTGGTTGGAATCATAATCTGTACAAAGAAAGATGATCAGTTGTTGGAGGCCAGTCATAGCAATCCCAGGATATCGTTTTCGGAATTTGGGTAGTGTCCCAGAACCAACTATATTCAACTGCTTTATCAATGATCTTCTGCCCACTGTAAGCTCAGAAATGGGATGCTTGCTGATGACTTGGGCAAGTAGGCTTCAGCTGATAAATGAAAATCAACAATCAAATCACACATATGCCAAGTGATAAACTCCCATGACTGAATTCCACCACTATGAATATCCGAGGGTTACCGTTGACCAGAGATTTGCCTAGACCAGCCATGTGGTGACAAGTGGAGATGAATAGCTGAGGTGATTAACTTACTTCCTTATCCTCCGATGCCTTTCCAAAATTTACCAGGTTCAATTCAGAAGTGTGATGATATGATTTCTACTTACCTGAACGAGTGCAGCTAGGATAACAATTAAGAAGTTGAACACCATCCATGTCAAAACAGTCTGTTTGATTGGTGTCCCATGCACCACTTTGAACATTCACTTCCTTCACCAACAGTCCATTGTGCCCACAGAGTACACCATCTACAGGATGGTGTACTCTGCAGTAACTCACCAAGGTTTCTTTCACCTGCCAAAATTGTGACTTCTGCCATCTGGAAGGACAATGGAAGCAAGCTGTGGAACATCATAGAGTCATTGAGTCACAGAGATGTACAGCACAGAAACAGACCCTTTGATCCTCCTAGTCCATGCCAACCAGATTTCCCAAACTAATCTAGTCCCATTTGCCAGTACATGACCCATATCCCTCCAAACCCTTCCTATTCATATACTCATCTAGCTGCCTTTTAAATGTTGCAATTGTACCAGCCTCCACCACTTCCTCTGGCAGCTCATTTCATACACGTACCACCCTCTGCGGTACCCCTTAGGACTCTTTTATACCTTCCCCCTCTCACCCTAAACCTATGTCCTCTAGTTTTGGACTCCCCCACCCCAGGGAAAAGACTTTGTTTATTTATCCTATCCATGCACCTCATGATTTTATAAACCTCTATAAAGTCACCCCTCAGCCTTCAACACTCCAGGGAAAACAGCCTATTCAATCTCTCCTTATAGCTCAAATCCTGCAACCCTGGCAACATCCTTGTAAATCTTTTCTGAACCTGTTCAAATTTCACAACATTCTTCCGATAGGAAGAACAGAATAGCATGCAATATTCCAAAAGTGGCCTAACCTGCACAGCCGCAACATGACCTCTCTACGCCGATACTCAATGCTCTAACCAATAAAGGAAAGCATACCAAACGCCTTCTTCACTATCCTATCTACCTGCAACTCCACTTTCAGGGAGCTATGAACGGCACTCCAAGGTCTCTTTGTTCAGCAACACTCCCCAGGACCTTACCATTAAGTGTATAAGTCCTGCTAAGATTTGCTTTCTCAAAATGCAACACCTAGCATTTAGTTAAATTAAACTCCATCTGCCACTCCTCAGTCCATTGGCCCATCTGATCAAGATCCCTTTGTACTCTGAGGTAAACTTTTTCACTGTCGACTACACCTCCAATTTTGGTGTCATCTGCAAACTTATTAACTATACCTTTTATGCTCACATCCAAATCATTTATATAAATGACAAAGTGTAGTGGACCCAGCACAGATCCTTGTGGCATTCCACTGGTCACAGGCGTCCAGTCTGAAAAACAACCCTCCACCACCACCCTCTGTCTTCTACTTTTGAGCCAGTTCTGTATCCAAATGGCTAATTCTCCCTGTATTCCATGAGGTCTAACCTTGCTAACCAGTCTCCCATGGGGAACCTTGTCAAATACCTCATTGAAGTCCATATAGATCATATCTACTGCTCGGCCCTCATCAATCCTGTTTGTTACTACTTCAAAAAATTTAATCAAGTTCCTGAGACATGATTTCCCATGCACAAATCCATGCTGACCATCCCTAATCATTCCTTGCCTTTCTAAAAATATGCAAATCCTGTCCCTTAGGATTCCCTCCAACAATTTGCCCACTACTGACGTCAGGTTCATTGGTCTTTAGTTCCCTGGCTTTTCCTTACCACCTTTCTTAAATAGTGGCACCACGTTAGCCAATCTCCAGTCTTCCAGCAACTTACCTGTGACTATCAATGACGCAAATACCTCACCAAGAGGCTCAGCAATCACTTGCCTAGCTTCCAACAGAGTTCTAGGGTACACCTGATCAGGTCCTGGGGATTTATCCAATTTTATGCGTTTCAAGATATCCAGCACTTCCTCCTCCATGTCACCATCTATTTCTCCACATTTTATATCCTCCACATCCTTCTCCACAGTAAACACTGATGCAAAATACTCGTTTAGTATCTACCCCATCTCCAGCGACTCCACATAAGGCTGCCCTGCTGATCTTTGAGCGGCCCAAAACTCTCCCTAGTTACCCTTTTGTCCTTAATGTATTTGAAAAACCCTTTAGATTCTCCTTAACCCTATTTGCCAAAGCTACCTCATGTCCCTTTTTTGGCCTCCTGATTTCTCTCTTAAGTATATTCCTATTGCCTTTCTAATCTTCTTAACGATTCACTCGATCTCTCCTGTCTATACCTGACATATGCTTCTTTCTTTTTTCATAAGCAAACCCTCAATTTCTCAAGTCATTCAGCATTCCCTACACCTGCTTGCCTTTCCTTTCACCTTAGCAGAAATATACTGTCTCTGGACTCTCATTATCTCATTTCTGAAGGCTTCCTGTTTTCCAGCCGTTCCTTTACTTGTGAACATTTGCCCCCAATCAGCTTTTGAAAGTTCTTGCCGAATACCGGCAAAATTGGCCTTTCTCCAATTTAGAACTTCCACTTTTCGATCTGGTCTATCCTTTTCCATCACTATTTTAAAACAAATAGAATTATGGTCACTGGCCCCAAAGTGCTCCCCCACTGACACCTTAGTCACCTTCCCTGCCTTATTTCCCAAGAGTAGGTCACATTTTACACCTTCTCTAGTCGGTACATTCACATACTGAATCAGAAAATTGTCTTGTACACTCTTAACAAATTCCTCTCCATCTAAACCCTTAACAGTATGACAGTCCCAGTCTATGTTTGGAAAGTTAAAATCCCCTACCATAACCACCCTATTATTCTTACAGATAACTGAAATCTTCTTACAAATTTGTTACTCAGTTTCCCACTGACTATTAGGGGGTCTATAATGCAACCCAAAAAGATGGTCATCCCTTTCTTATTTCTCAGTACCACTGAAATAACTTCCTTGCATGTATTTCCGGGTATATCCTCCCTAAGTACAGTTATAATGCCATCCCTTCTCAAAAATGCCATTCCCCCTCCTCCCTTGCCTCCCTTTATATTCTTCCTATAGCATTTGTATCCTAGAACATGAAGCTGCCAGTACTGTCCATGAGCCACGTTTCTGTTATTGCCATGAATTGCCAGTCCCATGTTCCTAACCATTCCCTGAGTTCATCTGCCTTCCCTGTTAGGCCTCTTGCATTTAAATTAATTCAGTTGAATTTTTCAGTCTTACCTTGTTCTCTGCTTTGGCCCTGCCTGCTCTAACTGTTTGTTTGACTCGCTTCTTTTCTCAACTGTTCCAGTCTTCGATTGATTTCTTTCCTCAGAATCTCCCTAGGTCCCATGACCCCCCACCTTAGTGATTTAAATCCTCCTGAGCAGCCCTGCCAGTATATTAAGTACCTTTACAATTCAGGTGAAATGCATCCTTCTTGTACAGATCACTTCAACCCCAGAAGAGATTCCAATAATCCAAAAATGTGAAGCCTTCTCCCATATACCAACTCCTCAGCCATGCATTCATCTGCTCTATCCTCCTATTCTTACCCTCACTGGCTTGTACCACTGAGAGTAATCCAAATATTACTACCCTCAAGGCACTCCTTTTTTAAATTCCTGCTTCGCTTTCTGTATTCTCCCTTCAGAATCTTATCCTTTCCCCTTCCTGTGTTGTTGTTACCAATGTGTACAATGACCTCCTGCTGGCCCCTCTCCCCTTTGAAAATAATCTGCACCCTCTCTGAGACATCCTTGATCCTGGCACCAGGGAGGCAATGTACCATTCTGATTTTTCGCTGCTGGCTGCAGAAACATCTGACTGTTACTATGACTAGAAAGTGCCCTAAAACAATTGATCGCATTGTACGGGATATACCCCTCCTTACATTAAAACCTGTCTTGATGCTAGAAACATGGATATTCATGCTACATTCCCCTGAAAGTCCATCACCCCCTATATTTTCCAAAAATGGGGCTAGCCACAGAAGACTCCTGTACTACCTCCCTGCCTCTCCTACCTTTCTTGTACTGAAGCTATCCACCTGACTGTGTTTGCGGCTTTTCTCCCTTTCTACAACTGCCATCCATCACAATGCCTAGCTCTTCTAAATTCCTCATTGCCTCTAACTGTCATTCCAACTGATCTATTCGATCTGACAGGATTCGCAACCACCGATATTTATTGCAGATATAATCCTCAGTAACCCTTAAATTCTCTCGATACTCTGACATCAACAAGATCAATAGTCACAGGTAAGGTGCCGAAAGACTGGAGGTTGGCAAATGTGGTGCCACTGTTTAAGAATGGCGGTAAAGACCGGTGAGCCTGACCTTGGTTGTGGGCAAGTTGTTGGAGGGAATCCTGAGGGCCAGGATGTACATGTATTTGGAAAGGCAAGGACTGATTCGGGATAGTCAACATGGTTTTGTGCATGGGAAATCACGTCTCACGAACTTGATTGAGTTTTTTGAAGAAGTAACAAAGAAGATTGATGAGGGCAGAGCAGTAGACGTGATCTATATGGACAAGGTTCGCCATGGGAGACTGATTAGCAAGGTTAGATCTCATGGAATACAGGGAGAACTAGCCATTTGGATACAGAACTGGCTCAAAGGTAGAAGACAGAGGGTGGTGGTGGAGGATTGTTTTTCAGACTGGAGACCTGTGACCAGTGGAGTGCCACAAGTATCGGTGCTGGGCCCGCTACTTTTTGTCATTTACATAAATGATTTGGATGCGGGCATAAGAGGTACAGTTAGTAAGTTTGCAGATGACACCAAAATTGGAGGTGTAGTGGACAGCGAAGAGGGTTACCTCAGCTTACAACAGGATCTGGACCAGATGGGCCAATGGGCTGAGAAGTGGCAGATGGAGTTTAATTCAGATAAATGCGAGGTGCTGCATTTTGGGAAAGCAAATCTTAGCAGGACTTATACACTTAATGGTAAGGTTCTAGGGAGTGTTGCTGAACAAAGAGACCTTGGAGTGCAAGTTCATTGCTCCTTGAAAGTGGAGTCGCAGGTAGATAGGATAGTGAAGAAGGCGTTTGGTATGCTTTCCTTTATTGGTCAGAGTATTGAGTACAGGAGTTGGGAGGTCATGTTGCGGCTGTGCAGGACATTGGTTAGGCCACTGTTGGAATATTGTTTGCAATTCTGGTCTCCTTCCTATTGGAAAGATGTTGTGAAACTTGAAAGGGTTCAGAAAAGATTTACAAGGATGTTGCCATGGTTGAAGGATCTGAGCTACAATGAGAGGCTGAACAGGCTGGGGCTGTTTTCCCTGCAGCGTCGGAGGCTGAGGGGTGACCTTATAGAGGGTTACAAAATTATGAGGGGCATGGACAGGATAAATAGACAAAGTCTTTTCCCTGGGGACTGGGAGTCCAGAACTAGAGGGCATAGGTTTAGGGTGAGAGGGGAAAGATATAAAAGAGACCTAAGGGGCAATGTTTTCACACAGAGGGTGGTGCGTGTATGGAATGAGCTGCCAGAGGATGTGGTGGAGGCTGGTACAATTGCAACATTTAAGAGGCATTTGGATAGGTATATGAATAGGAAGGGTTTGGAGCGATATGGGCCGGGAGCTGGCAGGTGGGACTAGATTGGGTTGGGATATCTGGTCGGCATGGATGGGTTGGACCGAAGGGTCTGTTTCCATGCTGTACATCTCTATGACTCTGTGACTCTAAGAGCATAACACTCTACTGAAGGCCATTTTGCTCCTTCCGATCTACAGACCCAGAAAATAGCACCGTTTTATTGCTGTACGAAATACTGCTCCAGGCCAACTTAATACTTATAGCTTATATTTTTAAATCTTCAAGTCACATAACAGTCCTGACTGAAAAGTGAAACATCACTTTTTCATAATTATGTGTTTTAAAATGCTGGAACTTCTTCCCTAACAGCACTTTGGTTTATTTGCATCAAATGGACTACAGCAGTTCATCACTCCACTTCAATTCATTAGGTATGATAATTAGGAGCTTACCTTGCCATATCCCATGAAGGTATGAAGAAAGGTATGGAATTGTAACAGATAATAAGAGCTTCAGGCAATATTCGTCTGGAAATTTTTTTTAAAAATGTTACACTTTACAGTAGACTTTTACTCCTATTGTGCAATAGTACAGGAATATTTATTTATTTTTAAATTACTAGAGTAACATTTCTTTATTTAGAATGATAATTTGTCTATCGATGATTTAGAATTTTTTTTCAATGTGATAACATGTTAATGTGAGGAACACTGATGTAGTGCAAATTTGCATAATCATTTGAACACATTGTCTGGTACCTTAACGATTTCAATAACTTATTTCAACAATCATTAATATATTAGAACTGCCAAAATAATTAACTGGCATAGTGTTCCATCCATGAAAAATGACATATCAGAATCATACAGAGAAAACTCTGTCTATATATTCTCTGTCTGTCAACAGTAACTCTTCAGAATATAGACACTTTTCATCTCTGTGGAGTACTGACACTGCTTTTGGTAAATCCTTACCTCTCTTTATGTAGACATTTCTTTGCTCTCTATCTATGAACACTCATTCTTCTTTCTGTATGGACACTCCTGCCTTACTGACTTCAGACACTTTCATTTGTGTCTGTGAACACTCATCCCACTGCCTATAAATACCACTTGCCTTCCTGCATCTGTCATTGTTGACTTTGTGAATTCACCATTCACTACTTGTAAACCCACAATTTTATAATCTGCATTAGTCATTTCTTTGACTTTGGGTTCTAAGTTGATAAAGGCAACTCTTCCAGATCATGAAGTTGTACACAGTTATCCAGCTATACGTTTCTTTAGTAGACATATTGAAATGTGACATTATGGGTTAAATATGTTAGTCTGTGATCTTCATGTTTTTGAGCAGTTAAGCATTTTTAAAGGGGGTTTCATGTTGGCGGGGCATTCACACAGGAGCTTTTATACAAATGGATGTATACACATTAATTTAGATTTTAGTTTGCAGTGACATCAGTACCTTGTGGTTTGCAGAAACCAAATCAACACAAAAAAAACTGAACGATTCAACTCTTTCATGTCACTATAAATAATGAGAGTTAAATACACAGATCCCATATTATAAACACTGCCCAACTTTAAACATTGTAATAATTTAACATGACAATCGTCAGCCCATGCTGCCTTTCATCCTCTAAATGATTTCACTGGGTGTAGTTTGTACATTTCTCAACGAAGTGTTAATTTTTTTCAAAAAGGATGCACAACTCACTGCCTGTATTAAAACGCAGTGTTGTGCATGTGTAGTTTTTTTAAAAAAACTCTTCTTTAAAGTTCTTGTCACGAAGCATCACAGAATGTCCTACAGAAAGAAAAGCAAAAATGTGAAAGTACAGAAATGCAGACCTATTTACTGTAGCTTTCTTTGCATCCCCTTCCCCCAACTCTTGTTCCTGAAGTTTTCAGCAGGAAGCTTTTCAGCAGTTGAGGGAAATATTTAGATTTACTTTTAGGAGAAGCAATTTGAACATGAAAAAAATGTGGAGTGAAATTTATATAAGCACCTTATTATATCTTTCAGAAACACTCTAAGACCTTTGATGGAAAATTACTTGTTTTCACTTGTGAAACACAGCAAACATTTTACACATCTTAGGCAGTATCTAAAGAACTTGCAACTGACTTTTATTGCCAATATACCAGTTGGTGTGATCTTCCAGGAGGTTGCCTCCTAATTGGCCAAACACCTTCCAATTACGAGAACAGTAGGCATGTTCCTGTGTCTGCAGCTTTAGAAGAATGGCAGCCCTATTGGCAGATGTAGTTGTTGCCTGTGTAGGAGGGGACCACATACCCAGACCACTGGTATGGAGGAGCAACTTTGCAACAGTTTGGCCTGAGGGTATGTCTACGTTGCAGCACAAACAGTGGTGACTTGGGAATGTGTTGCTGTCACCAATCCTTTTTCTATGCTGAGTCTAAGGGTCTGTTTATTTAACACTGATGGAAGGTGCACCACCATTGTCTTAACGAAAGTCTTTCATAATATGTAGTTTAGGCGAAAGTGAGGACTGCAGATGCTGGAGATCAGCATCAAGATTAGAGTGTTGCTGGAGAAGCACAGCAGGTCAGGCAGCATCTGAGGATGCTGCCTGACCTGCTAATATGCAGTTTATTGCATTATAACAATAAGTACAAGATACATTGACCAGTTAGTCCAAGGATGACACCTCTGTCTCCATCAGAACCTTGTATTAGTTTGCTTTCTTTCCAGCAAAAATGTGTGAAACTATGACAATCTGTGACATCATCAGACTGGGTGAAATGTAATGCAACTTGAACATTAAATTTTCCCTACTATTATCGTTAAGGGAGCTATGCAGCAAGCTCGGTATTTCTTGATGCTTCTACCCAACCTCATGATCCTCTGTTTTTGGTTGAGAGGCAAATGCTGTTCAGAAAAATGGAATAATTCCTTGTTCATCTCCAAACTATGCAACACTTTAAAAAAAATATTCAACTTAACCACTGAAATAGGCAGAAGGACCTTTGATTTAATGTATTACCTAAAGCATTCCCTTGAACATTTCAGGATTAAGCATTACAGCATGAGTCAAACTTGCACATGCACATCATTCCTTCAAGGGATTAGTGGGGGCCCCTTTGAAAAAGCAAGTATTTGATTATTTTAAAGGATTCTGTTACATCTGTTACTTTCGATGCAAGTGGGGAAGTATCCTGAGCGGGCAAGTTGGCAGTGTTGAGAAAATGCTGGGTCATTGGTGTTGGGAATTGGGGTGGGTGAGGGAAGACGTGCAGGCAGGCAAATGCTGGACAAGGGCTTTGCTTGGGGTGAGTCCAGTAGCAGAATTAGAGTGGGTATGATGTAGCAGAGAGAAGATAGTAAGACTTAAGTGGAGTGGAGAAGATCATTGACCATCTTCCTACAATGCTGGGCATTTTACCTGATGGCTAGGACTATGGGCATCTTCAGACCATGCTGGCATGCCCGTGTAATCTAGTGTTATGGTCACCACTCCTAGTCCTGAAGAAGAGGACGTCCTGTCTTTGCACTACCTCATCCAGCAGAACTTCTAAGATTCTGCCTGTAAATTGAGATTTCAGTTTCCCAATATCTGCCATGTCAGTGGCAAATGGTGTAGGGCAGTTCCTGAGTGACAGTATTTGTCTGGATGCACAACTTAAGTTTAGAGAAGACATGGTCACACAGGATGCTAGTGAACTCCTGTGTATCGGCTGATTGGAGAGTTGTTTCCAGAACAGTATGTGAAAAGATGGGGCCAGAATTGGATGTGAAATTAATAGGCCTTATGGCAGCATTCCCTCCAAAAGTCTCAATGCGACTTCGACTTAGCCAAAACAAAATGTAAATTCAATCCATGATTTGTAGAGAAGCATGAAAAATTCCATTCCCTATTATAGATGTATTCAAATCCTTAAAGGGAAGTAATAAGGCTGGTCAATTTCAAACAATGCCTTGGATGCAATGAACCTATCTGGCTCAAATGTTTGATCACCAAGTTTGTCACTGAAGCTAACTTGTCTCCAACTTATCTTTGCCAGATCTGTCATCTTGGAGCTGCTTTGATCCCAGAAAGACTATCAGATTTCCCATTCCTGCAAGGAATAATAGTCATGAGTCGCTAATAGAACTAACAAGCATGTGTTTCAGCTCTCAGTAATAAATCTGCAGTTACTAGGAATTCCACCTGCTGGCATGTTGAGCAACTTAACTAATCACTAACGTATGTGTACATTCATAACATTGTTCTGACCAGAGATTATACTCTAGTGATGGGGAATTCTATTGTAATGCCCAAATGGCAGCAATAGAGATATTCTAAGTTTTTTGCTGTTAAGAAGTTATATATTTCATGTACATTCTTTCTTAAAAAAAAGGACGCTTGCCATGTATTAAAATGAAAGTTATCAAACACAGAAAGAGCAAGTACACTACTTCCCGGGATGTCCAGTAATTATCAGAACAAAGGTCAGCTCATCAACTTTTGGACTGCAACACTCCTTACATTATGTGAACATTGCAGCCAAGAGAACACAAATGGTTAGTAGATGTCGTGCTACCTCAGGCAGTTCTGGACAAAGGAGACTATCAAATCCCATTCAGTGACTTCATGCAAATTATTTCATAGTAATTTGCTATAAAATTCAATGTTTTATAACAAAGGAAAATCAAATTCAACTTATTAGCTTAGTGCCTTACTTAAGTGATATTAATTGATATTAATTAACTGACTCCCATTCTGATATATCTTGGTAGATTTGTCTTTTATTCATCAGTCTGTTTGAAACAACAGAAGAGAAAGTAGCTCCACACTTGCTAAATACCTGCCTCTGATCACAATATTTCTGAAAAGTCTGATTTTTTGAAAGAAACCTGTGCTTCAGCAGAGGAGTGAACCAATTCCTAGTTTACAAGTGTTACACAGTCACAAGCAGTCCAACTGATTCAGAGCCTGTACATGGATAATTCTAAACACAGCAAATTGGTAGAATTTTACCTGGACATTGATTTCCAGGTATTTATTTCATGAGAACTAATTCTGATGGTTTTGATCTTAAGCAATTTGCCACTTGTAACTCCTCTTTTTTTCCTTTTTTCTTCCTTGCATGATTCTGTGTGTAAATGTGTATCGCAAACCAGTCTACTAGGTTTTAAATGCAATAATAAACACTGCTTTGTAACAACCCTAAAGATTTTTTGTGAATCATTTTAAATAGCTCTTCACAAGGGATGTTTATTTAAGAAACCATCTTTTCAAAGAGAAAAGAAAATAAGAAACAAAAATAAAAAAATACACTGTTACACATGAAAGAAGAAAACAGTAAGAGTAATTCAGTTAATCTCTCCCTCTTGTCTATTACACTCAATTAGAGGTGTAAAGTTTCAACATCATCTGGTTTCTCAGAAACTCTTAGCATTCACCTGTACCTGTGTTTTGGTTTTTGCCGCTGTTTACCTATTATTTACTTATCTATGCTATTTAACTCTGTGATCTGCCTGTATTGTTCACAAGACAAAAGCTTTTCACTGTGCCTTGGTGCATGTGACAATAAATTCAATTCAATTCAATGCAATCCTTTACTTACCCTATAGTTGATGGATATCTACAATAGAAAGTGAGCATGCTGGAAGCATTTAGAGATAAATCAGAATCTGTGGGGAGGCAAGTAACTTGATATCTCTGGTATAGGACGTTTATCCACTGGAACATTGCCAATCACTTGTTTGACATTTACATGCATTGTCCTCAAACTAGTTCTCCAGGTTATGATGCTGGTGCTGATTTTGCATGTCTGTTTTCTCATCAGTTTGGTGATGGACACCTGCCTTTAAAGTTAAAAAACACCTCCACTGAGTAGATTGGAACATGTCAACTAACTTGATGTTCACATTATCCAGTCCAAATCAATGTACCTGTTTTACAGGATGTTGGTTGCTTAATTAAAGTCCTTGTGAGTGACTTTGATAAACTGACTTCCATTCTGTAAAACTGAATAGCAGGATAGTATAAGTTGAAAGCTTACTTCCAGCAACTGTTTCCTACTTTTGATACAAATGCACTTGACAGCTTGATTCCGGAACTTGCACATGAGCTAGAGGAAGCCTGGTTATTGCATGCACAAGAGTTTTGAACTTTATTTTTATTTTTAAGAATTAATGTATTGTGTATTGCTATATTAGTTTGAAAATTGAATAAACTTTAAGATAACAGATTAGGTTTATTTCATATCAACATTGGTCATGTTGCTGTGTGAATGAGATTACCACGGGATGAGGTAAAGATAACTGCTATAACAATGAGATGACCCAGACATTTTGATGCTAATTGACAAATCTCGCGGATAAGTGTTAATCTGTAAATAAAACAGATGCTATAGCAACAAAATATTTGTAATGACCAGTAGAAATCATGTTATAGGAATGAGGATGCCCAGATATTGTAGGATGATCTGAACTCTTATTAGAACGGTCTGTACTAAAATGACAATGGCTATTTATTTTGTGTTTTTTTCCCCTTTCAAGGCTTTCCCAACCATCAATAAATTTGTTACAAGATAAAATATAAAAATAGTTAACTTTCTTTAGCCACACTAGATCCAGATTATTGGTGCTAGGTTCTCCTGTTAGTGTCTGCAATAGGCATAATCTATGCTGATCCCTGTTTAATGTAAATCTCAATGAAGATCCTGTCTAGTTGCAGTTAGAATCTCATTTTGCCTGAATTGCACCTGTACAAAAACAGTGGGACAAGTGAATATCAAAGGAAGAGGGAAACAGATAACAATTCTGAGGCCTGTGCTACTGAAGACAAATGCACATCCGTATGACTTTGGGCATTGCTGACAATTATGACCTTGCACCACAGGGACATGTGGACTAACATGACACAGGAACAGTAAGAAGAATCAGCTTTCCAACTCTCCTGAGATAAACCTTTGCAAAGATCATTAGGCAGTGTGTTTCTGTTGCTGAGCTTGATAACCCCAGGTTGATAAAACAACACCCTGCTGTTGTCAGTTTTGCACTGTACCAGGAATATTTTCTTTGCATGTATTTTGGTGGTAGTCCTTCTTTTAATCCTGCCCTTCTCCAAGTGATGCATTCATTCCCTAAGTATTCTGTTAATCATAAATGACTTGATCTTTGTACCAACTATTTCTACAATTTTTTTTATTTGTCAGAGGGCTGCTTCTACAGGAAAATGACCGGTTCTCAGAGGCCTTACATTACTATAAATTGGCAATTGGTAGCAGGCCTACCCTGGCATGTAAGTAACCACCTATCGCTGTTGAAAACATTAACAGACTTTTGCATTTGAAAATAGCTAATGAGCTGTATTGTTTAACAAAACAACCACACTATCCAGATCTAGGGCATTAATTTAAAACAAACCAAATGTAAGTTGGTCAACACTCATTATGATGAACCAATTAATGTGTCAGTATTGTAATTTATGGTTATTCCTCTTTGCAGTAATAGCGATGAAAGCTTGATTTCACAACAGTGATGAAAGCCTGATTTTGCTCCAGTTTCTGCTCTTGTAGCTGAAAATAGTTTTTGCTGTCAATTTTTTTTATATATGGGAATAGTTCTGGTGTTCCAATTTTCTGATTTTTAACTCTTTCATGTTTTCCTGCTGAAAATCCACACAGCACTCAAAACAACGCAAGGCCAGGCAGAAACCACATTTTAAATGGAGAGGCTTAATTATTTTAAGATATTTATTCCATCTGATGGTTAATAGCACAGGGTGCGTTGTACACCAGTTGGTTGTGCCACACCTCTCAGTGCAGTGAAGAGCTTGAGCCATGAACATTACAGAAGCAAGACTTCCCTAGAAAGAGGATAGTAGCTTTGGTAAATCCAGGAATTAGATTAGTTACCCATCTGTTTTGGGAAACAGCAGTTGTTAGATGTACATAAGCACAAGATAATAATGTAAATATTTTCCCAGTCTTAAACATGATTTGTAAATCAGGTCTGCAGGTTGCCCAGTCTTTTCAGATGTTCAACATAATTCTGAGTGCTCCAATAATTGAGCCTTTTAATTTGCCTTTTATGTGTACATTGATATTCTCGTAATCAATGGTACCTTTGCCAATGCTTGGTAAAAGAAATTCCAAACTTTAGTGAAAAATGTCAATTGATATGCGCAAGCATAGAGAACAGAATGTTTTTGCTCAATTAACATTTCTGACAGTTATTTACTCCTTTTCTTGCAGCTGCCTATCTGAACACTGGGATTATTTTAATGAACCAGGGCAAGTTAGAAGAAGCCAAGAGAACCTTTGTTATATGTGCTGACATCTCAGACGAAAATCTCAAAGACCCTCATACCCACAGGAGTTCAGTAACGAGCTGCTTATACAACTTAGGCAAACTCCTACATGAACAAGGACAGCATGAGGTAGGAATAGATTAAAAGTACAATGGTAACAGTGAACATGTAAAGTATGTTCCAAGAGGAGCAGGCCATTCAATCATTCAAGACTATTCAATCATTGAAGAAGAAAATGGCTGAATTATGTGTGGAATATTATAGGTCCCTGACTGATATGGTCTATAGTGAGGAATCTGGGAGAATCACATGAAATGTCCAGTGAGGTCTTTCTCAATGTCGGGATAACTAGCTGTATTTTATGACTAAGTTACAGAAGTCGTGTGGAGATTCTTGCTGGGAAACAGTGAGATACCTATTAACAGGGATTATTGCTTGTTATTGGCCTCATTAACTGCACATCTTGCCTCATTAATATGTAGCTTCCTATCATACCACTTGCAGCAAGGAAAACAGATGCTGAGAACTCCTGAGATGAAAATCAAAGCGGGACACCAAGCATTTTCAGCTTGCTGCTTGCTCCGCCATCTTGGATACCCAGCACCGACAGATCAGGGCACGCTTCAGGGCTGCAATCACCCCACGTTCTTGGAAGCTGGCAATCAACACATGCCAGCCTCTGTAATACCTTCCCAATTCACTTGCCAAATGCTTCAGCATTTGAAAGTTGTGCAATACAACTGCAAGAACATTTCACATGCAGGGGCAAATATCGGTCTGCCCTACCATCCGTTCTGGCACTTTCTGCCTTCTTAGGAGCCTTCTGGAAAAAGAGAAAAGAGAAGGATTGAATCTGCTAAGAATGGGTGGCACAGCTGCTAGTACTAGTGTTGATCTGGGAAAGGTGTTAAGGTGTCCTGAGCAAGTGAATAGACATTGCAGTGACCATTCAGGGTTAGGAGAGCAGGGTGTTGGCTGGGTGAGAATGAATGAGGGAACAGTTGGCATATAATGGTCAGAAGCAAAAAGGGGACATGAGATAGCTTTGGCAAAAAGGGGTAAAGATAATCCAAAAGGTTTTTATAAATACAATAAAGACAAAAGAGTAACTAGGGAGAGAATAGGGCCTCTCAAAGATCAGCAAGGCAGCTGATGTATGGAACCACAGGAGATGGGGGAGATATTAAATGAGTATTTTGCAACAATGTTTACTATGGAGAAGGACATGGAAGATATAGAACATGGGGAAATAGATGATGACATCTTGAAAAATGTCCATGTTATAGAGGAGGAGGTGCTGGATGTCTTCAATTGCATAAAAGTGGATAAATCACCAGGACCTGATTAGGTGTACCCTTGAACTCTGTGAGAAGCTCCATTTCACCATCCTATTTTGGATCCTTTAGGTACCTGCCTGTAAAGCAAGTTACCAATTTCCCCTTAACTGCCAAGTCTGGGGAAAAGTCATGGACTTTGCAGAGCAACTTTGGGCTGACAGTGCTTGCCTGGGTCCACAGGATGGCGTAAATGCAAGTGATATTGGTCCACTCAAGGATAGCTGAGCAGTGACGAGTTCTTCTGCTTATGGCGAATGGCTTAGTATCAGTCAAGAGGGACGCCATAGGGGTGGGTTCTTGGATAAGGAACACGCTTGGGCCAATAACATAAGAAAACTTCAGAGGCCTAACTGAGAAAGACTCATGATGATACTTAATGAATTGTACACTTAGACAAAAAAACATAAAATTCAGCCTTATATTTTAATTTTATCATTACCTGAAATATTTAAATATATCACTCAAACTCACACACAGGGTGGAATTTTCAGCATCTTGAGGGCGTCCGCTTGAAGGTAGAAATGGCATTTAATTAAGCAGTGTGATGGCCTACACAAACCTTAACACCACCAGACTTAGCTCTGAGCAAGAAGGCCCATGGTCAAAATTTTCACTCCACTGTCAATTAAGACTCTTAAATTGCTAATCAGGAACCATTTGAGGACCTCGGCCCACATTGCAAGGACCCACGCTGCTTGAGATGGGCATGTCAACATGCTGTCTTCCTGGTAGCTGCTACCCTGTGGCTAGCTTATCACATTGTATAAGGGGTGACTATCCTTGAACAAATACACTCAGTTCCTGATTGAGGGACTAGACATTGGGTAGGATGCCAACTGGAAATTATATGCCAGCCCCCTGTTTCCAGTCATTCTGACCCCTCTCTTCTTGACTCCCAACTTGAGAAATCTGATTCCTCCCTACTTTTGGTATCATTTACTTTGTCCTGTGTCCTTGGTGATCCTAGGAATCTGATAGATACAGCCACAGCTTCCTCCATGATGTTGCTGAGTGCAAAGTGTGCCTGACTTCTCTTTTGGCGGGTATCGCAGGGCAGGGCTTTCACTCCCTGAATAGCCACTGGTGGCCTTCCTTGGGAGATGTAGAGAAAATCTGGGATTCAGGGAGAGCTTGCCAATTGGCTACAAAGTTGGCTTGACATTAGGAGACAGAAGCTGGTGGTGGAATGTTGTTTTTTTCAGACTGGAAGCCTGCAGCAGGTGGTGTTCTGCAGGGATCGGTGTGGGTCCATTGTTGTTTGTCATTCATATAAATGATTTGGATGAGAATATAGGAAGAAATGCTAGTAATTTCGTGGATGACACCACAACTGATGGTATAGTCGCCATGAGGAAAGTTATCTAAGATTGCAAAAGGATTTTGATCAATTTGACCAATAGGACAAGGAGTGCAGATGGACTTTAATTTAGATGAATATGAGGTGTTGCAATTTGGTAAGACAAGCAAGAGCAGGACTTGCACAGTAAATGTAGGGCTCTAAGGAGTGTTGCAGAACAGAGAGACCTTGTGATTGAGGTACATAGTTCATTAAAAGTTGTGTCACAGCTCAACACAGCTAGACAGAAGCTGTTTGGAATGCTTGCCTTAATTTCTCAGACTGTGGAGTTTAGGAGTTGGGATACAGGATGTTGCTGAGGCCACTTTTAGAGTACTGTGTATACCTCTGGTCGCCCTGCTATAGGAAGAATATTATTCAATTAGAAAAGATGCAGAAAATATTTACAAATTTGTTACCAGGATTGGAGGGTTTGAGTAATAAGGAGAGACTGGATAAACTGGGACTTTTTTCACTGGAGCATAGGTTGTTGAGGGATGACCTTATAGAGGTTTATAAAATCATGAGGGGCAGAGATAAGGTGAAAACAAGGTGTTCTTTTCCCCTGAGGTGAAGGGATTCAAAACTAGAGGGGGTAATTCTAAGGTGACAGGAGAAAGATTTGAAAGGGACCTGAGGGGTGACTTTTTCACACAAATATCACATAGAGGGTGGTTCATATGTGGAATGAACTGCAAGAGGAAGCGGTAGATGCATGTGCAGTTACAATATTTAAGAGACATTTGGAATGGAAAAGGTTTAGAAGGATATGGGCCAGACAAATGGGATTAATTTAGTTTGAGAATCTTGGTTGGCATGGGTGAGTTGGACTGAAGGGTCTGTTTCTGCACTGTATGATGCTATGACTCCATGGGCTTTGTAGCCAGGACTCAAGATCCCCAACATTTCAATAAGATTTTGGCCCATAATTGGCACAATTAATCTTTTTTAATCACATGCTAGATATCAGTTTGAAATCCAGGTTCATATGGTCCAATTGCAAAATATTAAAGCACCACAGCTTTAAAAATGATAAAATATTTATTAATATGAAGATTTTATATTTTCAATTTAGATAAGGAGCCAATAGTATTCATAAAACATTCTCATGAAATAAATTTTGTTTCCTAAGTGATATAACCAATTACCAATTTTTTGGCCTGAAGTCTGACACCAAAATTCATGGTACAGCATGGAATGTGCATGGAGGAATATGTCTGATATTTGTCTAGAGCAGACCTTTTGATGGTGAATGCCACAAAAAGTTATTGAAGATGTATAGCTTACTGGCAATCTTTCTGGATGTTACAGAGATCATCCCCTCTCAACCCAAAAAAACAAATTGCTGTCATAACTTGCTCAAGTCAGCATTAAAGTTGCAACTTGGCTGATTAGCCTGACCTTTCACCTATTCCAAGATTGTTAAAGTAACTATGTAATTCGATATCAATGGAATGGTTACTCGTGTATGATTATTCCAATACTTTGGATGGAGATTTAACAAGGAGAGCAAGCTAATAAATTAAAAAAAAGAGTGCCAGGATTTATGCAGATGGTTAACTTCCAAATGTTATGTGTCACATTAACTATTGAGCGATTTTCTTTCTACTCTAACATTTTCAATAATGTAAATGTATTAAAGAATTTTACTTGTTGGGTGGGCATTGATTTTTATATTAGACACAGAACTCTGCTATGCTTGAGAAAAATAGCTGGCAGCTAGCAGTACAACTTTGTTCTACTGGCTTGCACTGATTAAAGCAAATATCTGTCTCAAACTGGTATCTCTTGCGCCTTGTTCTCCTGTGTTATGCAATGTCTGTCTCCTGTGTTGCAGCAGGATCCAATTCCTGAGCTTATCTGGATTATCCTGCATAAATATCTTTAAGCAATCAATCAAAAATTAAATACACAGTTAAGGAAGCAGTGGATAAAGTTTCAGTGCCTTTACTGAAGGTATCACTACACAGCATTTCAACTGAGAAGTGATAGTTACATGCTGACAAAAATTATTGGGGGGGTGGGGTGGGAAGGTTCATCATTGTAAAAGGGGTCCAATTGGTCCATCATCTCACTTCAGAAGCAATCTTTCTTAGTTGCACACCCTGGCTCTTTAAGCAATGCTTTGTTAGTTCCTTATCATCAAGTATCATCCAATTTCATTTTAAAATTATTTATGGAATGAGCTTCCACACTTTTTCAGTTAGAATGCTCTTGTTCTTTTGCCAATGATTTCAAAAACCTGGAGACTGCACAGATCTTAACTGATGGGTGACACCAGGCCCCATTTTTGAGAGCTTTTGCTGATAGGGAAAGGATGTTAGGGCACAGTTCACGTATCAATAAATTTGATCAGGGTCATTTGAATTCAGCGCTACATTCAAATAATCTTTGTCTTCACAAGGGCCTTAACTCGGAGTCACACAACTTTAGGGCAGCATCTGATTTACATCTTGGGTTGGTAGGCCCAACTTCATCCTACACTCTCCACCCTGGAGAAGAAATCAGGTCTGATGAGGCATTTTCTTCCAAAGCAGATACAGCAAGCTGGAATATTTTGTAGAATGCCAATCTATTAAACCTGTCAATGAGAGTTGAAAAAATCTTTCTTGCAGTAGCTGTTGTCATTGCATTATGGGACTGTTGCTCTACCATTAGTGTTTGGCTGATGTCCACAGCTTATAATCATTGCAGCAAAGGATATGGGAGTAGGAACTTCTAAGTTCATAGTTTAATTGACCAAAAGATATTATAAAAGGATTTGCTGCATTTGACAGGTGATGAGATGTAAGCAGTGAGGGCCTAAAAATTAGGGAAACAACTTTGATGAAGTCCCAGAGAATGAAACTGTGCACTTTAAACAGCCCACCTCCACCAACAGCAACCCCTGTGGCAATTTCTGATGTGTGTCTAGGATCAGCAGACCCAATTATACCCCTCACCTGCCACCTATGTGTCACAACCAGGACTGGTGAGAATCTTTCTCTCAAGGCAGGTGTGACAAACTGGGAGCATTCTTGAATTGTGCTACTTGTCACAGGACCAAAATTCTGCTCTTAAATTTGTGATGTCTGACTATTGATCCATTTGCCAGTGGGTATACTGTTCCTCTATCTCCTCCATCAATGCTTCTTTCAACTTTGAAGTCCTTGATTTCATTATCTCTTAAACTTCTCTGTACCAAGGAGAATAATCCAAACATGTTGTGCACAATTTTAAGCTCCAGGAAAGATGGTCAGAGAAAACATAAAGGAAGGAAAGTTTTGCAGAGAGGGTTTATCGGATTGTTATCAGGACTGATAAACTAGAGTTATGAAGAGTTGGAAAAGTTAAGATTGCTAATATGGAACCTTTCATGCAACAATGGCCTGATAGGAACTTAGTCTGCAATATTCACCTCAGGAATAACGCTAGCCCAGCGGCTTTTGCCTGCAGGCTCTTTCTGTGCAGAGGTGTATTGATTTCCAGTCAACTAAAACCCGTGAGCTGGACGGGATGCCAGTTAGGAGTTGGCAGCTTACTGCTTAAATTCAACTGAAATGTGAATTTCAAAATGATCCAGGTTTCCCAACTAATGACTTGGTGCTCATTGAGGACAAAATTAAAAATAATCTTTCAACACTCCTGATAATTCATCATTTCCCATTTGAGTAAATTCAGTATTCAAATCCTGGTTTAGGCATGAATCCATGATTCAAACATTATGCCTGACTATTAGGTGAATTTACAGCTTATAATTTTCAACTATCCCACCTGTCTCTAAGCTAACCTTTCACCCTCAATAAACTTGACTTGATCCAAATCTCCAATGTCGATATCTCAGCATGCTGTAGGTCCACCTACCCGTCACCACATGTGCTTGTTAACTTGTTTTTTGCTTCAGCAGCGTATTTAATTTAAAATGTTCGAGCTGTGTATTGTCTACATGGGCTTTCACCTTCTTCGTTCTGCAATCTGTTCCAGCTCTACAACAGTTAAAGAACACTGCATTCCTGAAAATCTGATCTTTTACACATTCACCAATTACTTCACTCCACCCATTGGCAGCTGGGCATTCAGCAGTCAATGGATCATAAAATCAGAAGCAATCAGAGCAGGAATAAGCCATCTGGTCCAACGAGCCTGCTCCACTTAACAATGAGATCATGGCAGGTCTTTATATGGCCATTGCTCCACTTTTCTGCCTCTTTCTCATAATCCATAACTCTCTCATGAAACAGCTATCTAACACAGTATTGAACATATTCAATGACCCAATCTCCGCTGCTGTCTGCGGAAGTGCATTCCAAAGATGAATGACTCTCTGAGAGAAGAAATCTAGGTCCTGAGATTTTATTCTGGCCCTAAACCTCTGTACCTCTCCATCTCACATCTGCCCAGTTATAATCCTTACGGGCAGTGAAAAACCAAACTAACCACATTTATTATTTTATTCCAAAATTACTAAGTTACCTTTAAGATTTCACTTTTTGTAAATTTTATCTTCACACAAATCAGCTCAAATGCAAATTACGCCTGAATTAATAAGCAAATATGATAACATTTCAAATAAAAAGCTAACTTTGACACAAAATAGTTGATGCAAAAAATGCACACTTTGCACACTGGTATCCCCTCTTCAGCTGACAGTATGACAGTACTTAGCTACATGGTTCCACGATATGCTGTTTCCGAGGGTAGGTCAAGAGTCTGTTTGATGACAATTTCCATCTTTAAATTTAATCTCTGATATTATCATCAGCAATGTGGCCTTTCCCTGGGTTCATGACAGTGGTGTAGCTTTCCAAAGTTGCTTTTCAACCAACTATTTGGTTAATGGTCTGGTCACTTCTGGAAAAACACCCAGCATTTTAGTGTCTTGTAGCTATACAAACAAATTTCCAGATTTTAGACCATTTTAGCCAGACTCACATGATACTTCCAATAGCTCCTGGCACTTCCAGGGAGGCAGTGGGATACTCTTAATGTTCTGGGGACATGGATTCAAATCCCACCATAACAGCTGGTCACAATTCAATTAAAAATCTGGAGTAAAACTCTAGCCCAACAGTAACTGTGTGATCGCTGTTCCTCATTGAGAAAAAAAAATTAGTTTGCTAATATTCTCTAGGGAAGGAAATCTACTGTTTTTTTTATCTGGTCTATATATAACTCTGAATCCACTGCAACATGGTTGCTTCTTAACTTGCCTCTGGGCAATTTATGATCGGTAAATATTTTGGCCTAGCCTGAGATGCCGATAGCCTATAAATGGCCTTTAAAAAGTCATGCCAAATAGAACAGAGGAAGGGTCACTCGACCTGAAACGATAACTCTGATTTCTGTTCTGTCTTCCTTTTTCCTTAACTGGGAATTCTTCCAGTATTGTGTTAGATAGATGTCTTTCATTGCATACAGCCTTTTCCCACAACTCTGCTTTCACCCCTTCTGTGGTTGCAGAACTACAAGAGGATCCTCTGTATTCTCATCAACTAACTCAGCTGCCTCAGATATAGATAATATTCCTTCATTGTCGCCACATTCTGCACAATCACAAATTCCCTCATGTTCCATTTTAGTAATATGAAGGGATCGGTCCCATTAGGACACACTGATCTATTCCTCAATCCAGCCAAACATACTGGATATCTTTCTGTAAAAATACAGGAAATACAACACTTGCTTTTTCATCTCTCTGTCCTCAAACTCCAAAGCCCTGGATGTTACTTTGAGGTACAAGCATGATTAACATGGCCTTCTTTCAATTTATTTTTTGCTCACAATGCAACCTATTCTACACTGCTCTTCCCTTTCTGTTTTTATTTCATATTTCTATCCGTAGTACTTGTGTTTTTATAACACTAAATCTCAATAGAAATGAAATTGGCAGATGTACAATAGGAGACTAATGAGCGATCAGAGTCTCTATACAAAATGTTGCTTTTTTGAGCTTGTTAATTACTTTCTTCCACAGTATGTTCATCATACAGAATGCTAAGAATTATCTTCTCCTTACACAAATAATCAATTGTCTTTAAAGGAGAGGTAGTTCAAGTTCAAGCACAATGTACATTCCCACAGCACAGGATGAAAAATTCCAGAGCTACCTGAATGCTGAAAGTAGTAGAAATGGACATGAAACAGAAAACAATGTGCTTACGTTAGAAGTTACATGGATAATACAATTGCAACCCAGGCTGATTTTTAAAAAAATTATTCATGAGATGGGGCATTTATTGCCCATCCCTAGGTGCTCCTCAGAAGGTGATGGTGTGCTACTTTCTTGAACCACTGCAGTTCATTTGGGGTGGGTGGACTCACGTTGCCTTCGGGAGAGAGTTCCAGGATTTTGGCCTAGCAACATTTAAAGGAGCAACAATATAATTCCAATTCAGGGCGGTGAGTGGCTTGGAGAGAAACTCGCATGTGCTTGTATTCCCATGCCTCGTTTTCTTCTAGATGGTAATGATTGTGTGTTTGGAACACATAAGTTTTAGAGGGGAGTTGACATATTAAAGAAGAGAAATAAAGAGAGTATAATAAAAAGTGGACTGCAGCGGTCAAATTGGCAGCTGACTAAAACCTTCTCAAGGGCAATTAGGGACAGGCAATAAATGCTGGCCAGTCAGCAAAGCCCACATCTCAAAAATGAATTAAAAAAAAGAGACTGGCAATTTAAAATAAAAGGAAATTCAACAATCTTCTTTCGGCATTGGAGCTGATTACAGAAAAGAAAAATATGATTTCTACATGGTAGAAAGGACATGGCTGACATATTAAATTAATGCTTTGCATCTCTCTGTTGAAAACAAAAAGGACTTGTATTTTCATAGAATTTTAATGTTTAATAAAATTTGAATTACAAATCACTGTTTCTTTTCAATGTAGGATGCATTAGTTGTTTATAAGGAAGCAATACAGAAGATGCCAAAACAGTTTGCACCACAGAGCTTATACAACATGATGGGTGAGTGTACCAACACATGTCTTGCAATCACACTGCCACATGTAAAGAAGTGTGTTTGTGTTTTATAAGGGTATGTTTGGCCCAATGGGTCTGTAATAATGTCATCTTTTTAATCAAATACTGTAAAGCAGCTCTTCTGAATTAACTAGCCCAGTAATTATATATCATCTTGTGGAACTGGCTCCAGTCAAAAGCTTCATATAAACACTAAGCTGATGAATCTTTCAATCAAAATTAAGCTCAAAGTCAAAAGTTAGGTAATTTAAAAAATGATAGTGTAGTGTACAACATATGATGCTTATTAAGTGAAAATTAATTCTTGTTATATTAGTCAAAGTACCACATTAAAAGTGCTTGTTAAACAGAAACTTAAGTTGATCCTGTGTTGGAGACATGTGGTGGTACAAGTACCACTGCAGAGACATTATTGCTTGTTCAGAGTTGCAATCTACAAATGTGCTTATTACAGTCGAAAGATGAGTCAAAGTATATTGTAAACTTATTATCATGTCACTGAGCTTATATTATTGTACCATAATGTGTTACCTTAAGCTATTCAATTTTGTTTGAGTAGGGATAAACAAAAAACTAATAATAGTAAGATGTTAAATTTGCTATTGTGACGAATATCTCCCTAATCAAGCTTAGACAAAATACTAAATTATGAATACTCTATAGGATTGAAAATATAGTATGAGCATCTCCAATACTTAAAAACAAACGTTATGGGCTGGATTTTCTGAGGAGTAGCAATCTCTTACGGATTGCCAATCCAGCCCTTCTTTTTAACAAAAGAAGAGAGCTCTGCATTTCTGAAAATAGATTCCACTCAATGTTCCATCAGAAATATGCAACTGTACTTCCATTCTGAGAGATGTTCCATAATGCAGAACTCTCAATGAAGGCAGAGGAAGGGTGATCAGGCAGGGTCTGGCAGCAAGTGGATCGAGTTAGTGGTTGTGAGGGGGAGAAGTGGGAGGTGTCAGGGGTTAGTTCCGATATCAGGTGTAGGGGGGAGGTTCAGGTATTGATCAGGGCAGGGGTGTTAGCTTCCTGAGTTGAGTCTTGGGTCCTATGTCAGGTCTTGGGGTGGGGTAACTTGGCGGCTGGTGTGTTGGGTCCCCAGGTATTATCCAGTCAGGGTCTGGGGTCTGTAAATGGTTTTGGGGAGGTGTAGATGGGCATGTACTAGGAGGTGCAATATGAAGACAATTAAATACTTATTCTGGAGTTAGACTACTCATTTAATAGTGCAACATTTCTTCAACAACTATTTCACTGAATTTCATTGGAACCCTCCAAAATCTCCAATTTAATTCAAAATACTTGGAGAGTTCCAGGCTTTGAGGAATTACCCAGAGAAAAATTCAAATTCCTGGGCAATTCCTTCAGAGTCTGCTACGATGAAGGATTCTACAAGTTCTCCATACGCACCTCCCATATGCACTAGAATAATGACAGTCTGGCCAATGGAAAATCCGAGCTAATATGCCTGTAGATCTTAACTTGGAACCATTCCTTAAATATCCATTTCTATTGTCTCTCTGCTCAGGGTTACATTGTTTCCTCAGGAATGTGATGTTAGATTAATGCTATTTTTCTGAGGATGCTGGCCTCCTACCTGTTACAATATATTATTCTTTGGGTTGAATAATGTTTTGGAGGAGTACTGTTGCTGGTGACATGCTTCATTTCTATTTCCAGTCAGCACGGTTGAATTCCAAAAGGTCATTACTCAAACTGGACATCAAAGTACTGTATGCTGGGCTTCTCTGTTGTGTGGAATCTGTCCATTTGTTAACTTGTCATATTATAACGAAGCACAGGAGTTGGACATATTTAAACAATTTTCCTTGGTATTCTTGCGCTATGAGAGAGTATCATTAAAGATACATATCGTTGTGAGCTTTGACCTTCATCTGTACCCACAGGTGAAGCATACATGAGACTGAACAAACTGACGGAGGCTGAGTACTGGTACCTGGAGTCCCTGCATTCCAAGCCTGATCATATCCCTGCCCATCTCACGTATGGAAAGCTTTTGGCACTCACTGTGAGTTCATTGTATTATCTTTTTCATGCTCTTTACACAACTCGTATTACACAAGTGGTCCCTTGTGAAATCGTGCATTCACGAAAGCAAGTCATTAGATCTTAGCACTTACCTTCATAATTATTTAAACTTTTCGCACTTTCAGCACGTTTTTTAACTTGAAAGATGTTCAATATGCTTCTCAAGCAAATTTGATCAATACAAGACCATATTTTTTTCTGACATGTTATAATTATTGTTTTAATTTATTGAACATAATTTGTTGAATAGCAATATGTCTGATTTGTAATGTTGTTACAAAAAGTAATTATTATGACCAGCATTTTCCCTATGTTTAATGCAGCAGGCACATTTGGGTGCTAGCTGTATTGACTTTAAGATTATGCTGACAGACATTGAAGGAAATTGGTGCACTCAGTTTGTAAGTCCCACTTCATCAGATTTACAAAAATAATGTATGAACCTTCTGTGATGCTAATGTGCTTTGCCCATCTGACAGTTGTACCCTATTACCAGGGCAAGTCACTTTGGAATTACTTCAGTTGATTTGATTACTAAACTCCACTGGGAATGTAAGTGTTAGACTTTTGTAAATAGATACAACAATTTCAATGTGCTTCAGTTTCAACAGCAACATGACACTCTTGCTGTTATATTAAAATTAGTTGTATTCTGCTTCTTATGCTGCATTTCACATGACTGGTGATTGATCTTTTTAAGTATTTTTATGCCAGCAGCTCAGATTTCCCAATTTGTTTGAGAAACAAAATCTCCTCGGGTTTTGGGAATGCTCATAATTCTTGTAAGTGCAATTGCTCTTTCCAGATATGGGAATAGATTTTTGCAGCAAACAGGTATTTTCATTGTTTATTTTATTTTTGTTTTCTACCTCTTTTATATTCTGTATTTATTTGGCACCAACGCCTGCCAGAATATTTCCTTTATTGACTTGGATTATGTCAGGACTGGGTGCCTAATCATATTCTTCAAATGTAATTGAACAATGAAGTGATTATCTGAAGCTTTCCAACTTGAATACTCTTCATATTTGTGTGTTTGACACACTGTTTCACTTCACTTTCTGGAGACACTATTTTTGTGAAACCTCTGTTCAATTTGCATATCTCCTAGACTCATGTCAACATTAAATCATGATTAGTCAGAGTAGCACACGATTAAAGGAACAAAATGAGCATGTCTGCTTTTCCTCTACAGCTATATTGAATAACTCATTTTCATGAGGCAATATACCCAGTAAAACACTGAAAATAGTAAAATCTTGTTCCAACAGTGGTAGACAAATTGATGTAACATTCAATGATGGGATCTTGAATCTATGTATATAAATAGATGTTCATGTACTCTGCTATGTGATATCAGTCCACTTGCTGAAGAAATCTTATCCAGAAAATAACAAGATCTTTCTTTTGTTTGAGGGATAACGGTTGTTAGGGCTATAGAAGGAATATGTACTGCAAATTGTGCTGTAGAATCTTTTGCATCCACCTGAGAGGGCACACACACTTTCTCATCTGAAAGTCAGGTTGACAAAATGTTAAATGGCTTCTGCTACAACAATGAGTAATAACCATGTTGCTGGTATCAGCAATCCAGAGATATGACTTCATTGCTTTGTTTATTAATTTGCTTTGGATCCAAGTCATTCCAGACTTCAATTCACTATTTCCTGTGAAAACTACACATACATTAAAAGCCACATGTTCCCTTATTACACTGATATATATCAGTAAGAGGAGGATGCATGTTTTAATTGGTGTTTGATTAGTTACCCACTTAAATTAATTAGGACTGAGCTGCAAAATAACAACATTAGGCATTGCAATTCATTGCAGCATCCTGGGCATAGAAGACACAAAATTGTTTTAAATGAAGTCAATCTCACTTGAATCTTGAACACAAATCTGCAGGTGTGGATGACAAGAATTTGTCACTAAAATTGAAATGTCAGTTTGTATATATCATACTGCTACAGTGAGGCACAATGGGATGAGGACTTCTTTTTGCTGATATAGGAGTGGACCTTATTGCATGTACTATTGCAACATATTTCCATCATATAACAAGAATTTCTTTTGATCTAGAAACTACTATTTTTCAATTTTCCGTTTTTCACATTTTGCTTATATTCTAAATAGAATTAATGTTGATTGTTTTATCAGACAAAATGTGCTTGGGCTTACCAGTCAGTCAAATTCTACCTAATACTGATTTATGATTGTACATGCCGATTGTATAGTTTAGTCTGTTTATAGCTCTGCCATGTAAAATAAATGACAATGTGTGCTGGGCAAATCTATCAATTTGATGCAGTGAAACTTATGTAAATGCACAACATTTAAACAAATGGAAAGTTGGGCAGTATTACGCAAATGTTTACATTACAGATCATTTTACCATGCAATAATTAATGATCTCAACTTTACTATAATTAACATTGTTAAGGAAACAGCATTTCATTTGCAATTGAAGTGACTAAGCATGTGGTTTTCATATGGATCTTTCTGCCTCTGTCTTTCCTCTACTGTTTATCTTGTTTATCTGTGTTTCTGCCTGTATGAGAATTGCACACTGACTGGCTTACTTTCACTCCTTGAGTAATGGGAGATCTGGATGAATAATTGTCTCTTTTGGCTGGCTGGGTTTTCCTTGAAATTTTAGCCGACATATAAAATATCTTGAAGCAAACAATAACACTACAGCAGCTTTACTATTGCTCTAGAAGTTTGTCAAACTAATTTTGTGAAGAAAATACTCCTATACGAATAAACTATCCTTTAAGAAAATTCTTCAATGTTTGCAGCTCACCGTTTATAAACTATATTCTTTTGTTTCTTTGTAACATATTCCTCCATTTCACACACAATATCCTGAACTAAAAAAAAACAACGCTTACTTCCCAAGCATCTTGAGTTGGTTAGATGACAGTGACAACCGTGGACTAAGCCTCCTGTTTCATTTCCTTTGAGGCAACCATCCAACCTAAATTGACAGGATGATCAGAATTCATGCTGTGCAAGGAATTGTGAAGCATGTTGATTCTTCAAGATGTGGAACAGCATGGAAAATGAACTTTCTGTAAACTTTTCCCATTGATATTCATTTGACCATTTAATGGTTATAAGTTATACCATTAATATTCATTTTACTGTGTAACTGTTATAAGTTATACCATTGATATTCATTTTACTGTGTAATGGTTATAAGTGTCCTCATTCGGAAGGTTGTATCCTCAACCTGCTAGTTACAGTGAGACGTTGGAATTCGACAATTGAGACACATAGGTTTGAGCGCGCATGTTTCAGAATTTTATTTAAAATATTATCAGTACTGGACAAATTCTGTTTAAGGCATGATTAACACATAAACGACATTTATCAACTACTGATATATTTTGTACAGATTGATGTTGAAATGACAACATATGATACCTGTCTATTTGTTGCAGCAGAGAAGATTGAGGGTATGGGGGGTGTACATGATTGAGATGTATAAATTTGAGGGGCATTGACAGGAAGGAACTTTTCCCCTCGATGGAAGGAGCAATGAAGAAGAGGAATTGGTTTAAGGAGAGCGGCAGGAAGTTCAGAGGGAATGTGAGGAAAACATTTTCATTCAGAGGGTGGTGGGAACTTACTGCCAGTATAGGTGGTAGAGACAGAAACCCTCATAACATTTAAGAAGTATTTAGATGCCAAGACAGAAGGTTATGGTCCAACTGCTGGAAAATGGGATTAGAATAGTTAGCCAGTTGTTTTTGACTACAGCAGACTCAATGGGCAGAATGGTGTTTTTTTTGGTGCTGTAGAGCACTATGGCTGTATATTACATAAGATATTATTTAACCATTCATAAATTAACAAAATTGGTATTCTCTCATAATATGAGTTTAGAATCTGCTCATTTCATGCAATGAAATAATTTTGTCAGAATTTTTGCTTTGCTGATCCACAACTTAAGGTGAAAACTATGAGATATTAAAGCCTTTTCTCAATTAAGATTTGTTTGTTAATTCACAGGGGCGTAAGGAAGAAGCTGAAAAGTATTTCTTGCGATCTATCCAGCTTGATCCCACAAAAGGAAACTGCTATATGCATTATGGTGAGTTAACTTTTATTTAAAGTGTTTAACTTGGACCTAGCTTTAGAACAAATCTTGTATAACATGACACATTATCATAGAATGTCACAAACCATTTCACAATTAACTTGTAGTGTAGGGGCTAATTTTTCTTTGTAACAATAACTCCTGCGCAACACAGTTCCACAAACAACAGTAAATGAACAGTCAGTGTGTGTTAGTTGTGTTGATTGAAGAATAAATTAAAGGGACCTGGATTTATAATACTGACATTGAATGACCATACTTTCTCAATTTGTGTTTCTTCACTTTCAGCTAAAAGCCACGAAGTAGTGGAAGTTTGATTTTTTTTGCAGATCATCCATTTCCTCTTTACTCTGTGCAGCTGATCTTAAGAACCCATGCCCTGAGACTCATTTCTGTTCTCATCACCCTTTTTGAGGCTCCATCTTCTAACCCATACAGCACAATGCTCCACACAGGATATCGTGCAAGTTCCTTTTTCAAGTCTTCCATTCTTCTGTTGACCAGTTGTAGAATGGAAGGTTGCTTGCCTTCTGTAGATGTCAGTACTGCCATTCCCGTTTGTGGTCAATTTTGATCCCAGACATTTAAATCAATCTACATGAATGGCTCCAAGATGTCCAAAAGAAATTTACAGCCAAATCTCTGTCCACATCGAACCATTCCTAATTAGTTATTTAATCATTGCTTTTATTAAATGAGTTAACCAATCACATTTAACACCATCACTGAAAGTTTTATTTTCTAATTACCAGTAACTGTAATCAGGAAATAATTCTTCCTTGAGGTGTGCTACATTTCTCTTTACATCCTCCAGTCCTGTAATCAAATCCAAAATAAAGAGCCCATTTATATCTGCATTAGCTATATTAAATATTTTTTAGGATTACATCATTGTTCTGGTCAATTATATCCCTGCCGTGAAAGATAAATTGAACTCTTAGTCTTTTTTCATTACTAAGATATCTCAATGTCTCAATGTCCCTTGTTTATTTTTGAAACTTCTTAATTGTATTGATACCCATTCTGGGTTATTGGGCAGAACTATGCTCAAAGGCCTGTATAGGAGTACCAGCCTCCCCCATTTCCTCTGGCAGCTCATTCCACACACGCACCATCTTCTGCATGAAAAATTTTGCACTTGAGATGAAATCCAAAACTTAAGGCTTGTACATTGATTCTGATTTATGGATTTGAAGGAAAGTGTTTGGAAATGAAAATATACATGCTTATAAAGTGTGGAATTGGCATGGGCGTGAACAATGGCAAAGAAATTGGGAAAATATGGCAAGAATGGAAAAATCAGATTATTGATGTTGAGAAAACAAAATTATATTTTTCCATTTAGGATTTAAGCAATAAGTTCAGGATTAGTGAGTTTTGAGAAGATTTGTAACTCAGGTTGAGGTTCTGGATGTAAGTTTGCTTGCTGAGCTGGAAGGTTCATTTTCAGATGTTTCATCACCATACTATATAACATCATCAGTGAGCTTCTGGTGAAGCACTGATGGTATGGCCTGCTTTTTATTTATGTGTTTAGCTTTCCTTGGGTTGGTGATGTCATTTCCTGTGGTGATGTAATTTCTGGTGGTGATATCATTTCCGGTTCTTTTTCTCAGGGGGTGATAAATGGAATCCAAGTCAATGGTTTGTTGATAGAGTTCCAGTTGGAGTACCATGCTTCTAGGAATTCTCATGCATGTCTCTGTTTGGCTTGTCCTAGGTTCAGGATCTTGCTAACACGCAGCAACTACCTTGTTTCCATGCATTTGCATCTCATTATTACATGCCTCACTTCTACGAGCTCCCAGTTGTCCTCTCCTTACTCAAGAAACTAGATTGTGCCTATTCCTGACATGAAATTTGGAAAGTTTACTGGATGGCAGAAGCTCAGCACTTGCTTCTCTGAACATTCAGACAAATCTGTCTTCACACAATCTCTTTTCATGCTTCATGAACAATGCCATCCGCCATCTGCATAGAATCCCTACAGTGTGGGAGGAGGCCATTCAGCCCATTGAGTCCACAGCGACCCGCCAAAGTGCATCCCACCCAAACCAACTCCATTCCTGTAAATCTGCATTTCCTTTGGCTAATGCACCTAACCTCCACAACCCTGGGCACTATAGACAATTTAATGTGGCCAATCCACCTAACCTACACATCCTTTGACTGTGGGAGAAGGCCAGAGCACCTAGAGGAAGCGAACACAGACATAGGGAGAAGTGCAAACTCTGCACAAACAGTCACCCGAATCGAACCTAGGTCCCTGACACTGTGAGGCAGCAATGTTAACCACTGAGCCACCAGCCACAATTTGTGGAGTCATGTGACAGGAGAGGATTGAGTGCCCACTGTTGCCATGTGTTTAAAACATGCATGCCACAAATGCTGTAATAAAGCCCATCTCCGCATTACTTCAGGTGTGGCAAGCCTGGAACTTCCCCTCACACTGAGGTGTTCCAGTGTTTTCCCAATGAAAAGATCAATCCTCACAAGTTGGCATCAGCAAACTACCAGTCTCAGCAACCCACTAGGCTGTTTTCAGGCCAAGTCATAAAACACTTCAGACCTTCAGGATATCACTTATGACTTGCATACTTCTGCCAAATCACTTTGGCTGCAGGGACATGCATGTATCACATGCTTCTGCACAGGACACATAGAGTCATAGAGATGGACAGCATGCCGACCAGATATCCTAAGCTAATCTAGCCCCATTTGTCAGCACTTGGCCCATATCCCTCTAACTCCTTCCTATTCATATACCCATCCAGATACCTTTTAAATGTTGTAATTGTACCAGCCTCTCCCATTTCCTCTGGCAGCTCATTCCACACACGCACCATCTTCTGCATGAAAAAGTTGCTCCTCAGGACTCTTCTAAATTTTTCCCCTCTCACCTGAAACCTACGCCCTCCAGTTCTGGATTCCACCCTCCCCTGCCCTCCTCCAGGGAAAAGATCTTGTCTATTTACCCTATCCATGCCACTCAAGATTTTATAAACCTCTATAAGGTCAGTCCTCAGTGTCCGATGCTCATCTCATGTCTTTAGCTTACTTTCCTAGCAGTTGCTCACTTTGCATTTGCTTAGAGGCTGTCAACCTCGAGATGGCATTTTTTTTTTAACTGCATAAAGGCTATTCAGTGCTATCTTCTAGGCTATCAGCCTGTGTGGCCTGCATTGCTTTTTAGCACAAAGGGAAAAGCAGACAACTTATCACAGTTTGAAGCACGAAGTAATCATATGGCTGAACAAATAACATTATGACAACAGGTAAAATCAATGTCACAATAACAGTATATGCCAGCAACTTATGTGGTAAACACACTGCATTGGCATCAATCAAATGACCATATCTGAACATCAAAGCTACCAGTCTTTAGTGGGGTTAAAGGTGACTATGATATGACAGGGGTATCACCACAGTCATGGGGCTCATCCAATTCAATGTAAGTTCACAGTCAGTCCTGAAGGTCAAGTGCAACTAATTTAAGAATTGCAGGGTACATCCGTCAGTGCCATGGAGTCATCAGCCAATTTTCCTTACAATGAGACTTAGGGAAAAGCTAAGTTTAATGACATTTGATAGAAGAGCAGTTAGCAGGAGGGGTGATGTGATGTTCTAGTGAATGGGTAGGAAGCACAGCCAACAGAAAGGAATCATCGTTTTGGAGAATGAGATGATTGAGTGAAAATGATGGGAGTTCATAAGCCTTGGTGAACTGAGTATGCAGTGGCAGAGTTAGAGTGAATGACTGGTGGCCATATGAGTGTGAAGTAACAGAGAATATGGAGCACTTATCTTTGTGGAGTGCAGAAGATCATTGCTGATTGATCTGCACTTTACACTGCTGGGCATTGTGTCTCACTTGGAAGGCTGCACTGACCAGTCTGCTATCTCATCGAGGCTAGCTAAGTCTGGTTGCTTGGCTTCATTTGCTGGTCAGCAAGGAAAAGAATGACCCACCTCTCCACCACCCTGTCCATCAGCACCACTATGTCTTGAACTGCAAAGCAGAGAGTTAACTTACCTTTCTGGACCTTTTCCTTGGGAAAGCACTGGAACACGTCAAGGTGAGGGGAAGTTCCTGGATTGTAGCACCTGGAGTGACCTGCAGATGGGTATTGGTGGCATGCACATCTTAAATTCCTGGCAACAGTGAGCATTGTATCCTGTCCTGCTACATGATTCCACGAGATAGACACATTGTTTAATTAATGAGATGACAAACAGAAGACTGCATGAGGAAAGTCAATGTGAGCCATGACAGACTGGCCACCAGGAATCTCACTTGAGGAAACATTTTGCCAAAAATTGCACACATTCATCCCACGGTATTAAACAAAGATAATAAAATTCATCTTGTAATTTGGTGACATTATGCTTATATCTTTTAAAACTCATTCATGAAATGTGGATGTTGCTGGCAAGGTTAGTATTGATTTTTGAACCATAACTGAGATTAAGCAAGTGGTGATAAGTCATCTTTCTGAATTGCTATTCTCTTTGTGGTGCAGGTACAACAACTGTGTTGTTAGTCAGAAAGCTCCAGGATTTAACCCAGCAGGAATGAAATGACTGTGACCTATTTTATTTATTTATTGATGAGTCTGCTAAATGGAATGTTATGTTTAAAATTAAATTTCCAATTTCTTCATGATCAAAATTTGGAAGTTAGAATTTTGTATGTAAAATCTTCTTTATCCTTTCATGTATTATTGTTTGCAGTGTGAGTTACAATTTGGATTATATTTAGACATAGTTGGTCTTCTCAGAGACTATAAAATGAAAAGACCATAAGATATTGGAACAGGGATGGGCCATTGGCCCCTCGAGCATATTCCGTTACTGAGTAGCATCATGGTTGATCTGAAATTTCTTGTATCCTTTTCTGTCTTTTCCTCAGAACTTGATTCCATATCTGATCAAGAATTTATCTTTCTCTGCCTTAAATATGCACAAGGACTCTGGCCCCACAGCTCTCTGTTTGAGACAAAAAAACCCTGCAGATACTGGAATCCAAAATAGACAGGCAGGAGACAGGCAGCATTAGGAAGTGGAGAAGTTGATGTTTCAGGAATAACCCTTCTTCAGAACTGGGGATGGGTGTAAGGGGAGCTGCCGATATAGGGTGTGGCAGTGGCAGGGTGATGAAGTGGGATAGATGAACACAGGCAGGGGTTATGATGGGGTTAGTCAATGGGAGGAATGAATCTGGTTGGTGGCTGGGAGAGGTGGAAGGGAGGGGGAGGGGCTGGGAAGGGAGTCAGAGGATGGGAAGGGAGATTATTTGAAATTGGAGAAATTAATGTTGAGTCCTCCATGCTGTAGGCTGCCCAGGCAGAAGATGAGGTATTGCTCCTCCAATTTGTAGTGGTTCATTGTGGCAATGGAGGAGGCCAAGGATGGTCATGTCAGAAAGGGAGTCAGAAGGGGAATTAAAATGGACAGTGACTTGGAAGCCTAGTCGGATTCTGCGGGCCTGGCTGAGATGCTTGGTGAACCATTCCCTGAGTTTGCATTCAGTCTCCCTGATCTAGAGAAGACCACATTGGGAGCACCGGATGCAGTAAACTAGGTTGGAAGAGATGCAATTGAATCTATGTCTCACCTGGAAGGACTGTTTAGCACCCTGGGTGGAGGTGAGGGGAGTGGTGCACCAGCAGGTTTTGCATATTTTCTGGTTGCAGCGGAAGGTATCTGGAGGTTCGGGGAGGGGAGGGAGGGCGCTGGTAGGGAGAGTGGTGCAAACTAAGGACTGTTGAAGGGAACTTTCCTTGCGGAAGGCAGAGAGGGGTGGGGAGGGGAAGATGTTCTTGGTGGTGGGGTACAGCATGTGCCCTGTCAAGTTTTATATGTAACATGGGATTACATTGTTCTTATAGCAAATGCTCTTCACTATGTCCTAATTATGAAATGCAGTTCATTGCACTGCAGTGAGGTCAAGCCACTTTTGACTACTCTGTGTATCCATTAATAGTGAGGTCTGAATTGAAGTCATTTAAGCATTTTAAGTCATTAACGACGTATATTCTGAGATCCAGAATCCGATGTAAGATATAGCATGGTGGCTCAGTGGTTAGCACTGCTACCTTACAGTGCCAGGGACCTGTGTTTAATTTCATCCTTGGGTGACTGTATGGATATTGCACATTTCTCCCTGTGTTTGCATGTGTTTCCTCCCACAATCCAAAGATGTGCAGGTTAGGTGGATTGACCATGGTGTCCAGGGATGTGTAGGTTAGAGGGATTGACCATTGGAAATGCAGCGACTAGGTGGGACGATCAGTGTGGATTCAATGGGCTGAATGGCCTGCTTCCACACTGTAGGAATTCTATGAAAATAATAGTGACTTTCCTTTAAATTATATCAAAAATAATAAAGTATAACCAATTTAGTTTATTTTAGTACTTCAAAATAAATCAAATTGTAAAGATCACATTTGTGTTCATAAATTAGGTAGAGCTGAATTGAAGGACATTCAACATGCAACACATGGTTATAAATTCAGCTGAGAAATTCCAACTGAAGAACATATTTGTTCTAAAAGATTGTGATTTTCAAAAGAGCCTGATCACTGTTTAAATAGAAACTGGAATATCTATAAATTTTATTTTTTGTCTTTCCAACTGAATTTGAATTTTATTATAAACTAATTAGGCACAGCATGTTCCATAGGTGTTGCCACTGCCAGTTTGCTTTTCTGTTAATTCAATGTAACAGAGTGAATCTCATTCAAAATAACTGACAGCAGATTTAAAGCATAAGAGTGTACAAAAAACTCTCTCCTGCATTTTATCCACTAATCACACTGCCTCATGGCCTTGAAGTGACACTATCGACCATTAGAAGACACATTCTTAATGCATTTGTGTCATATTTTGATTTTTTCCATCTGAGATATTAATCCTATTCACGCTAAAATTGGTGACATAAGATTTTGGGTTTACTGAAATAATAGAGTGAAATATTTCACAACAACATCAGTTTTTAGGTTTTTTTGTTGCTATTTTATGTAATTGCACAGCCTGAATATTTTAAATGACCTGATATTATAAATAAGAAAAAATTTGGCGGAGATGGTGGCACAGTAATACAGTTGGAATGTTGACCTTGACAAGTATCGGCAAATGTTGTTAAAAACCCATCTGGACATTAATGTCCTTTAAGGAAGGAATTCTGCCGTCCATAATTGATCTGGGTTACTTGTGAGGCCCACAACAATGTGGTTAACTCTTAAGTTCCCTCCAACAATGATTTAAAAATCCAAACAATTTAAATACAATTAGGGAATAGATAACAAGTACCTACCTTGCCAGTGATGCCCATGTCTCATGAAAGGATAAAGTAAATAATTTCTATAGCACCTTTCATGAGACTGGTACATCTGAAAATACTATATAGACAAAATCATTCATCATTACTGTGATGTGAAAATGCAGTAGTCAATTTGTAAGCAGCAGGATTTTAGGTTTCAGTGGTGTTGGTTGAGATAAATGTTGTCCAGGATACCAAGGAGAATTCTCTTGCTTTCCTTCACAACTGTGCCATGGCATCCTTCAGGACCTCGTTCAGTTTAAAATGTATCTGAAAACCAACACTGCTGACAATGCAGCATTCCCATAACGTTGCACAGATTATGTCCCATCCCTAGAGTGGACTTGAACACACAGCCCTCTGTCTCAATGCAAGTGTACATTGAACCAAGGTTGGTGTCTCTCCGAATTTAGTGTTCGGAGGTCATTTTCAATCTCATATTAGTGGAAGTGAAATCAATTTAATAGCTTGATAAAAGCCAGATTTCATACATTAAAATTAAATACTGATCATTAGTTTTAAAAAAAACTCAAAAGCAACAGGGAGCTAAACATAAATAACTAAATTGTACTGTCCCAAATTTTGAGATCATTTTCAATATGTTTTTCTCTAAAGTTGTTAATCTTATGTTGAAATTTACTAATGCTATTGACATGGTAAAATTGTGGCAGACTTACATTTACTAGTCAGCCCAGAATTTTATACAGTGTTATTAACAAAACATTTCTGCACCTATTTAGTATGAATTTCTGTGCAGCATTTTTACTTCAAACAGCTTTTGTATACTGTTCAGGTGCTTAGGAGGTCTTCAGGGCTGTTACTAATTGTATTTTTTATATCCAAAAGAAAAGACACAAAACATTGCAAAACATTGTAAACAGCATTTTTCAGATTATTTGATTGCTTTTCTTAGACAGACAATTTTAATATTAAAATATTAGCCATCCTTTATGTAGTGGCTTCTCTGTTGTGTCAGAAAGCTGTGAAAGTGTACACTGCTGTTAAAACCCACTGTATTAAAATTAACTTTTTTCAAATGCTTTATGTGGAGAAAATAGCCTTAAGATTTGGAATCATGACAGCTGGCTTGGATTCCCTGGTTCTGTTTCTTGCCATCTTTTGACTAGTAAGTGGCAGATGGAGGTGTTGTTTCTTGCAAGCCAAATAGGAAGCCCCCAGGAAACCGTGGAGTACCAACATGGTCTTTGTTAGGTTATGGAAAGCTCTGACCCCAGATAGATAGACTGATGATTGAAAAGAAGTTGACACTGTTGATTCTAAGAGCCTTGCTCTGTTCCTAAAAAATACTTGCATTTTTATGTTTTCTCCCAGGTCAGTTTCTGTTAGAGGAATCTCGTCTAATGGAAGCTGCTCAGATGGCAGAGAGAGCAGCTGAACTGGACAGCACAGAATTTGATGTTGTCTTTAATGCAGCCCACATGCTCAGGTTAGTTTTTTCTTACTAATGGATTGCATCACGAAATACGTTTTGAATTAGCCTGTTGGACACTATGGATCCTGTTATCTGGCATAATTTGGAGGGAAAATAAGCTTTTTTTTCTAAAGAAGAAAGAATTAAGGGCTAATATTTCAATGTGGCAGACTTTCAAATTCATTTAAAAAAGCAGCAGCATCATGCAGTAACTCTGTATCCCTCTGTGCCTAATTTAACTTGGACGTCTTGTATGCTAAAGCATTTTTTAGAAAAACATACGTACTTGATCTATGTGACCTTGTATAGAGCTCTGAAGGGCAGGTTGTAGTAAGTGCTTTGCTGGCATGAAGTATTTGGAGAAAGGAAATGATACACTATATACTTTTACAGCTAGTCTGTCTTCTGATGAAGTTCACTTGTAAATGACCAGTGTAACTTTTTTTGCAATGTGTATAAGCTTTCACTGGGAGTCATAAGTGGAAGGGAAAAAAAGCACAATTGGAAACAATTGCATCCCTTACAAATATTGGCTTCATATGGAGAAAATCATTTCACAAATGACAATATGCAGGTAATCCAGAAAAGTGTGACCCATAATTTGAGTCAATTCTTTCTCCTGGGGCAACAGGCCAACATTAACTGCTGCATTAATTCTTGGTACAATTACATTTAGACTTTGAGGAATAAAAGGAATAACAATTTTTGCTAAAGTAAAATAAAGAATTGATCAGCATTTGACGGAGAAATGCAGGTTTACTTTTAAGCTTGTAACATTCATAATTGCTGCCTTGACCTGACTGGGGAAGTAACTTTTATGGAATACAATGTCAGATTTCACTTAGGTTTTCTTGTATATGTCTTCACTCATTGTATTAAATTCAAAAGAATGCACTAATCTTGGATAGTGTTCTGGAATAAACAAAAATAGTACACATCTCACCTGATTTAAAGGTCTCATCTGAGCTTAGTTAGCTAAACCTCACAAAAAGGCTTAGAATTAACAGGAGATTCAACAAGGAGAGACATTTTGCCTGTCTGAGGAGTCTAGAATTGAGGACCATTGTCTTAGGATATGGTGCAGAGGTTTATTAATCTTTGGAATTCTCAACACACAGGATCTTGGAGGCTCAGTTGATGAGAATATGCAAGGCTAAGATTGATAGAGTTTTTTTGGACACTAATTGGAGAATATGGGAATAGAACAGGAAAGTGAAAATAAGAGAGAAGAATAGCCATGATCTTATTGAATGACGAAGCAGGCTCGAGGGACCATTTGACTTCCTCCTGCTTTGATTTCTTATGCTACATGAAAACAGGCCTCAGCATGTAAAGCGGACACCTTGACTGTTGGCAGAATGGGTTCTGCATATGATGGAGATTAGAGTCAAGATTAGAGTGGTGCTGGAAAAGCACAACAGGTCAGACAGCATCCAAGGAGAAGGAAAATCGACTTTTCGGGCAAACGCCATTCATCAGGAAACTGCTTCGGATGCTGTCTGACCTGCTGTGCTTTTCCAGCACCACTCTAATCTTGACCTAATCATTGCTGAGCTGTATCTGGTTCAGGCGGCAAATGGCAAAACTCCACGCTTGGACATTCACCCCTTTTACACTCATTCACTTTGTACCTAATTTAAATAATTTATCATTATTACAATGCATAGTACACACAGATACTGTAGGATTTCATTCATTTTCACATTCAATCAAAGTTTAAAAAAGCTTAGAAGAATTAACACATTGCTTAGGCAGTTGTGAAAAGGAGTATGTTAACATTGATTTGATTTTCAGTTCCTGGGTGAAAGATTACAATTAATGGTAAATAGGTTAGTGCAAATAAGTGCAAATGAATAGCACACAAAAAATGTGCTTCACTTTAATTCCAATTTGAATAGAGTTAATTTTCCAATAGAATGTAACTTCAGATTCATAATTATTGTTCACTAAATGTTACATGGAAAGTGTTATAGTTGATAATTTAGCAGTATAACATAGAACAATATGACATTAAGAAGTAATCTTTTTCGCTTCTTGAATAATTGGCTAAATGCTCAGCTAAAGATTTATATTGTTATCATCAGCCACTTCTGTGAAAAATTCATGCTAAGGCCAACTGACCCCCTATCCAATCATTAATAATTCTACGCAATGAACTGAGGATGAGGCAATCAGAACAGTTTCTCATAGTCTCTGGAATACCACAACAAAGTCAGGATGTAAACGTGTTGAATTGATATCATCTTATAGAGGTGCCGGTGTCGGATTGGAGTGGACAAAGTCAGAAGCCACACAACATCAGGTTATAATCCAACAAGTTTATTTAAAATCACAAGCTTTTGGATTGCTGCTTCTGCGTCAGACGAAGTGCACTTGACTTCTGATTATATCATCTTAGACTGGAGAACTTATCATCAATATTATTGTGAGCATACTCTGCGCTTCATAAGTACAAATACATGTTAGCCTGAAGCTTAGGACTGTATCTTTATGTTTGCTGATGTTGAGGGAGATCAAGGAGAAATGATTATTTTCAGAAATTAAAATCATTTGACATGAATGTTAAAAGTATCAGAATTTGAAAATAAACTTGAGGTGAGATCATTCTGTGACTATTGTAAAAGTTTAGATTATAGCTGTAATGAAAACAGTATATCTTTGCTTTGAAGCTTCATTCATATGGCACAACATAGTTTTGGCTTCCATTTCAAAGTAAAATGGCACTAATTGGAGATCAAAGCCATGGGTAAGGATCAAGCCAAGTAAAAACGGTCTGAATGTGAGGCTTGAAGTCACATGTTTTTCTTGGCTTAATAAATTACTGCCCAAATTTCAAAGTGTTTTGCATTCTTATACTGGCATATTCACACATGTGCATCTTTGATTGGAGGTGACTTTTACAGAGATGAATCATTGCATGAATCTGGTCCATTGATAATGTATTTATTTTGCAGCAAAAATGTAACATATGTCAGCTAAGATTATAAAGTGCAGTTAACCTTGCTAAAAAGGATGTAATGTGTTATTTTTGTTCCCAGAATATGAACAAGCTTGACAAGGTGATATTTAAATTCATGACTACTTATCCTGAGATATTAAGGCTCAACTACATTGTAATGGAAGAGAAGACAGGGACTGTCAGTTTCTTGCTCTGATGGATATTAGTGAATAAGTTGGTTTTACTGCAAGCCAGTAACCTTTGCACTATTATTTTTGGTATAATCACAAAAATAAGCTAATTTGTGGAACTTAGGTTCATAACTTGCTTCAATGAGATTTGAACTTATAACCCAGTTTGCTTTCCAGTAACCACAATACTACTGTGTCTGCACTGATATTCTTTGCCCTCAAATTTGTCATCTGTTTAATTCCAACCTTGTTCTCCATATTCTTTAATATGTCTCTTTTTCAAACAACTATTAATTTCTCTTTTGCGCTCTGCTTCAGTGATGATTTTTGGCAGAGAATTTAACATTGTAAGATGCCTGCTGTGCAAATAAATTTGTTTTGTGATTATGTTACATTTGCTGTCTTTCAAAACGTTTTAGCTGAGCACTCAAAACCCTTCATCACTTTGAAAGACCTTTAACTAGTCAACCTCAAATTTCACAACACCAATGTTCAAAATGTTCGTCAAAGCAGGATGATAGTACATGCAAGTAAACAGACAAAGTGTGGTGAATGAGGCTGGTGAACTACAAGCATGGACAATAATGTGGGAATATGATGGCAGTGGCAAATCAGAGGTGGGGCTTAAAACAGTGATGACTGGGCACTTAAGTACAATGATTTATGCATTCAGTAAAGATATAGAATGAACAATGCGGCAATAATGCTTTGGAGATATATTGTTATATTGGAAAGAGAGAACGCCTTTGAGGGGCCAAGGGCAGAGTCCATTTGGTTGGAGTTGGGAAGACAAATTGGGGGCATTTTATAGGCCTTCAATTAGTGAGAGCGAGAGGGAGAGAGAAAGAAATCTATAGGGGATTCACAGATGTGCAATAACTGTAGACTGGTGGTACTGGAGTGTTTTAATCACCCAGATATTGATTGGAATTATGTTATAGGGTAAGGTAGGGGAGGGAAGGCTGGTGTGCTCAGAACTGTGCTCAGTAAAACTTTCTTGATCAGAATGCTGTCAGTCCAACTGGAAAGGAGGGATTGCTAGGTCTGGTGTTGGAAAGTGATGTGGCTCAATCTACCAACCATCTGTAAGGAAACTTTGGATAAGAGTGATCTTTGTAACATGCAAGTTCTGTTGGCAGTTACAAAGGCAAATGTAATGTTAGAATTCATTTCAAGAGGGCTAGAATACAGATATGGATGCTGAGTCTGTATGAAGCTCTGATCAGACTGCATTTGGAATCTTGTAAGCAGTTTTGGGCCCTGGATCTAAGGCAGAATGTGCTGGCATGGGAGGGTGTCCAGAGGAGGTTTACATGAATGATTCTGGGAATTAAGGGCTTGTCTTATGAGGAACAGTTGAGGACTCTGGGTCTGTACTTGATAGAATTCAGAAGAATGATGGGGGGATTCTCAGTGAAACTTACAGAATACTGAGAGGTCTGCATTGAGTGGACGTGGAGAAGATGTTTCTACAAGCAGGGGAGACTAGGACCCGAGGGTACAACATCAGAATGCAGGGATGACCCTTTAGAACTGAGATGAGGAGGAATTTCTTCAGCCTCATTCTACGCATATGTCTTATGGTCTTATCACTGTATATGAAACTTTAGATTGATAATAGAGATAAACAAGGAACAGTTAAATATAGAGTTTCTAAATTGGAAGAAGGCAAATCAAAGTGAAATGAGAAGGAACCTAAATTAAGTAAATGAGATTGATGAGAAAATCTGTAATGGATCAATCTGCGGTTTTTAAAGAGGAGATCCTTCAGGCTACGTGCATTCCAACAAGGGTAAAAGGCAAGGGAGCCACAAACAAGGCTTCTTAAATATGGTGAAACAGAAAAGGAGGGTGCAGCGAGCATGTCTTGTTGAGATTAGAGCCGTGTTGAATACCATTGATTGACAGTGGAAGGAAAGATAAAAATAAGACTGAAAAAGAGAGATTATGAGAACAGAATGACAGTAAAATTAAAAGGGAACCCAAAAGTCCTATTACAGCATGAAAATAGGAAGAATGTATTAAGAGATGTATTGTTCTACTGAGGACAAAAGAGACAAATATGTTTTCAGGGGCACAGAAAAGGGCCAGATTATTTAAACTTTTTTTTGTATTGGTATTTAATAAGGTAGACAATTTTGACAAAATATTAGTACAAGCAATGACAGTGCTGAATTGTGGAAAATGAAAGGAGAAGTTACTGGAAAGCTGGGTCTGCATACAGAAAGCCACCTCGTCTGGATGGCTGTGTCTCATTCTGCTAAAGGGGCTGGGATGGAAATAGCAGGAATGCTTGTCTTAATTTTTCAAGCTTCCTTACAGATTGGTCAGGCACCATTATACAAGAAAAGATGCAAGGACTGTCTTGACAACTACAGACCAATTAATTTATCAACAGTAGTGGACAAGACATTGAAATCTAGAAACAGGAAAGAATCTTCAGTCACATGGAGACATTTGAGTTAATTAACAAGAGCTAAATGGATTTGTAAAAGATAGATAATACTCAGATAATCTAAATGAATACTTGGGTGAAGTTACAGTGAAGGATATTTACGGTGGATGTTATCTGTCTGGATTTAGGAAAACATTCAACAAAGTACCAGTTAAAAGGCTGATTAACAAAATTGAAGCTTATAGAGTATGAGAGCCCGTATACAATTGGATAGGGGAAATTGGTTTAGATCAGAAAGTAGCATGTTGTCATAAATTGTTGTTTTTTTGAACTGATAGAGCAGTGTTGGCAGCGATGTTCCCTAAGGACCAGCATTTATTATCCATCCATAATTTCCCTTATTGTATTGCTCAGTCGGGAGCTGCTTGGGTTCATTGGGCTGAATAAACTTCTTCTCTGCCATAATTGGATCAATGATTCTTAGTTCTTGTACTACTTTTCATAACCATAAGATCCGATTCCAGTAAATCCATCATGAGTCAATGGCACACCTTTGCCAATGCTTTTCTATCTTTCTAAATGTGACTTATTGTGGCACAATTAAGGTCTGGTTTAAATTCAATGTCATTTTGCATCCAGTTGTAAACTAAGCATTTTGTTTTTCTTTCTTTTAATGGCCTTAAACATGTGTACTGCAAACGTTTAATGAACATTTCATGCATCTAGGTCACTCGGTTGTTTTTTTCTCCATTTAACATCGAATAAATATTACTTTCTGCGTCCTTACTTCCAAATTAATCAATTTATACTTTGCTATGCTGAAATATTACCTACCTGTCTATCCTGCCTGTGGTTTTTTACCAGTTTCCCTATGTCCCCTACACTCTTCTGACACAGCCCCAATTTCAGCAAATTGCAACATTATTCCTGCAATCCTTTGCTCTACTTCACTGCATACATACTGAAAGGCATAACTCTAAAACTGACACTTTTTGTTGACCACTCAGAACATATTTTCATTCTAATAAACTTTCTTGTGCCACTTGTTGCTGCTTTCTCCCCACCAATCATCGTTTTTTGGACAACCAATGTGTTAGTTGGTAATTACAGCATCACGGTGGCTCAATGTTTAGCACTGCTGCCTCACAGCACCAGGGACCAGGCTTTGATTCCAGTTCAAAGTTGCTGTGGTTCTGTTCGTCGAGCTGGAAGTTTTTGTTGCAAACGTTTCGTCCCCTGGCTAGGCAACATCATCAGTGCTTCGGAGCCTCCTGCGAAGCGCTTCTTTGATGTTTCCTCCGGTGTTTATAGTGGTCTGTCCCTGCCGCTTCCGGTTGTTAGTTTCAGCTGTCCGCTGTAGTGGTTGGTATATTGGGTCCAGGTCGCTGTGTTTGTTGATGGAGTTTGTGGATGAATGCCATGCCTCTAGGAATTCCCTGGCTGTTCTCTGTCTGGTTTGCCCTATGATAGTAGTGTTGTCCCAGTCGAATTCATGTTGCTTGTTGTCTGTGTGTGTGGCTACTAAGGATAGCTGGTCGTGTTGTTTCGTGGCTAGTTGATGTTCATGTATGCGGATTGTTAGCTGTCTTCTTGTTTGTCCTATATAGTGTTTAGTGCAGTCCTTGCATGGTATTTTGTACACTACATTCGTCTTGCTCATGTTGGGTATCATGTTGGGTTTGATTCCAGTCTCAGGAGACTGTGTGATATTTTCACATTTTCCCCATGTCTGCGTGGGTTTCCTCTGGGTGCTCCAGTTTCCTCCCGCAGTCCAAAGATGGCAGATTAGGTGGATTGGCCACGCTAAATTGTCCATAGTGTCCAGAGATGAGCAGGCTAGATGGGTTAGCCAACAGAAATGCAGGAATGGGGTGGATCTAGGTAGGATGTTCTTCACAGGGTTGGTGTAGGCTGAATGGCCTGCTTCTAGCTGGAGGGATTCCATGAGGTAATGTTTCTGTTGGTAAGTTTCACTTTTTAAAACATCTCTGCTGAAGTAACAAGGTAAATGTTCAATTTGTCAGCTGGCTGTAAAATTGGCTCACAGAACAACTGCCCACTATAGGAACAAACTGATTTTCTTCTCTAGTTTTATGCCTGAGCAGTAAATTGTGAGTTCAGTAGCAGAATTTACTCAGTTGATAAAACTTTATTGTAAATATTTTAGTTGTATTTTCTTCTCTAAATGATCATTAATTATTTGCTATATTTCATCAGGCCAGCAAAAGACCTTGATCATAGGGTCTGAACTGTTAATAGCTCTCAATTGGGTATATTAAAGCCAGAAATAAAACATTAATCTACTTTATTGTTCCAATAGATCTCTATTTGGCATCTAATATTATGAATAATAATATTGTTTCTCATATGGGACCTTTTCTTGGAACTGGAGTAACTGGCTAGTGTTGAAAGATTTTCTTCCTTTGCTGTTCATCGATGTTCAATTTCTCGATGAAACAGTAACAGAGACATTCAAAACTTTTGGCAGGAAACTGTTTGTGAGGTGAATGAGCACTATGACGCAAAGCACCTTTAAACTTAATTATTTTCTTAATTTGTTTCTAAGAATTCTGTGAAATGCTGGAGAATTATGGAAATATATTTGGAGGGCATGACAAATGATGCTCGTCTTCTACCCTTCCTGCCAACTACGAAACACAATCTCCAACTTCAACTCATCAAACATAGTGGTGCCATAAATGTGGTCAAATGTTTAAACAAAGCTGTGAAACAATCTGATAATATTCTCAGTAGGGCAGCGCATACTTTTTTACAAAAACATTATGGTGTAAGTTACTTAGCCCAGGAAGGGTTCTATAGGTCCTAAATTGATGAGTCTTATTATCAGACTGATAAGAGGCCTGCTAAATTTGGATTTGAAGTGAGAGAAAGATCAATCAAGGTTCCAACTCCTGATGTAAAATGCAACGCAATGCACTGCTGACAAAAGGAAAAAATACAGAAAATTATAGAAAGATCCAGAAGGTTTGGTAGTATCATTGGTGAGAGAAACAAAGTTAATATTTCAAATACAATGTCAGCAATCTGAAATGAATGCCACTAAACCAGCTGTGTATTTACAGTATTTTTGGTTTTTATCCAAATCCTGGTCTACTCAATGGATCCTGCTGGAAGGTGCATGCTAATGCATAAATGGGAGGTGGTGGCATAGTTGCAATGTCACTGGCATTGTAATCCAGTAATCCCAAATTAATGGTGGAGTCGATGGGTCACATCCCAACATGAAGAAACTTGAATTCACAGATAATATTGAATTGAAAAAGAAGTTCAATAATGATGCTGCAAACATTCAATGGACGTAAAAACACACCTGGTTCACTAAAGGGAAGGAAATATGCCTGGTCGGGCCTACATGTGACCCACAGCAATGTGCCCCTAAAATTTGACAACATTCTGGTCGATTAGGGATGGGCTATAAATGTTGGCCTAGTCAGAAACACCTGCATCCCTTGAATGAATTGAAAATGTATGGCATGGGGGCAGAACCTAGCTTTGTTCTGATGCTCTGTACTTGTGTTAGCAGCCTTGGCTCATAAATGATCACCTGAAAAGTGTGGGCACCAAAGAATTAATTGTCAACACTGCCTGAAATCAAAGAAGGAAGGGAAACAGTGAAAGGTGTATCCATGTTTAATGCTTTGAGCACTATAGGTGTTTCTGCTATGCTGCTTAAAAAAACAATAGTGCAATAGAATTTGCACAAAACCTTTGCTGATACTTTGAATCGTTAGGGTATTTTCATTTAAATGCAATTTAGAACACAGTAATTATATCTATAACAAGTAACAGTTTCAGGGAGATGTCCTTCATGTGGAAAGTACAATACCTGACTGGCTTTCCCATGGTATGTGATGCGTTTGCTGCACTGTCCTCCATGTTAAACATCTGGTAGCACTGTCAGCTCTACTATATGAAATGTAAACCGTTTTTATGACACGTGTCTGAAGTCAGATTTCATTTCATTTGAAAACTGTTTTTTGTTCATCAGACAAGCTGGCCTGAATGCAGCAGCTGAGAAACATTATGGATTGGCAGCAGGACTGCGACCCAACGTAAGTGAATACAGCCATAAGCAGAACAGCGACATCCCATGATCAGTACAAACCTCTATATATTACATCATCTGAAAACAATGCCCCACCCCTCCCCCATTAAATGCATTTAAAGTTGCGGTTACACAGCATTATGAGTTTGGGACCAGTGGCACTGCCAGAAAGAACTGTTACATTGTTTGGCTGAGGAACTGTACTATTGAAGGACAGAACTCTGTGTATGCCTACAAGCATGTTCGATGCTCTTTCACCTGATAAAGACTTTATGTAAAAGGATGTTTGTTTTTTCAATTTTGTTTTACAAAAAGAATGTGGTAATTTTATAAAGTGTTTCAGCAGGACTAACTTTTCTAATTTGCCTCAGTTCTGCTCTGAAGTATATTCCACATAATATTGAGCTCAGATGGTGTGAGAAAGCCTCTCTGAGGGGCCTCCTGATATTGAACTCCAGATTTAGATGTTGTCCTGATGCTGGAGTCTTGCTGCGACTTTCATGCTGATACACAGTGGAAACCGCACCCTAAATTCCTAAATCTCTGTTTCAACATTTCAGAACCATGTGGATACATATGAGAAATTCTCATGAGGAATGCTACATTGCAGAAAATAATATATTTCAAAGCATGATATTTTGCACTCTTTTTAATTGGATAGTCTAGATTACAAAGTGTGATAATATTTGCATTGACTACCCCCGCAGATACAGGAACTGTTGATAGGGAACCTGCGGTGAAAAGAATTAGAGTAATAGACTGCTAAATTAACAGTTTGCAAGAAATTATATTTAATTATGAACTTAACGCATAACTCCAGAACTTATGAGGTAAAACTACAGCTGTATAAACACTATACATTAGTGCTGGAATGCAGTAAACAGATACACAATTAAATGTACTTTTATCTATAGTTAGAAGTCATTATTTTGGTCTGAACCACAAGCATTTGTTACATGTCAAGAAATGTTACAATACTTATTCTGTAAAAATCCTTATTCAGGGTTGATCTAAATAGTTCACATTACTTTTAGACATCATCAATGGGAGGCAGTAAAATACATTATTACAGAAAAATGAGTTTTCATACATAAAACTTTAAACTTTTCATGCATAAAACATTAACAACTGTGTAAGTCACAAGAAAATCTGTTATATCGGTGATATTGGTAAGCTGAAGTGCTATTTATAATTTTGATCAGACTTATTTTCATGTTGCGATGTTTGACTTTGAGCCAACATGACAAAACAAGTATCACGGTAGGGTGCTTTTGTGATGATACTCAATCTACATTTTCAAAGGACATGCTTCTCTCGAAAGTTTTGCATGAGGACACTAAATAATTTTGATGTGTATGGCATGATATATTTGATGAAACGTATTATTATGACATTTTGCTGAATATCAACTTCTTTACTAGCTCAATGAGCTTCCTCATGATTATTCAATCGAAACCATGTCCTATTACAGGTTACTCTGAACTTGGAAGTTCACCTAATGTCCTGGGTATATTTATGTAGAAATTGTATTTTCAAAATTTTTTGTTGTTGGAAATTTTCAGGAATATAAATCCAATGAGAAAACCAATATCTATTCTGTATGTGCTAATGGGTTGGCAAGTGGACTGTGACTGGTAGAGGCGTTGCCATGGGCAATGGATAAATTAATGATGATTGACAGTTAACAATCAGGCTTGTTTAAATTTTAAATCAGCAGGTTCAGGGCCAACAGCTGCTCTGCCCTCTGAGGGTTACGTCAATGCCAAATGATATGCTGATTTGTTCATGTCCAGCTTTTCCAGCCTCTGATATACATGCACCTTGGAGGTCTATGCAGCAATTGGTTTAGTTAGAGAGAACGTAAGTGAGGACAGTATGCTCAGAAATAGATCAGCAAATGTCTGTCACCTTGAGTTGAAACAGCCATAGTGTGCATGCATATTCTTCCTATCAAACATTTGACCTTGTATATTGACATATTCAGCTTTCAGTGTTGCAAGTGCACCACACTACCAGCTTGACTGACAATCTTAAATTCTTTGCACACTCACGATTATCCAGCAAATGTTCTTCACTTTGCAGAATCACATCTAGTATTATATACCATGTTGCAAGATTTACAAATGTGTGCAAATTGGGTGTGGTCAGTACCTTGCATTTTGCAATAGCCAAAGCAATATGTTGCTCGTTATAATTCTCCAGTCTTTGGGATGTATGGCCTACATATTTGGCATCATACTGGCTGTAAAATTCATCTCCCACATCATGCATTTGTGTAATAGGCAGAGTGACTTGTTTGGCTTGATGGCAGCATCCTGCGTTTTTAGCAACACTCAAGTTCCTTACTCCCAAACAATTATTTTTATATTGTTAAGCAGCTCCCTCCATGTATTGAAAAAGTATTAATTGGTTTACCTCCAAGTTATGAGGTGAATTTGTGAGAAAAATGTTTCAAGAAATATTTGTCTTCCTCCAGGCTGTTACTCAATACTTGAACAGATGTCAGTCACATGCTAGCCTCTTAGCTTGATTAATGAATGTGGTTAGAATCAGGATAAAGCAGTTAGTTGCTGCCAGGAGGCTTTAGACTTTATTGCCTAAAATATTAGGAAGGCTGACATATTATGCTGAGGGCAAGTGTCCATCAAATTGCAAAATGAATCCAATGTGACCCATTGCAGACATTGAATTGCTGGCCATGGCTTCTTCCTCACTCATGAATATTGTGTCATGAATGGGCTTTAGTCAAGAAGGTTTTGATAGGAGTAGGCCTTTTTTTATTATTTATATTTTAGCTGTCAGTAGCATCTCATTTGTCTCTGAAGTCTGTTTAAACTTCCATCCCGTATATTTCATGAAAACAGCTGAATGTTGGTCATCTTAGCATTGGCCCAGTCCCAAAAACAAAGACTTGCTAAAACATAGAACATAGAACAATACAGCCAGAACAGGCCCTTCGGCCCACGATGTTGTGCCGAACATTTGTCCTAGCTTAAGCATTTATCCATGTACCTATCCAATTGCCGCTTAAAGGTCGCCAATGATTCTGACTCTGCCACTCCCATAGGCAGTGCATTTCATGCCCCCACCCACTCTTTGGGTAAAGAACCTACCCCTGACATCCCCCCTATACGTTCCACCCTTCACCTTAAATTTATGTCCCCTTGTAACACTCTGTTGTACCCGGGGAAAAAGTTTCTGACTGTCTACTCTATCTATTCCTCTGATCATCTTATAAACCTCTATCAAGTCACCCCTCATCCTTCGCCGTTCCAATGAGAAAAGGCCTAGCACTCTCAACCTATCCTCGTACAACCTATTCTCCATTCCAGGCAACACCCTGGTAAATCTTCTCTGCAGCCTCTCCAAAGCTTCCACATCTTTCCTAAAGTGAGGCGACCAGAACTGCACACAGTACTCCAAATGTGGCCTAACCAAGGTCCTGTACAGCTGCAACATCACTTCACGACTCTTGAATTCAATCCCTCTGCTAATGAACGCTAATACACCATAGGCCTTCTTACAAGCTCTATCTACCTGAGTGGCAACTTTCAAAGATCTATGAACATAGACCCCAAGATCCCTCTGCTCCTCCACCTTACTAAGAACCCTACCGTTAACCCTGTATTCCGCATTCTTATTTGTCCTTCCAAAATGGACAACCTCACACTTGACAGGGTTGAACTCCATCTGCCACTCCTCAGCCCAGCTCAGCATCATATCTAAGTCCCTTTGCAGCCAACAACAGCCCTCCTCACTATCCACAACTCCACCAATCTTCGTATCATCTGCAAATTTACTGACCCACCCTTCGACTCCCTCTTCCAAGTCATTAATAAAAATTACAAACAGCAGAGGACCTAGAACTAATCCCTGCGGAACTCCACTTGTAACTGGGCTCCAGGTTGAATATTTATCATCTACCACCACTCTCTGACTTCGACCGGTTAGCCAGTTTTCTATCCAACTGGCCAAATTTCCCTCTATCCCATTGCCTCCTGACTTTCCGCATAAGCCTACCATGGGGAACCTTATCAAATGCCTTACTAAAATCCATGCACACTACATCCACTGCTCTACCCTCATCCACATGCTTGGTCACCTCCTCAAAGAATTCAATAAGACTTAAGGCAAGACCTATCCTTCACAAATCCGTGCTAGCTGTCCCTAATCAAGCAGTGTCTTTCCAGATACTCATAAATCCTATCCCTCAGTACCCTTTCCATTACTTTGCCTACCACTGAAGACTAACTGGCCTGTAATTCACGGGGTTATCTTAGTCTTTCTTACCTCCAAATTTGATTTTTCTCCCCTCAGTTCCCTCCTTATTGAACTTCGTTCTTTTAAAATTCCATCATAAAAGAAATAATAAATTTACATTTGTTTGATATTTTAAATGCAGGCATGCTTCCCAATCAATAATTACTTTTGAAGTGTTACTGTTAAGCAAGTAAGCACAACGAGTTGCAGGCAGCAATGTCCCACATACAGCTATGGCTAAGCAAACAAAGTCTGTCTCAATAATATTGATGAGGATAAATGTAGCCAGGACATTGAGTAAACTTTCTTGCTCTTGTTGAATACTAACATTTTTTTTTAACTTTTTCACTTGTATTCGTCTTGCATTTTCCTTGTTCTTTACTCATTTCTATTTTCACTGATTTATTGGCTTCTTTTATCCTTCATTTAAATTTTATACTCCCAATATCACCTACAAACCTGTCTATGATTTAATTTAGGTGGCTGTCTTTAGCTTAGTGGCAAAATGTTAGCCTCTAATTCAGAAGATCACTTCCCACTGGATCCTATATAATCTGGGTTTACATCATACAGAATTGATAGATTATTACAGTTTTGGTGATCCAACTTTTAGATGAGCCGTTAAATCAAGATCCCAATTTTCTCCCACAAAATATTTGAATTTGGCACTAATTGTCATAAAACTGACCGTTTCCCATAAACAAACTGTAGAATGGCAGAATAATGTCATAATAATGAGTTTTTTTAGATTAGATTAGATTAGATTACATTACAGTGTAGAAACAGGCCCTTCGGCCCAACAAGTCCACACCGACCCGCCGAAGCGAAACCCACCCATACCCCTACATTTACCCCTTACCTAACACTACTGGCAATTTACATGGCCAATTCACCTGACCCTGCACATCTTTTTGGACTGTGGGAGGAAACCGGAGCACCCGGAGGAAACCCACGCAGACACGGGGAGAACGTGCAAACTCCACACAGTCAGTCGCCTGAGGCGGGAAAGTTTTTCTGAAATAGTGAGAGGTTTACTCCACATTAAAACACCAGCTTGTATTTATATAGCACCATAACATTAGTAGAACATCCTAGGACACTACACAGCAACATTATCAAACATTAGAGTACTGATTGCAGCTGACAAAATGTGACCAAAGCATAAACTACATCATTTTGCAGCACTCAACATGTCTCACATAAATGATTCTAAAATTTACAAAATAAGATTTAAAAACTGGGTGCATACACTGCAGTTATCCAGCACTAATGTTGTAAGAAGATCCTTCAAGGAATTAGTAGTGAAGTTACGACAACTACATGCATAGCATCAATTTTATATAAAGTAAAGAGCCACACTAAAAGCAATGATGCACTGCAACAGAACAATGAAAGAACTAAAGAAACTGATATCAGAAGTTTTATTGTATTTCCTCTGTGACTTTTTATATAACTGTCTTTCTGTTGAGCATTCAACCTTTTCCCTGCAGTCTACATGCACATGATTTTGAACAGCTGCATTTGGAGAAACTGTTTCTCCAACATCTGCTAATTTACTTTCTCTTCTGTGCCTGAAAAAGAACACTTTGAAGTTCTGTCTGAAATGCATTAAGCAAAAAGTTAAGTGTATTCTTACATTTTGTTTTTGTGATGCCTACATTGAATTCAGTACTTTTGAAATACCCTCCTTGTGCCTTTAATGCCATGACCCAGATAACATATGTGTGTTAATGGAAAACCAATGTATTTGTACTTTTTATCTGAAGTATTGTGACAAACCTTTGCTTCGCCCGTCAGAACTATGTGGGTAGTAAAATTTTTCACTGTAAATTGTTTCTATCCAATGTCATTTCATACAAACAATCACAGGATACTAAGTCTAGAGTTACACCTTCAGGCAAAGCACAAAAATTATAATAAAAAGGTCTGCATAGTTTGTAAATCTCTGTGGTCAGTGGAGCTTTGCAGACTGGAATCAGTTTGTTGCTATTCAAATTTGTTGAATATTATATCGTTTGTATTAACAGAGATGCCAAACATGGAATTCTGTGCATGCCAGACTGACAATTACCAGTTATTTTTGCATGACTCCGAACATTACATTGAGTAACAAATATAGAGCCAGATGGAGGTTGCCATGCACTATGCAGAAAGAATCAAAATCGTAATAAAAAAAGTTTTAGGTAGAACATGATTGATTTGACCACCCAGAAATGGACTTGGCCAAGGCTATCCGGCATTTGACTGTCAATCAGTAGCCGGAGGGACTTTCTGACCCCTGCACCTACAACAAATACAACTTAACAGTTGGTTAATAGTTTATTTACCAAATGGCACAAACACAACAGAATTTAATAGATTCACGTCATTAACATTGATCCTGTACAGCTAGAAATCAATTATGTTGTCTCATTATATTTGTGTATTCTAGTCCCAGTTTATATTTAGCTTGATTAGCTTGTGTAAACTAATGCCTAAAAAGTGTCACCCCCTATCTAACCCCGGTTTCATTCTGAGGTTGGTTCTCTGTGTCTATAGCTGCTATTATTTTGGGATGGACATAAAAGAATCAAAAAAGACATTATTTGACAACAGACTCTAAGTTGACCTAACCATCTTGGATTTTACTTGTCTATATGATCATTGCATAGCAGCAGCCTAATGATTAATTTACTGTGTTGTGGACCTCAAGCTGTTCATGAGTTTGGTATCTTTTCAGTTGACGTTGCATTTGTTTGCTCTTTAGCTGATTTTATAAAACATCTCATCCACAGGAAGTGAAGCAAGCCTTTTGATCATTTGACCATAAAAGCTGTAGGTGGTGTCATTTTTTAATATAAGTCTAGCAGTAGTGGATTATTGAACTCCAGCATTAATGATTGGTGGGAGTGAAAAGTTCCATAAGCTGCATTCAATAAAAAGCAATCTGTTTGAGAAACTTCAATATACATTTATTTCCCATTCTATTGCCCATTCGTCTTGTGACCTGCAAAGCATACAAACATAATGAAGGTGACATATATCCTGAAGCAAATATAATGTCAGAGATTGTTTGCAAAGAAAATGAATGAGCAAATCAAGTTGAAAGGAAGGCTCTGTGAATTGTGTATGTGATCAACAGGGTTTCCTATTCAGTACTTGGATGGTTAGGCATTCCTTTTGACAACTTGTCTTAGCCACTGAAGATGCATGGCAACAGAGGGAATAAAGATGAGAGAAATGTTTTTGGCTGGAGGTTGTCCCAGAAACAAAGTTTTTTGTGGAACTGAAGACTAATGGTTGAAAACCAAGACAGTTGTGTGAATGTCTCAGATGTGGTCATATCCTTCTTCATAAACCAGCAGGAAATTTGGCTGCATACCAACTCTTCCTATCCTTTTTGACAATGAATAAATATGGTTCACCCAAGTATATTAAATGAATGAAATTAGAAGCAACTTTGCAGTTGTAACTCTCACCTCAGACTTCAAGTGCTGTCATATCACAGGATACTAAAAATAATAGGCACGGGTGTTACAAATGTTTGAAGTAATTTGCTATTTTTTAAAGAGATCCCTTGGATGCAGATGCCTCCAAATGCAAATGATGAGGATTTTGGCAAAAGTAGCAGAAACACTCTTTATATGAAATTTCAATTTTCTGAGCTACACAACTGTGTTGATATGAAGTTTGATAAAGCTGCCATCAGGGTTGTGCAGTTCACATGCCAATGTTTGTCAATAACAAATGAGGTAACGAACCAGAACCATTCTTAGATGTTATACAATCTACTGCAGGTGATTCTTTCAGCCATATACATTGGACACAAATTCTTGAAGGAGTGGGAGAAATTCCTAATTTCTAATTCCTAATTGACCAAATAATTCCAAACTAACCTAACCCTAACCCTATCACAGATCCTTCCCGTCTGCCTGGGTGCAGAAGCAGCCACAGATTGCCCTGCAGAACTAGTTCCCCTCACTACTATGATAACCTAGCTGAAAACTTTTGAATTTACCTTCTTTCGAATATGTTAAGAGCTATCTCCAGCTGTAGTACCATCTCTTTTAGTCAAATTATATTGCAGCCTATTGCTCCTGTCAGGCTGGAAGACCTATACTTTGCCTTCCAGTTGGCCTGTTTCAAGGCTGCTGATGAGATGCCTTTGCTAAAGTCACTGCTGGCGAGTGTTTAGACCTTTGTTTCCAGTCCCTGGGCATTGTTTCTGTTCCTGTGTCTGGTAACAATGGGGCCAACAAACAAACTAAGGAGCCACTCACATTGAAGAATTTTCTCAGGTGGCACACAAGAAAGTAAAAACGTTGATTCCACTTCACTTTTTTTATTAGTTTCACATACAGCAAAACCGATTGTGATCATGTATGTGGGATTAATGTGAAAACTGAAAGACCATAGACACAACATTTAAACAAACACTACTTTTAAGAAAGTGGAATTTTATGATTATAGACAAAATTGACATTCCACAACACACAACATTAGTTTTTCAGGGCAAGAGATCTTGTTAAGCAGTAATTAAGAACTTAGTACATTGTTAAATACTTAACTACACATTATTTCATATGGCCTAATCTTTCAAAAGGTTTTTACAGCAGCACCAGCAGCAAAATAAAATAGTTCATGCCAATTATAAGTGATTTCAAAAGGTTTCCATCTGTCGGGAATTTAACCAAACACCATGTGCTACAGCAAAGAATTATATACAGCAACATCTGAATCTCTGTATTTATTAGCACATGTGATGATGGTAAAAGTTGTTGTCAGTTTTACACTTTTAATTCTGGCATTTGCTAAATGTTTTACCATCAATACAACAAATTCTATGGACTCAAACCTACCATGAAAATGAATCTATGTGCATTCAGCATTTATATTCACCTTTACCCTTCAATGGCTTGTACAACTTTCTGGTGCTTTACAAAATGAAATGTTGAATATAACAGCAGCTTAAGACGTAAGACCATGCAGCATTGCACTTACAGTACAATCACTGGCTTTGACATATCATAGTTTTATTCCCAGGGTCATTTTTGGAGTGATGAGTTATTTTTAAGATAATATTGGTCTTAAATGTGTGCTGTTTAAGAAAATACAGATCACTACCCTGGAGCCAATTAATTTTGAATTCTACACAATAGTATTTGAATTAAAATGTTCATAAACTGATCTGGTGAAGAATTGATTCATATAAGTAATTGTTCATATGACACCCCTCTCTGTACTCACTATTTTTTCAGTATGTCTGATTTCTCTCTAACACCATTCTCTTTTCTGAAAGTACCCTGTAGCATTGATGAACCTGGGAGCCATTCTTCACCTGAATGGAAAGCTGCATGAGGCTGAAGCTAATTACCTCAGAGCTCTTCAACTCAAGCCTGATGATACTATTACTCAGTCCAACCTTCGCAAACTGCGGAACATCATGGAGAAACAAGGCTTGAATGTGCAAAAAAAAAAGACCTTAAACAAATAGACTATTGAAATATTAAACTAGAAGGAATCAGCAAAGGTCTGCAGGCCGTATATCTTTTAGTTGCTATACTGGCAATGGCCTCCAGACTAACCACACTGGAGTTTGCAGAATCAATGGAAAGGCATTTGGTTACTATGGGATTTGCCAGCTGCACTCACTGACCGAACATAGCCAGAAGCTCTTGCATCTTTCTAAGCAAGAGAGGGGGTGTTCCACATATTTCTCCAGCTATAATTTCCCTAATTGTTTAGAAGATTTAATCAAAAATGATTTTGTTCGAGATCTGAGCAGTTGTCCAAATGATTAGACTCTTGCCAATCCACTTGGCGTACTAGCCTTCAATAATAAACCAAGGTCCAGATGAGCTGAAAGCAGAGAGGAGATCCCCATTTCCTAGGTAGGCCAATTGCTACATGCCTTTTGTTTCATCTGGGGCATTTGTGGGTACTGCCCTTTACAAAGTTAATAGAAAGCTCCCAGACAGATGGAAAACTGGTATTGGAGGGGTTGAAGGTGGTGGATTTGACAGGTCTTTGCTGGAATTCTGTCAACTCTGATTTAACAAAAGCTTGGTTCCCCTTGGTTCTGCCTACCGGCAGATAATCAGAGCACTTAGTAAATCAGATTAGTGAATAACTAATACTTTTTGGATGATGATTAATATGGTTAACAAATTATTTTTCTCATTAAGAACATGTCAGTCTCAATCCCCGCCACTGAAATACATTGCCTTGTTCACATAGTTGATGCTGAAAATATCCTTCCATCTGCATCTCTGAATAGCTGGTTACTTGTGCTATAACCGACCACTTAATTATGAGCAAGTTGCAGACAATGCACAGTGCCCATGGATTTACCAAATTATTGAAGATTTTGTGAATAATAGCAGGTCCCTTTCAAGGCTAATGTAACTGTGGAGGGTTCCGATAGGTTATCAGTACAATAACTATCAGAGCTTAAGGTCGAGTATTTGTAAAGTGTGCCCACGTCTGCATAGGTATCTTTGGTGTTTGATATGTTATGTATCGTTCTGAAGTACTGTAAACAATTGTGCATAGACAACTTTGATGTTGGTTTTCACAAAAATGATATTGGGCCATTTCATTGACTATGAGTTACTGTAATTAAAAGGGAAAGAGAAAGAAAACATTAAATTGTATCTCAATCTCCTGTAGCAATAGCAGAATACCTTTATAAAATGTTATTGAATTCAAATTCAAAGACATATTTGTTGGTACTTTACAGGTAAAAGGAAATAAATCAAGACCTGCATTTGTTCTACTAATATTTCTATTTCAGTTTCTTTACATTTGTTATCGTTCTAATAACTGAAGACATTCAGTTGATTTTACTGGCCATACTAGAGCAGATGTATTTTCATGACTTCTGAGTCACAACACAAAGCCATCACTTTGCATCCATACTTTTCTCATTTAAATCAAACAGCAGGGACTTTTTCTTCTTTTGTGTGATTGCGTGGCACAAGTGACTAATTGCTCTGACTTTGTTGGCATTGTGTTGTAGCAATGATTCATTCATGGGTCTGTCCAAGAGTTAAGGGTGAAACCTAAGCCATGTGGGGGGAGAATTCCTCTCTTCCCAGCCAATGCTTTCAGGTTCTGAGAAAAGCTGATAATTATTACATTTGTGTTGCTGCTCAGGGATTGCATACAGTGGAGTAATTCCAGATGGTGCTAAAGAGCACAGGGCGTGTTTACTAAATTAAAAGTTTTATTTTTTGAAATTGTTCTATTTGTATAAATTATCCAAATTTGTAGATGTGTTTCCTTTTGTATAACGACTGTGTACATGCCAACACACAAGCTTTCCCCAATAAAAAAATGCAGTGATGGAAAACGCGACTCACGAGTGTTTGTGGTTTTTATAATTATACTTCACGGCATACTGTTTGACAATATTCCTTGCAACAAATGTTGCAAAGAAAAAAAAATACCTAACATAATTAAGCAGAATAAGAATGGCTTCATTAAGTGAAAATCATGCATGACAAATGTATTAGAATTTTTTGATAAGACACCACACAGAATAGGTAAAGGGCAGCCATTAGATTTAACATTTGAATTTCCAAAAGGTGTGCAATAAGATACCTGCACTTTGGCAGGATGAACACAAGATGTTATTTAAGTGGAGAAAGACTTGCAGAGAACTACAGCAAAGATGATCTTTGGGAGTTCTCATGCATGAATCACAAAGAAAAGCATTCAAATATAACAGGTAAGAGGTAAAGCAAATGGCCTTTTATTTCAAAGCAATTGCAGTCTAAAAATAGGGTGGGCTTTCTAAACACCACATGACATGAATTAGACAACACCTGAAATACTGTGAACATTTTTGTATCACTTATCTAAGGAAAAAATGTACTGGACCAAAATAAAACCAAAGAGCTGTGGATGCTGGAAATCTGAAACAAAAAAACCCAAAACTTTCTGGAGAAACTTAGCAGGTCTGGCAGCATCTGTAGAGAGAAAGTATACTTAACATTTCCGGTCCAGTAACTGTTGTTCAGAACTGGTAGGACTGTGGAGGCAATGGCCTACTTGTGCTATTGCTAGATTATTCATCCAGACACTCAGCTAATGTTCTGAGGACCTGGGTTTGAATTCTGCCATGTCAGAAGATGAAGTTTTAATTCAATAATAATTTGAAATTAAGAATCTACTAATGACTGTGAAACCATTGTCGATTTTTGGAAAAATCCATCTTGTTCACTAGTGTCCTTCAGGGAAGGAAATCTGCCATCGTCCCTTGGCCTGGCTTACATGTGACTTCAGAACCACAGCAATCTGGTTGATATTCAACTGGCCTCTGTAATGAACTGAGCAAGCCACTCAATTTAAAGGCAACTATGGATGGGCAATAAGTGCTGGCCAATCAGTGAAGCCCATATGCCATGAATAAATTAAAAAAGAAATCACTGGGACCAGAATCATTAACTCTGCTTTCTCTCCAAACCTACTGAATTTCTGCAGCAATTTCAGTTTATGCTGTGAGGCATTGGAGACAGTCCAGATAAAGTTCCCTAGGTTGATCTCAGGTTTGGCATGATTTTCTTCTGGAGATAGACTGAGAAGGGTGGGCTTGTACTCATAAGAGTATCGAAGAAAGAGAGGCAACCTTATGAAACAGATAAGATTCAAACAGACTAGATGTAAAGATGTTATTTCCCTTGCAGGAATCTAGGACCAGGCAGTCCAATCTCAGAATAAAGGGTCACCCATTGAAGTAAGAGGTGGTAAATCTGTGGAGTTCTTTACTGCAGTGGCTGTAAAGACTGAGACGTTAAGTATGAGAGTTCTTTTAAATTGGAAAGGGAATCAAGGATTATGGGAAACAGGCAGGAAAATGGAGTTGAGAATTATTAGATCAGCCAAGATCTCATTGAGAGGTGGATCAGATTTAATGTGCTGACTGGCCTACATCTGCTCCAAAGTTTTATGGTCTTATCATCCAAGAGTTACTGCCTAACATAAACAAGCCCCTGTTAACACTTTGGATCTGACATTTGGATAAATGATCGTATTATACATTTCAATAAACTGCAATGACGCAAAGCCAACAGAAATGTTGGGCATTGTAGTTACCATTATTAAAAAATACTATAAAAAAAACATAAGTGTATAATCTAACGATAAACAAGTGACACATTAATTCCTGACCAACGTACATGTGATATTAAAGACAAGTATGTTGCTGTTGTCATTTATTCAACATTTTTAATATTTCTTAAGTTATGACATGTTTAAAATCTCATTTAAAGTCAGCTTCTATTTAGATCTATCATAAATATTTACAGAAAAAGTATTCCCATTGTTACTAAACCAGATCTGATATGATATAAAATGTAAGAATTTTAATTTATTTATTCTGTTAGGAAACCATTCCTTATACATTATAATTTTAATTTAGCAGAAATGTTTCAAACATCAATCAAATTGTTGGAAAGTGTTCCATGGAAGACTTTACAACTGTTGATGATGTGACTTTCTTTTTAACATTTGAATAGTGTGTAATCTGACATATTATAGTCATTTCCCACACACTGAAATACCACTCCGCTCAGAGGGGTGAATAGGAGACATAATATAGATGCCACACTATTGTGCCTGTAAGGGAAAATGCTCTGTGAATGGAATTAGATTTGACTGTACCCTGCTTTATATATGTGCATCAGTACATTTCCTTCCATGGGCAAAGCAGGGACTTTGCATTAAGGTTTTGATTTTTCAGTGGAACCCACTAGAAAATCTCTGTGGGGACCTTATATAACACAATTAGATTTTATTTGTTCTTTAAAGAATACTTCACAGAAAAGACTTGTGCTACACAGATGCTTTTCCATCTGCTAACAGAACATTTGTGGCAAGGCAGCTGACTAGTAATATTAATTGGCTAATATGTATGACATTCCCTAATGGGCTAAAATGGTGCTGAGCACCATAAACTGTTATTGTATGTCCAGCAAATTTGCCTGAGAACATGCCAGAGCATGAAAAAAATTAATATATTTTGCTGTGAACTGTTGCCCTAAATATTTTGAGCAATTTCCTTTTAATGAAGCCATTGGATGGAATAAAAGAGATCTTGAAAAACATGTGAAGACACAGGTGTTACACATATGGGTTTCTTGGTTTAAAAAGCAGTGACACTTCTTTCCCTGGATCAAAGTCTTTGCTTAAATTAAATTACCCGATAATAAATTGAATTCTGTGGAAAGTTCTTTGAAATCTGTGATAGGTGCATTCCATTAGGCAACAATTTAAATGGACTAAGCAATTTCTTTGACACTTGTGCAGAACGAAAATGATCCCTGAGTTATAAATTACTTGACTGGATATTAAATTTACCTCAATAAAATGACACAATCCACTTTTCTTCACAACTAACTCTTTTGCATGAAAGCAGACATTTGTATTTTATTTTAGTTGTTTGATACACCATAGTTTCTTTCATCCATTTACTTGCATTAATTTCTGTAGCTGCCTTTCTGAACCATAATTACTAAATGTACTCAAAACACTATTTGAGTTCATAGTGGCAACTCTAATAAAGCGGCTACATAAAAAGATATGTTACATTTGTATCAGTGAGAGCCAAGCATTCCAGAAGAATGGTAAGAACATCTACATCAGAGTGAGGAGAAGATTAATTGGAAATAAATGCGTGTATTGAATACATTGCCCTAGTAATACTGAAAAACAAATTAAATGCTGTGCTGTTCCTCGTAATAATTGGTTCCACTTGCAATTCAACTGCCGTGATCATATTTCTTACTGATTAAAGATATATATTGTTCACCCCAGAGTAAATTAAAAACTCAAATTAATTTTCATTTTTATTTCCTGATTCTGTAAATGTTAGTATTGCATTTTCATTCTTTTCTAAAACTATGGCTAGATCTATAATGCTTGACTGATGCTTCTGTTCTGCTTTTACCTACTTGCTGGCTTTTTTTGTTAATTCTGTATTTCATGAAAATTCTGCTTTTTGTTTTCATTCCTAAATTGAAAATGGTTGGGATTTTTGCCTCAAAGAATGTTTTGAGTTTCTTTTGTTGTTGATTTATAGTGAGTTAGGCTCAAGTCTAACCAATAGCTTAGATAAGAATGTGTGATTTAGTGGCAGTAGTCAGCCCATGAGCCTGTTCCACCATTTAATAAAATCAAGGCTCACCTGAATAGTCCAGAATTCCACCTATTGTTGAAAACCTTTCACCTCCTCACTTATCAAGAATATAATTACTTCTGCCTTAAAAATATTTAAAGACTCTGCTCCCATTGCCATTTGAGGAAGAGAGTTCCCATGACTCATAGCATCTTTACTAATAGCTTCTAACTAACATCCACACGAAGTTCGGCTAATTAGAGTGTAGTTTCCTGCTTTCTAACTCACTCCTTTTTTGGTATAAAGGTGCAACATTCACAACATTTTCCAATCTAAAGGAACCTTCTCTGAATCTATTGCACATTGGAAAATTAAAACCAGCCCATCAAATACCTCACAGGTCAGTTCTTTTTAGAGCCTTGGATGTATGGGATTGCAATCCTGCAGCTTCAACAATTTTCTCAGAACCAATTGCCAACAAATGTATTTTCTTCAGTTCCTTACTCCCTGTACATTCTTCTATTTCTCTCTTAGTTATATTTCTGAGATCTTATTTGTCTCCTCCAAAGTAATGATCAATGCAAAAGCTATCTGTTCAATTCTTCCACCATCTCCTTACTTTCCAACACTAATTCCTCAGATGTACTGTCTGTAAAATCAATACTCGCTTTCTTTTTAAATATTAAAAGAATCTCCTAATATCTGTTTTTATATTTCTAGTGAGCTTTCTCCCATACTCTATTTTTCCCTCCTGATTAATCTTTTAATCAATCTTTGTTGTTTCTTATCATTTGTCCCATTTTCTGACTTGCTTCCCATGTTGCACAACTGTATGCTTTTCCTTTAACTCTGATGCTTTTTTTTTAGCTAATCATCAATGGAAGATCATTCCCTTGGAATTTTATTTCCAGTTGGAATGTATCTATCTGTGCATTCTGAAATACTTACCTTAGAGTGACCATGCTACTCAGTGCTGAGGCCTCAACTTTTTATAATTTATATAAATGACTTGAGTGAAATGACTAAAGATCCGGTTGCTAAATTTGCTGTTGACACAAAGATTGGCAGAAAACTAAGCTATAAAGAGAATATGAGGAAGCTACAGGAGGATACAGATGGGTTACATATGTAGGCAAAGATCTGACAAATGGAGCATCATTTAGGGAAATATAAAATTGTCCATGTCGGTAGGAATGTTTTCTGGCACATAAAGATATTATCCACATGTTGAGAGATTGTAGAGCTTTGAGAGGGATTTAGGTGTTCTAGTTCATGAATCTTGGAACGTTAGTATGCACGTACAGCAAATATTTAGGAAAACTAAAAGAATATTAATTGCAAGGAGAATTGAATACAAAAGAAGGGATGTTATGTTTCATTAATAAAGGGAACTTGCAAAACCACATTTGGAGTGCTTTGTACAGTATTGAGTTACCTTATTTAGGATATATATAAATACATTGCAAGCAGTTCAGAGGTTTATTAGACTAATACTTGGAATGGGTAGATTGTCGTCTGAGGACAGGCTAGACTTATATCTGCTAGGCTTTAGAAGAGTAAGAGGTCACTGGATTGAATTATATAAGATCCTTTGGGGACTTGACAGGGTGAGCATGGAAAAGACCTTTCCAGTCTTGAGAGAATCTAGAGCTGTGGACAAAATTTAAAAACAATGGATCACCTATATAAGACAGAGATGAGGAAAAGTTTTTGCTCTCAGAGCTGAATCTTTGGAAGTCTCTTCTTCGAAAGGTAGTTGAAGCAGCACCTTTGAATGTTTTAAGGTAGAAGTAGATAGATTTTTGATAAGCAAAGGAGTGCAAGATTATTCAGAATTACTAGAAATGTGGAGTTGAGTTTACAATCCAATCAGCCATGGTCTTAATATATAATGGAGTAGATTCAAGCAGTAAATGATCCACTCCTGCTCCTAACGTATTTGTATGGTCCCTAACAACATTCTGGCAACAATATTGAAGATGTGCTCCAGAGCTTGTCACACCCCTATGAATACTGTTCCAGTATGGCTAAAACACTGGCACCTATCTAACAAAGTAGAAAATTGATCAGGTGTACCTGATACACAAAAAACAAGATAAATCCAAACTGGCTAATTACTGCCCTGTCTGTCTATTCTTGATCATCAGTAAGGTGATGGAAGGTGTTATCAACAGTGCTATCAAGCAGCTCTTGTTTAGGAATAACCTATTCACTTGTGTTCAGTTTAGATTCCCATCAGGTGACTCAGCACCTGACCTAATTAAGGCTTTTAGTTAAAAAAACAGACTGAAGAACTAAATTCCAGAGGTGAGGTGAGATAACTGCAGTTGACAATAAGGCCATATTTGACAGAGAGTGAGCCCTAGAAAAATGGGAATCCATGGGAATCAGGGACAAGACTCTCCACCAACTAGAGCCATAAGTAGCATGAAGGAAGATGGGATTATGATTGTTAAAGGTTAGTCCAGGATATCTCTCTGCCAGTTCCTCAAAGCAGTCCCCTAGTCCCAACAAGTTGCTTCATCAATGATCTTCCTTCTTTTGTAAGGTTATAAGTGGAGATGTTTGTTGATGATTGCACAATGTTCAGCACCATTTGCAACTCCTCAGATACCAAAGCAGTCCAGTCCAAATGTCCTCAAGAGCTGGGCGTATCCATGCTTGAGCTGACAAGTGGATAGCAACATTCCTGCTGCGCAAGTGTGAGGCAATGGCCATCTCAACAAGAGCGATTTTAACCATCAGCCCTTGACATTCAAGGACATTACCATCACTGAATCCCCTGCTATCAACAAAGGGGGGAGGGGGGTTCCTACTGGCCAGAAACTGAAATGAACGAACCTTATAAATGCTATGGCTGCAAGAGCAAGTCATGAGTAGGAGGCCTGCAGTGGGTAGTTCACCTGACTCCCTAAGCCTATTCAACACCTACAAGGCACAAGTCAGAAGTGCAATGGAATGTTACCCATTTGTCTGGATGGGACCGAGTCCAACAACACTCAGGAAACTTGACACCATTCAAGAGAAAACCCCCCATCATATCCACAAACATTTAGTCACTCCAGTACTGACAATTGCTAGCAGCAAGGTGTGTCAGCTACAAGATGCACTGCAACAACTCACCAAGGCTCCTTAGCACTTCCAAACCCATGATCACTGGCATCTAGAAGAATGACAGCAGCAGATACATGGGAACACCTCCACCTACAAGTTTCTTTCCAAGCCACATACCATTCCAACATGGAAATATATTGCTGTTCCTTCAACGTCACTGGGTCAAAGTATTGGAACTCACTCCTTAACGCATTGTGGGTGTACCTTAACCAAATAACATGCATTGTTTCCAGAAGCAGATCACCACCATCCTCTCAAGGGCTATTGGGGATGGGCAATAAATGCTAGCCTGTCCAGTGACATCCACATCCCATGAATGAATAACAAAGTCCATAATGCTGACTGGTGGTATGTCAAGTGCAGTGGGGATCAAGAGAGTCACAATGACAGTGAAGGAAAATGGCCCAGAGGCAGAACAACAGTTCCCCTCCACCCAGTACACTAATGTGTTTTCTTGTATATAAGAAGCACTGTACAGATGTAAAGTGTTATTTTATTCATTTTCATAATTATGCAATTGATATAAAGAAGTCATTTTAATTGGTTTAAAATGCAAAGTAATTCCAGCATTTATTATATATGCGATGTGAATTCCAATTTGTTTAGACCAGTAGGCTAATGTAGGTTAGGAATCCCTAAAGTACTGAAAGCTAACAGAACCGATGCTTGAAAGCTAGTTTAAGTGGAAGAAACATATGGTTTCCAAGTTCTTGCATGTGAGTTCATGAAGATATGCAGGTCTTGTAATTATATGATTAAATTAAATAAGCATTGCTCCAAAACCACAAATAAAAGTGTACATCTATCTGGATGCCACATATTTCATGAGCTGACAGGTTTGGGAGTCCAGTAATTTGTGCTCAAAGACCTGAGTTCTGCTGTTACATGTTTAGGCAATGAACTGAGAAAAGGGTACCAGAGACAAACTATGTTTATTTAGTAAGTTGATTAGTGTACTTTACACACCAACAGCTCTCCAGCTTCCTGCCATAAAGCTGCTGCCAGGAAGTACGCTCTTCATTAGATGCCGTCAGGTGCAGTGGATTTATGGACTTTTCAACCCCAACATGGCAATGCTGCTGAAAGACTGTATGTTTTGGAATGAATTGATTGTGGAAAAGCACCCAGACTGTTTTAGGAATCAATGCAATCAAGTTCTAGTGATCATGCAGATTAACTAGCAGGTTTTTGTCTGTGCAAAAAACAAAATCAGCATTAACCTTTTGTAATGAAGTGTGTTAGGATCATTTCCTCAAATCAAGTATTGCATATTGGTCCCTTACATATGTATAAGTCTCATTATGGGTCTTACTTCAAAATTATATGTGTATTTGATAATGTATCCTGCAGTCTCAGTGATGCTCAAAAAAATTAACTGATTGAGCAGGACAAACTACAATCATTTAGCTGGAGGCTGCAAGTTTCATTAACTCCAGGAGAGAAAGAATTTTACATTGAATTGGACCTAGGTTGGCAGTACACCCATCTTGCAACAACTTCCCTCCTCATTTCAAAGGCAAGCATTTCTGGTAAAATTGTACTGACATTATGAATGTCTCACTATAAGCAGTGAAATCATATTAAAAAATCTCTAGCTCCTTTTTTTTCAAATTTTCTGTTAAAAACTAAATGAAGAGACTGGCTTTATCAAATGATTGAATATCAGGGGCATATGCTGAGAGGATTGACCCTATAATGTCTCTGCTGAGAATGGTTGCAGTGTGGTTGCATTACTGGACTAGTATTCAAATACCAGACGAATGATTTGGAGAGAAGAATTTAAATCCTACTATGGAAATTAGAAAGTTGAAATTTTATTCAGTAAAATCAATGGAAGTTGAAAGTGAGGCATGCAACAAGAACAGTGATTATTAAACAACCAGATTGTTGTTGAAACCGTCAGATTCACTAATGTCATCGAGGAATGCCTTCTGCAATTCTTACCCTGGCTAGCATCTATGTGACTACAGACCAATTGCAATATGGTTGACTCTAAAACTTTTGATTGTTCATTAAAATGACTAAGCAAGCCACACAGTTGTATGTAAGAAGGCAGATCACCCCCATCTTCTCAAGGGAAATTAAAAATGGGATTTTAGAATTACCAATGATGCCACATCCCATCAATGAATAAAAATGTGACAAAACTGATGACTTGTCCGACCCTTGACAGATAGCAAAAACCTTTATAAGCACATAAATAAATAAATAAAATAATAAATAAAAACCTTTATAAGAACATAACTAAAAGAGATTAGCTGAGCTGAATATTGCTGAAGTTTGGGATTAAAAATTGGAACATTGAAATTTCAAGAGACATTACATCAATGATTTGCCTTGGTTATCGTGGTGGAAGGCACTGAAACTATCTCAATAGTACCAGGTAATGGACAGATTATGAAAAGAAGGAACTTAAAGCAACCTCTATTGCCAGAGAAAACGTATTGAGCAAACTATTGAGATTAAAGGCAAACAAGTCACCAGGCCTGATGGCCTACATCCCAAGGTCTAAGGGGAAGTGGCAACATAAAAAAACTGATTACAACATTCCAAAATTCCCTGAATTCAAGAAGGTTTCCAGTAGAATTGTAAAATGCTAAAGTTACACCCTCGTTCCAAAAGGGAGGGAGGTAGAAAGTAAAAAGCTATAGACTAGATAGCTTAACATCTGTCATTGGGAAATTGTTGGAATTCATTAAGAAGGATGTGTTCCCTTGCCATTCGGAATGTCCAAATGCAATCCATCAAAGTCAGCATGGTTTTATGAAGGATTAATCTAATCTTCTTGAGTTCTTCAAAGATATAGTGAGTAAAGTGGATACAGAGGGTCATTTTGATATAGTATACCTGGACTCCAGAAGGTATCTGATAAGGTGCCACACAAAACGTTAAGTCAAAAGATATGTTTACATTGGATTAGAGTAATATATTAGCTTGGATACAGGATTGACTAATCAATAGAAGGTAGAGTCAGGATAAATGGCTCTTTTTGCAGATGGCAAGCTGGAACCAGTGGGGTGCTACAGAGTTTAGTTCTCATACACCAACTATATATAATGCATATTAATGATACAGGGACAGAATGTACTAACACCAAATTTGCTGGTGACACTAAAATAGATGGGAAAGCAAGTTACAATAAAGAAGTAAGATGTTTACAAATGAATATGGATAATTTAGGTGGATGGGCCAAAATTTGGCAGATGCAGTTTAATGTGGATAAGTGTGTGGTTATCCAGTTTGGTCAGAAAATTATCTAAATGGAGAGAAACTTCAGATTACTTTGGTGCAGAGTGATTTGGGTGTTCTTGTGCATGAATTGCAGAAAACTAAAAACAGGAACAAGATCTAATAAAGAGGGCAAATAGAATTTGGCATTTATGCTAATGAAATAGAATATAAAAGTAGGGTATCTATGCAAGACGCTGTTGAAACCACATCTGGAGTACTATGTACAGTTTGGTCCCCTTCTTTGAGGAAAGATGTAAATGCATTGGAGCCAATCAGAGAAGTTTCACTTGATTAATTCCAAAAGTGAAAGGCTTGTCTTGTGAAGAAAGATTGAACAATTTAAGTCTCTCCTCATTTGAATTTAGAAGAATGAGAGATTTTTTGAGGTATATAACATGTTAAAGATGCTGAAATAAGTATTGAATTATTTGTCAGTTTTTCCAAGGGTAGATGTAATAGAGTAGGTAATGTGAAAAGTAAATCAAACCTTTGGGCATAAGAAATATAGGTTAGACTTGGAAAAAATACATAGCTCTGGGAAGACCACACTGTTGTACTGGCTTTGCTATTGATTGGCTCCTACTTTTAATAAAAATTCTTATTTTTTTTGCATCAGCGAGACTATTTTATTCTTGAATAAAATCTAAAATCTTGAGAGAGCTAAAGATTTTTGACTGCCCCCACAGTTTCCTAGATTATTAAATATTGGGTGAGTAAAGGTTTATATTATCTCATGGGCATGAGCTCACTCAAGACAGAGATTACCTTTTTAATTGGAGAATCCCTTTCAAAAGAGTTAGTAATCACAGTTTCTGAAGGAGAGTCATAATGGGCTTGAAATGTTAACTCTGTTTCTCTCTCCATAGAAGCTGCCAGACCTGCTGAGTCTCTTCAGCACTTTCTATTTTAATATTAGTAATCATGGATCTTCCTCCACATCTAGATTATGTTAGGTAACACTCATAATACCTGGTGAACTTGTATTTTGCCAACTTTTCTTTGAGTTTAAATGCAATGCTTAAGTTTCTTTTCTGTCTGCCATTGACCTCCCTGGCTTGGGCATCTGTATTGGTGGGTTCAACTTTGCCTCAGTGCTTACATCTGGTTCATCTGCTGCTGTGTCATTATCACCATGTTTCTTTTGAACACATGAAGAATTTCTGTCTTGCAGAACTCCCTTGGCAATCACACAGTTTTCATTTCCCTCCATGGCAATGATTGCATAAGCCTTGTGGTAAAGTGATGTATCCACCTTACTCAGGCTCCACCATGCAATATTCAGCAATACCATGACTCAACATTACATCAGTCTATCTAGCTGTCCTTCTGCGATCTGCATAAAATTTTGCAGGACACTTTTACTCAATAGTTTGATCCTGAACATCTTGATCAACATTGATGTCCTTCAGTTTGGGCACCTTGTTCAATATTTTGCATCCAAATGGCACTCAGGTGCACAATTCCTCTTCATAGTATATAATGTTTCTCATATGCCACAAATGTCAAGAATGCTTCCTTTACTCGTTGACCTCAGCCTGAGCAATCCTTATCTATTTGTCCTATGATTGTTCCTTTCAAGCCACTTTCTTGTGGTTGTTAAGGGGTTACTTTGTGTTGGTGAATGTCTGTGACTTGATTAAAATCAGAGCGAGTCTGCAAAGTAAGTTGGGGCCTATTATCTGAATGCAGAACATCAGATAGACCATGCTTTGCAAACATTTCAGTTAACAGAAATACTCTTTTTTATGCCACTCAATACCACATACTTATAATAAAAACTCTAATGTAGTCATGCATCAACATTGATATTGACTCTCCAGGTGGAAGTGGGCCTAAGAGCACAACAGCTCTATCAAGCTATTGTCCAGCTGAGTATTGGTTCTGGTGGATTGGATTTGTTGATAAGCTGGTCTTGGGACATGTTTTGATAAATTGCTCCCCACCTTGCTTTGTCCCTGGCTACTATATTATGGCTTGTAAGTTTTGCTTAGCACCAACCATTTCCAAGTAACAGTCATGAGCTGGCATCGCCAGTCTAGGTCTGTTGCCTCTGAGAACACACTTCGCAATTATACACAGGACATCCTGTATTGCAATGTTCACTTTGAACAGGCAGTTGTCCCAATTCCCAACTCGGATTCTTTGTCCAATGTCATCCAATTCTGGATCTTTGTCTGACTCTCTTTCAATCTTTCCAGTTGTAATTGCTGTGGGTGTAGTTTGAATTACCGCAAACCGCATGAATGTTTCAGCTTCCTTCTCCAGTGAAGATCTGTGTTTTTGATCCTTTCTCAGTAGTTGTGGCAGAGGATCAGGAATGTGCATTTTTCCAGCAATGTGAACCACTTTGTAGTTGTACTGCTGGAGTCTCAAAACCCATCTTTTAATTCAGGCACATGGTTTAGATCTGGGAGAATAAATCATCTCTAATTTCTTGTGATCTATCACTGATTCAAACTTGATGTCAAACAAGTATGCATGGAATGTTTCATGGGTCCATAGCAATTCTGTGGATGTTTTTTGTCTGAGAATATTGTCTCTCCACATGTGACAGAGGACTGATTATAGAGGTAATGATTCTCAGGCTTTCAACATCTATTTGCACCAGCACTACTCCCAGAACTACTGGACGAGTGTCTACTAAAACACTTGTTGTTACATTGGATGGTAGTATTCCAAGGTTCAAACAATATCTAGCCGTTGTTCAAAGTTGTCTTTTTGTGCTTCACCAAATCTGACTAATTAATTCGTTCTGCTAACGATCCATGAACACCAACTAGCCACAAAATGACGACCAGCTACCCTTAGTAGCCACACACGCAGATGACAAGCAACATGAGTTCGACTAGGACAACACTACTACTATAGGACAAGACAAACAGAGAACAGCCAGGGAATTCCTAGAGGCATGGCACTCAACCACAGATTCTTTCAACAAACACATTGACCTGGACCCAATATACCGGCCACTGCAGCGGACAGCTGGAACTGACACCCGGAAGCGGCAGAGACAAACCACTATAAATGCCAGAGGAAACAACACAGAAGCGCTTCACAGGAGGCTCCCAAGCACTGAGGATGTCACATAGCCAGGGGACACAAATTCCCAGCTCGGCAAACAGAATCACAACAGTGGCAACATTCTCTCATTGCAATTTTTATTCATCTGTCACAAAAGGGTCACATAGAATCTTTTGTAGTCTAAACTGATTTAAAAATTTAGCATTCAAGCCGGCATTTTGATCGCTTGAGGATGCAATATATCTGATCTGTTAGTGACTGTTTTACCTGTACAGAATATTGCTTCCTTGTTGCATCATCTCATTGTTTAGAATGACGTGACACTGTAGTGTTGAGACGAAGCTGCTCCTTTAACAAGGTTATGTTGTCCTTGGTTTTTCTTTTCAGAGAGATCATAAATGACACAGACTCCAAAAAGTCTAAGTTGAAGGGTTTTAGGGGCAGTTTGATTGTAGCTATCAGATACTGCCTCAGGCAACAGGCTTTGTAGTTTTTGAAAAGAAACACTTGCACAATGGCCAGTTCTGCCAGCTCAGCTTTTTCCTGGTTTGGTTTGGTGTTAGCACAGTAGAGTTCTGAAGCTGCTGGACCCAAGAGAAGCAGGTCTATGCTGACCCTCTTTCTCTGACTTCTCTCCTGTAAGACCCTGCGTTTGATTTTACCTTTTGTGCCGAGGTGTGTTTATGGGGATTGTTGCAAGTATTTGGAATAGCATCATTAAGTCGGGATGATCTGTTGGGTTTTCGGATAAGTTGTTCAGTATTCTGTTCTCTTTTGTTTGTGTTTCATTTGGTAATCTTGTAAATAAATTCTGTTTTGTTTGAAACTAAGTGGCTTGACCAATTGCATCTGGAATATCCACCTTCCACCTGCTTACAACAACAATGAAAAAAGTTAGGATCTAGGCCACTTGCTTTAAATATTTTGAGAAGGTCTGGCCTGGTCCATAACTGAGTTTCTTCAATCAGATGGTTTTGATCACAAATCCACCTTGACTCTCTCAGTTGGAGATCTGCTTGGTTACATGCTCCGTGAGATATAATTCCACATTTGACTAATGTGGTACCATGCTGCTTTCTGCCTTACTTTGTCCAAATCCTCTACTTACAGAAGCTGTGTGAGTTGTACAGAGAGTGGGGAGTTGTGTTCTTAGCTTCCTTCCAATTAAGAGTTCACAGAGAACCAAACATTCCTTGAGTGTTTTCTCTTGCTTTTTGTAAACCAATTCTGACACTGAAGGCATCCACAACCCAACAGACTGTGTAGATTCATATTTATCTCTTAGGTTTTGGTTTTGGGACCAGCCATGAATGCCAGCTTGTTAGTTTTGTCACCAGTATAACAACTTTTTTACTTAACATTGAGTCAATTTCCAGCTTTTCCTTTGGCAAGAATGAGTGAGGAACTATTCTGGATGTAAACAGAAATACTGGCTTCACTTCAGGACACAGAATTGTGTTATAAGTTGATTTCAGCTTTTCCAGTCCGATGAACAATTATGGAAATTCTGCTCTAAAATTTTTAGTTTGACCCTTTCAGCTTTCCAGTTCCTCCATTCTCCACATAGCTGTGTCAGTACAAGCTTTTTTGTTTAAATGTGAACAATCCTAGCTCCATATCATATAAAAGGTTTTGTTGACTAATTTTTAATTTTGTTTATGCATGGAATTCATTAATTTGTTCTATGACCTCAAGCATTCAGCCTCTTGCTTTTTGTGGTTATATTTGCAACGGCTGAAGAGAATCTTCATTCAAGGACAGTTCAGCATCCAAAATAACTAAAACCAATTCACCATTATCTAAAATAAAGCTTGTCTTATGTCTCTTGACAGAGATTTAAATCCAGCAATAACTTTCATTCAATCATTTGACCTTGCCTAGGAATGGTGTCTCTGCCTCACTGATATCTTTTATTTCTTGGTTCTTGCAATCACATAAGTTTTTGTCTCTCGGCTTGTTTTGTATAAGCTTTCTACAATGGCACACTGATGTAATATGACCTTTCTATTTGCAAACATAGTTCTCTTTTCATTTATGGGGACAATTTTTTCATATTGATGCTTTTTCTCACCAAGCCAGTAGCCGTTCGCTCAGGGAGTTGGTCCAAGCTCTTCATGCAACCCTTTTTTAGTAGAGCCACGGTTTCACTTTTAAACAGAAACTAAAGTGAGTTGGTCATTGATTGTAAATTATTCTCCCTGCCGCCTCAAATCATGGAACCATTTGGCTTTCTGACCTTCGCCTACCTGCTCCAATGAAAGGCTTTTGCTCTTCTCATCTCATCCCTCCACTGCAAGAACTCCAACAAAGTTTCATTCAAGATTCCACAACATTATTTTTCATTATTGATTCTTCTCTTAAGGTTCCATATTCATAATTTTGATCAACCTAGTATGCATCATTGACAAATATATCAATTTTTTTCTCTTGGTTTCTGGGTATATTTATTAAATTTTTGTTGGCTTGAGGGGCGGCACAGTGGCTCAGTGGTTAGCACTGCTGCCTCACACCACCAGGGTTTGAGGTTCAATTCCAGTCTCAGGTGACTGCCTATGTGGAGTTTGCACATTCTCCCTGTGTCTGCATGGGTTTGCTCTGGTTTTCTCCCACAGTCCAAAAGATGTGCTGGCCAGGTGAATTGGCCAAGCTAAATTGCCCATAGTGATATGTGCATTAGTCAGAAGGAAGTGGGTCTAGGTGGGTTACTCTTTGGAGGGGTAGGTTGGGCTGAAGGGCTTGTTTCTGCACTGTAGGGAATCTAATCTAATTATTAGGCATTGGATGATTTTAATATTGCCATTTGCAACATGTTCCTTGTCAATCCTTTGTCTGGCTAGTATGACATCTGCAAAACAACCCATTCCATAGTGCATCATACTGACCTCTTCTACAAATAGTTAATTTATTTTTGTTTCTTTGCAGTGTTAAACATTTCTGCCATTTAAATTTTATTAACATAAAGTATTGAAGATTTTTGAAACAATCTGCATATTGTGCTTAGTATGTGTTAGTGTATCTTCAATTACATTCACTGATCATACGTGTGAAATTGCTGCTGGCTGAGCATTTTAACATTCAGCAACTGTTGGGTATAAGCACTACTAAAACACTTCAGTGCTGAAATCTAGCCAAAATAGGCATGTAATTGCAATCTTCCCCTTTAACCATGATATGCTACCATTCATCTCCTTGGTAGAAGTTTATTTTATTTGTTATGTTCTTGATTTCACACCAAAGCAATGAAAAACTGAAGATTAGTGGCAGTACACAGCCATACCTTAGATGGTTTTCCTGAAATATAATGAAATGACATCCAAGAACATTTCTGATAACTTTTGATCTTGTCAGGACAATGTAATTTATATATCCATGCCTTTTGTTCTTGATATAATCCTTTACAAAACTTTTCACTGTCGGGTTGAGAAATAACATCTCATTACTGTCCAATGTTCTGGGTATTGTTTCTTGGTTAAACAGTTGGTAAAGACAATATATAATGTGGTATCATTATATGCATGAGCCACTTTCTTAGGAGAGGAGATAAAGGCATTTTAGATATGTACATGGCATATATGCATATCACATACTTTACAACCATTTGTTTTCAACTGCTTTTTTTAATAGATTAGATTACTTACAGTGTGGAAACAGGCCCTTTGGCCCAACAAGTCCACACCAACCCGTAACCCACCCAGACCCATTCCCCTACATTTACCCCTGCACCTAACACTACAGGCAATTTAGCATGGCCAATTCACCTAACCTGCACATTTTTGGATTGTGGAAGGAAACCAGAGCACCCGGAGGAGACCCACACAGACATGGGGAGAAAATGCAAACTCCACAGAGAGTCGCCTGAGGCAGGAATTGAACCCGGGTCTCTGGTGCTATGAGGCGGCAGTGCTAACCACTGTGCCACAATGCCACCCACAAATCACTGAAATAAATCTCAAAACCTTTTTTGCATAAATTTTTAATAGATCACACCCACTCTAGGTGCTTTTCTAAGTTATCTATTTACCATGCGTGAAATGATACAAGCTGATTTTGTGGTTAATAGAAATACTGATGGCATTCACTTCAGGAAGCTAACAATGGGCCACATTGGATTGCCAACAAACATAATTGTTGTTGACATGTATTCTAGGTCATTTCATATCTGGGCTGTAATTGGAGGGACAGAATGCTCAGATGAACTGATCACAGGCTGGAGATTTATTTGAGCCCAAAAGGAGCAAGTCAGAACACACAGAAAAGAACAACTAGAAAACATTGATGAGGTACTTTTCTGAGATGTCTTCAGCATTTTCTTTAAGGACTATTGAGAAGGGATTATAATTGATTAAATGTGGCAAAAAGGCAAATCTAGAGTCATTTGCCCTAAATCTCAGACTATATCCCCTAATTCTGAAATCTCTAAACAGAGGATTTTCCAGTTAATACCTTGACATGTCTTTCCCTGTTAATACCTTTAAGATAGTGGATACATTGATTGTAATTTTCCAAAAATCCTTGGATTGAAAAACTGACAATGCGACACCACTATTCAAAAGGGGTGGAGGCAAAAAAGACGTGACTATAAGCTGATTAACCTAACATCTATTGCTGGAAAAATTAAGGAAGAAGTAGCAACACATTTGGAAAATCATAATCCAGTCAGAGTCAGCATGTCTTTATGAAAGGGAAATTGCATCTGACTAATGTATTTGAGTTTTTCAAGGAAGTCTCAATCAAAGTTAATGGAGGGCAACTTGTAGATTTGTTATATTTGGACTTCCAGAATGTATTAATAAGATACCTCACAAAAGGGTCATAAGAGCCCATGGCATTGGAAGTAGATTGGTTTATGTTGAGGTCTCCTCTATCACAATTATTGTCCCCTGTACGTCCTAGGATTCTGTCTCCAATCCCAATAATTAAATTTTCCAACTTGTCCAGTATAACAGTAGCCCCTCATAGCCTGCCTTGTCTTTCAGTGAATGGACCATCATGACTTACCCTGGTGCATCCCAGTGAACATGGAACGGCAGGCGTGACTAATCAGTGATAGATGCATGACTGATCTCTGTGCAGATTCTTGACTGGCTTGCTTGAAATACCTGGTAAGTTGCCCTGAACTTGCAGGACTGATGTGACCCACTCCTGTAATGGAGTGATACATAAGCCTGACCCAGACTGTTCCAAGTATCTAACTGATCATGTGCGAGCCCCTGAAATGAGATTTGATGCTGCCTTGATGGATTGTGTCAATCCCTCCTGACTAATGAAACCTCTCCTTGACTTGATGGAAGATTACTCCCCCTAGACGGAGAAACACAACCATTAGTTGAAGCTCAATCAGCGTGTTTGCCACTTACATTCCTGGAATGTCCCATAGAAATGACATTGATGGTGCCATACAGTAAGGTATCCACTCCCCTGAATGATCACTGCTGCCAAACATAACAATTTTCCCAGATTTGTGACAGTGCTAAAAGGCAAGTCGAGACATGGCAGAAGTACTGTGAGGCCCTAAGTTCAGAATGAGGTAGCAAAACGCAAAAACACAAGGCAAAGTAATGCAAGGCAGAGATGTTGTGAGCACCCAAGTAGGTACAATGTGTTTGAGCATTAAGAAAGCAGGAAAAGAGCCCTGAATGCATCTACACTGATGATGAGACAAGCGCTTGTCACCATATAGGTCCTATAGCATTATTACATTGAAAGATGTCATTGAACTCTAGAATTGAATATTAACAGATGTGGTGTGAGTCGGCGATATGGTTTGATGATGCTGTGTGGCAGATGCATGTACAATACCAACTGTTTTGGATGTGTGTAGGGGAAGGCTATGTAGAGATGTTGGGGAATGCTATCAAAGTTGGAAGTTTGAAAAGCAAATAGTGAGTTGGAGTTGCTAGGTACCTGCTCAGACTTTCATGTCAAGAATTGCAGCCATCTACTTTCTCCCTCCCACATGGATGAATAGCAATTTGCAAATGAAATGAGATCAGAACAGGTGCTAATAAGATGTTCATGCATGATAAATAATCCCGTCACTGCTCAGTAGCAAGATTGCAGTCTCACCAGTCAAACGTTCAGATGGAAAGTGAATTTTCTTTTCATAACTTCAAGAATCTATTTTTTCTGAACTCATCATATTTTTCTAATTGATTCACTGTTGCCTAAAGCTATCTGTATATTGCTCAAACTGTTGTTCAAGACTGGGAAAAGTCCATCATTGCTTTGTCAAGGGAAATGTAATTCTCCCACAAGAAATGGACTGCAGTGTTTTGAGATTTCGAGCTCATGACCATCTTCTTGATGGAACTAGGGAGGGGCAATAAATGCTGGCCCCACCAGCCACACCCATCTCCTTTTAATTAATAAAAACCAAAACCATTGTAAGCTATGAGAAGAGGTTATGTCAAGCCACTTGACACAGTTAGTAAAAATGTTTAGGTTGAGGAAGATTAGAGATGGGATTCACGGCTACAAGGTGAGTAAATAATGTGTCTATGTGTGAAGGGTGTGTGAGTCAGGAAGCTGGCCTGAATGAGGTTTGGATGTGGTTTGAAGGGGTGGGTGTTGTGTGGCTTAGAATTGGTGGTGTGCTAAGGCAGTGTGGCTCACATGAGGAATCCATTTGGAAAGGTACTTGTCTCAGGTCCTGTGAACTACCAGAGATGATTTTACGCCAAAGCTATCAAAGTAGTCTAGACAGGTAAATAAATTACTGAAATTAAAAACAATTCTTGGTAACCACAGAACCAATATAACATAGGTTTTTACAATGGCTCTCTACCAATCAAAATGAACTATTTTACCTCACCATAATCAAATGTATTTCATACAACCCATGTGTACATTCTGACTAGAATTTATGAGTTGTGTTTTATGGTTTATGTCAGCCAACACTAAAAGTAAAATGTCAAAACTGCATGCATGGGGTTAACACGTGTTCAATTTTCAAATGTAACCAAACAAAAATATGAATGTTTCCAAATAGCTACAAGGCTACTAATTATTTACCTGCTTCAAATGGAAGTTCAAAAGTACTGTTTGAATGGAATGGGTTAGATGACAGGGAGGAAAGAGATTAAATAGATTGTATATCTTTATCTGATGGACAATCAGATTTTCCACATGGTTCAAGTCAAGATCACAATCTTTATGGCAGTTTCCAAGCCTTTGTTTACATTTTCAAAAAGCTGAGACATGAAATTAGACATTCAAATAACACAACATAAAGAAAACACATTCGGAAAAATAACCTTTGTGCATCAAAGAGGGAAAATCCTTGCCTATATAACGATTCCCTGACAGCTAACTTTCCATAGGCTCCCAACAAAACAAATCTTGAAAATGAATATGTGAAAAGCTATTGTTAACGTCAGCATGTTGTTTTCAGTTTACTATTGCTAATCATTTGGGAAGTTCTTATATTTGTAATTTGATGTTGTTGATATTGCAGGAAGAATCTTTTCGGAGTGGACACAGAGTCTAAAAATCTGAAGGAATTAAATATAAAAATACACTGCAAATGCTATAAGAGGTTCCAAAGTTAATGACTGTGTCAATTAGTTGATATCCAAAATCAGGCTATTTCCATCATTCCTCATCAGTTCTTGAATAACATTCTTCTCTCATCAACAGCAGAGATGTAATTTTCCATCTGATGCCCTGCCATTAAGTTGGCATTGCAATTTAATTGTTGACTTCAAAACATTATGAATTTCCTTCCCATTGATCAAATATACTGGTTTCTGTAATGGCCAATTGATCTCTGTTTGCTGTTTATTAAAAATAAATTTACTTGATTATCATTGAACTACTTTTCAAGGATGCTTGTTCTGTACAAGTTAGTTTCCATTTTCCAGACCTAATTTTCAAAGTAATTCATTCCATTTGAGCCACTTTGGTTCACCTCTGAGATGTGTTAACACACTACATAAATGTGAGGCTTACATTTCATTGCCCTTCAAATCCCATATCCTTAGCATCAGTTGATCCAAAGTTTTTTACTTTCACAATATTCCCCCAGCTCACAATCAGTTATGAATGCTCTTCAGCTAGAATCCCCAATTCGTTATGATCCATGATGAGGAGGGAGAAACAGACTCCTTCTTAATTTACCCTCTGTCGATCACAACAAGTTAACTTATATCCCTTCCCTCTTAGATTCCTTTCCCAATTCCAATGTATTCATGTTCTAAAAGGAGACAATTTAACTAGGTTATTTTGGAGTTAAAGAAAGAGTGAGTTTATTACTTATTAGAGTACAAGGAAGAGCATCTATGATACCAACACTTGCAGATAAAAAGGGAAAACAAGTTTTTCTCTCTCATTATCGGAAGCAAGAAACAAGTCAAAAGCCACAGTTGAACAGGAAACTGGGACAACTCCTTTTGGCTAATCTGCAGGATCCAGAATCTCCAAATCAACTATTCCACAGCCAGAGGCAATGCAACCGGAATCAGCCAATAGCTACAACTTTTCATGATCCATGCCACATTGACATATTATCTTTCTTTCATTTCTAGTTTCTACTCTATGTGTATGTGTGTTGCATTTTCTTCACCTGTAACCTTCTCAGTGCTGTCTAAACCAGTAGCATTAAAACACCAGATGAACAAACACTAGAATACTAGACTAGCACACCAGCTCCAAAAGACTAATGTAGGACTCCAGTATTAGAACACTAGAATAGCAAACCAGCATGAGAGTATCAGAGTAGCACATGAGACTAGCATACCACCACAAGAACACCAGACTAATAAACCAACAATAGAAAATAAGGCTAGTAAATTAGCACTAGAATACCAGAGCGGTAAACTAAAACTGCATTGTCACTACTAGAACACCAGACTAGTAAACCAGACTAAATCACCAGCATTAGAATACCAGACTAGTAAACCAGTATTGAAATAGATGTGTAATAAACTAAGACTAGCACATCAGAACTAGAATACCAATGCTAGAAGACCAGACTAACACACCAGCATTACATTAGCAGATTAACACAATGGCACAAGAACAGCAGATTAAGAAACCAGAACTAACGTGGCAGGCTTACAAAGCAGCACTAGAACACTAGATTAACTATCACCATTAGAATATCAGAACTAGAACACCAGACTAATGAACCATCACAAGAGTACCAGACTAACAAGCCAGCATAAGAGTACCAGACTAACAAACCAGCATAAGTGTATCAGACTAGCACACCACCTCTGGAGTCCCAGCTAAACGCAGCAGTACTAGAACATCTGACTAACAACTAGCATTAGAATACCAAATCCTAGAAATAAAAGTCTGAGCTAATATAGTTCAAAATCCATGTGGCTTCTGTCAATTCTCAGACCATATAATTGGAGGATCATTTCATGACCCAGCATTAGGAGGTGGCCCAGGATTTGGTATTCTAGTACAATTCTCATGCTGGTTTGTTAGTCTGGTACTCTAGTGATGGTTCATTAGTCTGGTGTTCTAGTTCTGGTATTGTTTCTGAAAGGGGAGTCCCGAAATACAAGCTAATCTCTGAGGACATAAGTTCAAATCCGATGTTAGCCGAAATGAAAATTTAAATTCAGTTAATCAATTTGTATTTATAAAATAGTCTAATGGAGACTGTAAAACCATTTTTGATAGTTGGTTTAAAAAGTCCCATCCGATTTGCTAACATGTAAGGCCACAGAATGTGCTCTGGTTGTGGAACTTCAATGTCCATCACCCTGAGCAGTTTGGTAGCACGACTACTGACTGAACTGCTCAAGCTCTAAAAGCTGTAGTTGCTAGACTGTGATTGCAGCAGGTTATGAGGGAGACATCAAGAAGGAAAAATATCCATGAATTTGTCCTCACCAACCTACCTATCTGTCAGGAAAGTATTGGTAGGAGTGACCACCACACAGTCCTTGTGGAGACATAATCCAATCTTCACATTGAAGAAATAGTCCGTCATGTTGTGCGGCACTGATTGATTTATAGCTTTTAACCATTTTTTTTTAAAGCAAACTTAGATCAGAAGCATTCCCCTAATAAATTCTATCTGCTGGGTTAAAATTAGTCCATTTCACAAATGGTTAAATTTGGGGTCTGTAAAATTTGTATTACCATCCTACCATAGAAGAAGCTGCCCAAGAATGTAACAACCTTTCAAAAAGCCTGCTTGATTTTAATAAGCCTCAGCAATGCTATAAACATCCCAGATAGTTTCGGGGCCTGGGACTTTTCTCTTCAGGAAATATGCTTCCTCCTCCTCTCTGAAAGAAGTGAATAAGGCATTAGGGTTCATCTCAGTTTTGACATAAAAACTTAAAATAAACAATTCATTAATTTTGCAATTTTATTAGCAGTAATTAAAAATTAATACATTTAATATCATATCTAATACTATCCAGTTTGGTGTTAAATTTATGAATATTCAAGGAGTAGCTAAGAAGTACATCTAAAAATATTAAATAATAAAATATTTAGAGTTTTATCTTAAATCAACGAGGAAGTACGATATTTTTTCTTGGGGGGAAGTACCTTTGAAAAATATTATCTTGGGGTTTCTAGTACTTCTAAAATTTCAATAGACAGGTTTTTTAATCTAATATTTTGACTCCTCCTGCTTTGCAACTGTGGGTGTCAACTCTCTCTATATGTTCTGCCCACTTTGATGTTATACTGTATTAATTAATGTCATTTCTTAATTATTCAGTGAAGATTCCTTCATGAAGTAACCTTTTCTGGTCTACTTATTTGTGATGCTTCATACTTTTTTCATCTCACTCTTCCTCTTTCAGTTCAAAAGAAAAACTTCATTAAGCATTTGTCGGAAAAGATGTTTCATTTCTCTGTGTTTTTGTGTGTCAGGTTACCCTGATTTCTAGTTGTATTTATGTGACAAGGAATGTTGCCATTCCTTTCCGCTGGATGCTTCCAGTATTTCTATCTAATTAATATTTTGCTCTGATGCACAAATGTGAAGTTAGCACGTGTCTTTCCAAGCTTCATTTTTGGTGATTAAACTATCATTTATATATTTTAGCTGTCTGTGCTGAACACTAACTGAATTAATAACACATGTGTGCTGAGGCTAAGTAGCCTTTCCTCTGTATCCTTTTCCTTCTAGCTGCAGTGTGGCTGTTTCATAGTTAACTCCCACGTGAATCTTAATCTTTAAATATTTTTAATATGTATGTGTATTCTACCTAAATTAGTTATATTTATTTCTAAATCAAACCTAAATTTCAAACCAGATATTATTATAGCATTACCACTGTGCTGAATTGCATAGATTTTAAACAGATTTAGCAACTCAAGACTGTGAGGCACCTTGGACCATGAGCAGTGGTAGAATTTTATTCAATCACAATCTGTAATCCCAACATGGGACATATCCTTCACTTTACAGTTACCATTGGGATGCCTGGAGCCTCACCAAGTATGTCTAAAAATGGAGAAGCTACAACACAGGACTACATGCCAAGCAGTATTGAATAAGAATATAATGATGAGAACATATTAATTTATGGTTATCTATTGAAATGACTATTAGGGTGACCCTTAGTTAGCCAATTGTATGGATATGGACTCCACTCACCCAACATAATCCTCCTCCCAGTTCAAATGATCACACTTTCAGAATTGTTATGTTTGTAAGGAAACACTTGCACATTTGGTGCAATGTATCAATTCATTGACTGATCACAAAAAAAACCGTATATATAATTGTTGGATAGAAGAACAATTTCAAAGTTCACAGAAACATTAAAAGAACAGTTGAATGGAACTTTTATTAAGCAATGTCTACAGCAGGAACTGATTCATGAACAAGTGACTTCTCCAAAGCTTAGTGGTACATTATTTATGTCTGGCATTATTTCTTTAAAATGGTTACAAAGCACTAAAAAACAGTATCACATTTCCACTGTGAAGATTTCATTTTCATTGTTGTCACATCAGATGGATGTGTTCATAGCAAAATGGCTGGAATTTTAATCAAACCCATTGGATTGGGATCAGATTGTCCACTTAAATTTCTACTTAATTTTCCTTTCCACTGGAGTTGATAATAAAACAAGATCAGAGAAACTAAGAAAAGTAATTATATACATCACCACAAGAAGGAAAAATTTTCATCAGGCCCAGGTCTAAAATCTAAGCTAATATTTTGGTGAGTAACAAATCCTTTGTACTTTGTCAAATCTATGAATAAGATTTGTGATCTGCTTTTTCAAATGACAGTGCCATCTAGCAGCTTTTGTTTAATATAGTTAGTTCAAAATATACATGATTGTAATCAGAGGAAAATGCTACGCAATACAGAGATTTCATGATATCAAGCAGAATCAAGCTAATATACTAGTTTCATTTCACTTGAAAATACAGATAAGTATAGATCGGGAGTGTGGCAGAAAGTACAGATCGGCGGTATGGCATTGTTAGTCAAGGGTAGCTGAGATCACATTTGAGAACTCATCCACTGAGGTAGGTTGGGATGAGATTAGAAACAGGAAAGGAGAGATCACCATTTTGGAATTTTCTATCAGCATCCAAATTGTTCCAAGGATGTAGAGGAAAGGAGAGCAAAGATGATTCTCAACAAGAGTGAGAGTAACAGCTGGGTAGCAGTAAGGGTAGCTGTTATGGGGGATTTTAACTTCCCCATTATTGACTGGGAATACTATAATTCAAGTAGTTTAGATGGTCAGTTTTTGTTCCATGTGTGCAGAAGGGTTTTCTGACACAGCATGTAGACAGGCCAACAAGGGTCGATACCATATTGGATTTGGTACTGGGGAATGAATTCGGCCAGGTGTTAGATTTGGAGGCAAGTGAGCACTTTTAGGAGAGTGACCATAATTTGGTTATGTTCACAATAGCAATAGGTGGGATAAATCTATACTGCAGGGAAACAGGTATAACTGGGGAAAAGGCAATTATGATGCAAATAGACAAGATTTAGAATGCATAGGATGGTGAAGGAAACTGCAGGGGATGGACACTGTTGAAATATGGTGCTTGTTCAAGGAACAGCCACTATGCGTCCTTGATAAGTATACAACTATTAGGCAGGGAGGTAGTTGATGAGAGAGGGAGCCATGGTTTACTAAAGAAGTTGAAGCTCTTGTCAAGAGGAAGAGGAAGGCTTATGGGCCTGCCGAGTTTTCACCATCCCTCCAGACCTCCCCCTCACTGAGGACGAACGATCATTCCTCAGCAAAGGACTCACCTTCATCCCCCTCCGTCCACACATCAATGAATTTAATACACACCGTGATGTCGAACAATTCTTCTATCGCCTCCACCTCCGAGCTTACTTTCACAATCAGGATCCCCACATTGCCCGGTTCTACCTCCTTCCCAAGATCCACAAGCCTGACCACCCTGGCTGACCCATTGTCTCAGCATGCTCCTGCCCCACTGAACTCATCTCTACCTACCTTCCGAGGACCCCTTCGCCCATCTCCAACACACTGCATCCACCTGGATACCCCATGCTGGCCTATTACCTGCCCTCGACCTCTTCATTTTCAACTGCCGCCGAGACATTAACCACCTCAACCTGTCTACCCCCCTCCCCCACTCCAACCTCTCACCCTCACAACGCGCAGCCCTCCAATCCCTACGCTCCAATCCCAACCTCACCATCAAGTCAGTGGATAAAGAGGGCGCAGTGGTAGTCTGGCGCACTGACCTCTACACCGCTGAAGCCAAACACCAACTCGAGGACACCTCTTCCTACTGCCCCCTCGAAAATGACCCCACCCCTCCATCACCAAACCATCATCACCAAACCATACAGAACCTCATCACCTCAGGAGATCTCCCACCCACAGCTTCCAACCTCATAGTCCGGGAACCCCGCACTTCCCGGTTCTACCTCCTTCCCAGGATCCACAAGCCTGACCACCCTGGCTGACCCATTGTCTCAGCGTGCTCCTGCCCCACTGAACTCATCTCTACCTACCTCGACACTGTCCTATCCCCCGCTAGTCCAGGAACTCCCCACATACGTTCGAGACACCACCTATGCCCTCCACCTCTTCCAAGACTTCCATTTCCCCGGCCCCCAATGCCTCATCTTCACCATGGATATCCAATCCCTCTACACCTCCATCCGCCATGACCAGGGCCTCCAAACCCTCCGTTTTTTCCTCTCCAGACGTCCCCAACAGTACCCTTCCACCGACACACTCATTCGTTTGGCCGAACTGGTCCTCTTTGTTGGCTATGTAGAACAGTTGATCTTCCGTAATTACACCGGCACCACTCCCCACCTCTTCCTCCGCTACATTGATGACTGCATTGGCGCCACCTCGTGCTCCCGTGAGGAGGTTGAGCAATTCATCAACTTCACCAACACATTCCACCCTGACCTTAAATTTACCTGGACCATCTCTGACACCTCCCTCCCCTTCCTGGACCTCTCCATCTCCATTAATGACGACTGACTTGACACTGACTTTTTTACAACCCACCGACTCCCACAGCTACCTGGATTACACCTCTTCCCACCCTACCTCTTGCAAAAATGCCATCCCATATTTCCAATTCCTCCGCCTTCGCCGTATCTGCTCCCAGGAGGACCAGTTCCACCACAGAACACACCAGATGGCCTCCTTCTTTAGAGGCCGCAATTTCCCTTCCCACGTGGTTAAAGATGCCCTCCAACGCATCTCGTCCACATCCCACACCTCCGCCCTCAGACCCCACCCCTCCAACCGTAACAAGGACAGAACGCCCCTGGTGCTCATCTTCCACCCTACCAACCTTCGCATAAACCAAATCATCCGCCGACATTTCCGCCACCTCCAAAAAGACCCCACCACCAGGGATATATTTCTCTCCCTACCCCTTTCCGCCTTCCGCAAAGATCGTTCCCTCTGTGACGACCTGGTCAGGTCCACGCCCCCCTACAACCCATCCTCCCATCCTGGTACCTTCCCCTGCCACCGCAGGAACTGTAAAACCTGCGCCCACACCTCCTCCCTCACCTCTATCCAAAGCCCTAAAGGAGCCTTCCACATCCATCAAAGTTTTATCTGCACGTCCACTAATATCATTTATTGTATCTGTTGCTCCCGATGCGGTCTCCTCTACATTGGGGAGACTGGGCACCTCCTAGCAGAACGCTTTAGGGAACATCGCTGGGACACCCGCACTAATCAACCACACTGCCCCGTGGCCCAACATTTCAACTCCCCCTCCCACTCTGCCGAGGACATGGAGGTCCTGGGCCTCCTTCACCGCTGCTCCCTCACCACCAGACGCCTGGAGGAAGAACGCCTCTTCTTCCACCTCGGAACACTTTAACCTCAGGGCATCAATGTGGACTTCAACAGTTTCCTCATTTCCCCTTCCCCCACCTCACCCTAGTTCCAAACTTCCACCTCAGCACTGTCCCCATGACTTGTCCGGACTTGTCCTAACTGCCTATCTCCTTTTCCACCTATCCACTCCACCCTCTCCTCCCTGACCTATCACCTTCATCCCCTCCCCCACTCACCCATTGTACTCTATGCTACTTTCTTCCCACCCCCATCCTCCCCTAGCTTATCTCTCCACGCTTCAGGCTCACTGCCTTTATTCCTGATGAAGGGCTTTTGCCCGAAACATCGATTTCGCTGCTTCTTGGATGCTGCCTGAACTGCTGTGCTCTTCCAGCACCACTAATCCAGAATTATGTGAGGATAAGGCATGAGAGGGGGCTTCAGAGTTATAAGTGAGCCAGAAAAGATCTAAAGAGAGGTCTAAGAAGAGCCAGGATGGGACATGAGAAGTTGTTGGTGAATAGGATCAAGGAAAACCTGAAGGTCTTCGATAGATACATCAGGAATAAGAGAATGACTAGAATAAGATTAGGACCAATCAAAGATAGTCGTGGAAAGTTATGTGTGGAATCTGAGGACATGGAAGTGCTTAATGAACACGTTTCCTCAGTATTCACATTGGAAAGGGCAATGTTAGTGAGAATACGGCGCTACAGGCTACAAGATTAGATGGGGTTAAGGTTGACAAAGAGGAGGGTTTAGCAATTTTGGAAGATCTGAAAATAGATAAGACCCTGGGATCTCAATGGATTTATCCTCAGATTCTCTGGGAAGCCAGGGAGAAGTTTGCAGAGCCTTTGGCTTTGATCTTTATATCATCACTGTCAACAGGAGTAGTGCCAGAAGACTGGAGGATAGCAAATGTTGATCCCTTGTTTAAGAAAGGAAGTCAGGACAACCCTTGTAATTATAGGTCAATAAGCTTACCTCGGTTGTGGGTAAGATGTTGGAAAAGGTTATAAGAATTAGGATTTATAATCATCTGGAAATTAATAATTTGATTAGGAATAGTCAACACAGTTTTGTGAAGGGTAGGTCGTGCCTCTCTAACCTTATTCAGTTCTTTGAGAAGATGACAAAATAGGTGGATGAAGGTTAAGTGATTGATGTGATGCATATGGACTTCAGTAACGCGTTTGATAAGGTTTCACACGGTTGGCTATTGCACAAAATAAGGAGTTTCTGGATTGAAGGTAATTTAGCGGTTTGGATCAGGAATTGGCTAGCTGAAAGAAGACAGGGGAGGTGATTGATGGGAGATTTTCATCATGGAGCTCAGTTGCCAGTGGTGTGCCACAAGGATCTGTTTTGGGGCCACAGCTGTTTCTCATTTGTATAAAGATCTTGAGGTGGGCATAAAAGATTGGGTTAGTAAATTTGCAGATTACAATAAGGTAGATAGAGTTGTAGATAGTGCCAAAGGATGTTACAGAGAGACATAGATAAGATGTAGAGCTGGGCTGAGAAGTCACAAATGGAATTTAATGTGGAAAAGTGTGAGATAGTTCACTTCGGAAGAAGTAACAGGAATGCAGAGTACTGGGCTAATGGTAAAATTCTTGGCAGTGCAGATGAACAGAGATCTTGGTGTCCAGGTGCATAAATCCCTGAAAGTTGCCACCCAGGTTGATAGGGTTGTTAAGAAGGCATACAGTGTGTTAGTGCTTATTGGAAGGGGGATTGAGTTTCGGAGCCATGAGGTCATGCTTCAGCTGAACAAGACACTGGTAAGGCCACACTTGGAGTATTGCATGTCGTTCTGGTCCCTGCATTACAGGAAGAATGTGGAAACTTTGGAAAGATTTCAGAGGAGATTTACTTGGATGTTGCCTGGCATGGAAGGAAGGTCATGCAAAGAAAGACTGAGGGAACTGACACTGTTTTTGTTAGAGAGAAGAAGGTTGAGAGGTGACTTAATTGAGACGTATAAGATAATCAGAGGGTTAGATAGGGTGGACGGTGAGAGCCTTTTTCCTCGGATGGTAAAGGCTAACACGAGGGAACATAGTTTTAAATTGAGGAAGGATAGATTTAAGACAGGGGCAGTTTCTTCACTCAGAGAGTAGGGGCGTGGAACGACCTACCTGCAACAGTTGTAGACTTGCCGACGTTAAGGGCATTTAAATGGGCATTGGACATATATATGGATAATAATAGAACGGTGTAGGTTAGATGGGCATCAGATTAATTTCACAGGTCAGTGCAACATCGAGGGCTGGAGGGCCTGTACTGCGCTATAACATTCTATGTTCTCGATTCTATAAATATTCTACATTATCTGTAGATTAATGAGATGTTATCACATAAAATATGACTGTATTTATTATAAGGAATGCCTGTAGCTGATACCTTGTTCTATCAGGTTACCCTTTGAGTAGTTATACAGTCACCAATTCTTTGCTAGTACTGGTCTAAGGACTTACTAATAATATGTTGTGAAGGATGATCATGTAGAAATCATGACAAAGACATAGTCTTGAGAATATCTTTTTTCTTAATATAGAAATGGTATAGCAACTTGGAGTAGAACAGCTTCTGCGAAATTTCAAGCTAATCTAAGTTCCGTGGTTGTTAACAGTAGAGAACAGGCTAGAATAACCACAACGGACAACCAGACTGAACTAAACCGACTAACAGCTCCCTGAGTTAGTCATTTATGTCTCCGTGGGCAGAGAATCACAAAGCTTCAGAATTAACCTAATCAAGCCAACTGCCTTATCCCAAATTTCTCCCTGCCAAAATCATCACTATACAGTATTTAATTCATTGTATAAAAGTGTAAAACACATATATATGAAGTTTACCATTATCGCTTCTTCCTTCAAGCTTTATAAATGCAATCAATCTGTAGGTTAGATTACTTACAGTGTGGAAACAGGCCCTTCAGACCAACAAATCAACACCACCCAGACCCGTTCCCCTACATTTACCCCTTCACCTAACCTGCACATTTTTGGACTGTGGGAGGAAACCAGAGCACTCAGAGGAAACCCACGCAGACACAGGGAGAATGTGCAAACTCCACACAGTTGCCTGAGGTGGGAATTGAACCCGATCTCTGGTGCTGTGAGACAGCAGTACTAACTACTGTGCCCACCGTGTCACCATGCACATGTTGGACTCAGAGGATTGTTGTATAAGTGATTCAGATTTGGATCTGTACCCAAATGGACTTTAAATATCTCTCCTAATGATGATTCGGAGATGCCAGTGTTGGACTGGGGTGTACAAAGTTAAAAATCACACAACACCAGGTTATAGTCCAACAGGTTTAATTGGAAGCACACTAGCTTTCGGAGTGCCGCTCCTCCATCAGGTGATTGTGGGGGGCTCGATTGTAACACAGAATTTATAGCAAAAATTTGCAGTGTGATGTAACTGAAATTATACATTGAAGAATCAATTCTTCAATGTATAATTTCAGTTATATCACACTGCAAATTTTTGCTATAAATTCTGTGTTACGATCGAGCCCTCCACAATCACCTGATGAAGGAGCGTCGCTCCGAAAGCTAGTGTGCTTCCAATTAAACCTGTTGGACTATAACCTGGTGTTGTGTGATTTTTAACTCTCCTATTGATGTTCATCATTAGTTAAATCCCACTGTAACAGTAATGTGCAATGTGCAGTAACACAAGATTTCTTTGATTTCTGTGTACTGTTCCCTCCAATGTGTGGGCAAGGTGTGAATATTGCTTGTTCATGAATTTCTGGATCACTATACTATTTCTGTCAAGACCTCTCATCCGCACTTATTGACTAGGCCCACGTTTGTCAACTGTTTAACGCAGTGATGTTTGTATTGGTTAGGGCCTTGCTGTTGATGTAAGTACTGTTATTTACAGTAAACATTTTCACAGTCTTTGGGACTCATCGATGGAGTCAATTATGTTGGAAAGATGGAGATCTGTGATGTCTATGGAGGTACGTAAAATATGATTGCTGTGTGACTCATTCTGTGTTTAACAGCAGGATGTTCCTCATGTTTACATGACAGAGAAAAATTGTTAAGATAATTTTTGATCAGTAATAAAAATGCTTAATAAATACATATTTCCATTCTTCTTTGGCATGGTGGAAGGAGATTGATGTAAGGTGTGTAATTTATATATAGTCATGTTATTTATTTTGGAGATTGAATTTTGAACGAGTGGCATGCAACTTTTGATCCATTAGTATGAGTAGGCTTAGTAATTAATTTGGCCACCTTTCTGGAGCTATGAATTTAAGTGAACTTATGTCAAAGGGCTACTGACTGGGGCGCTCCATTAAGTGATAATGTGAGTTTATTTGTATTGTGACAGTTTTATAATCAGAGAGAGCAAACATTGAAAGGCATGAGCTGGCTTTTGGTTTAAGAGAATCAAAAAATCAATTTTTTTCTTGAAAAGCTTTGGGTCCTATTTATAGAAGACCTGTCTGTGGTTAGATGTAAGAACAGTTTCTTCAAGAGAAAGAAAGTAGTTTGGAACAGTTAGGAAATAGGTCATCTCAGTGTCAGGGATCTGGTTTAAAAAATCCAGACCAGAAGTGTTTATTGAGAAACTTGAAGGGGTTATTTGAAATTAAGAAAATTTAAGCTCAGTTGTGTGAATAATCAAGTAAAGGTCCATCAAGTTCTCAAAGCCTGGAATTGAAAGAAACAAGTTAAGTCAAATCTACAGATGTGATAGAGAAGGCTGTAGAGATCAAGTAATTGAGTGTATTTATGATAGAGATCAATAGTTTTTAGATTAGTAAGGGGATCAAGGGTAATGGGGAGAAAGCAGTAGAATGAGGTTGAAAAGCACATCAGCCATGATAAAACAGCAAGGTGGATACGATGGGCCAAATGGCCTAATTTTGCTTTTAGATGGTATTTGAGTACAGTAAAGTGATAGTATTGAGACAGATAGAATGTGGTTTTATTTTGAAATCCTTCATATTGTATTATATGTAAATAGCTTGGTTTGCTCCATTTTATGTTAATTTCTGTGGGGAATATACTTCTGTTTTATTGATAAAACAAAATCTGCAACATTGTAAGCTTACATTGCAGTGATCGACAACTGTGTCAGATTTTTTTAAAAAATGATCGATTCAGTCAGATTTCTGTCTTGGATCTGATTTTTCCAGTAGTAACATCAGCTGGGATCATAACAGTTGATCACAAAAAATAAGGGGGCATTAGACCAACAATGGAATGGAATAAATGAGGATAAAATAGAGATGTAAGTAATTTATGTAAATGGTGTAGAACTGTTGTCACAGGCATTATGAACTGATTGGCTACCATCTGTGCAGAAATTTAATTGAATATTTCATATAACCAAGAAATTGAGAAATGAGCACAAACAAACCATCTTTTTCAGGTTTCTATGACTATAATAAATCTGTTATCTCATTCTAATTTTATTTATTTTTACAGCCTTGCTCTTCAGGTAGTTGGAACAATGCCACACTTTCAAACATCTGTCACTTTAGTACTAATGAAACTAAATAATGTTTAAATATTCAGTCTCTGGATAGTATCCTGAAAGATGCAGCTTGGGACCCCTCAGAAGTCCCAGCATAATGAGTACACAGTACTTGCTTGGGAGAGTTAAGCTTCTAATGGCACATCTCCAGTATCTGGAACCCTCTGAAAATATCCCAATTCTGAGTTAGAGCCTGAGACTTCTGAGATTTCCAAATTGATTAATGAAATTGTTAAAAGGTTTCCAAAGTGGTCTAGTTCTTGACTAGTTATAAACCTAGGCAATCACTCACAGTGACTCACTGTGGAGTCAGTGGAGGAGTAGGGCTTGTTATTTACAATCCAACGCTGCCCACAAAACGTTCAGATGATTAACTGTTAAATTAGTTACTCATACTGATCCCATCCTCCACCACTAATCTGACTCTCTGACACCTCATTCCCTCTCAGCACCCAATTATCCCTGACACCAAAAACCCACCAGAAAATGAATCACAACTCCCACCAGTACCTGAAATCCCTACAACATTTAGCTCCATACCCTTCCCCTGGCTCGCTATCCACAACTCTTACCCCCAAAATACAATTCTGTGCCTCCCAAATCTGACTCTTTAAGACCTGACCAACACTACCGTTTCATCCAGTTAGCATCAAACTGTATCCCTCCACTCACTCAAGTGCCACACCACTCCTCACCCACCCACCACTCTCCTCATTACCCATCCATGTGCCACACTACTTTATCCATCAACCACCCTACACTCCTACCCATTACTCAGTAGTGTGTCAAAGTGGTTTTGGGATTATAAGCGTTTTAATTACTGGAACACAGCAGCCATTTCTGTAAAAAGGGAATGCAGCTTATGTGAAGATTCATTGCAATGCTGCCTGCATGTTTTATTGACTGCATCTGTTGTGCTGGACCCTGCATCGGATATTGGGGCGGAAAAATTTTTCAAATGTACTACTGATTGATCTGGCTCAGAAATAGGGGTTCCAATCTATTTTAGAAGCTGAGGCCATTGTATAAGAGTGGCAGAAGGAGTTTAATTTAAATAAATGTGAGGTGCTGCATTTTGGAAAGGCCAATCAGGGCAGGATTTATACACTTAATGGTAAGGTTCTGGGGAGTGCTGTTGAACAAAGAGACCTTGGAGTGCAGGTTCATAGCTCCTTGAAAGTGAAATCACATGTAGATAGGATAGTGAAGAAGGCATTTGGTATGCTTTCTTTTATTGGTCAAAGCATTGAGCATAGGAGTTGAGAGGTCATGTTGCGGCTGCACAGGACATTGATTAGGCTACTTTTGGAGTATTGTGTACAATTCTGGTCCCCTTCCTATTGGAAGGATGTTGCGAAACTTGAAAGAATTCAGAGAAGATTTACAAGGATGTTGCCAGGGTTGGAGTGTTTGAGCTATAGGGAGAGGCTGAATAGGCTGGGGCTGGTTTCCCTAAAGTGTCAGAGGCTGAGGGATGACCTTATAGAGGTTTATAAAATCATGAGGGGCATGGATAGAGGAAATAGACTAGGTCTTTTTCCCTGGGGTGGGGCAGTCCAGAATTAGTGGGCATAGGTTTAGGGTGAGAGGGGAAAGATATAAAAGAGACCAAATAGGCAACGTTTTCATGCAGACGGTGGTGGTGTGTACGAAATGAGCTGCCAAAGGATGTGGTGGATGCTGGTAATATTACAATATTTAAAAGGATCTGGATGGGTATATGAACTGGAAGCATTTAGAGGGATATGGGCCAAGTGCTGGCAAACGGGACTGGATTAATTTAGGATATCTGGTCGGCTTGGACGAGTTGGACCAAAGGGTCTGTTTCCGTGCAGTACATCTTCTATGACTCTGTATAAGTCCCTTACTTCATTGAGGGGTACTTATTTTGGTGGATATGGTGGTGATTAAATTGTGCAGTTAATAAAACCCATTCATGCACAAGTGAAATAGAAACTCTCCACAGGACCTTGATAGACTTCACACCGTATCAGATGATTGAGCAGCTGTGTTTATGTTAAACTGTAGTGGAGTTCTGGATCCAATGGACTTTGGACATCAGCTTATTCCCCTCCTTTGCTGCAAGCTCATTCTTTTCATTGCCCTTGATCCATATTCAATGTAAACTGAAACCCTTGGGAGCTATAGCAAAGACTCACATTAGTTTTAATCTTTAATTCATATTTCATCATTGTTTAGGGAAAACCCTTGGCTCTGAGCAATTTATGCTCAATGCACACTACTAATCTCTATGTCAGAAAAAAAATTAATGAGGATAACTTTATCTTTAATTTTTCCAGTTATGTAGATTAATTTCTATCAGTAATTACATTGTGGGTTTCATTAACATTCTTTTACTGCCAGTTCAAGAAATAATAGTACATGTGATTAAATGAAATAGATAAACATTCTCTGCTCCAACAGTTGTTATTTTGAAATTTATGTTGATTTACAGATTATCATCAATGCATGGTTCAGGTTTTAATTTCCTGGAAATAGTGTGCAATGTGAAAACAAAATGGCGGAGGATCTCTCAGAAAATGAACGGCTAAATGACTGGGTGACCACTTCACAGAACATTTACATTCTCCCTGAAAAAAAAGTCCCTGCGCTTCCAGTTGCCTACCACTTTGATGCACCATCCTGTTCCCTGGCCAACATCTCTGCCTCAGGCTTCCTACAGTGTTCCAGCAAAGTTATCACATAGCCTACCATTACACACTACTTATTGTTAGCCACTAACAGTCTCCATTCACAGGTGTTCACTCTTCCAGCCAGATCGTTGTCCACTCCTTTGTCTGTCCAATTGTTCTTCTCTCTCTTTGGGCTCTATCCTCACTTATCATTTACTCCTTACCCTTTCCCCCACCCTATCTTCTGCATATAAACTGACACTTTCCTAGCTACCATCAGTTCTGAGGAAGGGTCACTGGATCCGAAATGTTAACTCTGATTTCTCTTCACAGAAGCTGGCAGACCTGCTGAGCTTTTCTAGTAACTTCTGTTTTTGTTAGTGAATGGCTGATGTCGGGTAGTAGAATCATTAGAAAGAAATAAATATATCTCTGAAATAGCTTCAGATTACTATCTAATTCATACATTCCCTCCCTGCACTCAAATTGGACAAAACCAGATTTTTTTAAGTGTGCATGTAATGACTACAGTGATGCAAAATTAATTTTAGTATCAGATTTTCAAAGAATGCACAGAGCGATGTATCCTTCCTTGTTAATTTGGTGGCCTAACTGTTAGTTTTGGGATGTTGTTCATTAGAACGCTTGCACTTTTTCAATCACAACACATGTGTAATATTTCCAACATGGTGACTATCTTGCATAGAAATCGAATCCAGATGCCATTCAGCATTTCATGATGCAGCGTCACCAATATTGCACACTATTGTCAGTAAATCATGTTGCAACTGTTAGATTCTCCAGATGGCAGCTTGAGAATTACAAGAACAAGTATATCACAGTTCTTTTAATATATTATTTTGAAAGATATCTGAAAGTAGCTAATTAGAAGATGTTTCCTAGAGGAAGTAGAAATGGATAGAAACTGTACAATACAAGCTGCATTATTCTGGTTGCTTGGGTTGTCTATGAATCTGTTGTGGGAGAGAATAACACTGTGGGAAGCAGACTGGATTCTTTCCTGTGCTTCTCCCTTGCAACATCCCTTTCCTAATTTATTTGCATTGTTTAAGTTGCATTTTATTATTGATCATTTCAGTGTAATGTTTCCATTCCAAGATGTTCTTGCATATTTGGTTTGATAGATGGTTTGATTCTGATATTTGGCCCAAGATGATGGTCTGAATTTTCCAGTTAGTGGAGATGGAACAGGATGTATTATTCACTATGCGGCACTGCTCACAAATCTTTCAGATACTTTGACTGTCAAATTAATGTCAGAAGCCAGATCCAGTATTGTGGACTTGAAAAGTAATGTGTAGTGTGTGTAAACAGATTGAATTCAAGAATCCTCAATAAATCATGTGGGGCTAAATCTTAACCTTTTTTGGCTAAGTGAGAGCTGTGTTGAGCTTTTTGAAGGGAAGCTTGTCTTGAAGCCCAGTGAGACTTTTTGCTGCATTTACCAATCTTACTGTAATGGCATCCCTCACATCTGTCTCTAGCCTCCTCTGACCATTCCCCATTCCTGGAACAACTAGCCACACACTGGATATCCAACATCCTTACATCTGACATATTTAAAATGGCCAGCCATTTCCAGTTGTGTTTTACGTCAAGAGAAATGGCAAGTAATGGCAGGGAACACAGCTTACAATGGATACCATCAGCATGTGTCACTGCCTGATGATCAAGTAGGGTATCCCAGAGTCTTCATGACCCCTTTTCCCTCACTCTACCCTACCAGTACATTTTACCCATCCTCACAAACATGGAGACACAGCACATCAACCTTTGATTCCATCTGTCCTCCCTGCACCCTGCACCCTGATATTGCATGTCAATAATACACTTCCTGCTTCTCTACGCTTCCACCGTGAAGGATATAGCACAGACAGATATTTCTGTGGCCAGCAATGAAGAATGGTGTGTTGCCTTCCTGGTGCCGGGATCAAGGATGTCTCAGAGAGGGTGCAGAATGTTCTCAAGGGGGAGAGGGACCAGCAGGTACAACGTGTCATTGTACACGTTGGAACTAATGACATAGAAGGGAAAAGGATGAGATTCTGAAGGGAGAATATAGAGAGTTAGACAGTATTTAAAAAGGAGATCTCAAGAGTAGTAATATCTGGATTACTCCTGGTGCTGCGAGCCAGTGAGGGTAGGAATAGGGAGATAGAGCAGATGAATGCATGGCTGAGGAGCTGATGTACAGGAGAAGGATTTACATTTTTGGATTATTGGAATTTCTTCTGGGGTAGAAATGTACAAGAAGGATGGATTGCACCTGAGTTGGAAGGGGACAAATATACTGGTAGGGAGATTTGCTCGAGCCCCTCAGGAGGATTTAAACTAGTAAGGTGGGACTGGGACCCAGGGAGATAGTGAGGAAAGAGATCAATCTGAGACTGGTACAGTTGAGAAAAGAAGTGGATTAAACAGTCAGGGCAGGCAGGGACTAAGCAGAGAACATGGCAGGACTGATAAATTAAACTGCATTTATTTCAATGCAAGAGACCTAACAGGGAAGGCAGATGAACTCAGGGCATGGTTAGAAACATGGGACTGGGATATCATAGCAATTACAGAAACATGGCTCAGGGATGGACAGAACTGGCAGCTTAATGTTCCAGGATACAAATGCTACAGGAAGGACAGAAAGAGAGGCAAGAGAGGAGAGGGAGTGGCATTTTTGATAAGGGATAGCATTACAGCTGTGCTGAGGGAGGATATTCCCTGAAATACATCCAGGGAGGTTATTTGGATTGAACTGAGAAATAAGAAAGGGATGATCATCTTATTGGGATTGTATTATAGACCCCCGAATAGTCAGTGGGAAATTGAGAAACATATTTGTAAGGAGGTCTCAATTAGCTGTAAGAATAATAGGGTGGTTATGGTAGGGGATTTTAACTTTCCAAACATAGATTGGGACTGCCATAATGTTAAGGGTTCAGATGGAGAGGAATTTGTTAAGAGTGTACAAGAAAATTTTCTGATTCAATATGTGGATGTACCTACTAGAGAAGGTGCAAAACCTGACCTACTCTTGTTAAATAAGGCAGGGCAGGTGACTAAGGTGTCAGTGGGGGAACACTTTAGGGAAAGTGACCATAATTCTACTAGTTTTAAAACAGTGATGGAAAAGGATAGACCAGACCTAAAAGTTGAAGTTCTAAATTTGAGGAAGGCTAATTTTGACGGTATTAGGCAAAAGCTTTCAAAAGCTAATTGTGCGCAAATGTTCACAGGTAGAGGGATGACTGGAAAATGGGAAACCTTCAGAAATGAGATAATGAGAGTCCAGAGAACGTATATTCCTGTTAGGGTGAAAGAGAAGGCGTGTGTGTGTAGGGAATGCTGGATGACTAAAGAATTTGAGAGTTTGGTTAAGAAAAAGAAGGAAACATGTATCAGGTACAGACAAGTTAGATTGAGTGAATCTGTAGAAGAGTATAAAGGCAGTGGGAATATACTTAAGAGGGAAATCAGGAGGGCAAAACGGGGACATGAGATAGCTTTGGCAAATGGAGTTAAGGAGAATCCAAAAGGTTTTTACAAAAACATTAAGGACAAAAGGGTAACTAGGTAGAGAATAGGGTCCCTCAAAGATCAGCAAGGCAGCCTTTATGTGAAGCAGCAGGAGATGGGTAATATACTAAATGAGTATTTTGCATCATTGTTTAATGTGGAAAAGGACATGGAAGATGTAGAATGTAGGGAAATAGATGATGACTGCTTGAAAAATGGCCATATTACAGAGGAGGAAGTGCTGGATATCTTGAAACTCATAAAAGTGGATAAATCCCCAGGACCTGATCAGGTGCGCCCCAAACTTCTGTGGGAAGCTAGGGAAATGTTTGCTGAGCCCCTTACTGAGATATTTATGTCATTAATAGTTACAAGTGTGGTGCCGGAAGACTGGAGGTTGGCTAACATGGTACCACTATTTAAGAAGGGTGGTAAGGACAAACCAGGGAACTATAGACCGGTAAGCCTAACATCGTAGGTGGGCAAGTTGTTGGAAGGAATCCTGAGGGACAGGATGCACATGTATTTGGAAAGGCAAGGACTGATTAGGGATAGTCAACATGGCTTTTTGCGTGAGAAATCATGTCTTGCAAACTTGATTGAGATTTTTGAAGAAGTAACAAAAAGGATTGATGAGGGCAGAGCGGTGGACGAGATCTATATAGACTTCAGTAAGGCGTTTGACAAGGGTCCCCATGGAGATTGGTGAGCAAGTTTAGATCTCAGGGAATACAGGGAGAACTAACTATTTGGATACAGAGCTCACTCAAAGGTAGAAGACAGAGGGTGGTGGTGGAGGGTTTTCAGACCGGAGGCCTGTGACCAATGGAGTGCCACAAGGGTCGGTTCTGGATCCAATGTTTTTTGTAATTTATACAAATGATTTGGATGTGAGCATAAGGGGTATAGTTAGTACGTTTGCTGATGACACCAAAATTGAAGATGTAGTGGACAGCGAAGAAGTTTACCTCAGATTACAGTGGGATCTTGATCAAACGTTAGGGGATTCTGTAGTCAGAGGTACAGATAGACGTTTCTGTGGCCAGCAGAGAAAAAGCAGAATGGTGTGTTGTTTCCCTGGTGCCAGGATCAAGGATGTCTCAGAGAGGATGCAGAATGTTCTCACGGGGGAGAGGGGCCAGCAGGAGGTCATTGTCCACAGTGGAACCAACAACATTGGAAAGGAAAAGGATGAGACTCTGAAGGGAGATTACAGAGAATTAGGCAAAAATGTAAAAAGGAGGTCCTCAAGGGTAGTAATATCTGGATTACTCCCAGTGCTACGAGCTAGTGAGGGCAGGAATAGGAGGATAGAGCAGATGAATGCATGGCTGAGGAGCTGGTGTATGGGAGAAGGATTCACATTTTTGGATCATTGGAACCTCTTTTGGGGTAGAAGTGACCTGTACAAGAAGGACGGATTGCACCTAAATTGGAAAGGGACGAATATACTGGCAGAGAAATTTGCTAGAACTGCTTGGGAGGATTTAAACTAGTAAAGTGGGGGGGAAGGGACCCAGGGAGATAGTGAGGAAAGAGATCGATCTGAGACGGGTACAGCTGAGAACAGAAGTGAGTCAAACAGTCAGGGCAGGCAGGCACAAGGTAGCACTAATAAATTAAACTGCATTTATTTCAATGCAAGGGGAGTAACAGGGAAGGCAGATGTACTCAGGGCATAGTTAGGAACATGAGACTGGGATATCATAGCAATTACAGAAACATGGCTCAGGGATGGGCAGGACTGGCAGCTTAATGTTTAAGGATACAAATGCTACAGGAAGGATAGAAAGGGAGGCAAGAGAGGAGGAGGAGTGGCATTTTTGATAAGGAATAGCATTCCAGCAGTGCTGAGGGAAGATATTCCCGGAAATACATCCATGGAAGTTATTTGGGTGGAACTGAGAAATAAGAAAGGGATGATCACATTATTGGGATTGTATTATAGACCCCCCAATAGTCAGAGGGAAATTGAGAAACAAACTTGTAAGGAGATCTCAGCTATCTGTAAGAATAATAGGGTAGTTATGGTAGGGGATTTTAACTTTCCAAACATCGACTGGGACTGCCATAGTGTTAAAGGTTTAAATGGAGAGGAATTTCTTAAGTGTGTACAAGACAATTTTCTGATTCAGTATGTGGATATACCTACTAGAGAAGGTGCAAAACTTGACCTACTCTTGGGAAATAAGGCAGGGCAGGTGACTGAGGTGTCAGTGGGGGAGCACTTTGGGGCCAGCGACCATAATTCTATTTGTTTTAAAATAGTGATGGAAAAGGATAAACCAGATCTAAAAGTTAAGTTCTAAATTGGAGAAAGGCCAATTTTGACGGTATTAGGCAAGAACTTTTGAAAGCTGATTGGAGGCAGATGTTCGCAGGTAAAGGGATGGCTGGAAAATGGGAAGCCTTCAGAAATGAGATAACAAGAATCCAGAGAAAGTATATTCCTGTCAGGGTAAAAGGGAAGGCTGGTAGGTATAGGGAATGCTGGATGACTAAAGAAATTGAGGGTTTGGTTAAGAAAAAGAAGGAAGCATATGTCAGGTATAGTCAGGATAGATGGAGTGAATCCTTAGAAGAGTATAAAGAAAGTAGGAGTATACTTAAGAGGAAAATCAGGAGGGCAAAACGGGGACATGAGATAGCTTTGGCAAATAGAATTAAGGAGAATCCAAAGGGATTTCACAAATATATTAAGGACAAAAGGGTAACTGGGGAGAGAATAGGGCCCCTTAAAGATCAGCAAGGCGGCCTTTGTGTGGAGCCACAGAAAATGGGGGAGATACTAAATGAATATTTTGCATCAGTATTTACTGTGGAAAAGGATACGGAAGATATAGACTGTAGGGAAATAGATGGTGACATCTTGCAAAATGTCCAGATTACAGAGGAGGAAATGCTGGATATCTTGAAATGGTTAAAGGTGGATAAATCCCCAGGACCTGATCAGGTGAACCCGCGAACTCTGTGGGAAGCTAGAGAAGTGATTGCTGGGCCTCTTGCTGAGATATTTGTATCATCGATAGTCACAGGTGAGGTGCTGGAAGGCTTGAGGTTGACAAACGTGGTGCCACTATTTAAGAACGGCGGTAAAGACAAGCCAGGGAACTATAGACCGGTGAGCCTGACCTCGGTGGTGGGCAAGTTGTTGCAGGGAATCCTGAGGGACAGGATGTACATGTATTTGGAAAGGCAAGGACTGATTCGGGATAGTCAACATGGTTTTGTGCGTGGGAAATCATGTCTCACAAACTTGATTGAGTTTTTTGAAGAAGTAACAAAGAAGATTGATGAGGGCAGAGCAGTAGATGTGATCTATATGGACTTCAGTAAGGCGTTCAACAAGGTTCCCCATGGGAGACTGATTAGCAAGATTTGATCTCATGGAATACAGGGAGAACTAGCCATTTGGATAAAGAACTTGCTCAAAGGTAGAAGACAGAGGGTGGTAGAGGGTTGTTTTTCAGACTGGAGGCCTGTGACCAGTGGAGTGCCACAAGGATCGATGCTGAGTCCTCTACTTTTTGTCATCTACATAAATGATTTGGATGCGAGCATAAGAGGTACAGTTAGTAAGTTTGCAGATGACACCAAAATTGGAGATGTAGTGGACCAGATGGGCCAATGGGCTGAGAAGTGGTAGATGGAGTTTAATTCAGATAAATGCGAGGTGCTGCATTTTGGGAAAGCAAATCTTAGCAGGACTTATACACTTAATGGCAATGTCCTAGGGAGTATTGCTGAACAAAGAGACCTTGGAATGCAGGTTCATAGCTCCTTGAAAGTGGAATCATAGGTAGATAGGATAGTGAAGAAGGTGTTTGGCATGATTTCCTTTATTGGTCAGAGTTTTGAGTACAGGAGTTGTGGGGTTAAGTTGCGGCTGTACAGGACATTGGTTAGGCCACTGTTGGAATATTGCGTGCAATTCTGGTCTCCTTCATATCGGAAAATGTTGTGAAACTTGAAAGGGTTCAGAAAAGATTTACAAGGATGTTGCCAGGGTTGGAGGATCTGAGCTACAGGGAGAGGCTGAACAGGCTGGGGCTGATTTCCCTGCAGTGTCGGAGGCTGAGGGGTGACCTTATAGAGGTTTACAAAATTATGAGGGGCATGGATAGGATAAATAGACAAAGTCTTTTCCCTGGGGTTGGGGAGTCCAGAAGTAGAGGCATAGGTTTAGGGTGAGAGGGGAAAGATATAAAAGAGACCTAAGGGGCAACGTTTTCACGCAGAGGGTGGTACGTGTATGGAATGAGCTGCCAGAGGATGTGTTGGAGGCTGGTACAATTGCAACATTTAAGAGGCATTTCGATGGGTATATAAATAGGAAGGGTTTGGAGGGATATGGGCCGGGTGCTGGCAGGTGGGACTAGATTGGGTTGGGATATCTGGTCGTCATGGACGGGTAGGACCGAAGGGTCTGTTTCCATGCTGTACATCTCTATGACTCTATGACTCTAAATGGGCCAATGCGCTGAGAAGTGGCAGATGGAGCTTAATTTAGAAAAATGTGAGGTGCTGCATTTTGGGAAAGCAAATCTTAGCAGGACTTATGCACTTAATGGTAAGGTCCAAGGGAGTGTTACTGAGCAAAGAGACCTTGGAGTGTAGGTTCATAGCTTCTTGAAACTAAAGTTGCAGGTAGATAGGACAGTAAAGAAGGCATTTGATATGCTTTTGTTTATTGGTCAGAGTATTGAGTAAGGAGTTGGGAGGTCATGTTGCAGTTGTACATGACATTTGTTCTGCCACTTTTGGAATATTGCATGCAATTCTGGTCTGCTTTCAGTTGGAAGGATATTGTGGAACTTAAAAAAATTCAGAAAAGATTTACAAGGATGTTGCCAAGGTTGCAGGATTTGAGCTGTCGGGAGAGGTTGAATAGACTAGGACGGTTTTTCCTGAAGCATCGGAGGCTGAGAGGTGACCTTATAGAGGTTTATACAATCATGAGGGGCATTCTTGATTCCCTCAGTGTGGAAACAGGCCCTTCGGCCCAACTAGTCCACACCGACCCTCCGAACAGTAACCCACCCAGGCCCATTTCCCTCTGACTAATGCACCTAGCACTATGGGCAATTTAGCATAGCCAATTCATCTAATCTGCACATCTTTGGATTGTGGGAGGAAACCAGAGCACCCGGAGGAAACCCACGCAGACACAGGAAGAATGTGCAAACTCCAAACAGACAGTCACCTAAGGCTGGAATCGAACCTGGGACCGTGAGGCAGCAGTGCTAACCACTGAGCCACTGTGCCAGCGTAGTTAGGATAAATAGACAAAGTCTTTTCCCTGGGGTAGGGTAATCCAGAACTAAAGGGCATGGGTTTAGAGTGAGAGGGGAAAGATATAAAAAAGACCTAAGGGGCAACCTTTTAATGCAGAAGGTGGTATGTGTATGGAATGAGCTGCCAGAGGAAGTGGTGGAGGCTGGTACAATTGCAACATTTAAAAGGCATCTGGTGGTTAGATGAATTGGAAGGTTTTGAAGGGATATTGGCCAGTTGCTGGCAGGTGGGACTAGATTGGGTTGGAATTTCTGGTCAGTATGGGCGACTTGGACTGAAGGGTCTGTTTCCGTGCTATACTTCTCTATGACTCTATGACTCTAAATGCATCCGGCCTGATGGTAGAAGGATCCTCTGACCAACAGCGCCCCCACTCCTGCCTGAATGCATTGAGACCTAGCCCCAACCTACTTTCAAACACGGTTATTCATTTGAGTACACATCCAATGTATTTGCTGTGATGGCAGCTGGCATATTCTGTTGATGTTAAAGTGACATCTTAGTGTGGCATTCAGCAAGATGATTCCCCTCACCATTCAAATAAGCATGACAAGCAGCCTGTCTGTGTGTCTGTGCAAAACAACACGTCAATACTCTATGGAAGTCCTGCAAGTGTGCAGGTAGAGCATTAAGAGAGCAAGCAATCAGTCCAGAGGCGGAACAAAATGGAAATTGTTCGAAAAGCTCAGCCAGTCACACAGCATCTGTTGAGAGAAATCAGAGTTAACGTTTCAGGCCCGGTGACCCTTCCTCAGAATTTCCTCCATTCTGAAAAAGTGTCACTAGACCTGAAACGTTAACTCTGATTTCTCTTCACAGATGCTGCCAGACCTGCTGAGCTTTGCTAGCAACTTCTGTTTTTGTTTCTGATTTACACCATTCGCAAATCTTTTGGTTTTTATTTCGTCCAGAGATATAGCCTCATCCAACCTGTGAGCTGGGTGCCTTTTTGTACGTACAAATTGTTCTTGTTTCTGAATCCTACGCTAGCTGCCAATGCATTCTGCAATGCAAGTCTGCACTTCCAAAATGGCCTGCAAGTGGGTTGGAAAGGGACCATGATGATCATGTGTGACCATTGGTGCCTGTGGATCATGCCCTGAGATGCTGTTTGGTTCTGAGCAGCATGGGCGCTCTTTGTAGCCTGCTGTGAGTGGAAATCGCCAGGTACCAACTCTGACTTCCAGGACAAGAATTCTCAATGTCTGACTGGTCTAGTGCATTTGGTATGATAGGAATGTTGAAAAGGAGAGGAGCAGTGTTAATGAGATGTTTAACAAGCTGTAATATTCTTTAATTTCTTAATATCTGTGGAATTTGTTACTCCAAAGTGTGATGGATGCTGGGACAGTAAATTTAAGGAGGAGCTAGATAGATTTTTAATCGGTAATGGGTTGAAGGGATGTGGAGAGAAGGCAGGGAAATGGGAGTGAAGAGCATATCAGCCATGATCAAACAGCGGAGTAGACTTGATGGGCTGAATAGTCTAATTCTGCTTCGATATCTTATGAATTTATGAACTAATTGGCAACTTGCTGTTATTGACTTAGAAGCACAATTCAACTCTCAGCTAAAGCACAGAAGATGTAATGATATACTCCTGACAACAAGATAGACCTCATGGGACTTCTCCTTCACTTATGTCCAAATCTTGTCATTGCCCACATTGCTCACACACCCACAAGATTCTCCCATTAAATCTAAATTAGGACATGTAAACTCAGGAAGCACAAATTACTTTTAAATGATGCATGAGCAGTGAACTAAAGATTGGTAAATAAGAGATAAATGATGTACAAAAAGAGCTAAAGAGATTATTTTTTAAAATTTGCAGAAAAAAATCCAAACTTGTGAAATTGTATTTCCAATGCAGAACTGAAATAATATAATGGTTTTCATTACAAATATAACTTATACCTGTATGAAGCTTTTCTAACTTTCTAACATTTTCTACTATGTTCAATTATTAAGGCTTAATTACAGTAACTTCACATGCTTATTTTGATTTGAATGCTAAATGTGTCAATGACATCCTGTGGAGAACCAGGATAACTTGGACAGTAATTTCTTGATTCCTGCATTTAAATTTACAAGTACATTCAATATCTGGAGATTGGTGATCAACCTTCACTATATTATGTGAATTCCAAATTTGAGCCATTTATTAAACAGTAATGAAATGTCTAATTTGTTGAAATTTGTTTTAAGATGTATTTTTGTTCCAGTATTACTTTCACTGTTAACCAGATGGTTCACTTTCAGTGTGCTTTTTGCTTTCCTGGAATATAAGTTGGCATCGAATTAAACAGGAAAAAAAATCAGATTCTGATGGGGATAATAACAAGCTTTCATGAAGTATTTAGGGTAACTACATGAGAAGTTTGATGTTTTTGACATCAGAGTTAATCTGTGCTGATTGAAGAAAGGAAAAGACCACAGAGTTAGTAATTCAAAATTTAAATAGAGAATGACTACAGAAAGCAACAGAACACAGGGATTTGGGAATCTTCATCCATGAGTCACAAAAAGTTGGCATCCAAGCTCGGCAGGCATTGAAGGAAGCCCAGTGAAGTTTCATTAGGTTAATAAGAGTTATGCAGGTCTAAAGAGAAGCTGTTGGGTAGATTGGGTCTGTTCTTGTTGGAACATAGAAGAATGAGAAGTGACCTCAATGTGCAGGTGGATTGGAGAAATCAGGTTGGTAGTGGATCCCATGGAAAAATTTGTGGAATGTCTACGAGATGACTTTTTGGATCAGCTTGTGGTAGAGCCTACTTGAGAATAGGGCGTTCTGAATTTTTTGATTTATAATGAGCAGATTGATGAGGAAGCTAAAGGTGAAGGAAACCCTAGGGGGCAGTGACCATAAACTTCACCCTGCAATTTGGGAGGGAGAGCTGGAATCAGATGTAATGGTATAACAATTGAGTAAATGTAACAATAAAAACACAAGGGAGGAGCTGCTCAGAGTTGATTAGAAGGGGAAGCTAGCTGAGAAGATGGTGGACCAGCAATGGTGGGAGCTTCTGAGGATAATTTAAGCCACAATCAAAAGTCATCCCAGGAAGAAGAATCATGCAAAGGGGAGGATGAGGCATCCATGGCTGACAAGGGAAGTCAGCAACAGCATAAAAGGAAAAGAAAAATAATTAAACATGGTGAAAATAAATGGAAACCAGAAGATTTGGAAGCCCTTAAAAACCAGCAGAGGACAACTAAAAAAAGAATAAGAGAGGAGAAGGTGAAGGAAGTAAGATAAAAAAAAATTGCAAGAGTATTTTTGGATATGCAAAAGGAAAGAGAGAGGCAAGAGTGGACATTGGACCACTGGAAAATAAGGCTGGAGAAGTAGCAATAGGGAACAAAGAAATGGTGGATGAACTGAATAGATACTTTGTATCAGTCTTCACAATATAGAACTTCAAGGGAGTCAGGGGCAGAGGTGTGTATAGTGGCCATCACGGAGATAATGCTGGGGAAGCTGAAAGATCTGAAGGTGGATAAGTAACTTGGAACCAGATGGACAACACCACAGGTATCTGAAAGAGATATCTGAGGAGATACTGGGGCATTGGTGCTGATTTTTCAGGAATCATTGGAGTCAATCCAAGATGACTGGAAAATCATTGATGTAATACTCCTGCTTAAGAAGGAAGGGAGGTAGAAGATGGGAAATAATAGGTCAGTTAGCCTGACCTCGGTTGTTGTTAAGGAGGAGATTGCGGGTACTTGGAAGTGCATGGTAAAATAGGGCTGAGTCAGCATGGTTTCATCAAGGGGAAGTCATGCTTGACAAATCTGTTAGAATTCTTTGAGGAGTTAAGCAGCAATTTAGACAAAGATGAGGCAGTGGACATGATCTATTTAGATTTCCAGAAGGCCTTTGACAAGATGCTGCACAAGAGGCCATTAAATAAGGTAACCACCCATGGTGTTAGGGACAAGTAACTGGTATAGATAGAGGATTGGCTGACTGTCAGAAGGCAGAGAGTGGGAATAAAGAGTTTTTTTCAGCATGGTAACTAGTGGAGCTTGCAGGGGTCAGTCTGAGGACTACAACCATTCACGTGATATATTAACAATCTGGATGATAGTACTAAGGGCATTGTTGCTAAATTTGCAGATGACACAAAGATAGGTGGAGGGACAGGTAATATTGAGGAGGCAGGAAGGCTGAAAGAGTGAGTAAAGGAGTAACAGATGAGATGCATTGTGAGAAAATGTGAAATTATGCACATTAATAAGAAGAATAGAAGTATAGACTATTTTCTAAACAGGGGAAAAGCTTCAGAAATCTGAAGCACAAAGGGAGTTGGAAGTCCTAGTTCAGGATTCTCTGAAGGTTAAAATGAAGGTTCAATTGGCAATTAGGAAGGCAAATACAATGTTGACATTCATTTCAAAAGGGCTACAACACAAGAGCAGAGATGTACTGCCGGGGCTGCATTAGGCTCTGCGCAGACCGCATTTGGAAATTTCTGAGTCCTGTACCTAAGGAAGGATGTGCTGACCTTGGAGATAGTCTAGAGGAGGTTTACAAGCATGATCCCAGGGATGAAGGGCTTGCCATATGAGGACCAGTGAAGCTTCTGGGTTTGTACGCAATGGAGTTTAGAAGGATGAGGGGAGATCTTATTGAAACTTACAGAATTCTAAGAGGCCTTGATAGAGTGGATGTGGAGGAGATGCTTCCAGTAATAGGAGAGACTAGGACCCGAGGGCACAGACTCAGAGTGAAAGGACGATCCTTTAGAATTGAGATGAAGAGGAATTACTTCAGTCAGAGGGTAGTGAATCTGTGGAACCTATTGCCAGAGAAGGTTTTGGAGGCCAAGTCATTGAGTGTATTTAAGACAGAGATAGATTGTTTCTTGCTTAGTAAGGGGATCAAGGGTTACGTGGTGAAAACAAGAGAATGAGAAACATATCAGTCGTGATCAAACGGTCAAATGGTCTAATTCTGCTCCTATATTTATGGTCTTATAGATTTTAATAAATCAAACAGAACTTGATATGGTAGAAATCTTAAAGGTTGTTTCACTGTGGTGAAGAGTATAGGAGCAGAGGGAACTTCTCAAAATAAGATAACAAGATATCTCATATAAGATAGAGATGAGGAGGATTTTTTTCTCTCAGAGTGTTGCGAACCTGTGGAATTCTTTACCACAGAAAGCTGTAGAGACTGTATCAATAAGTATATTCAGTGAGAGGGTAGATTTTTAATCAATAAGGGAATCAAGGGTTATAGAGAAAAGGCAGGAAAGTGGAGTTGAGGATTATTAGATCATCCATGTTCCCATTGAATGGTACAGCAGACTTGATGGGCTGAATAGCCTACTTCTGCTCCTATATTTCATGGTCACACGCTGCAGTGTCTGATTTTTAAATCAAGTGCCTTTGACTGTGGCTGAAATGTTCAGCAAGATTTGTCAAAGAATATACCATGTTATTCTGCAATTTGTTTTGCAAATGTAGGTTCTTCAGTCTTCTGTGATGTTGATTCACCTAAACCTAACTTTACTCCTATCATAAAGAAATTTCAAGCTTTAAATTGTTTCTCATAAGTGCAAACTATTTCTGCGTTAGCAATCTATTATCATTCATTTACTTTGTTTTATTTCAGTATTTGCCCAAACCCATTTTCAAAGCTTCCTATTTGAAGAAAGACCATCAGCTACTTTTTTTTACTGATTGCCTTAAACGCATATAAGAACTATAAACGTCAGCCTTATCGACCTCTTTTAATATGGAAATTTCATTAAACTGCTTTGCACTTGTGATTGAATAGCAGTTTTCAAGAGTGTTAATGTTTTATTATATTGCGGTGAAAGAAAAAGAATTATCCCTAAAAAGTGTAGAATTTAAATATTTCCATGATGTTTCAGTCAACTACGAACTGCACGGATCAAATTCTGGTGACAAGCAATCTTTCAACAGCAGCCAATTGCATCCATTTAAAACTTGCAATGAGTTAGAAGTAAGAATTAGATATTCAAGGAATGTTCTAAGTCTTCAGCCTTCATATTTGAAGCCTGAAGCTTCCCTACAAATACATTTTGTAAGATTAGTAAATACAATGATTTAAAAAAATGTTGAAATTGTACAGTATTTTTGATTGTATTAATCTGAATGAATACTGCCCCAGGTTACATTTTGTGACAAGTAATGAATAGAAATTGCCAGCTGACCCGGTCAAATGCCTTTTTGTTATTCAAAGAGATTACAGGATATCTTACTCAGATTAATTACTATTATTATTGTACTTAATATCAAATAGTCAATAGTTTCTATTGACTGCCGTCTCTTGATAAAGTGGCAGATCTAATGAAATAGTTTGACAATTATTATCTCTAGGCTTTTGACCAATATATTTTGAAATTAAAACTTTTTATTAATTAATTTTTTTTAAAGAAATCATTCTTCATTGGTGATTACAATGAGAGTGCTTCAACTATAGTCTTTTTATATACAACTCTACAAATATGTCAAGATGAACTGTTAACTTGCCTTTCCTTCAATCAAAATCATGAGGTTCATCATTAGGACCAGTTGTCCATTAACTTCAGTTCCTCCACCAAGATGGCTAATCTGTAAACATAAAATAACACTTCATCAGTACTTTGTGACATGTTCTAAGTAGAAGGACCATTTTATAGATTGCCTCCTCTGAAAAAAAGCAATGTCGTTTTGATCTTTTTGATGAATTTTGAACATTTTTAATCACTCAGTCTTGTGTTCTCCATAGCAACACTTAACTCAATCAGGACCCACTTATCAATCATTCAACATCCTCTTCTTATGTAGCATGCCTAGTGTTATTATCAGTAAGCTACTAATCCAGAGACCCACCTAATGTCCTGGAGACCTCGGTTCAAATCTTACTATGGAATTTGAATTTGATTAAAAAAGAAGTTTCAGGCATTTAGAGTCTAATGATTTTTTTTGGGGAGAAAAGATCAACTACTGCATTGATGTCCTTTAGGAAATCTGCTATCCTTACCTGGTCTGGCCTAAATATGACTCCAGACCCACAGCAATGTGGTTGACTCTTATGATCCTCTAGTTTATTAGGACAGGGCAATGAATGTAGGCCTGGCCACCAATGTCTCCCTCTTGTGAATTTAACAAAAAAATAGATTTTTGTTTCCTTTGGAATTCTTGCAATTATGTTCTGATGAGTGCAGAACAAAAAAAAATTAAACAGTTTATTTCAGTAATGTGCGCTATGCTTGTTGCAATTGCTACACCAACAAAATTTGGGTCTGACCCATACTTATGATTCTTTTATAAATCTGGAGAATATCTCTATCTCCTGTAAGGAAAATTTGTGATAGTTTTCTATTTTAATTTTTTTCCATTTATTTTCCCTTATTATTTAAGAAAGAAAAATACATGGTAGGATATATTCTATGGTTGCTGTCAGCCTTCTAGACTATTATGTTTAACCTTGAGTAATGAATACCCATGGTGGACATCATAACTAAACTTAACATTGACGGGCTCCAATACCTATGTCCTTGTGCTTTCGTTCAAAGTTATCAGATACCAATCTAGAATGTTGTGATTAATTATATGTCTGGGATTACCACCTCAGCTGAAATCAGCTAACTGAATGCTTCAGCCTTTGTTTATGTATATGATCCAGTGAGGAATATATATTATATTTATCGTTGTACCTTTGAGAAAGCAATGGGTGCAATTTGTGAGGACTTTTTTTATGGTTAGTGGATTGAAGCTTAGCATCTACTTTTCAATTAACTTTATCAAAGTTTATGTATGTTTGGAAATAACTATCCTATTTTTGATTCCAAAGCAGCCAAATGTGCCCACATAATATTCCTTTCTTGTTTCCCTCATGACCATTTAGTTAGCATCTGGGATAAATTTGATTTATGAACAAGGTGTCTTTAATTGGCAAGGGGATTTTACTTTGCCAACCTAACATTTTGGGGATCAGTGTCAGACCTCTATTGTGGTTTAGATCAAGGAGACAGGAATGTGCTCTGGGGTGGTCATGCAGCCATCTTTCACTTTCTGCTGTATAAATTGTGTACAATTAATGGGGAAAGAAATAATGAATTTTAGATTAGAATCATGCAGGATGTGGTAGCATGCGAATTATTTGCCTTGGGCATGTGTATGTCCACTTCATAACCACAATCCTCTGTTGGTATTTAGAGTTTGCACTGAATTATTGGAATGGTGCCTCACTCATGAGTGGAAGTTGGGTACTGAAAGTTACTTCTTATCATTCTATGAAGTAGACTGCTAATAGTGCATAAAGAAATGTACGCATTTCTATATTGTGGATATTATAGTCATTTTGATTATATGCTCCCGAGTTTCGGTTGGCTCAATTTTAAACTCTCTGTTCTCCAAATCAGCAGATTTCAAGCATCATCAAAAGACATTAAGCCAGGCAGAGAAGTTTTCGTTTGAATGAGATGTCAAACTGAGGCCAAGCCTAACTGTGCCTGTCCCTTAAGCATATATTAAAAATGTCATGGCATTATTGAAAGGTAGGACATTTACTTTGTTCCTCAAACATTATTCCTCAACTGATGCCTGCATGCAGAAACTCGCAGTGTGAAAACTGGCTGCAGTGTCTGCCTGCATAACAAGGGGGACTCCACTTGGTAAGGAATTCATTGTGTATGAAGTGCTTCAAGATGTTTCTGGGATTTGATGATGTGCTATATAAATGCAAGCTTTTTCTCCCTGTTATTTTTCCCTTAACAAATATGCACCTGGGACAGAAACATATATTACAAGTTCCAGGTTCATGCTTTAATGCCCAGAGATGATTACTTTTAGATGAAAAGGAAGAGAATGACCTGCCTTATTTTTGCTTATACTTGATATGGTCTGCATCTGTACAGTGTATCTCCTCAATAGACATTTTTCTCTTTCCTCATTGTTGGAATTGGGCTGGAAACTTCTTCCTTACGATAGCTGTATTCAGTTTCTTAATACCAGAGGTTATACTTAATTTGTCACGCAATCGTTTCTGTGAGATGTAATAAAAACAGGAGGGATATCGATTGAGGTCTGATGTCACAGATTTAGAGTATTGTTCTTTAAGTATATGAACACCTCTCAGGGAACTAAAATCATAATTGTACATTTTATGAAAATGTAAACTTAGTACTCAGTAGCTAGAATTGGAGTTCTGGCTGTCTGAGTATGGAAATTAGTTGTTCAAAAGTCATCTGCACATTGCTAGTTGAAGGAGCCTCAAATAAGCCCTTTCTATTTTAATTTGGATGTCTCATGTGTGGTCCTTACAGATTGTAACCTTATTCCTGCATGTGAGGTCTGTGGCTCCCCCCTCTCCCTGACAGATGAGAAACCAGTCAGCAGTGAATGATACAGCTCATACAGCTTCTTTGCTGTCCTTCTTACTTAAATATAATGGCGAATGCAATAATTGCAGGTTTCTTTCACTCTAATCAAATCTTCGTTATCACAAAGACAATCCTATCATATTCCTCATCATTGTTTTGGTCATTTACACTGGTGAGTATTACAGCTATTTAGTTTTCAGTTGGAGAACACTGGCAGATAATGTTATGGGACTTACTTTTGCAGTCGTATTCATAATTCACAAGTATTGAGTCAACAGATGTGTTTGCATCTATAACAATTTAAGTGATGACACTAGAGTAGACAATGTTTCAGAGAACACCTCTGGGACACCCGGACCAACCAAACTAACCACCCCGTCGCTCAACACTTCAACTCCCCTTCCCACTCCACCAAGGACATGCAGGTCCTTAGACTCTTCCATCGCCAGACTATAGCAACACAACGGCTGGAGGAAGAGCACCTCATCTTCCGCCTAGGAACCCTCCAACCACAAGGGATGAACTCAGATTTCTCCAGTTTCCTCATTTCCCCTGCCCCCACCTTGTCTCAGTCCCAACCCTCGAACTCAGCACCACCTTCCTAACCAACGAGGTAAAAACAATGACTGCAGATGCTGGAAACCAGATTCTGGATTAGTGGTGCTGGAAGAGCACTGCAGTTCAGGCAGTATCCAAGGAACTTTGAAATCTTTTCTGGATTAGTGGTGCTGGAAGAGCACAGCAGTTCAGGCAGCATCCAAGGAGCTTTGAAATCTAGTGGTGCTGGAAGAGCACAGCAGTTCAGGCAGCATCCAAGGAGCTTGGATGCTGCCTGAACTGCTGTGCTCTTCCAGCACCACTAATCCAGAACCACCTTCCTAACCTGCAATCTTCTTCCTGACCTCTCCGTCCCCACCCCCATTCCGGCCTATCACCCTCACCTTAACCTCCTTCCACCTATCGCATTTCCAACACCCCTCCCCCAAGTCCCTCCTCCCTACCTTTTATCTTAGCCTGCTTGGCACACCTTCCTCATTCCTGAAGAAGGGCTCATGCCCGAAACATCGATTCTCCTGCTCTTTGGATGCTGCCTGACTTGCTGCGCTTTTCCAGCAACACATTTTCAACTCTGATCGCCAGCATCTGCAGTCCTCACTTTCTCCTAGACAACATGCTGCACAAGTGCAGCTCAGCTTTGTTACCTGCTTCTGATGTAATGCTGCCCTTCTGTTAAAACCTTGCCCATGGATACATACTAGAAAGTAATCAATTCTACATCCAGTGTTACCTGCTATAAAGCAACAAAAGTGAACACACTGAGCTCTGGATAATACAGCAGGATCATTGTGTAGTTGCCTATACTTATATAATGGAAATACGTTTAACTTTTAGTAATGGCCCAAAAATGAATGATATTGTCTCATTTATCAGTTTTGAACTCTATTTGCTTTTCCTTTGCAGTGACAAGAAAGGCTAATTGAGCAGGGTATATTGGACAGATGATCTGGTGTTGTTGAAAGTTAATATTACCCTCATTAATGTGTCTAAATGACAGGATTATTAGCTGTGAGACAAAAACTTGCAGTTTTACTTATCATTAACTAAAATTAAACCTCCCCAAAATATTGCTGATATTGCAAGTTGTGCTGATTATTTTTGAAAAATATACTGCATTAACAGGAACAATATTGGATCAATATATTTCTGCTCTGTCCATCAAAACATAATGAGCAACTGGAGAAGAAATGGAAAGATAGGGAGAAATTTATTAAAACATAGGGTGTAGGTTTGCTTGCTGAGCTGTAGGTTTGATATCCAGACGTTTCATTACCTGGCTAGGTAACATCATCAGTGGCGACCTCTAAGTGAAGCGAAGCTGTTGTCTCCTGCTTTCTATTTATTCCTTTCTCCTGGGTGGGGTTCCTGGGGTTTGTGGTGATGTCATTTCCTGTTCATTTTCTGAGGGGTTGATAGATGGCATCAAGATCTATGTGCTTGTGGTTGGAGTGCCAGGCCTCTAGGAATTATTAAAACATGAGTCCCTAGTACTTTTAGTATATAGATCAAAGACCTTTATTGCAACAATTACAACATTATGCGTACAAGTTATAAGAATTTTGTTAAAGGGATTAAAAACAGCGGCCAAACACATTTTTATATTAGTGAGCTTATTAAAATTGAAAAATAAGTAGAAACTGCAGCATTGCAGGAGAATAGAATACTGAGTGGACTGTCAATGATTACCATTTCCAGTCTAGACTGCTTAAGCAAAAATAAGAGATAAAGAACTTTATCATGACAGCCCTGCTCATTCTCACCAATACTACTACCAATGGCAGATGTCACTGATTAGGTGTCAGACTGAAGACTCCAATCTTGTTCGGTGAACAAAACCCAATTTCAATGGAATTACCAGTTGGTATAGTAATGAAAGATATCACATGGCTTTTCCCAATTTCTCCTCTTCTCTCTTAAAGGTGGTTGGTCAGTTGAGGGTATGGTTTCATGGGCAGCTGTAGCTATCCAGCACCTTTCATAAACATTTCACAAACAATGATGTTTGAGACATGGGAGAAGGGCATCAAAACCAAAAACATGTTGCCCCAGCTACTGGCTCGCAGTTTTCAATGAAGGATGTTGAATAATAATTAGGAATGGGAAACGTGGTTGAAGTATTTCTTCTTTCTAACCTAGGAAGGCTAAAACAACTGCTAATGCTCTGAAATATGGCTGGGATGTAATCTGTCATTTTCATGAATTAAAATCTTCTGTTTTCAAGCATTAAGCCATTGCAAATGCCATCAGAGTGTTAGTGACATCTGTCATTGTTAGTAGTATTAGTATGAATGAGCAAGGCTGTCAGGGTAAAGTCCTATATCTCTTGCTTTTTGCTTAGTGAGTCTAGACTGTAAGTTTAATCATTGACTGTCTACTCAGTATGATGTTTTCCTGTACTGTTGCAGTTTCTACTTATTTTTCAATTTTAATAATCTTACTAACATACAAATGTGTTTGGCTGCTCTTATTAATCCCTTTAACAAAATGCTTAATCAAAACTATTATCACTTTCATGTCATCTTTAATTATGTTTTGGTATTTGCTAAGGTAGTCACTAATTTTTAGATGAAGCCAATTCCTTTGTTAAACTGGCTGTTGTTAACAGCATAGTGATACATATATCCAAAATGAATTCTCAAGTTTGCACACATTAATACATTTCTCTTAATGTGGCAGGCATTTACTTTTAATTAGTAAAACATAGAATAATTCTTTTAAAATTATTTCAGATTCCATGTTACAGGTGGTGTATAACTAAATGGATCATTTTAGGTCATTGTGGACCTCTTATGATTTTTAAATTGAAATGTCTACCAGTTTGAATGTGTTCCTTTTTCACATGTTGCATGAGTGTAAGTTGGCAGGTGTAATGCAAGCACACATTACATGCCAGAAAAGTACCATTCTCCACGTTTGTGAAGGCTGCAAAAGAGCAAGGTGACCTGGACATATATTTGATGGAGGAACTAGGCCAGAAATATTCAACAAGGTAAAAACAATGACTGCAGATGCTGGAAACCAGATTCTGGATCAATGGTGCTGGAAGAGCACAGCAGTTCAGGCAGCATCGAGGAGCTTCAGCAAAATCGACGTTTCGGGCAAAAGCCCTTCATCAGGAATAAAGGCAGTGAGCCGGAAGCGTGGAGAGATAAGCTAGAGGAGGGTGGGGGTGGGGAGAGAGTAGCATAGAGTACAATGGGTGAGTGGGGGAGGAGATGAAGGTGATAGGTCAGGGAGGAGAGGGTGGAGTGGATAGGTGGAAAAGGAGCTAGGCAGGTCGGACAAGTCCGGACAAGTCAAGGGGACTGGAAGTTTGAAACTAGGATGAGGTGGGGGAAGGGGAAATGAGGAAGCTGTTGAAGTCCACATTGATGCCCTGGGGTTGAAGTGTTCCGAGGCGGAAGATGAGGCATTCTTCCTCCAGGCGTCTGGTGGTGAGGGAGCGGCGGTGAAGGAGGCCCGGACTGCTGTGCTCTTCCAGCACCATTGGTGCTCTTCCAGCACCATTGATCCAGAAATATTCAAGACAACAATGTTTATATGTAACCCTTAAAGGTCTTGGAAGCTGCTACCAGAAAGATAGCTTGGGGGTGGTAGATGGTGTAGAGATAGTGTCCCTGGATTAGTAATCCAGCAACCAGACTAATGTGCTTTGGATATGAGAGCATCAAATCACAGCCCTTGGTGGGAATGTGAATTCATTTGATACATTTGGAAAATGAAGCTCATGTTAATATTGAATCCATGAAACTACCATTCATTGTCACTGGAGCCCTTCTAGTATATTGATGTTCTTTAGGGAGGGAAATCTAAAATCCTTGCTCGGTTTGGCCTATGTATGACTCTTGAGCTAGAATGATGTTTTGAGTCTGAAGAGCTGAAACTTTATTGCTGGAACAGCACAGCAGGTCAGGCAGCATCTAGGGAACAGAAGATTCGACGTTTCGGGCACATGCCCTTCTTCAGGAAAGACTCCTTTGAGTCTTAAGAGTCTACTGAAAAGGCAAGCCAGCCAGTTAATTCAAAGTCAATAAGTAATGGGTGATAAATTGACAATCTATGAAGTAGTATTTTTTTTAAATGCCAGCCTCTTGAGATAATTTTCTGATTGGTGAAAGGGTATCTGCACTTTTATGAACTGTAATATTGTAATTATCTGACCCCTTAATTTGTGTTAGAGATAGATACAATTACAACAGTTAAAAGACATTTGGACAGGTGTACGAATAGGAAAGGTTTAGATGAATATGGGCTAAATACAGGCAAATGGGTCTAGTTTAGTTTGGGAAACCTGGTCAACATGAGCAATTTGGACCAAAGTGTCTGTTTCCATGCTGTATGTGTCTATAACTCTATAACTCCAGAGCCTTAACTCTTAGTAATAATTCTATGGAGGCTCTCCTTTGCTCTTTATAACTGTTTATTTACAGTCACCTTCCTTATTTTGGAAGATCATTATTGTCAGGTTTGCTAAATAACTCAAACCTTCTTAACCAGGTGGTAGCTCAGCAGATAGCTTAGAGAAAGAATAAACAGATGATCTAATTCAAAATATCACAGTAAGTTTTAATAGGTTCAACTTCTATAATGCATAAAATCTGGTTTTGACAGAATTACTATTATGAACTGAGTCAAAAGCATACTTGTTATAATTATTTACCATGGGATCAAAATTGTTCAGTCCAGTCTTTCAATGCTCATAGTTAAATCACTGCTTCAGTCTTTTATTTTTTCACAATCCCATATACATTAAAAAGAGGTATAACTTTCTCAGCAGCCAATGCCAAAAATTCTAACTTAAAACTTCTTTCTGTAACAAACAAACTAAAATCAAGACCGACTCTTTGACTACGACTACGCATTATTCAGCAGGCAACTAATGATTCTAAACAAAAAATGGTTAGATATTCATGAAACAATTAACACAAACAGAAAATAGATTGCAAACAAAAACAGTAATTGCTGGAAAAACTCAGTGGGTCTGGCAGCATCTGTGGACAGAAATCAGAGTTAGCATTTCGGGTCCATTGACCCTTCTTCAGAACTGAAGTATACTGAAGAAGAGTCACAGGACCCAAAACATTCACTCTCATTTCTCTTCACAAGTGCTGTCAAATATGCTGAGCTTTTCCAGCAATTTCTGTTTTTGTCTCTGATTTCCAGCATTTGCAGTTCTTTCAGTTTGTTTTAGGAAGTAGTTTAAACATGCCTAATACAGTATGTCACACTCTCACCAGATATAGCTCTGTAGTTACAGTTCCAAACTCCTCTTGTCCTCTTCTCTTTGCCTTATCGGGGTGAATGTTCTAATGCCGTTTAGAAATTCCTTTCAGTCAATCTCCTAAATTTCATCAAACAAGCTTTCAGTAGCAAGTAATCCTCTGATGACTCCTTCATCATTGTATTGATACAAATTCAATATTTCCAAACTGAGACCTTATTCTCATCACTATTCTGCTAAGTAGTTAACATTATATGGTTTTTGCTGTCTGCTTGGCAGAGCAGAAACTCTTTTATGTCTTCCTCTTCATATCTCTGGCTGACTGGCTGAGTAATGAAAGACTATGTCCTGCAAACCCAGCTACTCCTCTTTTTATTCAATGTGTAAAACTGACACTTGTGTTTCTATGGGTCTATACCTGGGGCTCTGTCCCCATGGGAACCAAATCACATACGCCTCTCTCCTGATGGGCTTCAATTATTTTCAGCAATCCCCATTCCTGGGTGTTTTGTTTTATTTTAAATTATAAGGACAATTTAAAATATTACTATATACTAAATTACTGTATTCAGCACACTTCCCAATTCTGCCTTTGCTGAAATAATAATAGAAAATACTGGAAGTACTCAGCAGGTCTTCCTTTGCTGACATGACCCAAGTTTTCTGACTCCAGTTCAGAAACTATAAATGATTCACTGAGCTCCGTTAGCTTCCTTATTTGTGATTTTGTTTTCAGCACAACAGTTGTACTTGTCCTCTCTAGATCCTGACTCACTATTTTTTTCTTGATTAATTTTGATGATTCTAAAAGAACACCAAACAGTATAATCGAAACTCACAAGGTGTTGATCAAATTGGGTAAAGGGCCACCTTACCACCTTTGAATGCAATAAGCTTTCCAGATCTGAAGTTTGCAATTATTAAACTTTTCATTTTGAATCTTTAGAATAGATGATCGTCTGGGAGAAAGTTAGGACTGCAGATGCTGGAGTACCAGAGTTGCCAAATGTGGTGCTGGAAAAACACAGCAGGCCAGGCAGCATCCGAGGAGCAGGAGAATCGACGTTTCGGGCATAAGCCCTTCTTCAGCCCTGAAGAAGGGCTTATGCCTGAAACGTCGAATCTCCTGCTCCTCAGATGCTGACTGGCCTGCTGTGTTTTTCCAGCACCACATTTTTCGACTCTCGATGATCTTCTGGCTTACTATGGACAGCCTCCTTCAGATTGTATGATGAAGCTAAACAGTGTTAGACATTGCAAAAAGTAAAGCTGTTACAGTTATACATGATTGCTCTTCAGCTAAATACAAAATTCATCTGATGCCCTCTTTTATCATGTAGCAATTGCAGTAATGTACATCACATAAGGAGCTCATTAGGTCCATCAATTCTGTTGTGTTATATGTTCACTACTACCGACAGCAATTAGTTGAATCCTAAGGTGATTCTATGTGTAGTTCTGGCATGAATTGACAACTTATGTTGCACAGCTACACTGATTAGGATTGAACATTGACTAATATTGCCACTGAAACCATAGATATCATTGCTGTAACAAGTCTGAATATCTGTCACTTTCTCAAGTAATGGTTAAGAATCTCACATCATCTGCAGAAAACGTAAGTACCTTTATCTTTAAAAAGTAACATCTTGGGTAACCATTAAATCGACAACTTCGAATATTTGCCATGTCATTTTGTCAAATAGCATGGTAAACAAAAGTATATGGCTCTTTCAAATTCTCCTGGCTCCATCAAGTTTTCACGAATGATGAGCAATTGAACTGAACTGTACAATTAGCACAGTAACCCTATGCCTGACACTCATCAGACAGTAAACCAGCCACTTACCTGCAAAAAATCTTTCCAGCCAAACATCTAATGGAAGATCCTGAAAATCTCCCTCAGTTCAAGAATCCTCAGAGGTAGGAGCAAAGACAACTTGCATTGAAGTCAAGAGTGGGATGCTGGAGAAGCACAGCAGGTCAGGCAGCATCTGGTAGCATAGTGACTCAGTAGTTAGCATTGCTGCCTCAAAGCACCAGGGACCCAAGTTTAATTCCTGCCTCAGGTGTGGAGTTTGCACGTTCTCCCTGTGTCTGCGTGGGTTTCCTCCAGGTGCTCCGGTTTCCTCCCACTATCCAAAGATGTGCAGGTCAGGTAAATTGGCCATGCTAAATTGCTCATAGTATTAGCTGCATTAGTCAGGGGTAAATATAGGGTAGGGGAATGGGTCTGGGTGGGTTACTCTTTGGAGGGTCAGTGTGGACTTGTTGGGCCGAAGGGCCTGTTTCCACACTGTAGGCAATCTAATCTGAAGAGCAGGAGAATCTTGCTCAAAATGTGGACTAACCTACTCCTTGGATGCTACCTGACCTGCTGTGCTTTTTCCAGCACCCCGCTCTTGACTCTGATCTCCAGCATCTGCAGTCCTCACTATCTCCTTTCATTGAAGCCACACTCTCTTCTGCTCCCCCACTTTTATGGCACTGGCTGCAGTATTTTGAAAAGTGTTTAATACTCTCAAAGTTTCTTAATTTGGTGGTGTATGAGATAAGGGTGAATGTGTGCATGCAGTATGTAAATGAGTGGAGAGTTGTTGGTATAGCACATAGTAGAGAAGACCACATGGCAACTGGTTCAGGTGACAGTTTGGTAGATGGCAGTTGGTGAGGCAACTGAAGTAGGTAGTTAGGTGAGAAGGTGGGCTTTTAGATTCAATTGAATCTCTACAGTGTTGAAACAGGCCCTTTGGCTCAACAAGTCCACACCAACCCTCCAAAGAGTAATCCTGCCAGACCCATTCCCCTATATTTACCCCAGACTAATGCACCTAACCTACACATCCCTGAACATGATGGGGTAACTTAGCATGTCCAATTCACCTAACCTGCACATTTTTGGATTGTGGGAGGAAACTGGAGCCCAGAGGAAACTCACGCAGACATGGGGAGAATGCGTAAACTTCACACAGTTAGTCACCCAAGGCTGGAATCAAACCCAGGTCCATGGCATAGTGAGACAGCAGTGCTAGCCACTGAGCCACTGTGCCATGAAGGAATTCTTTTGGGGAAGAGGGTTTACTTAGTCACCCAGACGTTAGACTAGAATTCTTCTCTCCAACATTTCCTGGGGTTAACTATCCAATGTTTTTGAACTGTCTAAAGTCTATGACTTTAACTTAGAAAGTCAAAGACTTTTTTGGAGGCTGCCAAGGAGCTAGGGAATCATGGAAGATCAAAGTTTCTGGGTAATTTCCACGGAGTCAGTGCATCAGAATTTCTGTGGGGTCCAGACATGCAACTGAGCTGAAAGTCTCGTCTCTAACAATCTTGAGACCGGAAGATCTGGACCTGTGTAACGTGCCACAGAGCAAAGAAAAAGTCTTGCCTTCCTAAATCTGACCACAGATTGCAAAACGATCAATTTCGAAAATGTAAGTCTTGTATAATAAATCATTTTAATTTAAAACAGATACAGATGCCAGGTCTAGACTCTTTAATAATGATAAAAAGCAGGGCCCTACAGGAATGAAATCTAAACTTAAATCCTGTCAGCGTATTTTTTATTTCAAGTTCCTGTCAAGAATTTTAAATCAGTTCTTGATCCAACAAATTAGTTACAAATAGCAAATCTGATAAGAATAGGCTTTGTTTAAGAACAAAGCCATTTTCTGTACTGACTTTTTTCTCATTCACTACAGCATACCAATAACTTTTAGAAAGAGAAGTCATTTGGTAATTAGTTTATGAGAACTAGGTACAAGAATCAATCTAAATGTTAGTAGAATAGGTCTGAAACACACATAATATTGGATTTTGGACCTTATTTATATGACGTCAGTGAGCCATTTTGCTTTTTGACATCCCCACTAGAGCCAAGCAGAATATTTTTATATCTCCAAGTTCCAACTACAGATAGTTTACATATTTTTTATGCTTTCATGGGATGTGTGTGTCAGTGGCATTTGTTGTTGATCCATTTATGATTGCCCTTGAACTGAATGGCTTGCTCAGCAATTTCAGATACCACTTATGAGTTGATCACATCACAAGGGATCAGGAATCATACGTTGGTCAAACTACATAAGGATAGCAGATTTTCTTCCCTAAAAGACATTAGTGAACCAGATGGGTTTTTGCAACAATTAAAGTAGTTTCATGGCCTATGGTCCTATAGGCTGCGTGGATGGCAAAGAAAACCCTGGCAAAAAGGGAAAGTGCTGGATTGTGCTTTAAGCAGTTCCATTGTGCAGCAATCGGGAGATGTTGGTGTAACAGGATCTATGGGAATAAGAGCCCTCAGCTCCTCAGAATGCAATATTTACATTTTACCAAGCCAAATAAGACACAATAGGGTGCGCAAGAAGCAAAACAATATGTAGTTAGAGCGATGTAGAAGGACGTGACTCAGACAGTAAGTGGCAAATTTCCTAACCCCACCTCTGTCATTCAATTCAGCAAGATATTTTATGTATATGGTAGCCGTTATATGCCATTCATTCATATTTTAAATATGACAGAATACAGGCCAATATCAAATCTTGAAATGGAATAAGACATTTAGGAGCACAGCATCAGAATTAAATGAACAGAATAAACTCCTCTGTAATGGAACAATCATATTATGTCACTCGAGATTCTGGTTATGCATGCAAGGCGTTTGAAGAACCATCTTGTTTATGGAAACTCTATAAGTTCAGTCATGCAACTTTTACTAAATTGTTAAATAAACCTGTCTGTGATTAGAAGTGAAACTATTTTGTCCTCATGCAGGAGTAAATTATTCACAAAAATATAAAAACATAAAAGCATGTTGTATCTGCCTCCAGCACAGCAGAATGTCCCAAGGTGATTCTCAGAATGGCTGTAAATAAAAAATTGACACAGAATCACATAAAGAGATATGAGGGCAGCTGGTCAAAAGGATACTCAAAGTATGTTTAAAAAGTACCATAAGAGAGGAATGCTAAGTAATCAGGCTGAGAGGTTTAGGGATGGGATTCCAGAATGTAGGTTCCAGGATGCAACTGACAGCATGGCCATCAAAGATGAAGAACTCAAAATTGTGGATGCTCAAGGGGCCAGAATTCGAAAAGGAAGATATTTCAGGGACTTGTAGACAGAGAGGAGGTTACAAAGATCTGGGAGTGTGAGGCCATGATTGTATTTGAAAACAATATATGAGTAGAACAATGAGATTTTTCTTTCAGTCCTGATGGAAGGTAGAAATATGTAAGTTTCCCTGGCTACAGATACTGCCTGAGATACTGAGTATTTTTGCTATTTTAATTTTTTTCAGATTTCCAGCAATTGTAATATTTCACTTTGTGTTGTTACAGAAAGGAAATAATGGCAAATATAATGACATATTTTTATCTGTATGGAATTTAAAGGCAAACATACTAATATCAGATATCTCAACAAAATGTGCAGTCGGATAAAATTCACTCACATCGCCATTCACCTTATTACTTATATTCAGTATCCTCCAAAATAATGGATAGAATCTTTCTAGGCTTTAAAAGATCTGGGCATTGCTGAGTCAGCGGAACATTTGGCAGGAATGAGATTCTTGACATTGAGACCAATCGGCCAGATGCTTCAACCAGGTTTTGAATGATGAGATGAGAGTTTCACAGTGAGTAGTAAGAGGCTTAGTTGCAACAGTTTACATACATTAGATTGTCATTATCATCTAATTTTACCACATTGACATATGGGTATACATAGGGTGGCACAGTGGCTAACACTGCTGCCTCACAGCGCCAGGGTCCCAGGCTTGATTTCAGCCTCGGGAGACCGTCTGTGTGGAGTTTGCACATTCTCCCCGTGTCTGTGTGGGTTTCCTTTGCGTGCTCCAGGTTCTTTCCATAATTCAAAGATGTGCAGGCCAGCTGAATTGACATGGCAAATTGTCCATTAGGTTAGGTGCATCAGTCAGGACTAAATATAGGATAGGGGGAATGGGTCTTCGTGGGTTACTCTTTGGAGGGTTGGTGTGGACTTGTTGGGCTGAAGGGCCTGTTTCCACACTCTAGGGAATCTAATCAGTTTCCCATTGTACTATCCAGTGGCTAGAAGCCCTACCGCAACAGTTTTCCACATGAAATTCAGAGCAGATGCTTGGTGACTCCAGTTTACTACTTTTACCTCCAGCCTCCATTCTGGTCAGCAGTCACAAACATCTCAGGACATGCCAAGTGTGCAGTTACTACCGCTATCCCCAAACATGGACGTTGACATCAGATACATATCGCCTTCACTGCACCCTCCTGGCAATTCTCTGACACACTTACAATATGGTCTGAACTTCAATGCTGCATTTTGAAGTACGTTAGCACCTTTCACTATAATGCTGTTGCCAGGAAATTTTGAGTGTAGGGACGGGCATCCAACGAATGAATTAAACCAGAGTACACCTCAGGGCTTTTCATGTGTTCTGGTGCTCAGTCACTATCTGCCTGCTTGGATGATCACAGCATCTCTCCCTTGCCTTTTTGTGCCCTTTTCCCCTCACCCTGAACATAAAGGTGCACAGTACTTCAGTCTTACCATGCTGTTTAGTGCAGACACAAAACCAGGCAGCTTCTCATGGTTGTCAGCAGTCATTAATCACAGGGGTGAGCATGTTGCTAAACTGCACTAGGTTACATAAATCTCACATCTGCAATATATGCAAGCAGCATATATGGTAAACATATTGCATGTGTTTCAACCAAATGACCATATCTCAAAATCCAAGATGAATAATCTTCAGTTCGATCAAGGAAGACAACTTTTAGTCAGGGAGTTCCAGCACTAGAAGTCAAGGTCAGTGTCAATTATCAGTCCAGGGTTGGACATAATCAATTAGCTGCAAAGAGCAGTTAGGATTAAGGGGTTCATATCACAACAGTCTCGCAGTAGGTCACAGTCAGATCTATAGGTCCAGTGGCGGCATGGTGGTGCTGTGGTTAGCACCGTTGCCTCACATTGCCACCGATCTGGGTTCAATTCTACCCTTGGGTGACTATGTGTGTGGAGTTTGCACATTCTCATTGTGCCTGCGTGGGTCCCCTCCAGTTGCTCCAGTTTCCTCCCACAGTCCAAAGACATGTAGGTTAGGTGGATTGGTCATGTTAAATTGCCCATAGTGCTCATGGATGTGCAGGCCAGGTGGGTTAGTCATGGGGAATGCAGGCTTACAAGAATAGGATGGGGAGTGGGTCTGGGTGGGAAGCTGTTTGGAGTCGGTGTGGACTCAATGGGCTGTATGGCCTGCATCCACACTGTGGCGATTCTATGATTCAATGCATCCAGGCTAGGTATTTGTGGTAAGTCAGCCAGGGAGCTGCACAGAGATCCGCTGGTGGCTGACCATCAAAGTCAGTCAAGTAGGTGGTCCATGGTGAGCACTGGGAGTCAGTCCACTAAAGTTCCTGGGAGGCTATCAGGAGTCACTGTGAGAGAAACTGGGTTTCATTGACAGTCTGTATGACCCTGCTTTGATAGGCGACAGCGCACTACTATGTCTGGCATTACGATGAGATATGCCTGGGATTCAGTGTGAAAACTGGGTTGGGTGGAAACATGTAGAAGATCAAGGGACTGGTAGGGAGGCAAATCAAGAAAGGAGTATGATGATTTGAAAGGTCATCTCGATTGACAAGCTGTGACCCACTCCATGAAATGTGACTGCTGTTTCTTTTCATTGTGGTTCAAACAGCAGGTCCGTGATGGAGGTGAAAATGGTTGCCACTACAACTAGAATGAGTGGAGTAAGTGTCTGATTTTGTGAGGGGGACGGGGTTCCACCTTCATGAGATGTGAGACACTTTAAATTAAATAGTATTAAACCGCAAACCCAACATCTGTTGAAAGCCACTTGTGAGACAAATGCTGTTTATGAACCTTAACCTCCTGTCTGAAATACAATTCAAGCACACTTGACCACATCATGTAGCATTACAAATTAATCCTAATAATGATTGTGATGCATAAGCAATATATTGTGGCTTAGAAAGATACATCCTAGTTACCAAGGTAGCAATCACCTTCTAGGATTCTATGGTCTTCTCATGCTTGCTTCACAGTTTGCACCATAAACATTGCATTGTGCTAAAGCTAGTTAGGCTCTGTACCTTTGTAGTTGCAGCTAAAATGAAATTCACTTACAAAGCTGATAACGAAAAGTGAAAATATATTTACAAATGTGAGAATGCATTTAAACGGGAGTTTCAAGCAGACTACTTCCTCAGACAGTCTTCATCATCCTTTACCTCCTGTTACATCATGGTGCAGTTTCAAGCTCTGCAGCTGGGGTAGAGGACTTTCTGCCCTACAGGGTGAAGCCCATTTGCCTTAGAGCTTTGTTCAGGTCACTCTGGATGCATTTGTCATTAGAGAGTCCAGGCATTTTAAATGTGTCCTGCCCAGAGGCAGGTGCACTCTCCTGGGCTTGAACTCCCACAGGGCTAAAGGTGGTGGGAAGAATGGAGGTAGAGGTCCTGATCACATCAGAAATGTTCTGAGAAGGGACTCCTGTCGATTCTGTAAGTGGTTCCTCCTCTGGCTAGGTACCTTCTGGCACTGGTCTGACTCTTCCTCCTGGCGTGAGGCCAACGTCTCCCTGATCCCATGATTTTGGTGGTGGAACAATGAATGCAGGTGTGTACATGCACCCAGTGGACACTAAGAGTGCTGGCCCTCACTTTTCAAGCCAGCTGCCATCCTGTTGATGGAGGCCGTCCACAATCACATGTTAGGAGCAGCATGGTGCAAACAGCCTCATTGGAATCTTCCAACCTTTGTGTCAGCTTATCTAGTGGTTCTAACAAACCCATCTGCTGCTCCTGTGTTAGCTTGTACATTTCTATTGGGTTGTACATGGCCAACACCAATGTGGTCTTCTCCTGACTGTGGCTGAGCATGTGGGTGATCTCCAGCAATTCTGCAAGTGGCAGTGACCTGGGGTGTTTCTCCCTTGGCCATCTGTGGGGACATAGAGGAGAGTACTGTCCAGCCAGTGCTTTTGACTTGAATCTAAATAAAATAAAGTACCAATATCTGAGCTAGGTGCAGGAGGCAGCCTTGCCAGTACATCCTCCGAGGGTTCTGTGTCGACTTTGTTAGAGGCGGCCTTCTGGATGGCAGAGACTGCAGATTTCAACGGGGCCTGCAGGAGGCAAAAAGGAGTATGAGTTGTGGAAATATGGTGCAGGTTTGAGCATGTTAAGAGTAATCCACTATCATGATAATGGAAGAGCCACACAGAAATGGATAATGCTTTGATTTGGCTGCTGGCATCTGAAGATTTTGCCATTGCTTCATGATGGTCGTCCCTAGCTAGGGCAAGAATCCTCTCCTCACAGGGTATAAGAAGACAAATATCAGGCACCCCACCACCCATCTTGGTTCTTTCTGCCCTATTGAAGGTCATTTCCATCTGAGATATGAAATAGGAAAGGATTGAGTGAGATAAAGTGGGTGGCACAGCTGTGAGTGCTGCTGCAGTTGGAGGAGGGATGGCGAGGTATCCCGAGTGAGTAGATAGTCGGTGCAGAGGCTGAGTAATTTGGGGTAGGTTGGAAGGTAAATGTAAGTTAACAAAGATGCTGCATGTAGCAGTAAGAGGGATAGAGCATGAGCATTGATAGGAGCTGGGTGTAGTAGAAGAGATGGAGTGAGTGAAAGGTAAATAAAAGCACTTCCCTCTTGTGGCATTCATGCAACATTGATTTTCTGGATGTTAGAAACTGTATTCCCCAGAGGCAACCTTGGAGCAGGCTGGCAGGGTCTGATGGCATGGTCTCATCTGACAGCCCTGAGGGAAAAGGATGGCCCTCCTCGCAAATCAAGGTGCCAATTTGCTTTGGTTCCCCATCTCCAGGGCAATTCTTCAGATGAAAGAACCATGCAGGGTAGCTCTGGGCTGATGTACTTGACCTGATACATGACTGTGATTACCTATGGTGCTGATGTCAGGAATCTTGAGAAGCCATGACAATGGTGAATACTTCCACCTCAGACAAGGGGCAAGACACTATGAATGGGACTTCAATCAGGGGGAGCCAGAGCTGAATGAGTGGGGCAATGGTCTGGAGGCAACACAGAGAGCCATGGAAATGGAGAAGGACATGAACCAGAGTCTGCTGGATCTGCACCAACTCTCCTCTGACCAAAAAGATCATTGTCTTTGTGACTTCCTGGAGAGGCACTACTTGGATATGCAACCAAAGCTGATCAAGAAGCTGGGAAATCACATTACCAACATGAAGAGACTGGGAGGCCTGACAATGACATGGGAGAATACCTATTTGACAGACTCACCCTGGGGAAATGTGACTGAACTGACTGCAGGGAGTGAGACTATGATCTTGAGTGCTTGTTTCGTGCCAGAGAGATGAATAGCTTGTCTTATACAAATGGAGACCTGGATTTATTGTGAAATGAACTAAGTTCAGTGAATAAATGTTCACTACCTGTAAAAAAAAATATCAGGGGATCGTGGCAGCACAGTGGTTAGCACTGCTACCATACAGATCAAGGACCTGGGTTTGATTCCAGCCTCAAGCAACTGTCTTTGTGGAGTTTGCACATTCTCCCCGTGTTTGTGTGGGTTTGCTCTGGTTTCACCCCACAGTCCAAAAAATGTTTAGGTTGGGTGAATTGGACGTGCTAAATTGTACATAGTGTTCAGGGATGTGTAAGCTTAGGTGCCTCAGTCAGGGGAAATGTAGAGTAGAGCGGTAGGGTCTGGGTGGGATACTCTTTAAAGGATTGGTGTGGACGTGATGGGCCAAATGACCTGTTCCCACACTGTAGGGATTCTAAAAAGGTATGGTGCATGGGTAATGAGGGTGCGTTTGGAGCATGGCATGAGAAATCCCATATGGGCTTACAGAAATAAATCCTTTATAAAACTTGCACGAGTATGGACTCTTAGCCAATATTTAGTAAAATTCAGTACAGTGTGACTTTATCAACTGGATCTAAATTGCTTAAATGAAGTGTGACCATTAGGTGCTGCACAAATCTCATGATCTGAAAAAGAGATAGTAGAAGTAGAGAAAGGGCTAAGAAAATGTCAGCTTCTGAACACATGTGGATGTTGGTCTTAGAGATCTTGTAATAATAAAGGTGACTAATAGAGAATCAAACTGAAATTGTGCAGTGGAAAGCAAGGCTGGTGGTAGAGACCAAAATTATTTTGTATAGCAATAAACGAGCTTCCTACAATGACTGCAGTGCTTGTCAGCTTTGGGAAACTTTGATTGTGTCACAGGGAATATTGAGAACTTATTATTGAGGGCCGCCACCCTCATGGTTTTGACTTGAAACAGAATAGAAAGAATCTCAAGAGATCTCTTTGCAGGATATATGGAGTAATCTATTTCAGGATTCGTTTTAAGTTTTAAGTTTGTTGTAGATTCATGGCAAATGATATTCACCTCTTATTTTTAGTGGGAAGGTGAGACATCTTTCTCAAGGTACTTTCTTCCTCCAAAGCAGCAGAACTAATGAGTTCTCTGTTTACTACTCTCAGATGCTATAGAGATTCTAAGCTCAAAGAAACAATCTGTTCCAAGTTCATTGTTTGAGGTAGTAAGAGCCATCTTAGTCCCAAGTGATTCATGATTATGTAAAACAACTTGACTTGAGACCTTAGGTTGATGGAAATGCTCAGAATGAGGAAAATATAAAAAGTCCCAAAGAAAGTCAGCAGTATGATTCTGAATGACAACTCAGTTAAAATGTTCCAGAATCTTACATGATTGTTGGATGATTTTTCTGTTGGAAACATGAAGTGATTAAGAATAGAAAAGATGTTTGCAAACCTTTGGGCCCTCATGGGATTCCCACTTTTCATGATAAATGGAGTGTTCTAAAGGGTTGGATGTGTAAATTATGTGGAGCTTCCTGGCTAGTGCTGATATTTTGTAGCTACATGATCAGGTGTTACTGAAGATATTTCTGATGCTTTTCTCTCATAGCTGTTGTGCGTGAGCCCAACAACCTGTCTCATGTGGCTCAGCTTCTGACTCTGTCTCCTCCTGTCAAATTCCAAACAGTAAGAACACAGCAGTCACGTCAAATCATGATGACACATTAGGAGTACATTGGCGAGAGCTGTACACCTATACAGATACCTGCTGTTACTGGTCAGCATGCTAATGTTCTCTTTACTTTATCATTCTTATGCAAATGTGAACTCTCCTCCTTTTCACTCAAAGTACTTACAATGTTATGAAAAGGCATAAGAGAATAAGATACCCTTGCCTCCAAAAGCTATCCTCTTGTCCTTGATTCCATAGTTGTGTAGCAATTGGATAGTAAAAATATTCCTTCTGGTTGACAAAATGGTGTGGTTTGAGAATATCAACTCACATGGCCACATCAATGCATTTTACACCACCAACACTTGAGCAAATGTAGTATTTCTACAAAAAAAACCCACCTACTCTCTTAATTATCTTGTTCCTACATCAGAAAACAAATATGCCTGCTCTACCAAATAGGACATTGTTGACATAACTTGGGCAAGAAGGGATAGCTAACTAACTGACTTGACTAAAATCAGCTATTTCCCCTTGAAATGTGCCAGTGGCAAGAAACTAAGTGCAGGACTGACTTCACGGAATGAGTTCTTTAAAGTTCTAGGTTGCATTCCCAGTCAGGACTTGGCCAAGGAAGAGGCATTCATCATGTGGCCTAGGAGGTTTAACATCAACCTATTAATCCTTCCGAAACAGCTGATGGCAGGTGATCAGTGCAGGAGACGTTTCAAGTCAATCAAGTAATGAAAAGAACGTGGAGCCACCTCTACCATTACTATTCATAGTTACAGACTACAACGTGCATTTAAAAAAAAAACAAATGCCACCTCAAACTGCCTCAGTGAATGGTAACAGAACAATACCACCACTGATTTAATGAGGCACATAACCTGTTTATTTTTTTGAAAAATGTTCTGGTCTCTCTGGCCATCTCAGAAATCTCTTCCAGATTTCCTCAACTATGCCATGATTTCCTAGCTCCAGGAAACTATTAGAATAAACCCATCTGGTTCTAGTGAGTTTCTGAGCAGAGTTTTACCAAATATCGGCTCAGTGTCAATTTCAGGGAATTTCATTGAGGATTTCACTCTATGAGTTGTGTCATGCAATTATCCACAGCTCACTTCATTAAGAATACTCCACATCTCAATGCTGCTGCTCTCACGCTGTCTTGCTGTAAGTAATAGGGAAAGTACTCGTTATTGCCAGACCTTCCAGGATTTGTGCCACTGGTGCCACTTTTAAAGTGCAGTTTTGCACCAAGTCAAACACTACTAGCCAGAAGTTCCTATTTACACTGTTGCTGCACTATTCTGAAGCACATTGCCAATGGGGACCAGAAGGTTCTGGTGAATGAAAAAAGAGGGCTGTCCTCTTCTCTCAGGACCACCAGAGGAGACCAGACCCTGTCAGTTGGACCTGTAGTGGTCACCCACTTCAATGTGAAGTCAGTGGTCTGGATAAATGCTCAGCATTGTAGACACAGTCTAACCAAACTCCTGCACAATTGAACCAAGACTTCACTACTCCTGTAACTAAATCCTCATGCAAGCTGGCTAACATTCTATTAACCTTCCCACAGCTTGCTGCACCTGCAGGTTAGCCTTCAGTGATATATCAAAGTTGACTGCTTCCGATTACACATTTACTGATTTTTTTTCTATGTCCAGTCCATCTTTCTCAGTGCGTTGGCTTTCCACAAGTTGAACAGTTTGATATACATGCAAAATATATCCTTCAATCTGTGAACTCATGTGGGTATTCACATCCCTTGAAGAACTTTCTCTGTCTGGTGTGCATTATTTAACTGCCATTTCACAGCATCAACTTTGCTGCCTTAGTTTTGACTTAACTGAGAAGTCAACCCTCTTGGGAGTCAGTATCTTCATCTGCCTACTCATGGCTTCAAGCTCTCTGGCACTGTCTACAGCCAGGGATATTGCAAGCCTGTTGTTTCCAATAAATTCTTTTTCTACTTCAGGGTGTACAGAGCCTCGAATGAGCTGATCTAGCAGCCTTTCATCTGTGGCCTTGAATTTACATCTTTCGGCCTCATTTTCCAATCTTGACATGAAATTGTCAACGCGTTCCTCTAGTTCCTGTCTCAGGTTTTGAAATTCATAATGATAATTTGGCTGGAGAGGTGGGGTGTGCTGATTTTTTTCCAGACATTTGCTTTTTATCCTTATATTCAAAAACTGAACTCTTTCTTCCCTACCCATAAGAGGAGCACTGCTGAATTTTTCATCATTGGTGTCTTTTCAAAAATTAATGAAGTCAGTCTGCACTTTTGGTGAAACTTCATAAATACCTCTATGACACAATCAGCCTCCCAATTTACCTTGGATTGCAGCTCTGTGTTTATGTGGCAAAAGCTTTGGATGGATTTGGGGAAATTAATTTAGGTTTTTTTGTTGTCTTTCTCTCTGGCACTGATCTGAGTTGATTTTTCAATCCTATTCAGTTTATAATTTGTATAAAATGCATGAGTTTTTACTCAAGGACGATGGCTGTCAATGTGTTAAGTCTGGTTCCCTCAAGTTAAAATCAGTCACACATTAAGTTCAAAATGCTGGACTTCCACCAAATGTATAATTCAGCTTCCATCTTGTTGGTGGACTGATGAACTGATGAACTGATAAGCCGTTACTCAGCTCATCAATACAGTGCAGCAGTTAAGTGTGGTTTCCCCAGATATACATTCAGAAAACAATCAGTTCTAAGCTGTTTATGAGTAATATAACAATATTGCAAGGGCCAAGCCAACTTTCTTAATAGAAGCAAAATACAGCAGATAAAAGTGGAAAATGCTGAAAAAACTCAGTAGGTCTGTTAGCATCGTTGGAAAGAGGAACAGAGTTAACATTTTGAGGCCAATGGATCTTCATCAGAAAAGAAGGGGACTGGACAATGATGTTTTTTATGCTGCTGACACAGTAGGAGGAAGAGCAGGTGAAACAGATGGTGTCCAGAGCAAGCAACAAAGTGAGTGCTAATGGTTTTAAAGGAGGAATTAAGTTGTAAAGTAGGCATAAATGAAAGGTTTGAGAGCCAATTAGATACACACAAGCCATGGTAGTGGTTGGGGGGGAGGTGATGTTGTGTGGTGTTGTAAGCAATATGGAAGAAAGTGTTCATGCTCTGAAGTTTCTGAACTCAGTATTCAGTCCCAAAGGCTGCATTGTCTCTTATTGTAGAAAGCAAAGTGCTGCTGCTTCCCTTTGCATTGAGCTTCTTTGGAAGATTGCAGTAAACTCAGGGTGAAAATGTTAACATGTGGCAAGCAATTTGATATTGTTTCAAACATTCAAATGTCTACCTGTATTTATTGTTATGGTTAAAACTGTGGTACGTTAGAAAACAAACTGAAGATTTTTACTTATAATATGTCAAAGTCTGCTTCATCACTTTCATATTTGAGCATAACATAGAGGCAAATGCCCTGAATTCCAATGTCTTCTACCAGTCTCGAATGATAACTTTGGCAGAGTCCTGTGAACAATACTACTCCCTGATGTGAGACCTTCCGAAGCTGCGAGTTCTAGTTGCATACCTTGGATCTGGACTTACTACTTTAATATTGACTAGAATCCTAAGAAAAATGTGTGCTTTATTGGTAAGGTCAGAATAAAGAAAATGGCCTGGAGACAAAAAAAACAAATAATCTTTTATAATGCTGTAACTCACCTAATTACTTAGACAGTAAGGGCTGGTGGAATAATTGCCCCTGGATACCCTGAGACTGAAATATCCCTTGGGCTGGATGATGATATGTATTATTAACATCCATCCTGCATTTATCACTTCTCTACCACCATAAGCACTCCCTTTGTCTTTTGCTCTGTGGTACCCACACCATCTATTCCAGTTGCTCCTCCTATCACTTTGTCATAATTTTCCAGTCTCCCTCAGTTGGAAAGAAGAGTCATAGTGGGCTCAAATGTTAAATCATTTCTTTTTCCACAGATGTTACTAGACTTGCTGAATTACTCCAGAATTTATTGCTTTTATTTTAAGCCAAGTTCCTACCTTGTTTAACAAATGAGCTGCCTTGGAGCACCTGGTTGACATTTTGAGCTCCTGAACTGTACGAAATGAGGCCTGACACAAAGATGGTTTGGGCTTGCTCATCATATAATTCAGAACGTGGCTGTCTATCTGATTTATAGTACAGAGAATAAAAAAAACACAATTCATAAATTCCAAATCTTGCTGACAATCTCTGCTTTTGATACTCTCTAAAGCTGTTTTTCTTCCTCTGGTCACTCCTACTGCAACTAAATATACCTCTGTAAAACAGCATTCCTCCCTCCTGCTGTCCATCTTGCAGATAGGAAAAGATAGAATAAAAGTATACTATTAGAATACCAGCCATTTCTGAGTTTCTTGCTATTCTAAGATTCAGTACTTAATAAACTATAAATGCAGTCTGAAAAAGCTTATAATAATCTCTGCTCCAAGCAGTTTCCTTTGAATGTAACTGCTGACTTTCCATAATGCTTCAAGATACATCTCCTTGTAGTCTCTAACACCTTTGTTGATGGTCTGTTGAAATTTTAGGCCTTAATTTCCAATTAGTAGTAATCCGAATGAATCTAATCTTAAAATTGGTGGGCCAGAATTTGAGACTCAGAAATGTTACATTAGATTTAAAAATACCCTAAATTCTGCTCAAATAGAGGGTTTTTTGGACACACTCATCAACAGATCCTCCCATTATATAACCATTCAATTGTGTGGGACATTGAATCTCGTCTGTGCCATCAGTTTCCACTGGCAGCTTGGGTCATTCCAGGAGGACTGATTTCTGAGGTTGAAGGTATTTTGTTTCAATATAACTACTTTATATGGATCTTACTCAACATTTGTGAAGTTAAACAACCAGGAGCATATTATTGCAGTCATGATAGGCTGGACAGTTGTTGTTTCTACTCTGAATTCTGCTTTGCAATGGGCCGTGTTCAGAACAAAGACTTTTTAAAATCCTGCTCCAAGTAGCAATCTGTAAAATTTATGGAGCGTGGATCAGAATGACTGAATTGCTGAGCAATCAGTTGGCAGCTTTCCGATACTGCATATATTAACAGATGCTGGTATAGCAGCAGTAGAAGCCCATGTGCTGTGCTGTGCTGTCAACAGCAGTCTATTCGAGCTTATCTGTCCAAATAAACCTGCAAATCAGGTACAAACAATGCCTCGCCATGCCTACTTCACTTTTTTTGTTTGTGTTAGTACATCCAGGAGATGTTAGTGATGAAATTGTAATTAGCTGGGGAAGATCCCCTTTACAATATTAGGCCTTGCAGTTGAAACACTCATTATTGTGCTTCAGACAACTCAAGGACGTAAGTTCTAACCTGCTGCTTTGGGTCCAAAGGCCATTCTTGGGAATTATCTCTTCTGTTTAACTAAATCAATTCAATGCTTTCTTTAGCGTACACACAAAATAAAAAGAGCGTAACATAGGGTAAGACTCATTACTAAATACCAGGATCACAATGCTGCTTTTCCCTCCACAGATTGAAGTGATGCAAATGGCAAACAGGTGCCTTCTTGCTCACTTCCATGATTGTGACATGTCCAGTTTAAAGTCTGTATAATTCTATTTTCTGCATTTTTATTTAAGGACTAAAATGGAATAAAAGGACCATTTTAAAACCCAGGACTTTTAAAGAGATTGCGACAATTTTAAAATCAAGTTCGTGAACCTCATTGTGTATGGTGTTTACAGTGCTGCATTGTTCAAACAAGTGGGGTGCAGGCAATGTTTGCACACAAGCACAGCAGCTCAGGCAGCAGCTGAGGATCAGGAAAATCGATGTTTCGGGCAAAACTACTTGTAACCTGAAGGTAGCCAGTTATTTTCTTGGATCAGTTGCTGGAAGATGTCGTGTTTAACCAGTAACTCGGAGACTTTGTAGTTATTGTACTGATCACCATGTACTTAGTGTAGAAGTGAGATAAGCTGGAGTAAATAGAATGAAGAACAGAAAGTCTTGGCAAGCAGAAAGGAATATCTTAAAAAACTTAAAAAGAGAAACAAATAGAACATAGAACATGGAAAAATGCAGCACAGAACAAGCCCTTAGGCCCACGATGTTGTGCCGAGACTTAATCCTAATGTAAAATATTAAGTTAACCTACACACCCCTCAACTCACTGCTATCCATGTGCATGTCCAGCAGTCGCTTAAATGTCCCCAATGACTCTGCTTCCACAACCTCAGCTGGCAACGCATTCCATGCATTCACAACTCTCTGCGTAAAGAACCTACCTCTGATGTCTCCTTTATACCTTCCTCCTAATATCTTCAAACTATGAGTTCTCGTACCAGTCAATCGGGCCCTGGGAAAAAGACTCTGGCTATTGACTCTATCTATTCCTCTCATTATTTTGTATACCTTGATCAGGTCTCCTCTCTTCCTCCTTCTCTCCAGAGAGAAAAGTCAGAGCTTATTCAACCTTTCTTCACATAATCAAAACAATAACGGTGGCAATCTGGAACCAAATCAGAAATTGCTGGAGAAACTTAGCAGGCCAACATTTTGGGTCCTGTTCTGAAGAAAGGTCACTTGATCCGAGACATTTTCTGTTTCTTGATTTCTTGCCACAGATGCTACTGGACCTTCTCCAGCAATTTCTGTGCTTACTTTAACAAATCAGTGGACTGATGCTATTGAATCATGGGTCCCAGATTTCTTTTCCCATCACATGTTAATTTTTTTTTGTTTATTTGTGTCTGTGTAGGGATTTTAAAAGGGCGGGGGGGGGGTTAGAGTTTTACTCGTAGTATCACATATTGATAGTTATAGCTTTTTACAAGTGATTAGAAGATACTTATTTATAGTAGACAGTAGTTCCTGTGAAATATAGGAACCTGGTCAGTGTCTTGTGTTAAACTAATTCTAACAGTTTGTAAACCAGGACTTTGTGTGCTTTGATTAAATCATTGATTTTGTGTAAGCTTGAGAGTAGTGGGGGTTGAGAATCCATGCACTTTGGGTTGTTACACCCATCTACAGGTATAACACAGGGTTCAGATTGGTGTGACTTTAACAACAATTAAAGCTAGCTTGTATTACTTCAAACCAATCTGCCATTCTTAAATGCAAAAGATATTCAGGAATTAGTAGAATTCAAAATTGCTGTGATTGACTTGCTGTGTAAAAAGGAATGAGCAACAAACCAGAGGGAAGGCCACTGGTGGTCTTAGCGCAGAAGTTGGAGTAAAGGAAGAAGTCACCGGCTTCACTTCACAAACACCTAAAACCAAATTACCATAAGATGTAGGAGCAGAGGTATGCCATTCATTTTTAAATTTATTAGCTTTATTGTCATATCTACTCAAATGAGTACAATAAAAAATTTACATGTTGCCACTTACAGCGCCATCTTAGGGACAGAGTACCTAGGTACAATCCTTAGTTACAGATTAGAGAAAGTTACATTACAGCTATACACAGTATACCAATAGTTCAGTAAAAAACAAGAGTTAAAAAGACAAACATCGCAGTCTCTCTCCACATGGTCTGATGGCTGGCAGCTGCCACACTTTGCTTCTGGCTGCTGGTTGCTGGCATCCCCACACCAGGCTGGTGGTCACTGGTGTCCCCGCTCCTAGCCGCTGGTCGCTGGTGTCCCTGCTCCAAGCTGGTGGTCGCTTGTGTCCCTGCTCCAGGCTGCTAGTCGCTGGTGTCCCTGCTCCAAGCTGGTGGTCGCTTGTGTCCCTGCTCCAGGCTGCTAGTCGCTTGTGTCCCTGCTCCAAGCTGGTGGTCACTGGTGTCCCTGCTCCAGGCTGGTGGTTGCTCGTGTCCCCGCTCCAGGCTGCTGGTCACTGGTGTCCCCACTCCAGGCTGGTGGTCACTGGTGTCCCTGCTCCAGGCTGGTGGTTGCTCGTGTCCCCGCTCCAGGCTGTTGGTCACTGGTGTCCCCGCTCCAGGCTGCTAGTCACTGGTGTCCCCGCTCCAGGCTGCTAGTCACTGGTGTCCCTGCTCCAGGCTGGTGGTCACTGGTGTCTCCGCTCCAGGCCGCTGGTCACTGGTGTCCCCGCTCCAGGCTGCTGGTCACTGGTGTCCCCGCTCCAGGCTGCTGGTCACTGGTGTTCCCACTCCAGGCTGGTGGTCACTGGTGTCTCCACTCCAGGCCGCTGGTCACTGGTGTCCCCGCTCCAGGCTGCTAGTCGCTGGTGTCCCCGCTCCAGGCTGCTGGTCGCTGGTGTCCCTGCTCCAGGCTGGTGGTCACTGGTGTCCCTGCTCCAGGCTGCTAGTCGCTGGTGTCCCTGCTCCAAGCTGGTGGTCGCTTGTGTCCCTGCTCCAGGCTGCTAGTCGCTTGTGTCCCTGCTCCAGGCTGGTGGTCACTGGTGTCCCCGCTCCAAGCTGGTGGTCACTGGTGTCCCTGCTCCAGGCTGGTGGTTGCTCGTGTCCCCGCTCCAGGCTGCTGGTCACTGGTGTCCCCGCTCCAGGCTGGTGGTTGCTCGTGTCCCCGCTCCAGGCTGTTGGTCACTGGTGTCCCCGCTCCAGGCTGCTAGTCACTGGTGTCCCTGCTCCAGGCTGCTGGTTGCTGGTGTCCCCGCTCCAGGCTGGTGGTCACTGGTGTCTCCGCTCCAGGCTGCTGGGCGCTGGTGTTCCTGCTCCAGGCTGGTGGTCGCTGGCGTCCCCGTTCCACGCTGGTGGTCGCTGGTGTCCCCGCTCCAGGCCGCTGGTCACTGGTGTCCCCGCTCCAGGCTGCTGGTCACTGGTGTCCCCGCTCCAGGCTGCTGGTCACTGGTGTCCCCGCTCCAGGCTGCTGGTTACTGGTGTTCCCGCTCCAGGCTGCTGGTCACTGGTGTCCCCGCTCCAGGCTGCTGGTTACTGGTGTCTCCGCTCCAGGCTGCTGGTCACTGGTGTCCCCGCTTCAGGCTGCTGGTCACTGGTATCCCCGCTCCAGGCTGGTGGTCACTGGTGTCTCCGCTCCAGGCCGCTGGTCACTGGTGTCCCCGCTCCAGGCTGCTGGTCACTGGTGTCCCCGCTCCAGGCTGCTGGTCACTGGTGTCCCCGCTCCAGGCTGCTGGTCACTGGTGTTCCCACTCCAGGCTGGTGGTCACTGGTGTCTCCACTCCAGGCCGCTGGTCACTGGTGTCCCCGCTCCAGGCTGCTAGTCGCTGGTGTCCCTGCTCCAGGCTGGTGGTCACTGGTGTCCCTGCTCCAGGCTGCTAGTCGCTGGTGTCCCCGCTCCAGGCTGGTGGTCACTTGTGTCCCCGCTCCAGGCTGGTGGTCACTTGTGTTCCTGCTCCAGGCTGGTGGCCACTTGTGTCCCCGCTCCAGGCTGGTGGTCACTTGTGTTCCTGCTCCAGGCTGGTGGTCACTTGTGTTCCTGCTCCAGGCTGGTGGTCACTTGTGTTCCTGCTCCAGGCTGGTGGCCACTTGTGTCCCTGCTCCAGGCTGGTGGTCGCTTGTGTCCCTGCTCCAGGCTGGTGGTCACTGTTGTCCCCGCTCCAGGCTGGTGGTCACTTGTGTTCCTGCTCCAGGCTGGTGGTCACTGGTGTCCCCGCTCCAGGCTGGTGGTCACTTGTATTCCTGCTCCAGGCTGGTGGTCACTTGTGTCCCCGCTCCAGGCTGGTGGTCACTGGTGTCCCCGCTCCAGGCTGGTGGTCACTTGTATTCCTGCTCCAGGCTGGTGGTCACTTGTGTCCCCGCTCCAGGCTGCTGGTCGCTGGTGTCCCTGCTCCAGGCTACTGGTCACTGGTGTCCCCGCTCCAGGCTGGTGGTCGCTGGTGTCCCCGCTCCAGGCTGCTGGTCACTGGTGTTCCCACTCCAGGCTGGAGGTCACTGGTGTCTCCACTCCAGGCCGCTGGTCACTGGTGTCCCCGCTCCAGGCTGCTAGTCGCTGGTGTCCCCGCTCCAGGCTGCTGGTCGCTGGTGTCCCTGCTCCAGGCTGGTGGTCACTGGTGTCCCTGCTCCAGGCTGCTGGTCACTGGTGTTCCCACTCCAGGCTGGAGGTCACTGGTGTCTCCACTCCAGGCCGCTGGTCACTGGTGTCCCCGCTCCAGGCTGCTAGTCGCTGGTGTCCCCGCTCCAGGCTGCTGGTCGCTGGTGTCCCTGCTCCAGGCTGGTGGTCACTGGTGTCCCTGCTCCAGGCTGCTAGTCGCTGGTGTCCCCGCTCCAGGCTGGTGGTCACTTGTGTCCCCGCTCCAGGCTGGTGGTTGCTCGTGTTCCTGCTCCAGGCTGGTGGCCACTTGTGTTCCTGCTCCAGGCTGGTGGTCACTTGTGTTCCTGCTCCAGGCTGGTGGTCACTTGTGTCCCCGCTCCAGGCTGGTGGTTGCTCGTGTTCCTGCTCCAGGCTGGTGGCCACTTGTGTTCCTGCTCCAGGCTGGTGGTCACTTGTGTCCCCGCTCCAGGCTGGTGGTCACTTGTGTCCCCGCTCCAGGCTGGTGGTCACTTGTGTTCCTGCTCCAGGCTGGTGGCCACTTGTGTCCCTGCTCCAGGCTGGTGGCCACTTGTGTCCCCGCTCCAGGCTGGTGGTCACTTGTGTCCCCGCTCCAGGCTGGTGGTCGTTGGTGTCCCTGCTGCAGGCTGGTGGTCACTGTTGTCCCCGCTCCAGGCTGGTGGTCACTTGTGTTCCTGCTCCAGGCTGGTGGTCACTGGTGTCCCCGCTCCAGGCTGGTGGTCACTTGTATTCCTGCTCCAGGCTGGTGGTCACTTGTGTCCCCGCTCCAGGCTGGTGGTCACTGGTGTCCCTGCTCCAGGCTGCTGGTTACTGGTGTCCCTGCTCCAGGCTATTGGTCACTTGTGTCCGTGCTCCAGGCTGATGGTCACTTGTGTCCCCTCTCCAGGCTGCTGGTTACTGGTGTCCCCGCTCCACGCTGGTGATCACTTGTGTCCCCGCTCCAGGCTGATGGTCACTTGTGTCCCCGCTCCAGGCTGATGGTCACTTGTGTCCCCGCTCCAGGCTAGTGGTCGCTGGCATCCCCGCTCCAGGCTGCTGGTTGCTGGTGTCCCTGCTCCAGGCTGCTGGTCGCTTGTGCCCCTGCTCCAGGCTGCTGGTCGCTTGTGTCCCTGCTCCAGGCTACTGGTTGCTGGTGTCCCTGCTCCAGGCTGCTGGTTGCTTGTGTCCCTGCTCCAGGCTGGTGGTCGCTGGTGTCCCCGCTCCAGGCCGCTGGTCACTGGTGTCCCCGCTCCAGGCTGCTGGTCACTGGTGTCCCCGCTCCAGGCTGCTGGTCACTGGTGTCCCCGCTCCAGGCTGCTGGTCACTGGTGTCCCCGCTCCAGGCTGCTGGTCACTGGTGTCCCCGCTCCAGGCTGCTGGTTACTGGTGTTCCCGCTCCAGGCTGCTGGTCACTGGTGTCCCCGCTCCAGGCTGCTGGTTACTGGTGTCTCCGCTCCAGGCTGCTGGTCACTGGTGTCCCCGCTTCAGGCTGCTGGTCACTGGTATCCCCGCTCCAGGCTGGTGGTCACTGGTGTCTCCGCTCCAGGCCGCTGGTCACTGGTGTCCCCGCTCCAGGCTGCTGGTCACTGGTGTCCCCGCTCCAGGCTGCTGGTCACTGGTGTCCCCGCTCCAGGCTGCTGGTCACTGGTGTTCCCACTCCAGGCTGGTGGTCACTGGTGTCTCCACTCCAGGCCGCTGGTCACTGGTGTCCCCGCTCCAGGCTGCTAGTCGCTGGTGTCCCCGCTCCAGGCTGCTGGTCGCTGGTGTCCCTGCTCCAGGCTGGTGGTCACTGGTGTCCCTGCTCCAGGCTGCTAGTCGCTGGTGTCCCCGCTCCAGGCTGGTGGTCACTTGTGTCCCCGCTCCAGGCTGGTGGTCACTTGTGTTCCTGCTCCAGGCTGGTGGCCACTTGTGTCCCCGCTCCAGGCTGGTGGTCACTTGTGTTCCTGCTCCAGGCTGGTGGTCACTTGTGTTCCTGCTCCAGGCTGGTGGTCACTTGTGTTCCTGCTCCAGGCTGGTGGCCACTTGTGTCCCTGCTCCAGGCTGGTGGTCGCTTGTGTCCCTGCTCCAGGCTGGTGGTCACTGTTGTCCCCGCTCCAGGCTGGTGGTCACTTGTATTCCTGCTCCAGGCTGGTGGTCACTTGTGTCCCCGCTCCAGGCTGGTGGTCACTGGTGTCCCCGCTCCAGGCTGGTGGTCACTTGTATTCCTGCTCCAGGCTGGTGGTCACTTGTGTCCCCGCTCCAGGCTGCTGGTCGCTGGTGTCCCTGCTCCAGGCTACTGGTCACTGGTGTCCCCGCTCCAGGCTGGTGGTCGCTGGTGTCCCCGCTCCAGGCTGCTGGTCACTGGTGTTCCCACTCCAGGCTGGAGGTCACTGGTGTCTCCACTCCAGGCCGCTGGTCACTGGTGTCCCCGCTCCAGGCTGCTAGTCGCTGGTGTCCCCGCTCCAGGCTGCTGGTCGCTGGTGTCCCTGCTCCAGGCTGGTGGTCACTGGTGTCCCTGCTCCAGGCTGCTGGTCACTGGTGTTCCCACTCCAGGCTGGAGGTCACTGGTGTCTCCACTCCAGGCCGCTGGTCACTGGTGTCCCCGCTCCAGGCTGCTAGTCGCTGGTGTCCCCGCTCCAGGCTGCTGGTCGCTGGTGTCCCTGCTCCAGGCTGGTGGTCACTGGTGTCCCTGCTCCAGGCTGGTGGTCACTGGTGTCCCTGCTCCAGGCTGGTGGTCACTGGTGTCCCTGCTCCAGGCTGCTAGTCGCTGGTGTCCCCGCTCCAGGCTGGTGGTCACTTGTGTCCCCGCTCCAGGCTGGTGGTCACTTGTGTCCCCGCTCCAGGCTGGTGGTCACTTGTGTTCCTGCTCCAGGCTGGTGGCCACTTGTGTCCCTGCTCCAGGCTGGTGGCCACTTGTGTCCCCGCTCCAGGCTGGTGGTCACTTGTGTCCCCGCTCCAGGCTGGTGGTCGTTGGTGTCCCTGCTGCAGGCTGGTGGTCACTGTTGTCCCCGCTCCAGGCTGGTGGTCACTTGTGTTCCTGCTCCAGGCTGGTGGTCACTGGTGTCCCCGCTCCAGGCTGGTGGTCACTTGTATTCCTGCTCCAGGCTGGTGGTCACTTGTGTCCCCGCTCCAGGCTGGTGGTCACTGGTGTCCCTGCTCCAGGCTGCTGGTTACTGGTGTCCCTGCTCCAGGCTATTGGTCACTTGTGTCCGTGCTCCAGGCTGATGGTCACTTGTGTCCCCTCTCCAGGCTGATGGTCACTTGTGTCCCCGCTCCAGGCTAGTGGTCGCTGGCATCCCCGCTCCAGGCTGCTGGTTACTGGTGTCCCCGCTCCACGCTGGTGATCACTTGTGTCCCCGCTCCAGGCTGATGGTCACTTGTGTCCCCGCTCCAGGCTGATGGTCACTTGTGTCCCCGCTCCAGGCTAGTGGTCGCTGGCATCCCCGCTCCAGGCTGCTGGTTGCTGGTGTCCCCGCTCCAGGCTGCTGGTCGCTTGTGCCCCTGCTCCAGGCTGCTGGTTGCTGGTGTCCCTGCTCCAGGCTGCTGGTTGCTGGTGTCCCTGCTCCAGGCTGCTGGTTGCTTGTGTCCCTGCTCCAGGCTGGTGGTCGCTGGCGTCCCCGCTCCAGGTTGGTGGTCGCTGGCGTCCCTGCTCCAGGCTGGTGGTCGCTGATGTCCCCGCTCCAGGCTGCTGGTCACTGGCGTGCCTGTTCTGGGCAGTGGCATTCCTGCTTCAGGCCACTTCAGGCTGTCAAATGCCGATCCTGTTTTGGAGGCTGAGTGTCTGAAGCTGAGAGAAGGGAGGAATGAGGGAGGAGAGAAAAGACGAAGAAGACATAGATCAAGCAGGGTCTGGAATGGATGTTGCAGGTTCCAGGATTCAGATCTTTCATTAAGAACAGGGAAGGCGGTAAAAGAGGGGTGGTGTGGCCTTGTTAGTTAAGGACAGTGTAATGGTGGCTGAAAGAACTTTTGACGAGGACTCGTCTAGTGGGGTAATATGGGCTAAGGTTAGAAACAGGAGAGGAGAGGTCTCACTGCTGGGAGTTTTTTATAGGCCTCCGCAGAGTTCCAGGCATGTAGATTGGCAAAACGATTCTGGATAAGAGTGAAAGGAGCAGGGTGATCATTATGGGGGCTATAACTTCCCCCACATTGACTGGAAATGCTATAACTCTAGTACATCAGATGGAGCAGTTTTTTTCCAATGTGTGCAGGAAGGTTTCCTGACACAGTATGTCGAAGGGGCGACAAGAGGGAATGCCAACTTGATCTGATGCTTGGTAATGAACCAGGCCAGGTATTTGCTTTAGTTGTAGGTGAACACTTTGCAGGAAGTGACCATAATTCAGTTACGTTTAGTTTAGCAATGGAAAGGAATAGGTACATGCCACAGGTCAAGAGTTATCGATGGGGAAAGGGCAATTATAATGCGATCAGGCAAGAATTAGGATGCATAGAATGGGGTAGCAAAATGCAGGGGATGCAGACAATGGAAATGTGGAGCTGGTTTAAGGAACAGATATTGCATGTCCTTGATAGGTATGTCCCTGTCAGGCAGGGAGGAAGTGATAAGGTAAGAGAACCATGGTTTACTAAAGAAATGGCATCTCTTGTTAAGCGGAAGAAGGTGGTTTATGTGACATTGAGACGAGATGGTTTTGATGAGGCTATGGAGAGTTAAAGATTAGCATCAGAAGAATTTAAAGAGAGAGTTAAGAAGATCAAGGAGAGGACATGAGCAGTCTTTAGCAGGTAGGATAAAGAAGAACCCAAAAGCTTTCTATAGAGATGTGAGGAATAAAATGATGACTAGGGTAGGAATAAGGAATGAGGGGCTTTTGCCTGAAACGTCGATTTTCCTGCTCCTTGGATGCTGCCTGACCTGCTGTGCTTTTCCAGCACCACTCTAATCTTGACTCTGATCTCCAACATCTGCAGTTCTCATTTTCGCCGAGGAATAAGGCCAGTCAAAGACAGGAATGGGAAGTTGTGATTGGACCCTGTGGAGATCGGAGAGGTGCAAAACAAATATTTTTCATCTGTTTTCACTCAGAAAAAGAAGAATATTGTAGAGGAGAAGAATGAGATACGGTATATCAGACTAGAAAAGATTAAGGTTAGTAAGGAGGAGGTATTACTAATTCTAGAATGTGTGAAAGTAGACAAGTTCCCTGGGCTGTATGGGATTTATCTGAGAACTCTCTGGAGGGAAGCTAGGGATGACATGTTGGAGTCTTTGGCCGTGATCATTGAATCGTCATTGTCTACAGGTTTAGTACCAGAGGACTGGAGGATTGCAAGTGTTGTGCCCTTGTTCAAGAAAGGGAGTAGAGATGACCTAGGTAATTATAGACCAGTGAGCCTTACGTCTGTTGTAGGAAAAGTTTTGGAAAGGATTATAAGAGAGAGGACTTATAATCATCTAGCAAGCAACAATTTGATTACAGATAGTCAACATGGTTTCATCAAAGGCAGGTCCTGTCTCACAAATCTCATTGAGTTTTTTGAGAAGGTGACCAAGCTTGTGGATGAGAGTAGGGCAATTGGAGTGGTGTACATGGACTTCAGTAAGGCCTTTGATAAAGTTCCACATAGTAGGTTGCTGGAGAAAATGCAGAGGCATTGGATTGAGGGTGATTTAGCAGTTTGGATTAGAAACTAGTTTTCTGTAAGAATGCAGCGAGTGATGGTTGATGGAAAATATTTAACCTGGATTCTGGTTACTAGTGGTGTGCCACAAGGATCTGCTTTGGCACCATTGCTATTTGTCATTTTTATAAATGACTTGGATGCAGGCAGAGGTCGATGGGTCAGTAAGCTTGCAGAGCTGGTGGAGTAGTGGACAGTGTGGAAGAATGTTGCAGGTAGCAAGGGGACTTGGATAAACTGCAGAATTGGGCCGAGAGGTAGCAAATGGAGTTCAATGCAAAGAACAAAGAGAACAAAGAAAATTTACAGCCCAGGAACAAGCCCTTCGGCCCTCCAAGTCTGAGACGATCCAAATGTACTGCCTAAACCTGTTGGTCAATTCCTAAGCATTTGTATCCCTCTGCTCCCCACCTACTCATGCATATGTCCAGACGCAAGTTAAATGAATCTACCGTACCTGCCTATACCACCTCTGCTGGCAACGCATTCCAAATGCCCACCACCCTTTGTGTGAAGTACTTGCTGCATGTATCCCCCTTAAACTTTCCCCCTCTCACCATGAGAGCATGACCTCTCGTTATTGACTCCTTCACCCTGGGAAAAAGCTTATCTCTATCCACCCTGTCTATACCCTTTAAGATTTTGTAAATTTCAATCAGGTCCTACCTCAGTCTCCTTTTATCTGTTGTGGTTCTGTTCGCCGCGCTGGGAATTTGTGTTGCAGACATTTCATCCCCTGTCTAGGTGATATCCTCTGTGCTTGGGAGCCTCCTGTGAAGCGCTTCTGTGATGTTTCCTCCGGCATTTATAGTGATTTGTATCTGCCGCTTCCGGTTGTCAGTTCCAGCTGTCCGCTGCAGTGGCTGGTATATTGGGTCCAGGACAATGTGCTTATTGATTGAAACTGTGGATGAGTGCCATGCTTCTAGGAATTCCCTGGCTGTTCTCTGTTTGGCTTGTTCTATAATAGTAGTGTTGTCCCAGTCGAACTCATGTTGCTTGTCATCTGAGTGTGTGGCTACTAAGGATAGCTGGTCATATCATTTCGTGGCTAGTTGGTGTTCATGGATGTGGACCGTTAGCTGTCTAGTGAAAATAAACCTAACCTACTCAACCTCTCTTCATAGCTAGCACTTTCCATAACAGGCAACATCCTCATAAACCTTCTCTGCACCTCTCCAAAGCGTCCACATCCCTCTGGTAATGTGGCGACCAGAACTGTACACAGTATTCCAAATGCAGCCAAACCAATGTCCTGTACAATTTTAACATGACTTGCCAGGTTTTATACTCAATACCCTGACCAATGAAGGCAAGCATACGATATGCCTTCTTGACCACTCTATCCATCTGTGCAGCAACCTTCAGGGTACAAAGGACCTGCACTCCCAATCTCTCTGCCCATCAACTTTTCCCAAGGCTCTTCCATTCATTGTATAATTTGCTCTAGAATTAGACTTGCCTAACTGCATCACCTCACATTTTACTGGATTGAAAGCCATCTGCCACTTTTCCGCCCAACTCTCCAGGCTATCTATATTCTTCTGTATTCTCTGACAGTCCCTTATGCTTTCTGCTACTCCACCAATCTTCGTGTTATCTGCAAACTTGCTGATCATACCAACAGTGCCCTCTTCTAGATCATTTATGTATATTACAAACAACAGTGGCCCCAACACTGACCCCTGTGGAACACCACTGGTCACCTTTCTCCATTTCGAGAAACTCCATTCAACTACTATTCTGTCTCCTGTTGCTCAACCAGTTCTTTATCCACCTAGCTAGAACCCCCTGCACACATGTGACTTCACTTTCTCCATTAGTCTACCACGGGGAACCTTATCAAATGCCTTACTAAAGTCCATGTATATGACAACAACAGCCCTTCCTTCATCTAACAACTTGGTCACTTCCTCGAAGAACTCTATTAAGTTGGTAAGGCACGATCTCCTCTGCACAAAACCATGTTGCCTATCACTGATAAGCCCATTCTTTTCTAAATTTAAATAGATCCTATCTCTCAGTACCCTCTCCAGCAACTTCCCCACCACCGACCTCAGGCTCACTGGTCTGTAGTTGCCCGGAATATCCCCACTACCCTTCTTGTACAGGGGGACAACATGAGCAACCTTCCAGTCCTCCAGCACCTCACCTGTATTTAAGGATGCCACAAAGATATCTGTCAGGGCCCCAGCTATTTCCTCTCTTGCCTCCCTCAGCAACCTGAGATAGATCCCATCTGGTCCTGGAGGTTTATCCACCTTAATAACCTCTAGCCTACCCAACACATCTTCCCTACTTATTTTAATGTGATCCAGACTAATCAAACTTCTATCTCTAATCTCAACATTCATTATGTTCCTCTCCTCAGTGAACACTGATGCAAAGTAATCATTCAGAATCTCACCCATTCTCTCAGGTTCGGCACACAGCCTTCCTTCATTATCTTTTAGTGGATCAATCCTTTCTCTAGTTACCTGCCTGCTTCTTATATAAAAATAAAATGCTTTGGGATTTTCCTTAATTCTGCTTGCTAAAGCTATTTCATGACCCCTTTTAGCCCGCTTGATTCCTTGTTTAAGACTTGTCCTACTCTTCCGATATTCCTCCAGGGCCCATTCTGTTCTTAGCTGCCTAGACCTTCTGTACGCTTCCCTTTTCCTCTTGGCTAGTCGTACAATTTCTCCAGTCATCCACGGTTAATGAATCTTGCCCTTCCTATCCTTTGCCTTCAACAGAACATGCCTATCCTGCACTACCATTAATCTATCTTTGAAAGTCTCCCAATCTCAAATGTGGCCTTCCCTTCAAATAGCTGTGTCCAATCCTCATTTCCCAGCTCCTGCCTAATTTTGACATAATTGGCCTTGGCCCAGTTTAGTACCCTTCCCTTAAGACCACTCTCTTCTTTATCTATGATTATTTTAAAACTTACAGAATTGTGGTCACTGTTATGCAGATAAATGTGAGGTGATTCACTTGATAAGAATAACAGGAAGGTAGAATACTGTGTCAATGGAAAGATTCTTGGTAATGTGGATGTGTGAAAGGATCTTGGAATCCATGTACATAGATCCGTGAAAGTTGTCACTCAAATTGATAGTGCTGTTAAGAAGGATTGAGTTCCCGAGCCGTAATGTCATGCTGCAACGATACAAATGCTAGTGCGGCCGCACTTGGAATATTGTGTACAGTTCTGGTCGCCATATTTTGGGAAGGATGTGGAAACATTGGAAAAGGTGCAGAGGAGATTTACCAGGATGTTGCCTGGTCTGGAGGGAAGATCAACTAGGAGAAAGTGAGGACTGCAGATGGGCCTCCTCCATCGCTAGACCCTGGCCACACGACGCCTGGAGGAAGAGTGCCTCATCTTCCGCCTAGGAACCCTCCAATGACACGGCAGGAATGTAGATTTCTCTAGCTTCCTCATTTCCCTTCCCCCCACCTTATCTCAGTCCCAACCCCCGGATTCAACACCACCCTCTTGACCTGCAATCTTCTTCCCGACCACTCCACCCCCACCCCCTCTCCTGCCTATCACCCTCACCCTCACCCTCACCTCCTTCCACCTATCGTATTCCCAGCGCCCCTCCCCCAAATTCCCACCCCTTACCTTTTATCTCAGCCCGCTTGGCACACCAGCCTCATTCCTGAAGAAGGGCTTATGCCCGAAACGTCGATTCTCCTGCTCCTCGGATGCTGCCTGGCCTGCTGCGCTTTTCCAGGACCACATTTTTCAACTCTGGTCTGGAGGGAAGGTCTTATGAGGAAAGGCCGAGAGACTTGTGTCTGTTCTCATTGGAGTGAAGAAGGCTAAGAGGGGATTTAATCGAGACATATAAGGTGATCAGAGGAATAGATAAAGTAGACAGTGAAAGTCTTTTTCCGAGGATGCTGATGTCAGATTGTATGAGAGGGCATAGCTACAAATTGAGGGATGATAGATTTAAGACAGATGTCAGAGGCAGATTCTTTACTCAGAGAGTGGTAAGGGCGTGGATTGCCCTGCCCGCCAATGTAGTTAACTCAGCCACATTAGGAACATTTAAACAATCCTTGGATAAGACATGGATGAGGATGGGATAGTGTAGGGGGATGGGCTTAGATTAGTTCACAGGTCAGCACAACATCAATGGCCGAAGGGCCTGTTCTGCGCTGTCTTGTTCTATGTTCTATGAAAAGGAGGAGCTTCAGCTGGAGGGTCCTACTCTGCTGCCATATTCAGCACCATTGAATTAGCTTTGCCACTCATTAACATCATAGCTGATCTGATAATCATTAACTCCATTTTCCTGCCTTTTCCCATAATCCTTGATTCTCTTATGACCAAACTTCTGTCTGTCTCAGTCTTGAATATGCTTAATGATGCAACCTCTACAACACCCTGTAGTAAAATATTCCATAGATTCATAACTCCCTGTGAAAAGAAATTCTTCCTCATCTCTTTCGTAAATTGGTGACCTCTTAACTCTAAGATTTGGCCCTCTGGTCATAACATCTCTTATAAGGAGAAACAACCATTCAACATCTACCCTGTCAAATCTCCTAAGAATTTTATACATTTAACTAAGGTTGCTGTCCTTATAAGACAGTCCTTCTGCACCTGCAATCAACCTCGTGAACCTTCTTTGGAATGACTTTAATGCGAGTACGTCTCTCCTCACATAAGGGGCCCAAAGCTGCGATTTGATTAGTGCCTCCTGTAGTTTTAGCAAGACAAGTGAATGGAAGCAGATAGCCATGGACATCAATGCATATCTTGACACAATACTGGAAAAATGTTCAATGGCTGATCGGAAGTGGTCGAAATCAGTGAATGAATTTCCAAATGACATCTCACATGCCTTGCACTTCATTTTAGTTATTTATTTTACACATTACTCTATATATAACATTCCCATCACTCGTGAATCAACAATTCCCAACTACCAGGACACGAGCTTAATATTCACCTCCTTTGATCATCCTCGCTTACTTATCATGATATATGCATCACATTCACATCTTCCACCTGTCTCACCTTGATGGACACTTTAAAAAAATTCTTGCATAAGAAGTCTTCATAGTGCAAGGTCAGCATTTGTTGCCCAATCCCAATTGCCCAATCCCAATCCCAGTTGCTTGTTAGACCATTTCACAAGTCAATTAAAAGTCAACCATATTGCTGTGAGTCTGGAGTCATATGTAAATCAGAAATAGCAGATTTCCTTTCCTAATAACAATGAGTGAACCAGATGGGTTTTTATGACAGTTGATGATACTTCCATGGCCACCATTACTAAAACGAGGCTTTAGTTGCTGGTTTCATTGATTCATTTGTAATTCCACCAGCTACCATTCCTGCATCCCCAGAGATTCAGCCTAGGTCTCTGGATTACTAGTCCAATGACATTGCTACGACATCATTCAAACACAGTATCATGCTCCTTGAATATTCAGTTCCCAGTCCTGGTCACCATGCAGCCATGTTTCTGTAATGGTAATTAGGTCATAGTCATGCATCTCTTGTTGTGAATACTGTGTATATTTAGGTTCAGTTCCCTTCACTTTATCTTTTTGACATTATTCCACTTTCAAAGCATATTCGATACTCAGCTTCGTTCCTCCTGTATTCTAGTCTCCATTCCAATTTAGGCTATTCCTCAGGTACTCTTCCACCTAAAAAGTTGTTTAAAGCTGGCCATAAATCAGATACAGAGCCGAGAGTAACATCATTTCACTCAGACTATCTCAGATTAGCTTTCCTGCAAATTGATAGAAAACAATTACCTAATAAAAATGACTTGGAGACAAGCAATGTTACACTAAATGGTTACAAAGAACTGAGAATGGACAGTGAGGCACAACCAAATCAGAGGGGCACATAAAGGAAAAGTCTTTAATTTCAGGTTCCACATCAATGAACAAAATGCTTCTGCTACCTTGAGATTGAGCAATCACAGAGAGCTGCCGATTATCTCAGTCAAGCATAAAATAAAAGACCTTAGTGGGAAACTCCATCACCGAAAGAGCATCATACCTCCAATATTATGTTAAATTAGAGGTGAGACCAGCAAAGATGAAGAGTTACAAATGCTGTCTCAGCATTTGATTCAGAGATAGTCTGATAAAATGTAATAAGCACAGCCAGATATATAGCAGTATTGGTCTATCAGAGATTATGTTTCACTAGAAGGTGGTGTTTTGCTGATTGGAGCCAGAACAATCATACCTAAAATGATTCAGGGAGGACTTCACCAGAAGACATTTGATGAAGCGCCATATAAGCGATGGTAGAAACCCAGAATATAGAGGCAAATTACTGACATAACTAGGAAAATTGTTGAGTGTCAGGTGAAAGAAAATAGGTAGTATTCAAGTTTGCAACTGGGACATAAAACTGTGTTCAGGCCTCAGTTATTCACATTATTTCTTCATGACTTGGATAATGGCACAGAAAGTCATGCATTCAAATTTACTGATGACACAAAGTTAAGTTGTGTAGTGGACAGTGCAGATGATAGCATAAAATCACAAAAGAATACTGATAGACAAGGTGAATGGCCAAAACTGTGGCAGATGAATTTCTATATAAGCAAATGTAATATTGTCCATTTGGATTAAAAATGTATAGATGAGAGACTTTCTAGATGGCATGAAGTTAAATACAATGGATGCTCAAAGATCCTTGGGGGTCGGGTGCATAGATCTTTAAAATGCAACAAGCAGGAGCAGAAAATATTCAAGAAGGCTTGAATACACTGTCCACTACACAACTTAACTTAACTTGGTGGCCGGCACGGTGGCACAGTGGTCAGCACTGCTGCCTCACAGCGCCAGAGATCCGGGTTCAATTCCCACCTCAGGCGACTGACTGTGTGGAGTTTGCACGTTCTCCCCATGTCTGCGTGGGTTTCCTCTGGGTGCTCCGGTTTCCTCCCACAGTTCAAAGATGTGCACGTCAGGTGAATTGGCCATGCTAAAATTGCCCTTAGTGTTAGGTAAAGGGGTAAATGTACGGGAATGGGTGGGTTACGCTTTGGCGGGTCGGTGTGGACTTGTTGGGCCGAAGGGCCTGTTTCCACACTGTATGTAATCTAATCTAAGGCTAATGGAATGCTGGTCTTTCTATCTAAAACTGAAAAATGTGTAGGTGGAAAAGCGCAGCAGGTCAGGCAGCATCCAAGAAGCAGGAGAATCGATGTTTCGGGCATAAGCCCTTCTTCAGGAATGTGGAGGGTGTGCCAAGCAGGCTAAGATAAAAGGTAGGGAGGAGGGACTTGGGGAGGGGTGTTGGGAATGCGATAGGAGGAAGGAGGTTAAGGTGAGGGTGATAGGCCGGAGAGGGGGTGGGGGCGGAGAGTCGGGAAGAAGATTGCAGGTCAACAAGGCGGTGCTGAGTCCGAGGGTTGGGACTGAGATAAGGGGGGGGGGGGAAATGAGGATGCTGGAGAAATCTGTATTCATCCCTTGTGGTTGGAGGGTTCCTAGGCAGAAGATGAGGCACTCTTTCTCCAGGCGTCGTGTTGCCATGGTCTGGCGATGGAGAAGGCCAAGGACCTGCATGTCCTTGGCGGAGTGGGAGGGGGAGTTAAAGTGTTCAGCCAAGGGGCAGTTGCGGTTGGTTGGTGCGGGTGTCCCAGAGGTGTTCTCTGAAATGTTCCGCAAGTAGGCGGCCTGTCTCCCCAATGTAGACGAGGCTACATCTGGTGCAGCAGATGCAGTAAATGATGTGTGTGGAGGTGCAGATGAATTTGTGATGGATATGGAAGGATCCCTTGGGGCCTTGGAGGGAAGTGAAAGGGGAGGTGTGGGCGCACGTTTTGCATTTCTTGCGGTTGCAGGGGAAGGTGCCAGGAGTGGAGTTTGGGTTGGTGGGGGGTATGGACCTGATGAGGGAGTCGCGGAGGGAGTGGTCTTTCCGGAACGCTGATAGGGGAGGGGAGGGAAATATATCCTTGGTGGTGGGGTCTGTTTGGAGGTGGCGGAATTGATGAAGGATGATACGATGTATCTGGAGGTTGGTGGGGTGGTAGGTGAGGACCAGTGGGGTTCTGTCCTGGTGGCGTTTGGAGGGGTGGGGTTCAAGGGTGGAGGAGCGGGAAGTGGACTAGATTGTAAGGGCACAGATGTTATGCTGCAGCTATACACGCCCTGATTAGATCCTACTTGGAATACTTTGAGCAGATCTGGTCACCACACCTTAGGAAGGATATATTGACCTCGGAGAGAGTGCAAGAATAGACTTGCAAGAATATCAACTGGACTTTATGGGTTAAGTTATGAGGAGAGATAATACAAATTGAGCCTGTTTTCTTTAGAATTTAGAAGTCTAAAGGGTGATCTGATCAAAATCTTCAAGATATTAATTGGAATAGACAGAGTAGATAAAAATAAACTGTTTCACTGATTGGGGATTTTAGAACTGGGGGGGGTGGGGGCATCATCTGAGGATTAAGGCCAGACCGTTTAGGAGAGATGTTAAGAAGCAGTTCGACATGCAAAGGTTAGTGTTTGTACCTGTCTTCTCGAAATGATAGTTGATGCAGGATAAGTTATTAACTTAAAATCTGAGATAGATACATTTATATATGTTAAAGGCAGGTATATGGAGTCAGGCCATAGATCAGCCATGATCTCATTAAATGGCAGAATAGGCTTAGGCCTATGTTCCTATGTTCCAATGTTCCTGTGTTCCTAAGATTTATAAAGTCTACACGAGAATGGAGATGTGGAGCTCAGGACCAGTCAGCTGTGTACTGGATTGATATCTACAAAGACATCAAGAAAGAATATTGACATCTTAAAAATATTCCAAAAGTGTTAGAATACATCGCAAAAAAAGGGGATGACAGCTACTGAAGTGCCATCCAGACTGTGGTATCTTGTGGGAGTTATTTAAACACATAATCAAGAATGATACCTCATAGTTACAGACTACTACCAAATGTTCCCTTTAATCTGAAAGCAATAATAATCATCTCATCCATATGACTTCTGTTCTCTGAGAAAGAAAAATATATGAAAATGGAAACCGATTGATCTCTGGAGAACTTACAGAATTCACTGAACAGTGTGGGTTCAACATCATCACCTCTTCACCACATCATCATTAGGACATATGGTTTAAAGCAACACTTAGCTGTGCACAGCCTGAGAGTGTAATGGAGCTTAGTTCAATCAAGGAATTCAGAGGGAATGGGATGGTTATCTGGAAAGTGAGAATGCGAAGGGTAATGAGAAGGCAGAAGAATGGCACGGGGTGAAATGGTCATTTGGAGAGCTGGTATAGACATACTGGGCACAATGACTTCCTCTATGCTGTGACAGTTTTGCTGTGAATCTGTAATATTACACAAGTGGGCATAGATTTCCACAAACGCTCGTCTAGAGGGGCCAGGGAACCCTTGTGAAGTTCCAAGATACAAAGGAAGGCCAAAATGTTGTTTTGTTATCACTGCAAATGTCACCACTCAGAGCTGTTGAATGGAAGAAAAGTGCAGGACAATTCTGCCAAACAAGACAGCTCCCTCAATAGACCAGGATTCCTCCATATTTCACAGATTCACAGCAGAAGGAGGTTGACACTTCAATAAGCATACAAAATCTCAGCCTGAGGCATTGAAAACAAATGCAACTGTTGGATATTTCAGTTGGTTGGACTGATGGTTTGTGATGTAGAGTGATGCCAACAGTATGATTCAAATCCTGCACCTGTTGTGTTTACTTTGAAAGACTCTCCTCCTAGACCTCTCCCCTCACCTCAGATGATCTTCAGGTTAAACCACTACCAGTCATCTCTTTCTCCAATGAGAGAGCAGTCCTATAGTCTGGTAAGCCTATAGTGACTTTACATGTACAGAATCCAATCATGAAAACCTGAAACCCAACAAATGCCATTGATAAAGGACATATTTTATTCATACCAAAATCAGTGAGCAAAGGAGAAGGAATGGAGCTCATGTTGATGCACATCTGAAATGGAACCTCAGAAGAGATAATCAACAAAATCAGAAATATCATGAGTTAGTCTTGCAATATTTGCAATATCAAACAAGCCTCCTGCAACACCAGGTGTAACACACACTTCAGCTGTGTATCATGCCAACCCACCATTGAAAGTGATGAATATCATTCACAAGTTGGAGGTAGAACATCTTACCACCTCACCAATACTCTGAATAATATGTACTTTAAAAAAAAACTATTGTAAAGTTTACATGAGGAGATTCAGTTTATTTACAAAGGAAGATTGTTAATCATCTTTGCTTTAAAAAGACAAAGTTATTGACTGGAACATTTATAATGATATAAAGACCTTCTTTAAAGAAAGAGATTAAATTGCTACATTATTCATAAACAACTAGGAACTAAATATTACGTGAATGTATACCTGCTGCTGTACAGCAGTATTCATAGAATCAGAACCCTACAATGTGGAAGCAGACCTTTCTTTCGGGTCCACAATGACCCTCCAAACAGCATCCCACCTGGATCTACACCCCCTACCCTATCCCCATAACCCTGCATTTCTCATGGCTAATCCACCTAACCTACACATCCCTATACATTATAGGCAATTTATCATGGCCAATCCACCTAACATGCACATCTTTGGACTATAACTTTATTAGTTCAATCAATTCTCTTGTCACATGGTAAGCTGAAATAATTACCGTTCATCAAACTCCAGCATTTCAAGTCAACAGTCTGATTATCTATAACTCATGAAACCTGTTAGGTGTAACAGTCCCGAACCTGAATTGGATTTTCAATGAAAATGCTGAGGAGACAGCATAGGTAGACATTTTGATAACAGCTATGACTTCATTAATGCATTGTTCAACGACTGCCCATTGAGCATATGGATGGGAATGATATGGGATGAAATGTAGTCCTAGTTTTGATGTGAGGAGGTGTGGTATGCTGATGATCTGCAACCTTCTGGCATCTACCTTCCAATGTGCCAATGATAAGGCCCTTTAAGTTTGCCCAGAAGATCTTCCCAGGTAGCCTTTATTAGAATAGAGGTTGAATTTCTCTTTCTGTAAAATTTCCACAGTAAAAGCACAATCATAGAATCCTACATTGTGGAAGCAGGCCATTAGACCAATCAAGTTCGCACCAACCCTCCGAACAGCATCCCATCCAGGACCCCCTCTTACCCCTGTAACCCTGCATTTCCCATAGCTCATCGACCTAGCCAACACATACCTGGACTCTATGGGCAATTTAGCATGATTAATCAACTTAAACTGTACATCTTTGGACTGTGAGAGGAAACTAGAGCACCTGGGGAAACCCACGCAGACGCAAGAGAATGTGCAAACTCCACACAAACAGTTGCTTGAGGCTGCAATCGAACCTCCATCCCTGGTGCTGTGAGGCAATGGTGCTGACAACTGTGCAATAATGTCATTGTCTGTGCCATCTTGTAACAAAGTCATCAACAGACATTTAGGGATTCTGTTGGTACAACATGTTTTGAAGTCTATTGAGCTGGATATTAATTTGTACTTGAGCATGGCCTCAAGTACTTGCTAAAACTTCCCTCAACTTTTTGAAAACATTCTCAGAAAACCTGAATGTACTTATTCAGCAAAGCCCATCCTTATGAAAAGTAAGTAACATTTTTAGAGGTCTCCTCTTGATCAGTTGTGGTTTCATCTGTGAAATAAATTTGTTTGTTGTTGCTGCTCGTTCCATAGTTGAATGCTTGAAGATATGTAGTTTCATGTTTTCTTCGAATAGAGTGCAGCACTTGTTTGTTCCTTTCTTTTACTTTGTCCACCATTTTGCTCCTTTAAATGTTTTTCTTTTACTTTATTTTCACAGTTTGGCCCTTTTAAGAAGATCTACAAAAACGTGTATCCATGCCTTTACAAAATAATGACCTGTAGTCATGGGATTCAGGCAGAAGGGGAAGTTTCTACCAAATAATGACCAAGGGCATTACATAAGCTTTATTACTAAATTGAAGAAGACAAAATGACATAACCAACTGACTACTGCACACAGGTAATCTTCTGTGTGTTTTAAAATCACAATTTAGTGCTTAAATTCCTTTTTTTGTTAAAACACGGAGACTGAAAGTATCCTTTAACCATCAGTGTTGTTCTTAAGCCTGGAGGAAGCCTTTTAGTCAAAGATTTTGTGTTTAGACAATTGAATTTTATGGCTGGATTTGTGCTGAGATTTTGTTATTTATTTCTCTAAGATAAATGTTGGCTTGACAGCTTGAGCTTTAAATAGAAAGAAGATAAATCTGCCTTCTATTTAAGTTGGGGATCTGCACTCATGTATATTTATTGTGGTTGGTCATCTAAATCCTTTATGATCCAGCACAGTCGGACTTTGAGTGAGGATTCTTTTATAAATAGCCAATGGTGCTCACTACCACATTGTCACCATGATGTAATATGACGCCATGGCATAATGTGATATGATAGAGTGATGCTGTGAAACTAGCATGCAGTGACACTTATTTTAGCTCCTGTAACTTAATGTCCTGTTACTTAAAAATTACTGAAGAATGCAATACACTTTTATTGCAACACCTAGCATATGTACATGACAATCACAGACTCTTGCATGTCTGTGCTCAGGCTGAAGAGTCTGGATGTATTGCAGTATATTTCCCTCAGTTTTTCACACTGTAAGAGAACAGAGTCGAGCGCGTGGTTCTGGAAAAGCACAGCAGGTCAGGCAGCATCCGAGGAGTATGAGAATTGACGTTTCGGGCATAAGCCCTTCATCATTCCACAAGCATCTGCAGTCCTCACTTTCTCCCTATAAGAGAACAGAGCTCAGTAAGATGGAGACTGTGAGCTTTATAGCATGCTATGAGAAAGTGATGGCATCAAGAACATGTCCCATATCTGCTGCAAGACATGAACCACATTTGGTCTACGCACACAACTGTCACACTTCTCTTCTGTTGGACTACAATCTCTTTTAGTGCTTTAGTGAGGGATACAATTACACATGAATCTTGAAAGCTAAGTGGTTCACCCAGAAACAAGGGCGTTAAATTTGAATAATGCAAAGATTGGCCATGGTGGTTTGGGAAAATATATGAAAAGGTGAGATTGTGCATAAATAATGAACAATTTCTAAAATAAGTATTACATGGAACTATGCATTCTTCCAAAATGCAAAAACTCAAAATGGTCAGTCAACCATGGCTGACAAAAGAAGTTAGGGATGAAATAAAATTAAAAGAAAAGCCTTATAACATTTCCTCAATAGTAATCAATCTAAGATATTAGAATACAACAAAAAGGACTAAGAAACTGATAAGGAAAGGCAGAATAGAATACAAGTGCATTCCAGCAACAAAAAAAACCAAAAAAGTAATTTTTAAAAGGAAGCTTTTGACTAAACCAAATATGAGTTCATTAAAAGCAACTCAGGAAACTTTATAATTGGATAGAGAAATGGTAGGGAATCTAAATTATTATTTTTGCAACTGTTTTCACTGAAAAAGATACAAAAAGTTTTCCAGAAATAGAGATCCATGTGAATGGGACAGATTAGGAGTTGAAGGAAATAAGAATTACTAAGGTGGTTGTATCGGGAAAATAATTGGGCTGAAGGTTGATAGAGCGTTGGGACCTGATAGTCTACATCCTAGAGTGTTGAAGGAGGTGGCTATAGAGATAGTCAATGCCTTTTAATCAATTTCCAAAGTCTCACTGAATCTGGAATGATTCCTACTGATTGGAAGCTTGTAAATGTCACCCCACTATTTAAGAAAGGAGCAAGGGAAACAATCAGGGAACCACAGACCCATCTGCATCACATCATTAGTAGGCAAAATACTAGAGTCTATCATGAAGGACGTGATACTGGTCACTTGGATAATAATGATTTGATTGGACAGAGTCAGTATGAGTTTGTAAATGAAAAATCATGTTTAACAAACTTGTTGGAGCTCTGTGAGGATGGTTGATAAAGAAGAGTTGATGGACGTAGTATATTCGGATTTTCATCAGGTCACCAATAACGTCCCTTCAAGGAGTTTCTTCAGCAAAATTAAAGCACATGACATAGATTGTAATGTACTGGTATGCATTAAGAAGTGACTTACAGAAACAAAGAGTGGAAGTTAATAAGTCATTCATTCATTCATTGTCAGACTGTGATTAATGGAATACCACAAGATCAGTACTTAGGTCTCAATTGTTCACAGTATATATCAATGATTTGGAAATGGGTCCAATTTAATATTTCAAAATTTGTAGACGTTAAGCAGAAATTGGTTTTGTGAGGAAGGTGTAAACGTTTTTGGGAGGATTTGGACAAACTTAATAATTAATCAAGAATGTGACATAAGAAATGTAATGTTGAAAAATGTGAAATTATCCACTTTGGTTTGAAAAACAAATGTGAAGAATATGTTTGAAATGATAAAAGTCTAGAAAGTGAACATGTGAAAAGGATGTTCTTGTTGTTGAGTTACTGAAAGCTAACCTGTAGGTGCAGCAAGTTATTAGAAAAGCTAATGGAATGTTAGCCTTTATTGCAAGAGGATTTGAGTAAGGAGCATTGCAGTCTTGCTTTAATTATTTAGGAGCTTGTTTGACTGCACTTGAAGTACTGTGTGCAGTTTTGTTCCACTTATCTCAGGAAAGATATTGCTACCTAAACAGGCTGTACAACAAAGGATCACCAGTCTTGTTTCAGAAATGGCAAGATTGTTCTGTGAAGAGATATTGGGCAAACTGGGCTCATTATCTCATTGCAACATAAAAAATACTTAAAGCAATCGACAGGGTAGATGCAAGAAAGATGTTTCTTCTGTTTGGGGAATTCTCTACTCCAGAGGGTTAGGGCTGGGAGCTTAGCCTTTGTGTATATTTAAAGTAGAGATTGATACATTTTCAAAATATCAATGGTTGAACGGTTATGAGGATAGTATGGCTAAAAGGCATTGAAGTGTACAATCAGCCATGATCATATTCAATAAAAACCAGAAGAACTTCAGGTGCTGTAAATCAGAAAAAAAAATAGAAATTACCTGAAAAGTTCTGCAGGTCTGGCAGCACATGTAGAAAGAAATTAAAGTCAACGTTCCTCAGAACTGGAGGAAAGGTCACTCGACCCGAAAAGTTAACACTTGATTTCTCCCACAGATGCTGCCAGAGGTGCTGAGCTTTTCCAACAATTTCTATTTTTGCTTTTTATTGTTTTCAATGATGGGATAAGCTAAATGGGCTGAATGACCTCTTCCTGTTCACATGTTTCTTTGTTTCCTACTTTATTTCTGACATCAGTTGGAATTTGATGCCAAGTCGTGCGGATTACCAAGCATCCAAGAACAATGACGTCAACAGTAGGGGGAGAGTTAATCCCATTGAAGTGGTCTTGCAGTTGGCACATCAGGAAATAAATTGAATTGGCTTTTTCAATTACATAGAATCCCTAAAGTGTGGAAAGAGGCCCTTCCACCCATCAAATCTGCACTAACCCTCTGAAAAACAACCCAACCAGACCCAGCCCACCCCTCCCTATCCCTGCATTTACCATGACTAATACACTGAACTTATGCATCTTTAGACTGTGGGAGGAAACTGGAGCATTCGGCAGAAACGCACAGACGGGGGAGAACATACAAACTCCACATAGACAATCGCCCAAGGCTGGAATTGAACCTAGGATTTTGGCACTGTGAGAGAACTGTCTTCTGCAGGATCTGTAAAAGGATTGCATACAGTTAACAAAACTGGGATGAGCTGAACTGAATTTAATTTCCTAAGGTTTGCTTTGAGAGCTGTCCATATCCGTTCACGTACTGGTCGTGTTACATTACCAGCCTAAGGCGTGCATTGATTATTTTTTCCCTTTCCAACTTGCAATGGCAAGAGATTCACATCAGTTCAGGCCAGTTCTGTGGTTTACTGGTGGAAGATTGTAACAGTGAAATATAATTGGAGTGAATAATGGCACCAATTCTTTTTGACACCATAGTGTGTTTCAGTAGCCAATTCACAACAAATGCAAACTTCCAGCTCAAGTCAAAACAGATCTTTACTACTAAGGCCATTAGCAAAGTTATTTGTAACTCCATGACATATTGGCCATTGCAGACTTTTGCTGACCTTGTCTTTACTAACCTATTACAGATTTGTACATTTGTTTTAATTTTCTGTGACTCGTTTAGTCAGCAAAATTAATTTGCAAGAAATACAGACTTATTGAACTACACATGAAGGTGAAAGTTATACCTTAATGATTTTCTCAAGAGGATATTTTTCAGAACATAAATGAAGTTTTTACTTCAATCTCATATTACTCACTTCCTGAAGAGTACTCTCAAGGTTTAAGGCTAAGATCAAGTGCTGGAAAAGCTAGGAAATATGCCTGAATAGCACTTTGTGTTCAGCACAGAGCTGCTTTGTGATTGACAAGACCACTGACTAATATGGAGACTGATCTATTTTGTGTTAATTTTTCCTCAGCTCAACATTGTACAATTACAAAATTAAAAAGTAACTTTATTTTTAATTATTTTTTAAGCTTTCCTTTTCCCAAAGTGCCCTTTCCAACAGATTTATTTGCCTTCCTATTTATCTGTCAGATTGCATATTTTCAATACTATTCTAAAGTAATTTTGCTAAATATTTTTAATTGCATATATACTGTAATTTCTGATAACATCTTCAGTAGAGTACATGAGTTGCTGGATCACCCTATGTGGCATGATTTACCCTAAGTTTACTGTTCATGCAATGCATTACTGCTGTAGCAAAATCCCACTAATTACCCCTGCTTGGCTGGCCATATAGCATTAAACATCATTTTTGCTTAATAATGTGAGTTGACTTAGCCATGAATTAAGACTATTGATGGGCTGAATTTTTATTTTGAACTAGATCCTTTATTTGTACATGAATAAGTTATCCAAGTACATTAATGTCACATCAGATTTAAGTTTAATATCAATTTCTCTTTTACCATGTCACACTGTCACTGTGTATTAAAACGGTTTTGTATTATTACTATAAAGGCACAAAAGAAACCATAACTTGGCAGTCGGGAGGCAATCTAATTCTTGAATTCTCTGAAGTGAAGGAGTGGAGTGTTGACAGAGATAAAATATGAGGTGCACCTTGAATCTGCTGATGAAAATTGGGATTCCTGTCTGTTTGCACCCTCCCCAATCCTATAAATATACGAGTTAGGAGCAGAATAGGCCATTCTGGCCGTCAGGCCTTCTCTACTATTCTATAAGTTCGTGACTTCTGAGTGTATTTTGATAGATAACCTTTGATTCTCTTGCCTAACAACATTCAATCTACCTTCACCTTAAAAATATTTAATTTCCAGCCTCCACCATTTTCAAACCTGGAGAGATCCAAAGTCTCTCAACCCACTGACAGAAAAAGGTTCTCTTCATCTCTGTCTTAAAAGTAATTATTAAATTGTGCCTGCTGGTTAAGGATGCACCTAAATGAGAAGACCAAAACTGCACACACCATCCAAAGAACGTTTTGCAACCTTATTGATTGCATTCTTGTGCTACCTTGGAATCAAGCCATTATTTTCTCATTAGAGCCAACAAACCTTACGTTAGTTGAGAGCTGCTGTGAGCCCTATGTAGACTACGCAAAGGTCCTGCAACTGCCCCAGAGAATGGTAATGGATCCCATCTGGGCTCCATTAACTTCCCAGAAATGTTCATTTCTTTGGGAAGAAGAATACTTTAACATACTGGAATCCCAGATTTAGGGGCTATTTTATTGACATTTTTATTCTTTTAACTACCCATGTAGCTCCTTGAAGATCCAATAATGTGATCCTGACATTCTAAAACTTCTTTCAATCAACTTTGTTTTCTCAGTCTACCTAGCATTATTTCTTTGTTTCTTGGCTGTTAGGTTTTGCAGGCCACTACACCAGGGAAACTGAGCCAGACTCCTTAACAAAGATTAACTAACTAATTTCTGTTTATAATAATTGTATGTGAGCATACCCTTTGATATATGCCATAAAGTGCCATCACCAAAAGTACTTTATAACTCAAAACCAGCATCATTTTCTCCCAAAATTCCATTATTGCTTCAATGCATCATATGCATATTCTTCTACATTTCACTTGCAGATTGATTCACAGAATTATTACAGCACAGAAGGAGACAATTCAGTTCATTATGTCTGTACCAGCTCTCCCAATGATTATCTCTGTGCCAATCTCCTATCTGCATCCTGTAACTCTGCACAGTATACTTTTTCAAATAAAAATTAAATTACCTTTTTATTACCTTACTTGATTCAGCCTTCACCTCTCAGACAACACATTCACAGCCTAACCACACACTGCATGAAAACCTTTTACTTCATATCACTTTTACTTCATTTGCTAATGATTGAATACATTATGACAGAATACTCAGTGTGTGAAACTGCCAGGAACTCATCTTAAGAGTTGAATTCACTATAAATTTCCAAATATATTTGTTAATCTACACATTTGCAAAATTGGCTAGCTCTTTTGATTAGCTTCCCTACAGTGTGGAAAAAGGACTTCGGCCCATCAAGTCCACACTAGGCCTCCAAAGAGTAACCCACCCAGACCCATTTTCCCTCTGTCTAATGCCCCTAACAGTATGGGCAAATTTTTAGCATGACCAATCCACTTGACCTGCACATCTTTGGATTGTGTGAGGAAACCGGAGCACCCGGAGGAAATCCATGCAGACACGGGGAGAATGTGCAAACTCCATACAGACAGTCGCCCAAGGCTGGAATCGAATCTCGGTCCCTGGTGCTGTGAGGCAACAGTGCTAACCACTGAGCCACCGTGCAGCCCCAATTGTCAAAAAATTGTCAATTTTTTGTGAATTATAGACATAGATTAATAACATTGAAAATTTGTTTTCAATGTAATAAATTCTTATTGGACTGAATAATTGAAAATACAATTGCATTCAAATTAGCACTTTGTTAGAAAAAAGAAAGTCAGGCCATTCGCACTAAATGTTGTATGACCAAACAAGCTGTTTCCGTTTGCTTCTGAGACAGCTGGATTGAAATTCTAAGGCTGTAATTACTTTTGGAATTGCTCTTTGGCAAAATGCCTAATGTAGATCTTCATAGGAAGAGCGGGTTTATATAATAAAATGAAGCTTAAAGAAAATATGAGCTTTGGTGCAAGTAGCTACTGCCGTAAAATCTATGGTCTCGCCTTGAGACTTAGCCAGGTTAGAGATCAGCTTTCATTATAATGCACAACTGTTTTAACCGATCCTGTCAAGTCTTACCATTGTGCCTCAGTCATCATGATCAAGTTCAAACTGATTTCAGTATGACAGTTGAAAATATGTGAAATATTAACAAAGACATCAAGCAGGGGTGACGGGAATCACAGAAAAAACAATGTTATAATTTACTTTGCACATGTTAAGTTGTATAACTGTTATGATACAGATATTGCTTAGGGAAAGAGCACAAAAAGCAGCAGGAGATTTGCATTGGACTGATTACATGGGCTTTATCTGAGTCACTGGTTCATAACTATTTCAAAATGTAAAGGGTGAGTTATGTGGTTTTGCTATGCCATACTCACATCATTTATTTTAAACTAGAAGACTGACAGGTGTTCTAAGAAAGGAAAACTTGCATTTATTTAGCACCTTTTATGATTTCAAGAGACTAATTGAGCTACTTTGGTCGTGCTGTTCCTGTTGTAATCTAAGAAATTTCACAGCCATTTTGCACCCAGAGAGTAAACACTTTCTCACAATCTGCAACTAAAAAATTGTTAGGTTACCAATTTTTCCTTGTTGAGTAAAGGATAATATAGGCCAGAATATTGGGAGAACTCCAAGTTTCTACTTCAAATGGCGTTGTGATCTTCTACATCCACTTGAGAGGGCAGACTCGACCTCAGTTTAGTACCTTACTTGAGAAAAGGTATCTCCGATTGTTTAGCATTTTCTCAGCATTACACAGAAATAGCTCGGAAAATATTGATGCCTCTAAGCATATATGAAAGCCATAATGAAAGAAATATTTGTGTAGGTTGTCTCCATACTATGTTTGTTGATTAACATTAGAAAATCTAAAAGAGAGGGGCCAATTTCAAACAAAATGCAGAAAACAGCTAAATTGCAAAATTAGAATTCCAGAAGAGGAGAACAAATAAGTAGTGAATGGCACAAAAATAAATAAAATGATTGATTCAAGCAATCAAATGAACACCTAGGGATCTTTGCAATGAGATTGGAATTGCTGCCTTGAATACAATTCCATTTTTCTGTGAAGTATTTTGCATTTAAATGTTTTAATGCATATATTTGTATTCATAAGCACACCATCTTATGCATGACCAGTTGAGGTTCAATTTTCAAAGCTATTGACCTATGACTGTAAATACCTACAACTTAAGGGAATTGTTAGTTTTTCGTGCAGCTTTTCTAATGGTTGGAAAATAATCAGGGATATGCAACTGGCTGATCTGAATTCAAATTCAGATAAGATAATTAAGAATATACAAACCTATTTGATAGAAAATACAGAACTAATGGTGTCTCTGCGGAAGGAGACATGTGGAGTACATGAATCAGTTGTTCCTGCACTGACTGCAGATTCTCATAATGTATTCCTTAAAATCTTCTGTAACTACTGAAGTAAGTAGTCCAAGAATTTTGCGGTGGTAAAGATTAATTATAGATTAAAATTTGTCATCTATTAGGAACAGTCACTTTGTGTCTGTTGTACTACACTATGTCCTTAAATTTGTGAATGTATTCCTGAATTGCAGTTGGAAACCTTACAGTATGCTGTTTTATTTGGTTTGGTCAATTTCAGGTCCAGGCTGATTTTTCCAACTGTGGCTAAATTTAGAAAGATCAATTTTGGGCCTGTGGTTTCTTGATGACAAATGATTATAACTACTCTGCAATAACCAACAGACAGCAGAGAGTTGGAATAAATTAGTCATTTTCTGGTTGGCTAGATGCCACCAGTGAGGTGACACAGGGTCTGGTCTTCAATGACGTACGTTTCATAGAAAGGTTTCAATGACCAATTTGTGAAAAGGATCAATCTCTGTTCTTTCCATTCGGTGAATAAGTCCAAGACAGCTTGATTTGTTTTTAAATATACTTGCGCCCCATCCAGCCCAGTCTTTCAGAATGAAAACCCACCATATCCTTACCCCATCCAATATCTCTGACACTGAGATCTCGGGCTAGATATACATTCACAATTAGGTTTTCAGGTTTTGGAGTTTAATTCAGAATATCAGGGTCAAAAGTGTGTCAATTAAAACGAGCAAACACCAGGTAAGTTTAATTACCTGAATCATCCTTATAATGTCCTTCCATTTCTTCTCTGTCTTTGAAGAAGACCTCTATTGCTGTGGTAATCAATTTTTGGAGGTATAAAGCAATGGGAAAAATATGTTGTGGGGTTTAAAAAAAAACAATAGATTGCATGAAGGATGATGTTTTCCATTTGAAAATACAGCCTTCTTGGAAAAATCTAATCAAATGTACAATTGCTGTAAAAGTTGCTTCTCTCTGTCTGCTTGTCATCTTTGTCTGATCCCATAAAAAGAATCAATCTTCTCCAGCTCTCAGAGCCCTCAGTCTTATATTCTGAATTCCAAGACCAGAAAAATGTTGATTTTAATTTGTCATCATTATACCATATGACAAGAAAATAGCAAAGCGATTTTATGGAAGGCAATTCATACAGTCAGGCATTCCAAAGTGCTTCACAGTCAATAAATTGGCTTTGGAGTTAGGACAGTGTTCGACAGGTAAATGTGACATAGCAAGATCCCACAAATAGCATTGATATAAATAACCAAATAATCCGGTTAAATGGTGCTGCTTGGTGCTACCTGTAAATGTTAGCCAGAGCTCCCTTGCTGTAACTTTAATTGTGACACTTTTTATTATGTCAAGAAATTATCAATAAAGTGAATATGTGAAATGGTTTAATGTCTGTTGCATGTTATTTTCAAGTTGTGATTCCCAAATGTTACTTGGAGAAAGTTCTTTCCCTTCAATTTGAAACAAGGCCAAGAGAATGAACAAATAGGCAGTTAAACCATAAATAACCATAAGTGTATTGAATAGGGAGCTGAATTTGGCTCCAGTTGTTGATTTAGTGATGGCAGGGGAACATAGTGCTATGCTATCCTAGGCTGTTCAGATACTCCCATAGGGTTTGAATATGACATATAGTGGATCTAGAGAGGAATTATCTCTTTTGATAGGGCTATCGTCACTAAAGAAGTGAAAAGCCTCCACTGTTTATGAATAACTAATAGTCCAAAAGTCTGGAGGAGCAGTAGCCTTGAGGGAAAATACCAAACTTTCTGATGCATCTTTAAGGTGTTGCTGGCTAAAGCCTGGGCCCAGAGGAAAACCAATGACAGGATAGTTCGTACTATAAAAGTGGCACGGTGGCTCAGTGGTGAATACTGCTGACTCACAGTGCCGGGGACCTGAGTTTGACTGTCTGTGTGGAGTTTGCACATTCTCCACATGCCTGTGCAGGTTTTTTCCAGGTGTTGCGGTTTCCTCCCACAATGCAAAATGTGCAGGTTATATCACTTAGCCATGGTAAAATGCCCATAGTGTCTGGAGATTTGTAGTCTGGATGGATTGGCTATGGGAAATGCAAATTTACAGGAGTAGGGTAGGGGTTGGGTCTGAGTGGGCTGCTGTTTGGAGGGTTGATGTGGACTGGATGGGCCAGATGGCTGTCTTCCACATTGTGGGGTTTCTATGATTCTATAAAAAAGGAGAGAGCAGAAGCTTATGAGTAGGACCTTTACGATTTCAAGAACTGACAAAAAATCCAAGAAGACTAGTGAGCCTGACATCAGTTGTGGGCAAGTTGTTGGAGGGAATCCTGAGGGTCAGGATGTACATGTATTTGGAAAGGCAAGGACTGATTAGGGATAGTCAACATGGCTTTGTGCATGGGAAATCATGGGACAACACTTTCACATCTCCTCATCTTAGAAAAACGGTCTCATACCAAATTCCAGAGAGATGCAACTGGTTTGATTTATATGTCTACAAAATCAGAAAATGCCAGGAAATCTAGGCAGATAGGCAAGGCTGTGAGTGACAGCAAGATTAATGCAAAGGTAACAATGAGATTAGTTAAAGACTAGAGATACCTATCATAAGTACTAGCATCTTTATGTGCTTTCTGGATAAAGCCTCCACCAGTGTTTGCACATGGAGAAGCTGCAGCAAACAGTCTGGCACTCTATTCTAATACAACAGAAAAGTTATATATATGTCCCTCGAAGGACAGAAGCATTCCTAAACTGAGTGCATCTCAATTTTCTATGATTTCTAGGTCCCAGCTCAGCCTCACCAAAATTCCTGTGTTATCGATGGAAATAAACTTTGGGATAGATATAAATGAGGTTGATAGTTTTTTGTTATCCACAGTTGCTCTGAGTCAAAAGTAATATCAATGTGGGGATTAATCACAAATCAGAAACATTGCTATGCTTTTAAGTGTGGTAAAACTAGATTGATACCTGGTGCTGGTGAGTAACTGTTTAGTTAAAGACAATCAATTTGTCATAATACCTGTACACTTTCACAGTTAAAAAGTCTTTCATTAGGGTATCATGCTTCCTGGAGCTTTCTGAATTACTATGTATTCTTGAGGTTTTAAAGCAGACTTTTGACAGCAGATCATGAACAAGTCATTCTTTAACAAATTACAATTGAAAGGAGGTTGGTATTAATGGTTGTAGCAGCTTAAAATTGGAGAAATCTCAAGCCCAGATAAGATGTATTCCAGGCTGCTGTGGGAGGCAAGCCACCTCAAATATATCTCAGGGATTGCAGGGATCCTGACGTTAGTTTTCAAGTCCTTTCTGGAACAGAGAGATGCCAAAGGACTGGATGGCAGCTAATGAGGTACTACATTAAAAAAAGGTATTGGTAGGGATAAACCAGGGAACTATATAAGACCATATGACCATAACACATAGGAGTGGAAGATGGGCATTTCAACGTCACTTACCCGCACTCTCCCCATATCCCTTAATTCCTTGCGAGATTAAGAATTTATTAATCTCTGTCTTGAAGACATTTAACATCCCTGCCTCCATTGCACTCCATGGCAGTGAATCCAACAGGCCCACCACTCTCTGGCTGAAGAAAAGTCCCCTCATTTCCGTTTTAAATTGACCCCCTCTAATTCTAAGGCTGTGCCCACGAGTCCTAGTATTCCCGCTTGATGGAAACAAATTTCCAGCATCCACACTTTCTAAGCCATGCATTCCCTTGTAAGTTTCTATGAGATCTTCCCTCAACCTTCTAAACTCTAATGAATACAATCCTATTCCTCGGCCTACATTCCATGGATCATCCGTGTAAATCTCTGCTGGCCTGCTCCAGTGCCAGCATGTCCTTCCTGCGGTGTGGGGCCCAAAACTGGTCACAGTATTCTAAATGGAGCCTAACCAGAGCTTTATAAAGTCTTAGTAGTACATCGCTGCTTTTACATTCCAACCCTCTTGAGTTAAATGACAACATTACATTTGCTTTCTTAACCATGGACTCAACCTGCAAGTGGGTGGCACAGTGGTTTGCACTATTGCCTCAGAGCGCCAGGGACCTGGGTTCAATTCCTGCCTCAGGCGACTCTCAGTGTGGAGTTTGCACATTCTCCCTGTGTCTGCGTGGGTTTCCTCTGGGTACTCCGGTTTCCTCCCACAATCTAAAAATGTGCAGGTTAGGTGAATTGGCCATACTAAATTGCCTGTAGTGTTAGGTGAAGGGATAAATGTAGGGCAATGGGTCTGGGTGGGTTGCACTTCAGCGGGGCGGTGTGGACTTGTTGGGCCGAAGGGTCTGTTTCCACGCTGTAAGTAATCTAATCAACCTTTAGAAAATCCTGGACTAGCACTCCCAGATGCCTTTGTACTTTGGCTTTATGAATTTTCTCACCGTTCAGAAAATAGTCCATGCCTGTATTCTTTTTTCGAAAGTGCAAGACCTCGCATTTGCTCACATTGAATTTCATCAGCCATTTCTTGGACCACTCTCCTAAACTGTCTAAATCATTCTGCAGCTTCCCCACCTCCTCAGTACTACCTGCCTGTCCACCTAACCTCATATCATCGGCAAACTTCACCAGAATGCCCCCAGTCCCTTCATCCAGATGTGGTGAGTCTAACATTAGTGGTAGGGAAACTTCTATAAAATTCTGAGGGACAGTCAGAGAGTCAAGGATTAATCAAGGACACTCAGCATGATTTTGTCAGGAGAAATCATGCCTGATGGATTTAGATTAGATTACTTACAGTATGAAAACAGGCCCTTCGGCCCAACAAATCCACACCGACCCTCCATTTACCCCTTCACCTAATACTACGGGCAATTTAGCATGGCCAATTCACCTAACCTGCACATTTTTGTACTGTGGGAGGAAACCGGAGCACCCGGACGAAACCCACGCAGACATGGGGAGAATGTGCAAACTCCACACAGACAGTTGGCTGAGGTGGAATTGAACCCTGGTCTCGGGCACTGTGAGGCAGCAGTGCCACCGTGCCGCCTACTATTTGATTGGATTCTTTGTGGATGTGACTAGATATGTAAATGACAGTATCACTGTTCATGTAGTCAGGTGTACAAAATTACAAGGTGCACAGATAGGTCAATACCAAAGGGCATAGATGTAAGGGACAGGGCAGGCTGATTCGAGGGGATTCAAAGAGGACTTTTTTCACCCAGACAGTGATAGTTATCAGGAATTCACTGCCTGAAAGAATGGCAGAGTTGTGAGCCATAACAAATTTAATTAACTTAAAATGTTATCACGTATAAGATTTGTTGCCCAGAGCTGAAAAATAAAACCAGAGTAAGTCGTACTTGATGACTGGTGTGGATACGATGAGCTGTAGTGTCTCTTTCTCAGCTGCAAAATTCTGTGACTCGCTGACTATCTTAGATTTCGCTGACAAATATTTTCAATTTAGCCAAACAGTGCAATTCTTGTTATCCATTCCTTCCAGGAAACTGCTGATGATAATGGACTTTGTGATCTCTTTCAAAAGAGGACAGTGCAGGTGACTTGGATGCTAGGCTGCCTGACACAATTAAACATAAGTATGGCTGTTATATAGAAGACGTATCTGTGATCAATATTTTACTGATATTTCTGGCTTTTTAAGATTTGTTTTCCAATCCACATTGAGATCAAAAGGCAAATACAAAATTAGCCAATAGAATCAGGAACTCCTAATGGTGTGGTGGGTTATATAGAGGGACTGCAGATTGCTGTTCTCATGGCAGAAAAGGCAAGAGGGAGACATAGAGATTTTCAAAGGTATACAGTGTTTTGATAGAACCAATAGTATGGACTTATTCCATCTAGGATGGGCAATGATCTGTGGACTGTGGAGATTTAAAGTAATTAGTTAAAGAATCAAGTTATTATGGATGAAATCTATTGTGTGAGAGTGTAGTGGAAGCAGATTCAATAATAAGTATCAAAAGGGTGTAGGATATATACATAAACATGCAGTAAATATACAAAAAGGTAAAACCTGCTATGATTCAAAAATTATAATTATATCCTTTTCAAAGAGACCGCTCAGTCTCAATGAGCTGAATGGTCTCTTTCTATGGCGTATGACTGGATAACAAATTCAACTCCCAGCTATTATTAAACCATATCTTTTACTCCAGCAATAATAGGTCATGCAAATCAAATGTTAGTTTAAAGGAGTATGTTAGGAGTTATTTTTTCAAGTTATGTAGATAAATGTAATAAGGTGAGCAAATTAGAATTTTTGTCCTTCTCATTAATTAAAATTCTCAATGTTCCGTGAGTTCAGTCCTACGAGATTTGATTTTTGAGCAAGTTCCATAAATACTTCCAGTTTGTTAAAGTCATCTGCAGGTCATCCTATTACATTGAATAAAAATAGGAAAAATTACAAATTCTCTGGAGTGTACTTTGCTAAAACTTGCTTCGTATTGCATTCCAGAAAATATTTTGCAATGCATTTCTGTACAAGTGATGCATAATTTTAATTGAGCTTTTCAAATGTATTTTTTGTGTCCTTGAAGTCAAATTAATTCTCCAAACTCAGTTGCATGATTGTAAAGTAATATACTTGTGATGTTCAGCACAATCCATTCCATGACTACAGAAGGTAGGATTTTCTGAAAATATATTAAGCTACTTGGTTCTTTTTTATTCTGTATTAAGGAATCATAGTTAATGGCCAAGGTTCAAATTGCATGATAACATCCAATTTGAACGGAGTAAGAGCTATGAGGTAAATCAGAATATTGTGGTGAAGTGATGCCAAGCTTAGATTCTAAATGATCTTAAGGAGAAGGAAATAGGATAGTGCAATGCAGATAAGTCATTGAGAAGTTGAATATGGAGGTTAATCAGCTCCATATGCCTTGCAGTTGTCTGAAATGTACGGAGAGGCACTCAATTTGGGAACAGGCTGTGTGCATTAACTAAAGGCTGGTGATTGACCAGAGTTATAAAGATTATGGGATCCAAATTGGACAGCTCCCAAAAATTGGTGTAGGGAGAGCGATGCAAGATTAAGATGTACTTATTAGATGTAACTCAGACAGCATGCCATCTTTGTCCTGCTTTCTTATTTGTGTGAATTTCACACGCAGCCAGTCCTAAATGCACTGTTGATTGGCTATGGCGAAGAGATGGCAAAAAGAACAGCTGTGCAGTCTAGAAGGATAGTGCCAGGAGTCATGCTCTGAGGATATGAATGCAGAATCCCAATTTAATGTTTGTAAGGTGTGCGAGTGCATCTTCAACATGCCACATCCTACTAATTGTATTAGATTAGATTACTTTCAGTGTGGAAACAGGCCCTTTGGCCCAACAAGTCCACACCGACTCTCTGAAGAACAACCCACCCAGACCCATTCTCCTACATTTACCCCTTCACCTAACACTACGGAGAATTTAGCATGGCCTAATCACCGAACTTGGACATCTTTAGACAGTGGGAGGAAACCGGAGCATCGGAGGAAGCCCCCGCAGACACAGGGAGAATGTGCAAACTCCACACAGACAGTCACCCGAGGTGGGATTTGAACCCGGGTCTCTGGCGCTGTGCCGCAACAGTGCTAACCACTGAGCCACCATGTCATCCTCAGACATTGCTTAAACCACCAAACTATCATAACTCAACAGCAATCTTTATCAGTCAGGAAACAACGCTGGCAAACATCAGAATAGCCATTTCTCAGGCTGTAGCCTCCAGCAGAGGTGAAACTGTTTGAAGGTATCTTAGGACTGAAACCTTTTTCTCAAATCCTGTCTCCCCCTCATCCTTCGCTGTCTTCTGATTGACAAGCTGTAGGTGCTGTATGGATGAACCTCTTAATTTCCACCCTCCCCACACTACAAGTTGAGTTTTCTGCCTTTTGGCCTTCAGATGTCCAAAGAATGTAACTTGACTATCCCGACAGTGGAAAACAGAGAAAAATGAAATAAAAAATCAGCATTTGATTTCATGCTTGCAGCCAGCTGTTCAGTTACTAATAACTTAAAGCATAGATTAGAGGTTGGCTCTATACTTAGCAAAATACTTTAAAACCATAAGAAATAGGAACAAGAGTAGGCCATTCGGCCCCTCAGGCCTGCTCTGCCATTCAATAGGATCATGGTTGATCTGACATTCCACGTGACCAGTTTCTTGCCCTTTCCCTGTAATCCTTGATCCCCATGCTGATCAAGAATCTATCTCTCAGCCTTAAAAATACACAAGGACTCTACTGCCATAGCTTTCTGTGGAAATGGGTTCCAAACACTCTCAACCCTCTGAGAGAAGAAATCACTCCCCATCTCAATCTTAGATTAGCACTCATTTATTTTGAAACTATGCCCTCTGGTCCTAAATTCTCCCATCTCAGCATTCATGCTGTCAAGCTCCTTATGAATTCTATATGCTTCAATGAGATGGCTCTTCATTCTTCTAAATTCCAATGGGTAGAGGCCCAGCCTGCTTAAAACTTTGGTCGTATGACAATCCGTCTATCCCAGGAAGCGAACCTTCTCTGAACTGCCTACAATGTAATATCTTGCGTTAAATAAGTGGACTAAAACTGCTCACAGTATGCCAGGTGTGATCTCACCAGGATTTACAGTTGCTATAAAACTTCCTTGTTCTCTTCCAATCGCTTTGAAATAAGGGCCAACATTCTATTTGCCTTTCTGATTACCTGCTGCACCTGTGGCTTACCTTTTTGTGTTTTGTGCATAGATATCCCTAAATTCCTTTGTGTTGCAGCTTTGCGTAATTTTTCTCCATTTTCTCTTTTTCTGTGTTCCCTCTACGGGGAGGCAATGGCTTAATGGAATTATTGCTGTACTGCTACTCCAGACACCCAGAGAATGTTCTGGGGACCTGGATTCAAATCCTTCTGTGGCAGATGGTGGAAATTGAATTCACTAAATATCTGGAATTAAGAATCTAGTGATGACCATGAATCCATTGTTGATTGCTTGGAAAATCCCATCTAGTTCACTAATGGTCTTTTAGGGAAGGAATTTGCCATCTTTACCTGGTCTGCACTACATGTGACTCCAGACCCACAGCAATGTGGTTGACTCTTAACTGGTATTGTACATAGAGACTCGGCAGAAAGGAATGATCGAGGATTCTGCTATTCTCCAACTCCTCCTCCTATTTGTGGTGCTGTTTCTCAGCTCCTTGCCTGGTATTCAAGGCTGATTCCTTATGGAAGAAATTGTGTATGATGTGCTACATAACTTTTAATCTTGAGGCTAACTCTGAGCATTGCAGAGCTCTTCCAAAGCAGACCAGACAATAGAATTCTCCTTCAGCATCCTGATGGTTTGCCATTTGATCCTCAATGCGCTGAGATTTCCCATTTACATAAAGAAGAGTTAGGAGACAATGCAGGGAGTGAAATGAGAAAGTAGTGAACTAGATCTTCTGAAGAGAGGTAATCTCATTCTTTTTTACTTAACCTGCCCTGAAGCACCATGCTTTTAGCCTGAACATCTGATGTGGATCACTTCAGAGATTTGAAGTATACTTCAGCTCGGAGAGTTCCAGCACAGTGCAGAATCTGCGTTGGAGCCCAAGCCATGCCGCCATTTTAAAGTGGCAACAACCATATTCTGGAGTTTAAAAGACCAACATTTCTTGGAAATGGGAGAAGGTATATGTGTAAAGAAAGTGGATGAGATGCTATGGTGCATGGGTCATTGAAGAGTATGATGCCAAGTAGGTAAGAGATTAAAGTGCTAGCTGGGGAAGGGGGGGGGGGGGTGTTGGATTGATTGGTAGTGGCTATAGTAGTAGGTTGGGTTCCAGTTTGATGAATAGGTTGGATGAGGGGTTAGGGTTGCAGGTAAGTGTCTGAGAGGATAATGGAGCAGAGGGTGAAAGGATACAGGTGACAGGAAAGTGGGTGTGATCAGAGGATACGTGAGGTATTAGGGATGCGTTTTTGTATACATTGAGTGTTGAGTGTTGATGTGGGAGTAGTGGGTCTGGTGGCAGGGGCGTTGTTGGGTGTTGGGATGATTAATGCCAGATTTGTGGAGGGAGGGTGAAGGAAGTTGGTCAAGTGTTCAGAGGGGTTGGAGTCAGGTCAGTTAAAGTGATTGAGAGGGCATTCAATATTGGTGATTGGGAGGTCTGTGATAATTTTGAGTGGGTAAAGTGGGGTCAGTTTTATATTTATCCAGGAGTTAGAGCAGATGTTAATGTATGAGCTTAGGATTTCCAAACTGTCCCAACACTGGCTTCCTGATGCCCACCATTAGGTTCAGCTCTTTACATGCATATCATGCAAGTATCCATGTGTGTGATACATAATCATGCTATCAGCAAGTAGCCTTCATCACTCTGTAGCCACCTTTTACTTAAATAGCTAAAATGTAATTTGTTCCATGGATTGGCACAGACTGTAGACTTACTGACAGGATACCGGATATTGACCTACATGATGATGTGCTGCCTACAATCACACAGGGGTGAGGAAGTGAAATTCCTTTCAATGCTGGTACATGACAGAGTTGGTATGCAGTGTAAGCAAAGAGATATAGTCAGTGCATCATTAGAAATATGTATCATTGAGAAAACTGAAATTTTAGTAAACCCCTGTGCATTCTGTACTTGCATGCTTGTCTCTGGAAAGACAGAATAAAATTAAATTAGCTGTTTTTGAATAAAGAGATCCTCCGTGACCTCTGTTATGAAGCAGTAGATGTCAAAATGTGAAATATTTCAAATATCTACAACACCAACCCGGACTGAGTGCAGTATTCATAGTTACCATAATGTGTACCTTGCCACAGTATTATTAGGTTAAATTTAGGCTATAGTAGTCAACAGAATTTAATGTGTACAAAGTTAAAAATCACACAACACCAGGTTATAGTCCAACAGGTTTAATTGGAAGCACACTAGCTTTCGGAGCGACGCTCCTTCATCAGGTGATTGAGGAGGGCTCGATTGCAACACAGAATTTATAGCAAAACTTTGCAGTGTGATGTAACTGAAATTATACATTGAAAGATTGATTGTCTGTTTAATGTGGACCTCCTTAAGTAAGTGCAGGTATTGAGATTGAGGGGGAGGGGAATTGTTGCCTGAATATGACCTTCTATTATAGGTTCTTTTCATTTCTTCCACCATCTTCCAGCAATGGGTCCCATTCTGCTTAACCTCTACACATTCTGTCAGTTATGCTCGAATTCAAGAGGAAGGCCTACCAGTGGGTACATGTCTGAAAAGAATTGACGTTTGCAGAAGCCTCATAGATACAGTCAGCAATTTTGTAGGGTTTTAAAATTTGAACTAACAATGGAAAACATCAATTGTTGCGATGCAACATTTAGAAGGAATCAATTAGCAATGAATTTTGTAAGTAGTTATTAAACATTTCAAAAAACACTGAAGTGATAGGAATGGAGTATTGGGGAAGACCTTGTTAATGCTTCATCTGGTGTGCATGCTTAAAGTGTCTTCGAGAACACAGAGTTCAAAAATTGAAAGCATTAGTATAAAATAAGCATTGCACACTGATTGACATCATGATCTGCCTGCTCACTCCCTCACCAATGTGGCACACAGTGTAACTCATTCCACTAATGGACCCCAAAGCTCCTGGCACTGTCTTGCCCAATTTCTCAACCTCCTCATTATCTTTATCTCTAACAAGTAGGATTGATGGAGACCAGGAGTCTGAGTTTTGTTTACAGTGGATATCTGACTTTAGACTATGGTCATCATTACTTGAAAGGAAAGAATTTTGATTAATGACCATCTAGTCTCCTTCTGGGTCAGTTGGCACCAATACAATTGTTTTAGATGCCATTAATACCAGTGACACAATTTGGCATAATCTATTTCCAAGCAAGTTGTATTCATGTGGTCAATCATGCAGTGTTAGCTCATGGTTAACTGATTTCCTCTCAGATTGATCTATATGGACTCATTAACATTTTTTTCCTTTTTGTTTTATTCTGCTTCTTCATTTCTGTAACCAACTTGACTGTTAATCCTAAACAAAAACTGAAAGATCTGCAAATGATGGAAATCAGAAACAAAAACAGAAATTGCTGGAAGAGCTCAGTAGGTCTGGTAGCATCTGTGGATCCAATGACTGAGTCAGAACTGAGGAAGGGTTACCGGACTCAAAATATTAACTCCGATTTCTCTCTACAGATGCTACCAGACCTGCCTAGTTTTTCTAGCAATTTCTCTTTTTGTTGTTGACTGTTGATTGACCTATTAATTTTATTTTACTGGTTCCGTTGTGCATTTATAATGTTCTTCTGAGATGTTGCAAACTTCAGGCCTTACAGAAGACAATAGTTCAATCATTGTATCCTCTTTCTGTAAGAAAAATAATCTCTTCATTTCCAGACAGTTTCTTTATGCAAGCATGCCATAATAAAATGCATGTTTAATTGGCAGTTTGTTTGTTTTGCAATAATTTTGCTCATTATTACTATGAGCAATGCTCCTTGGAACTTGTTCCCTTTGGAATAGTTACTTTTAAGGATAGATTATTCTATGTCTTCAATGGTTTTAAATCAATGCATAGTGTTTTCTGTTGATCTTTTTATTCCCCTGGATCTTAAAATTGTGGAAGTCTTTATCTCTCTTGTATTTCTTCATTGTTAATTAAATCCGGGCTTTTAAAACTCATGTTTGCCTTACCTGATCTCTATTCACAGTTTCCCCTTGATCTTTTCAAGGACAATCCAATTAACATATAGAGAATGTGAAAAATACACACTCATTCAACTATTGTTGTCTTTCCTTTCTAGAGCCACAGTGTTGATACATTTAGGAATCAAATTAATATTGTCTTAAAACTACAAGGAAATTCAGATGTCGCAAATGTATATAAAATTATTAGACTTTAGATTACAAAGCAAGGAAGTGCTGTGGGAATTTTATATGTTAAAGACACTATATAAATAAAGTTGTTGCTGTGACTTTTATGTGACTGCTGAAAAAAAATGTAAACGTATAGACTGATACAAGTTGAATTGGAATATTGTGCACATATTCAATCACTTTATGCTGATGCCTTCAAAAGCAGTATAAAAACGTTCTGTGTGCTGTGTCAGCATACAGTGCCACATATGTGTTTCATTTGCTTCAGAATTTTCAGTTATTCACCCATTTCAATGGGTAGCATCCATACTCGGATTCAGCTCTAGAGTGTGGTGTGTAGTACAAACCAAGTTTAAGGGCCAGATGTATTGCCTGGGGTCAGTTCCTTTTGTTGACTGTGAACATGATGTATGTGCAACTTAGACTTGTGGGAATTTTGATGTAAACCTTATCCACCAGGGATGAGGCATAGTTTTTCCAAATGAAATTGATTTGAAAATGAAGTTAATATGATGGAATAGGTGAAAATGGAAAGAGTGGGAGTTAAAATGGGAGCTGACTTACTTACCTGTTTTCAAATTAAAAGATTGTATATATATTCTGTGTAGAAACCTAGCCAAGGTAGTTGTATTACACATCTGTCAGGATGCAGAGACTTTGTTTAATGTACTAATTAAATTATGCATTAAGACATTAGCAGATGTGAAACTAGGATGACCAATAAGTGATAGTTTTACCGGTGATGTCTATATCCAAACAATGAAGAAAAAGCACAAAAATGCCTTTCTAGCAGGAATCCATGTCTAGCTTTGGAGAATTGTTTCCTTAATTAGAAATTGAGCTTTTGGATTTTTAATTTGTTAAATACATCACATCCTTAGTTCTCGTTAAAGTTTCCAACTCACTGAATCTGGAAATGTGATTTATACATTCACATTCTAAAGATGGATGAATACAATCCAAATGTCCAATTTAATTCTAAGTAATACAGGAAATAAATTTTAAAGGGTTATTTTAACCCCTGGTGAACTTATTCAATTTTTATTAACTATTCCATTCTTTGCAGCTTCCTGTGTTCACTACTTATTCAAACTACCTAACCAGTGATAATGTGATATTTTCCACATTTTTTAAAGAAGATGGGAAGCCTACATGATTCCTATTGTATACCCATAAATCAAAGTGTATAAATCAAACCATCTGATAAGATGACCCCATTTTTCAGCTGTAAAAATATTGTTTTTTCTCATATACCCAATATTTCTCTTTTCAGCCACAACCTGCTCGGAGGAACCTTGAGACTTCAAAAGATCAACATATACATTGATATCTAAGGTCTATACTGTAGTTAGGTGACTCTCACATGTGAATATTGACCTTTATTAATTATCTGGCAGGTAATGAAGCTTCAGATTTTAAAAATCAAAAGTTTGCACTTGTGGAAAGCACTTCTTTACTGAAAGCTTTGGGGAAAGAAACTATTGAAAGAAAGTTGGAATTACAACAATGTTCAGCCTTGTTTACCGAATAAAAGTTTGAAGAAAAATGTTTTCTTCAAATCTTCTTTATCTTACATGCTTTTGCTTACATCAAGATTAATCTTTAGTTGCACAAAAAAAAATTATCACAATACTTATAGTCCAGAAGTTGAAGTGATGTTTCAGTGCATAGGTGCATAATCTGAACAGTTACGCTTGTATTTCTAAATATGCATCTGCAGCAAATAAGTCTGAAATATATCTGAAGGCAAGAAATTGTAAAATGTCAATCCTATTAAACAAAATAAGTCACTACTGGTTGCCACACATAAATAACTATTTCCTTATAATATAGGTACAAGGCTTGACTCTATTTGGTAGCGAATAGTGATTTTTGAACATTGTTCACTGGGTGAGTTGGCTGAACTACTGGAGTCTATATTTAATGGAACTTGCTATATGTGTCAAATCATTTGTCAGTCATCTGTCATAATATTGGTATAGTACTGATTTATGTTTTTGGGCTCTGCAATATGTAATTTGCACCACTTGACAGGTCCAGTTTGTTAATGTAACATGTTTTCTTTTGCAAAGGCTTCTTGTAATGCTTAAAAGAGTGGAACACCAATGATTGATGTGGTTGATCTAGTTCATGTCCCTGCTCAACTATTACAATAGCATTACCAGTCCTTGCACTGCACCTGTCGTTACAACACTTCACACACCATTCCAGAAAGATGTTTTATATTATCAAAATGTAAATTTTAATCATGATGTTTTAATTGATAACATTTTTTAAAAAATCCTTATCACTTTAAATTGAAACCAACCTGTGGTTATAGCTTAAAATGATTTACCTCTGGATTATGCCATGTTAGTTCTCTTGGTGATGTTTTGGATAAAAGGGTGCACTGGATGAAGTATACAATAGTCTTGAGATAGAATACCCTGAAGCCTTGTTCATTATAGCTAGTGACTTCAACTAACCCAACCTCAAGAATGTACTAGCAAAACACCACCAACATGTCTCTTGTCCCACTAGAGGTCCAAACATCTGTGACCATTGCTCCACAGCCATCAAAAATACCTACTATTCCATCCCCGAGGGCATTCTGAAAAATCAGATCACATTACTGTGCTCCTCCTCCCGGCTTACCAATAGAAATGGAAGCATGAGGACCCAGTACAGAGGGTAGTGCAGCCCTGATCTGACAAAACAGAAGGACTTCTATGGGACTGCTTAGAATCTGTGGACCGGTCCATTTCGAGAACTCAATGGCCAACCTAAACGAATATCCCACTACTAATATAGACTTAATTAGTAAGTATGTAGATTGGTGCATGCTGAGGAAATTAATTCAAACATTCCCTAACAGGAAACCATGGATGAACTTGGAGATCCACTCCCTACTGAAGTCCATGTTAGACGCATACCAGTTGGGAGACCTTGACCTATACAGGAAATCCAGGGATTACCTTTGCAAGGCCATCAAGGATACCAAAAGGCAATACCAAAATAAGCTTGAGGTCCAGACTAACCACATAGATACTCATTATTTGTGGCAAGGCTAACACAACTAAATGGGCTACAAAGTGAAGTCAAACAAAATCATAGGCAACTGTACATCCCTCCCCAGTGAGTTATCTCCATCCCAACCTTGCATTGATCAGAAGGGCACTGAAACAATGTCACTTGGCCCAACAGCTTCAGATGCAGCTCTACCTGTGGTCACTGCCGCAGATGTTAGATTGGCCTTCTTTAATGGTGCACCCATGGAAAGCAATCAGCCCGTCCACACATTCAGATCCTGTAGGGACAAGCTAACAAGAGTATTTGCAGACATTTTCAACTCTCTTTACTATAATCTAAAGTTTCTATTTGCTTCCAGTGCCCAAAGAAAAATTATACAGTGTGCCTCAATGACTACCGCTTGGTATTTCAGACATCTATAATTATGAAGTGCTTTGAGAAGTTGGTCATCGCTCACATTAACTCTAGCCTCACAGATCACCTTGATCCCTTGCAATTCGCCTACTGGTGCAACAGGACCATGGCAGATGCCATCTCCCTGGCCCTACTCTCATCCCTGGAACATCTGAGTAACAGAAATATTTACATTGGCTCCTAAGCTTTGACTACACCTCCGCCTTCAATACCATAATTCCAAACAAACCCATCTCCAAACTCTGGGACCCAGGTGTCTACTCCCTTCTCTGTAACTGGTTCTTGACTTCCTGACCAACAGACCACAGTCAGTAAGGATAGATGACAACACCTCATCCATGATAATCCTCAACACCTGTGTCCCGTAAGGCTACATACTCAGCCCTTACGATACTCCTTATACACACATCAACTCCATTTACAAATTTGTTGACAACACCATTGCTGTAGGTAAGTTCTCAAACAACAAGACGGAGTACAGGAAATAGATAGAGTGTTTAGCAGCATGGTGTAAAAGCAATACTCTCTCTATCAATGTCAGCAAAGTGAAGGAGCTGGTCATTGACTTCAGGAAGCAACATGGAGGGCACGCTCCTGTCTGCATTAATGATGTTGAGGTGGAGAAGGTTGAGAGAATCAAGTTACAGGGAGTGACGATCATCAACAATCTGTTCTGGTCCACCCATATTGACACTGGTTAAGAAAGCGCATCAAAATGTTTACTTCCCAGGATGCTAAGGAACTTCGACATATTCATAAAGACTCCTACAATTCTTTATAGATGCACCTTAGAAATCATCCTATATGGATGCATCACATTGTGGTATGGCAACTGCTATTCCCAAGAAACTACAGAGAGTCCAGTCCACCACACAAACCATCCTCCCATCCATTGACTTCATCTACATTTTCCACTACATTGGGAAAGTTCCCAACATAATCAAAGACCCCTTCCATCCCGGTTATACTCTCTTCCACCAGGCAGAAGATATAAAAGTTTGAATACCCATGGGAATAGATTCAAGAACAGCTTCTTCCCAGCTGCTATCAAATTTTGAGTGGACCTCTTAAATTAGTGATTTTTGAGAAGATTTATAGCTCAGGTTGATAATAAGTATGTAAGTTATTTCACTGAGCTGGAAGGTTTGTTTTCAGATGTTTCGTCACCATACTAGGTAACATCATCAGCGAGAGTCTCTGGTAACAAGCTGGTGGTATGTCCCGCCTCTCTATTTATAGGTCTTGGTTTCTTAAGGTGGGTGACGTCATTTCCGTTTTTTTTTCAAGGGAAGGTAGATGGGATCTAAGTTGATGCGTTTATTGATGGAGTTCTGGTTAGAATGTTATGCCTCTAAGAATTTTTGTGCATGTCTTTGTTTCGCCTGTCCTAGGATGTGTGTGTTGTCCCAGTCAAAGTGGTGTCCTTCTTTGTCCGTATGTATGGAAATTAGTGAGAGTGGGTCGTGTATTTTTGTGATTAGTTGGTGTTTATGTATCCTGATGGCAAGTTTCCTGCTAGTTTGTCCAAAGCAATGTTTTTTTCACAGTTCTTGTAAGCGATATTAGTTTTGCTGGTGGTATCTAATGGATCCTTTAGGTTCATTAGTCACTGTTTAAGTGTGTTGGTAGGTTTGTGGACTACTATGATGCCAAAGGGTCTGAGTAGTCTGGAAGTAATTTCTTATATGCCTTTGATGTAAGATAATGTGGCTATAATATTTGGTTGCGTTGTGTCTGCTTGCTTGGATTTGTTTCTGAGGAATCGACGGATTGTGTTTATTAGGTACCTGTTTTTCTTGGAAACATTGTATAGATATTTTTCTTCTGCTTTTTGTAATTCTTCGGTGCTGCAATGTGATGTAGCTTGTTGAAATAATGTCTTAATGCAGCTCCGTTTATGAGTGTTGGGGTGATTGCTTCTGAAGTTAAGTATTTGGTCCGTGTGTGTTGTTTTTTTGTAGACGCTGGTTTGAAGCTCTCTTAACTGTACATTCAACTGTCACATCTAGGAATGGGAGTCTGTTGTCGTTCTCCTCCTCTTTTGTGAATTTTATGACTGTCCGGATATTGTTGATGGCTTTGTATGTTTCCTCTAATTTGTTTTGTTTTGTGATGAGAAACGTGTCATCTACATAGCGGACCCAAAGTTTTGGTTGGATAGATGGGAGGGCAGCTTGTTCAAGTCACTGCATTACTTCTTCCACTGTGAGCCCTGATATTGGTGATCCCATAGGTGTTCTGTTGACTTGTTTGTAGGTTTTGTTATTGAATGTGAAGTGGGTGATGAGGCACATGCCAACTAGTTTGAGGATATTGTCTTTGCTGATGAAATTGATGCTGCCTGGTGGTCCTGGTTTTCCTAATAGTGATGCCAGTGTTTCTTTGGCCAGGTTGATGTTAATTGATGTGAAAAGGGCTATAACATCAAAGGAGACCATTATTTTGTCCTCTTTTAATTGGTGTTTTTGGTGTTCAGGAATTCTTGGGTGGAGTGAATAGAGTGGCATTTTATGGACCTCTTAAAGTTAATGCTGATCTCTCTCTGCACTTTCTTGGTAGCTGTAACATTGTATTCTGCGCTCTGTTCTGTTATCCTATAGTACAGTGTTTAAAGCACATAAAACAACACTTTTCACTGTACCTTGGTACACATGACATTAATAAATCAAATCAAATCAAATTTTCATCTGAGATCGACTTCAAATATTTGTGAAACTCAATTTTTTTTGTAGATGTGAATCTTCTTTTGTCAGGTGGAGAAACATATCATTTCCTCTAGATTGGATTACCAATAAAGAAAAACAAGAACAATTTCAGATAATAAGGAACATGGGTTCGTATTTTCTTCCAAATCAATCATTCTATGAAGGAAAAAAACTTTCAATATGATTTATAAACTTGTCCTTATACCCATTTAAAAAAAAACTTAATTGCCTGAAAACAAAACATCCAGGGTACATGACAAAAACAAAGCCAAGATGAAGCTATTGCCATATTTGTTGGATTTGCCATAGGTCAGACTGAAATTAAAAGAATGAAACTATATTTTATGGCAGACATTATGATAATAGATATATATATTATATTATCATTGGATTTTAAAATAAAGGTAAATGTATCTTGATTAATTCTATAGAAGTTTTTTTTTAAAAGGGGAGAAGGTTATTTGGAACAATTACCAAAATACATTATTTTCAAGACGGTATGTAACTTTAGTTAAACACCTTACCCAACACCTGAACCATTAATGGGTAAAATGTTATACACTTAGCAGTATAAACAGCCAGAGTAAGCATATCACTGAGGAAGGAGCAGTGCTCCGAAAGCTTGTGATTCTAAATAAACCTGTTGGGCTATCGCCTGCTGATGTGTGACTTCTGACTTTGTCCACCCCAGGCCAACACCAGCATCTCCACACCTTTGCAATTTTTTGCTCCAACAGAAAAGCTTCTTGCTTTGTTATATATATTTTTCTTCAATGGCCAAAAACTATAGAGATGCTCTTTCCAAATAAGGTATTCTTTTGTCAAAACAATGGAGTAGAAGTTGCAATTTAGCATAACATCCTGAGAAGATTTTAAATATCTTGTTAGTCAAGCAATTATCCCCCAAAAGGACTTCCAGACTGGAAACTCCAGTTTTGCACTTTTGAGCTCCAACATAAAAACAAAGACCTTATTTAGTATCCCTCAGGTGTTATCTTCTGTATTTAAATTCTTACTAGTTAAGTCATCTCTATCTTTTCTAATACCGTTTATGTTTATAAGTGTACTTACATTGCAAAGGCTTTCCCCATGTCCAAGATATAAAACTTTACTTCTAGTTTCATCAGTGCTGTTGCACTTCTTACAAAATCAGTCGACCAGCGTAATTGGGAAAACACTTTTTTGTTTAAATCAAAAAAGAAAAATAATTAAACCAGTATTTGTTTGTGGATGGATGGGGAGAGAGAGTTTTATGTTAAAACTCCCAATTCATTTTACAATTAAGAGTACATAATTACTCATATTCGTTGAAGTAGAAGGTAAGGTATAGCATTATGTTAGTATTCTTTTGGGCTACAATTTGCAACAGAACATGTTGAAGTGCTTTCAGCCTAAACTTCAATCAACACTTCTCACTACATTAGATCTGGGTGACAAAATAAGATGCTCAATCAGCAACCAAGCACGGGAGTGTTTTAAAGAAAAATTCAGCTTCTAATTTATTACTCCCAAGATATATATCAAAGCACCTTAAATGTCATGCATCATATTTGTGATTTACGCTAATGTGGAAAATTAGTTAGTCATTAAATCTTGGTTTAATACAGAATCTGTCCAATATAAGTATTTGTTCAGGATCTGGCAGTTCAATTTTTTATTTATGACTCCAAATAGTGGGTTAAAACATTTATATCACAGCAGACAAAAATTCTGATCAGTTATTGTTTAACAACTGCAAAAATTGGATTTTAATAGGTTAATAATTACAACTGTACAATTAATATTGAAACAGTTTTTTTATTATCAGGGAAGGCACTACTGAAACAAATCCAACTATTTATTTTATTCCAGAGACTTTTATTACATCAAAGATATTGGAAGATAAATTAACATCTTCAGAGAGATCTGTTTTGACCTTAAAAATGGAAAAAGTATCTTACTATTCCAAAAAATGTAAAATATCTGAATACCATTTGTCGATTTGCGTAGTACCATATTCAGTGAATTCTAGGCAAAGTCATAAGGTTGCCCTAGAGTTAGGCCTCAGATCATTAAACATCTAATAGGAACTGCGTAAAGGTTACTGCTGTATTTCTAACTCACAGGAAAGTAATTTTCACATCACGCTGTGCCTCTCAGAAGTCTTGACTGTTTTTGAGAATCATGGGAGTCAAAATGCTTTATGAAATCACTGATTTGATTTCAAAGTGACTTAACCCCACAAAATCACTGATTGGATTTTGCAGCAGTAATGGTGGTTCTGACAATGAGCCAGAAAATCAGCAGCAACCATACTTTAGTCATTTGGTGAGCCCCAAAAGGATTCTACTGTAATTGGAAGGAAAGGAACTAGGAGAGGGCTATTTGGCCACTCAAGCCTGCCCCATCATTCTATAGGATCATGGCTGATCTGTTCTACGTGTCAACTCCTCTCTCATCTTCAAAAATCTATTTGCCTACTCTTTATATACTTTGTAATTTAGCCTGCACCGCTCTCTGGATTAGATAATTCTAGTCATTCACTAACATCTAAATAGAGAAATTCCTTCCCATCTCAATTTTAAATGGGTGTCCTCTTATTCCATGATGAACGCCTTGAGTTGGAGATGCCCCTACAAGAGGAAACAAGATCTCAACATCTACCCTGTCAATCTCCCCACAGGATCCTGTATGTTTCTAAGATCAACTATTTTTCTTCTAATCTGTAATGAATAAAGAGCTGATCTGTTCAGCTGTTTTTGATAAGCCAATCCCTTCACCCCAGGAAACAGCCTACAGAATATCTTCTGAACTGCCTCCATTGCTAATACATCCTTTCTTAACTACAGGGCAAAAAACTGTACCTCTATTCCACAAAGGTGTGTGTGTTTGTGTACTTGTGAAGGTAAATGTTTGTGCAATTGTGTCTCATTATGGTTGATGTGTGTTTTTTTAATTCATTCATGAGATATTCTAGGCCAGCATTAATTGCCCATAAGGCAGTTCAGAGCCAACCACATTGTTGTGAATCTGCAGTCACACTTAGGTCAGATCAAATAAGGATGGCAGTTTCTCCTCCTGAAAGGACATTAGTGAAACAGATGGGTTTTTCATGAAAATTAACAATGGATTCATGGTCATCATTGAACTCTTAATTCCAGATTTTTATTCAGTTCAAATTTCACCATCTGTCAAGATTTGAACCTGGGTGCCAAGAACATTACCTAGATCACTGGATTAACCGTCCTGTCGGCCATTCCCTCCCCTTTATGCGTGTATGTATATGTGCATATGTGTGTTGTGTGGGAATTTGCATGTGTGTGGTCATGTTTTTGTGGGCGGTTGCCTATGTGTGGGCATGTTTATGCAGCCTGTACAGTTGTAACAAGACTTTCTTATTTTTAAACTCCATTCCCCCCGCCCAGGCACCCGAGCAATAAAGGCCAATATTCCACTTCACTTTTTAAATTTCTTGCTAATCCTGCATGTAAACATTTTGTGTTTCATGCACAAGAACATCCAGATCCCTCTGTGCTGCCCTGTTTGTAGTCTCTCTCATTTAAATAATAGCTTGCCTTTTGATCCATCCTACCAAGTTGCATGACTTCACACATTTTACATTAAACTCCATTTGCCACTCATTTAAGGAATAAGCAAGGTAATATAAGGTTAGTTATGTCCTCAACACAAGATGCCCTTCCACATAATGTTGTGTTATCAATAAATTTGGGTACATGACACTCTGCTCCATCCTCCAAGTCATGAATAAAATAATACGGAATTGAAGTATTATGACCGATCCTTGTGGCATTCCACTAATTACTTTAACCCGAAAAAGGCCCATTAATCTTGATAGCTTCTATATGTTAATCAACCATCAATTTATGCTAATGCATCACAGACAACGAGTTCCTATCTGTTGCAATAGCGGCTTATGCGGCACCTTATTAAATGTCTTCAGGAAGATATGCTACATTTAGCATTTTCTATTCACCAATTTTGCTTGTTCTCTCCTCAAAGAGCAACAAGTAATTTGTCAAACATGATTTCCCTTTCACAAAACCATGTTGACCCTGTTCAATTGCACTAGTCTTTTCTGAATGTCTTGCTATTTCTGTATTAATAATGGATTCCAGCCTATTCCCAATGTCAGCTGTGAGGGTATCTGGGATATAGCTTCCTCCTTTCTATCTCCCTTCTTTCTTGAACAAGGCAGTCACATTAGCAGTTATCCAAACCACTAGAATCCTCCTGGAATCAAGTACGGTTTGTAATATTTCAATCAATACTTCCATTATCTCGCAGGCACATCCTTAAACCATCAGGTGATTTTTCTTCCTTTAGTCCCATGAGCTTGTCAAATACTTTGACTCTCATTTCAGACCTACGACATGACCTTTCCTCCCATAAGCGCCTTGCACATCTGTTATCTTTGGGATGTTAATAGTGTTCTCACTATGAAGACCAATGCAAAATACTGGTTTAAATTATCTGCTATTTCACTGTTCCTCATTATCAATTCCCAAGTTGCATCCTCCTAAAAAGTCCCACACCTATGTTTGTTACTCTTCCTTTTGATATACCATAAACTCTTGCTGTTCAACTTTATATTTCTTGCCAATTCACTTTCATGAACCAATTTTCTTTCTCTTTAGTAGCTCTTTGGTCAAATCCCAATCCTCTGGCCTACCATAAGCTTTCAACACTTTGTATGCCTTAGTTTTTACTTGGATATTCTCCAAACATCCTCCTATTCCAAGTCCTTTTTCATTGGAATAACTTTTGGTGAATGTCATGAAACATCTGCTTAAATGCCTGCCACTGCTCATCCTGTATCTACCTTGCCAGCGTGCTTTGGACAACTCTTTTTTTTTCTGTATCTCTGTAATTATTGTGGTTGAGGACATTGTTTTGAGACTTATGTTGCTCTCCATCAAACTGAAATTCTACCATGTTATGATCATGACCTGTTAGAAGAACCTTAACTATGAGATCTCTTATTAGTCCAATTAATAAGGCAATCAATAGGCTTGTTCTGGATCAGTGGTGCTGGAAGAGCACAGCAATTCAGGCAGCATCCGAGGACAGGCAAAATCGACCTTTCGGGCAAAAGCCCTTCATCAGGAATAAAGGCAGAGAGACTGAAGCGTGGAGAGATAAGCTAGAGGAGGGTGGGGGTGGGGAGAGAATGGCATAGAGTACAATAGGTCAGTGGGGGAGGAGATGAAGGTGATAGGTCAGGGAGGAGAGGGTGGAGTGGATAGGTGGAAAAGGAGCTGGGCAGGTCGGACAAGTCTGGACAGGTCAAGGGGACAGTGCGGAGCTGCAAGTTTGAAACTAGGATGAGGTGGGGGAAGGGGAAATGAGGAAACTGTTGAAGTCCACATTGATGCCCTGGGGTTGAAGTGTTCCGAGGCGGAAGATGAGGCGTTCTTCCTCCAGGCGTCTGGTGGTGAGGGAGCGGCGGTGGAGGAGGCCCAGCACCTCCATATCCTCGGCAGAGTGGGAGGGGGAGTTGAAATGTTGAGCCACTGGGCGATTTGGTTGATTGGTGCGGGTGTCTCGGAGATGTTCCCTAAAGCGCTCTGCTAGGAGGCGCCCAGTCTCCCCAATGTAGAGGAGACCGCATCGGGAGCAACGGATACAATAAATGATATTAGTGGATGTGCAGGTAAAACTTTGATGGATGTGGAAAGCTCCTTTGGGGCCTTGGATAGAGGTGAGGGAGGAGGTGTGGGCGCAGGTTTTACAGTTCCTGCGGTGGCAGGGGAAAGTGCCAGGATGGGAGGGTGGGTCGTAGGGGGGGCGTGGACCTGACCAGGTAGTCACGGAGGGAACGATCTTTGCAGAAGGCGGAGAGGGGTGGGGAGGGAAATATATCCCTGGTGGTGGGGTCTGTTTGGAGGTGGTGGAAATGTCGGCGGATGATTTGGTTTATGCGAAGGTTGGTAGGATGGAAGGTGAGCACCAGGGGCGTTCTGTCCTTGTTGCGGTTGGAGGGGTTGGGTCTGAGGGCGGAGGTGCGGAATGTAGATGAGATGCGTTGGAGGGCATCTTTAACCACGTGGGAAGGGAAATTGCCGTCTCTAAAGAAGGAGGCCATCTGGTGTGTTCTATGGTGGAACCGCTCCTCCTGGGAGCAGATATGGCGGAGGCGGAGGAATTGGGAATACGGGATGGCATTTTTGCAAGAGGTAGGGTGGGAAGAGGTGTAATCCAGGTAGCTGTGGGAGTCGGTGGGTTTGTAGAAGATGTCAGTGTCAAGTCGGTCGTCACTGATGGAGATGGAGAGGTCCAGGAAGGGGAGGGAGGTGTCAGAGATGGTCCAGGTAAATTTAAGGTCAGGGTGGAATGTGTTGGTGAAGTTGATGAATTGCTCAACCTCCTCGCGGGAGCACCAGGTGGCGCCAATGCAGTCATCAATGTAGCGGAGGAAGAGGTGGGGAGTGGTGCCGGTGTAATTACGGAAGATCAACTGCTCTACGTAGCCAACAAAGAGACAGGCATAGCTGGGGCCCATACGTGTGCCCAAGGCTACCCCTTTGGTCTGGAGGAAGTGGGAGGATTCAAAGGAGAAATTGTTAAGGGTGAGGACCAGTTCGGCCAAATGAATGAGAGTGTCGGTGGAGGGGTACTGTTGGGAACGTCTGGAGAGGAAAAAATGGAGGGCTTGGAGGCCCTGGTCATGGCGGATGGAGGTGTAGAGGGATTGGATATCCATGGTGAAGATGAGGCGTTGGGGGCCGGGGAAACGGAAGTCTTGGAGGAGGTGGAGGGCGTGGGTGGTGTCTCGAACGTATGTGGGGAGTTCCTGGACTAGGGGGGATAGGACAGTGTCGAGGTAGTTAGAGATGAGTTCAGTGGGGCAGGAGCATGCTGAGACAATGGGTCGGCCAGGGTGGTCAGGCTTGTGGATCTTGGGAAGGAGGTAGAACCGGGCAGTGCGAGGTTCCCGGACTATGAGGTTGGAAGCTGTGGGTGGGAGATCTCTTGAGGTGATGAGGTTCTGTATGGTCTGGGAGATGATGGTTTGGTGATGGGGGGTGGGGTCATGGTCAAGGGGGCGGTAGGAAGAGGTGTCCTCGAGTTGGCGTTTGGCTTCAGCGATGTAGAGGTCAGTGTGCCAGACTACCACTGCGCCCCCTTTGTCCGCTGGCTTGATGGTGAGGTCAGGATTGGAGCAGAGGGATTGGAGGGCTGTGCGTTGTGAGGGTGAGAGGTTGGAGTGGGGGAGGGGGGTCGACAGGTTGAGGCGGTAAATGTCCCGGCGGCAGTTGGAAATGAAGAGGTCGAGGGCAGGTAATAGGCCAGCGCGGGGTGTCCAGGTGGATGCAGTGTGTTGGAGGTGGGCGAAGGGGTCCTCGGAAGGTGGGCTGGAGTCCTGATTGTGAAAGTAAGCTCGGAGGCGGAGGCGACGGAAGAATTGTTCGATGTCACGGCGTGTATTAAATTCATTGGTAGTCTGGCGCACTGACCTCTACATCGCTGAAGCCAAACGCCAACTCGAGGACTCCTCTTCCTACCGCCCCCTTGACCATGACCCCACCCCCCATCACCAAACCATCATCTCCCAGACCATACAGAACCTCATCACCTCAAGAGATCTCCCACCCACAGCTTCCAACCTCATAGTCCAGGAACCCCGCACTGCCCGGTTCTACCTCCTTCCCAAGATCCACAAGCCTGACCACCCTGGCCGACCCATTGTCTCAGCATGCTCCTGCCCCACTGAACTCATCTCTAACTACCTCGACACTGTCCTATCCCCCCTAGTCCAGGAACTCCCCACATACGTTCGAGACACCACCCACGCCCTCCACCTCCTCCAAGACTTCCGTTTCCCCGGCCCCCAACGCCTCATCTTCACCATGGATATCCAATCCCTCTACACCTCCATCCGCCATGACCAGGGCCTCCAAGCCCTCCGTTTTTTCCTCTCCAGACGTTCCCAACAGTACCCCTCCACCGACACTCTCATTCGTTTGGCCGAACTGGTCTCACCCTTAACAATTTCTCCTTTGAATCCTCCCACTTCCTCCAGACCAAAGGGGTAGCCTTGGGCACACGTATGGGCCCCAGCTATGCCTGTCTCTTTGTTGGCTACGTAGAGCAGTTGATCTTCCGTAATTACACCGGCACCACTCCCCACCTCTTCCTCCGCTACATTGATGACTGCATTGGCGCCACCTGGTGCTCCCGCGAGGAGGTTGAGCAATTCATCAACTTCACCAACACATTCCACCCTGACCTTAAATTTACCTGGACCATCTCTGACACCTCCCTCCCCTTCCTGGACTTCTCCATCTCCATCAGTGACGACCGACTTGACACTGACATCTTCTACAAACCCACCGACTCCCACAGCTACCTGGATTACACCTCTTCCCACCCTACCTCTTGCAAAAATGCCATCCCGTATTCCCAATTCCTCCGCCTCTGCCGTATCTGCTCCCAGGAGGAGCGGTTCCACCATTGAACACACCAGATGGCCTCCTTCTTTAGAGACGGCAATTTCCCTTCCCACGTGGTTAAAGATGCCCTCCAACGCATCTCATCCACATCCCGCACCTCCGCCCTCAGACCCAACCCCTCCAACCGCAACAAGGACAGAACGCCCCTGGTGCTCACCTTCCATCCTACCAACCTTCGCATAAACCAAATCATCCACCGACATTTCCGCCACCTCCAAACAGACCCCACCACCAGGGATATATTTCCCTCCCCACCCCTCTCCGCCTTCCGCAAAGACCGTTCCCTCCGTGACTACCTGGTCAGGTCCACGCCCCCCCTACGACCCACCCTCCCATCCTGGCACTTTCCCCTGCCACCGCAGGAACTGTAAAACCTGCGCCCACACCTCCTCCCTCACCTCTATCCAAGGCCCCAAAGGAGCTTTCCACATCCATCAAAGTTTTACCTGCACATCCACTAATATCATCTATTGTATCCGTTGCTCCCGATGCGGTCTCCTCTACATTGGGGAGACTGGGCGCCTCCTAGCAGAGCGCTTTAGGGAACATCTCCGAGACACCCGCACCAATCAACCAAATCGCCCAGTGGCTCACCATTTCAACTCCCCCTCCCACTCTGCCAAGGATATGGAGGTGCTGGGCCTCCTCCACCGCCGCTCCCTCACCACCAGACGCCTGGAGGAAGTACGCCTCATCTTCCGCCTCGGAACACTTCAACCCCAGGGCATCAATGTGGACTTCAACAGTTTCCTCATTTCCCCTTCCCCCACCTCATCCTAGTTTCAAACTTGCAGCTCCGCACTGTCCCCTTGACCTGTCCGGACTTGTCCGAACTGCCCAGCTCCTTTTCCACCTATCCACTCCACCCTCTCCTCCCTAACCTATCACCTTCATCTCCTCCTCCACTGACCTATTGTACTCTATGCCACTCTCTCCCCACCCCCACCCTCCTCTAGCTTATCTCTCCACGCTTCAGTCTCTCTGCCTTTATTCCTGATGAAGGGCTTTTGCCCGAAAGGTCGATTTTGCCTGTCCTCGGATGCTGCCTGAATTGCTGTGCTCTTCCAGCACCACTGATCCAGAATCTGGTTTCCAGCATCTGCAGTCATTGTTTTTACCTCGTTGATTTTAGCCCTACTGCGAATCCTCTTGCAAGGATGCCTGCCATCAATAGGCTTGTGTCAGGGCTCAAGCCCTTTTAAGGGATGAGATCTTATCTCAAAACTACTGCCTCGTTGGAGTGCCGATAGCTCTTCAGTCTCAGTCGTGAGACCAGGGATGGAGTCACTGGTGGAGTGTACCCAACCACAAGAAACAGTCCTGGCAAGATGGTACCCAGGATTCAGGCCACTGGGGCCAGTTAGACAGACCATGGTGAGGTGAGCTGGGAGTGGTGGATAAGGGCAGGCACATTGTTGACTAGCTTAACCAAATAGTCTCCCCACATGACAGAGGATCCACCTGTCACTTGTAAAGTTAGGAAGTCACAGGAAGAGGCCCTTATTAGATGACTTAAATTATAAATGTGCTCCTGGAGTACGGTTCTCTGTCTTACTTGTTGCTGGCAAAATGCCATGGCACTGGGAAGGTAACAGGCATTCTGCCAAGGACATGCAAGGTCCTGGGCCTCCTCCATCACCACTCTCTAACCACGTAATGCCTGGAGGAAGAACACCTAATCTTCCACCTTGGGACTCTCCAACCACACAGCATCAATGTGGATTTCACCAGTTTCCTCATTTCCCTCCTCCACCTTTTCCCAGTTCCAACCTTCCAACTCGGCACCACCCTCTTGACCTGTCCATCTTCCTTTCCACCAATCCACTCCACCCTCCTCTCTGACCGATCAGCATTACCCCCACCTCCGTCTACCTATCACACTCTCAGCTACCTTCCCCCAAGCCCCACCCCACTCTCATTTATCTCTCCACTCCCTTGGCTCACAAGTACCATTCCTGATGAAGGGCTTTTGACCGAAACATTGATTCTGCTGCTTCTTGGATGCTGCATGACCTGCTGTGCTTTTCCAGCAGCACACTCTCAACTCTGATCTCCAGAATCTGCAGTCCTCACTTTCTCCAAGGTAACAGGCATGCCAACCCTGCCCTCCCTCCCAATATTGCATGCTCTTACCTCACCATCTCCACATCTTGATCTGGTGGCCTCCAAAAAAAAATTCAGCACTAATAACTTGTTTAGGCAAAGTTAATAGCATAGTTCAAAACGTGGCTTGGCTCCAAGTTTTCATTAAGGAGCTATTTTGATTTGATGGTGATTACATTTTTTTCTGTTATAATCTGCCTGAAATATGTTCACTTCATAATTGAAAATTTTCCCGTTTGGGACATTCAGTGTAAAGTCTGACATAGGTTAAATACGATACAGATGCAAAAATTAATGTCCTTCCAATCTACTCTATAAAAGCTAAATTTTGAGCTAAAGTTGTATAAACTTTTGTCTTATACCACATTGAAAATAGCAGATTAAAAGAAGATCTTATGGAAGTGTGATGGGGGCTGATTTGTTGCCATCATTTTATTAGTTGTCTCACAGCTGACAGGTATGTATTGAAATGTGTGGATTTTTTTGCCCATCGCTGAGTTAGTGCACTTGAAACCTATTGTTTCTGAATCATCATGTGTTAAATAACTTTATAAAAGTATGCAAACTTCCCCAATTCACTTGTCTCTTAGCCCCAGCTTGAAAGAAAGCACTGTCCAGTTTTCTGTACTTAACACAATTCACTATAAATAGCTTCTAGCTATAGAAAAACAACGGCAAACCTTTACCCTGTAACTCAACTAGTTAAACTTCGAACCCAGGAAGACGGATGAAAAGCAGCCAAAGACCATGAGACATAGGAGCAGAAATTAGGCCATTCAGCCCATCCAGTCTGCTCCACTCTTCAATCATGATAAGTTTCTCAACCCCATTCTCCCACTTTCTCCTCGTAACCCTTGATCCCCTTGATGCCCAAGAACCTACCTATCTCAGTCTTTAATATACTCAGTGACCTGGTCTCCACAATCTTCTGTGGCAGTGATTTCCATAGATTCACCACCCTCTGGCTGAAGAAGTTCCTGCTTATCTCCCTTTTAAAAGGTCTTCCCTTTCCTCCAGACTTCTGACTTTTCTCCCCACTTAGAAAATAGTCCACACCTCTATTCTTCCTACAAGTGTGTATGACCCCACACTTTCCCTCTATGTACATAGGTTTTATGGGTGGAGAGAAAGACGAGGAAGGCAGTTCAGCACTCCCTGTCCACAGGAAATGCTGAGATGATCCTTTTGCTGATTCAAACAGTTTCTCTCTTCCTTCTCCAGATACTTTCACTTGTTTGTAGGAGACAATGGGTCACTGGAGATTTATACTTATTTGAAGTTAGTGGCCATTATATGTCAGGCTCACAGCAACTGATGAAGGGAAGTAAACTGGCTATCACCAAGCTTGAGATGTTTTTCACTGGCGAGTGGAAGCACAGCTCTTTCTTTCCAGGGGTCAGATCATTTCTTCTGAATATTCATACCCTCAATCAGTTCAGCTACTCGGGAGCCAATCTCAGTTGGTGGTTGGTTGAGGCCTTAGTCATTAATAAGTAGGCACTAGATCACAAATCACAGTGGCACAGTGGTTAGCACTGCTGTCTCACAGCGCCAGAGGCCCGGGCAACTACCTCGGGCAACTGTCTGTGTGGAGTTTGCACATTCTCCCTGGGTCTGCATGGGTTTCCTCCCACAGTCCAAAGATGTGCAGGTTAAGTGAATTGGCCATTGCAAATTGTCTGTAGTGTTAGGTGAAGGGGTAAATGTAGGAGAATAGGTCTGGGTGGGTTGCTCTTCGGAGGGTCGGTGTGGACTTGTTGAGCTGAAGGGCCTGTTTCCGCACTGTATGCAATCTAATCAGCTGTTTGTTTGCTTGTTGTCAACCGTATCTTCATTTGTGCACAGTCCCCTGGCCACTTGCAACCAAGCTTCCACTACTGCTTGAATATCATGTCACCATCAGCAATCACTCATGAATGAGTGTGATAGTCCATCTGGGAAAGTCCTTGTCTTCCGTTATGGGTTCTGTTACTCCTTGTGTGGAAGATCGGCCCAGTCGTAGAGCTGAGCCTTTGACTACACATTTGACAGATGATTCTGGAAGGTGCAATTGGTCCTTGGGCCTGAATTCAGTGGCATTCCTTTCTCCATTCCTTTCCCATACTTCCTCTTACCAACAGGTGTTCTCAAGGAATTTTGCCCCCTCAGACAGAAGCTTCCTCCAAGTCAGTTTCTTTTGAATGAGGGTCTCCCATGCGTTGACATCCATTAGATTAGATAGATTACTTACAGTGTGGAAACAGGCCCTTCGGCCCAACAAGTCCACACCGTCCCGCCGAAGCGCAACCCACCCATACCCCTACATTTATCCCTTACCTAACACTACGGGCAATTTAGCATGGCCAATTCACCTGATGTGCACATCTTTGGACTGTGGGAGGAAACCGGAGCACCCGGAGGAAACCCACGCAGACACGGGGAGAACGTGCAAACTCCACACAGTCAGTCGCCTGAGGTGGGAATTGAACCCGGGTCTCTGGCGCTGTGAGGCAGCAGTGCTAACCACTGTGCCACCATGCCGCCCACTTTGTTGCATTTCTTCTTAGGCGAAACCTTCAGGGAGTCTGTGAAGCTCTTCCTTTGTTCTTCTTTGTTCTTCAGTGCCTTGCTTGAGCTGGTTGAGGGTGATTTGCTTTGGAAGTCAGAACTCAGGCACCCTAAGCATGTGGAATGAGCAGCTGTGTAAACAGCATTTACAATGAGTGTCAGGTTACCTACTCTCAAAAGGTGCAGCAACCACTACCTTTTAAAACAGTTCTTTTCCGATTCCAGCCCACAATCAAAAGTTAAAAAAGTGACTGTCTTTACAATTTCTTCAAGGTGAAATGCAGATCTGGAAACTGGTAGTGTTGCCACAGGATGCCAAAGTCAACACACTTTGCAATCTCATTCCTCAGTATGAAATGAATAAACAAGCAGAAAAGAAATTGAGAGAGCAGAGAGCCTTGCTATACTGCAGTGAGTAGCAGCAGCAACTGGCATTGTAGATGTTAGTACACCAGATTGGGATAATCTAGTGTCTTGTGATGTGCCACATTGATTGCCATCAACCACTTCCCTTACCTGAGGAACAACATCTCCAGTGAAGCCAATGTATACATCCATGTGTAAAATTGCCACAGCAGTATCAAATTTCAAGCTAGGGTCTGGGTGTCCAACACTACCAACATGCCAGGAAGTCTTAACTTTAATGTCCATCATAATACTAAAATGCTATGCCATAGAAGCAGAGTACAAAGTCGTCACATAACTTTAATGCCTTCAACCAACTTTAGAAATGCAAGATCCTGGTCATCACTTGGAGAGACAACTATGAAGGAGAAAACCAATCAATAATTATTACACAGAATTGGTCAGAAGCATCCAAAGGACATCCAGACTTGCAGCCTGCCAGCGTGTCAGCAGAATGTGCACCACCAGATTGGAAATAGGACCAACAAAAGAAAACATGGAGAAGTACATTTAAGGAGACCTTTCAAGAGCACAACACAAGGTGGGCTAGAATGAAAGACATTATGATGGATTGGGACCAGTGGTGGTCTTGATTCCCATGGTCCTGTACCAGACTGGAGGAAGTGGACCCAAAGTATCAAGATATTTAAGATGGTAAATGGAACTGATAAGATAGACACAAAGCAACTTAAATTGAGACATTCAGGAAGGAAATTAGGAAGAAGTTTTCAACAAATTGCCATAGAAATCTGGAACGCTGTACACCAACCTGTGCTAAGGTAACTGGACCTTTAAAATTGAGGCAAATAAATTTATGTTAAATAGGGATATTAAACAGAATAAGGAACTTTGCAGATCAAAAGGGGGCAGCACGGTGGCTCAGTGGTTACCATTGCTGCCTCACAGCACCAGGGACTCAGGTTTGATTCCAGTTTGGGTGGCTGTCTGTATGGAGTTTGCACATTCTCCCCATGTCTGTGTGGGTTTCCTCCAAGTGCTCTGGTTTCCTCCCACAATCCAAAGATGAGCAGGTCAGGTGAATTGGCCATGCTAAATTGCCCATAGTGTTAGGTGCATTAGTCAGAGGGAGATGGGTCTGGATGGGTGGCTCTTCGGAGGGCTTGTGGACTTGTTGGATTGAAGGGCTTGGTTCCACACTGTAGGGAATCTAATCTAATCAGCCATGAATTAACTGAATGACAGAATTGACCTGAGGGCCTCAATGACCCATTTTTGTGCTTTACTATCTCATGTTCTGTGCAACTGCAAGGGGTTACTGCCTTGGATATGTCTTTCAGTTGAGATGTTAAACATCATTTTCTTCTGCTTGTAAAAAGATGCAAAACACAATTCAAAAAAGACAAAGAGATTTGTATTGGTGTCTGACCAATAGGCAGTCAATCTCCGCATGAAAATAAATCATCAACAGGAGAAAGATCATTTGCCTCATTACCATTTATGGAACATTACTGTGCAAAAATGACTCTGTTTTTGACATAACAGTAACTATACTTCAAATTAATTAATTGGCACGAAATGTTTTTGGAAGTCCTGAGGATGTGAAAGCACAAATTAAATTTCTTCTCTCATTTTCTCTGATCTGTACAACTTATTGCTTTCTACGGTTCTGTTGCATGCAGAAGGTGTTGCTGTGTAGGTTAGTTTATATGCAGTTGCTGAGGAATATGCAGGGCTCCCAATTCACTTAATGGTAATTATTTTGCAATAGAGTGCTTATTCATTACTACTGGGTGTTATCACAAAATCACAATAATTGCAATGGGACTGTTTTCCTCTATCATTGAATTTATTACCCTTCATTCCTGACTCTTGTATAAAGGATGTAATTGATTTCCTCCATCATAGCCATTTAACATAATGCCTTACTACCACAAATTTTAGCACCAAATTACATGCTGCAATCTTGATGAAAGCGTATTGTAGTGCATCAAGCTACTGATTAGATTGTGATGAGTCTTACATAACAAAACAAGATTCAGATTGCAACTAGCATTATATAACCATTCCCTATCCTATTAAAAACTAAATATAACTTTTTGCAGCTGTAGAATCTAAATCAATATTTTATACATTAAAAGGCAAATGACAACTGGGATCATAACCAAAGAGTATGCGCAACCCTATGCTGCTGAAGGAGATATTAGAAATTAAGAAACAATATGGGTGATACATTCCAGAACAGAGTCAGAAGTCACACAACACCAGGATATCATCCAACAGGTTTATTTAAAATTTCTTGCAGCACTGTTCTTTCTTCAGGTTACTTTGTTCACTCCAGTCCAACATCAGCACCTCCACATCATTCTAGAACAGAGCACGACTTGGAACATACATAGTGGAAAATGAAAGTGTGATACAGAAATGATTGAGGGAAAGAGATCTAACAGAGACACTTTTCATAAAAATATAAACACTACATATGATCAGGGGCTCATTTTTTAAAAATGAGAATAGTTTAGTTTGGAAAACTTGATCAGCATAGATGAGTTGGACCAAAGGGTCTGTTTCCGTGTTGTCTGACTTTATGACTCTACCCTTTCACTGCTGTTACTGTTATCTTAGTTTACCGTCACTTAAGATTCCTAAGTTCATAACTAAAACAGGATATTTTCTCCACTTCCAAATCCAATTCAGCAAGAGAACTGTACTGAAAGTACTGATTTTAAAATAGCCAAATACCTCACTTTGTAGGACTTCCCCCAGGGCCTATTTTTGGCACCATGCCTCCAGGTATCATGGCTCTTAAACACCTATTAAAAATCTACACTACCCCACCCCCCACAACTCTCCTGATCACATTTTAATTACATCCCCCAAGTCATTTCCTCTCTTCTCTTCAATTACCTCTGTTCCTATCATCTACATTCTCTTGGGATATTTGCTTTGTTAAAACTACCACAAGTGTAAGTTGTTACTAACAGACCAAGGTCTCTTTACCCTATTGGCATTTGTCAGGAATTATGCTGTCTAATTCAGTTTTTGATATTTAATATTGCAGCAAAACTCAAAAACTGTTCTTTAACACTCTGGATCTGCACCCCTCCTTCAATAAACCATGGACAAAATTGTTCAAATACAATGACAAATTAGAAGCTGTTCAAATGGTTGTATTCTATTCCCACCATAGCTAAGACCATGAATGAACAGATTTATCTCAAGTGAAAGTAGGTTTTGTTTTATAATTACAAAGGGGCTAAACATTTTTCAGATTTCATATGTAAACTTGGATTTGCAGCATAATGAATGCAATTATTAAGCTAATGGAAGTTTCAGACCTGAAAATGGATTAAATTGGTTTTTAACATCAATGTATAAATGAATTGTAACATCACAGAAAATTTCTGGGAATTTGAAACAATTTGTCAAAGCACTGGAAAGAGTAACAGAAACGTAAGGAAAGCAAAAGATTATTAAATGAATTTCTCTTTGAGAATTAAAGTTGCTTATCATTAGAGCTTTCCTTCTAGTCAAAAAATATAATTCTGTATCCGCTAGGCAAATCTGGAGGCAGAGTCACCAGATACAAAACATTAACTTTGATTTTTCTTCACAGATGCTGCCAGACCTGGTGACTTATCCAACAACCTCTGTTTTTGAAGCAAATCTGGGTGTGGGTTACACTTCAGTACAATGAAAGAACAGGAGTTATAGCTTTCAAAGCTAGTAAGACCAAGGTAATATGAGGACTCTCTATGTTCAGGAGTGAGCACGTTTTAACTTGCGCACAGTACTACTGCCTGTTTGGTAAATATTTAGGTATTGCATTTTCAAAGAGTTCTCTTGATTGCTGTATTGTCAGTGGAAGGAATGGAGAACGTGGCAAATGCTACTTACACAAGGCTTTTGCAGATCCTCTGACAAACCCATGGTGGATGTTTGTGAAAAACATTGCAGAATTTTAACCCTTTGTATTTCAAGAACATAACTGTCACAAGTTACACTATTCTATTGATCATAAAATGCCATTTATATGAACGTTTGAAACAATAATAAGTTTTTTTTATCAATGTATAGCCTTTTACTCAAATAAAGTTAACTTGGATTCTGCAGTAAAAACATCTGACTCCTCGTGCTGCTGTTGAGTCCAATTCATGGACTATTACATCATATCCTATACAGGTGGTAATGATTAATAACAATTTAGGATGTGCCCTGTTAAAGATATATGTACATCATATCTTGATCTTTCTTCCATCTGAACCATTACCGTAAACAAAAACGACTCACATCAAAAAAAGACATTAAATAAACGGTAGATACAAAAGTGTATGAATCCCTAAGATATATTGGCATTTTGCTTAGCGGTTCAGTCTTTGCAATGATGATCTTTGCTGGAGGTTGCTCTGTAGTTTAAAAATGTTTAATATTGATAGAGGTATTTAGACTGTGTTACATTTTAGACTATGTTTGATTCATAATTGAATTTTTTAAATGATTGTGGCTGTGGTATTGGTCTGAATTGGCATCTGTTTCAGTGCACTGATGTAGAATTTTCTGTTTGTACTCACTGCAGCTTTGGTTCCAATCATAAATTGACAATCTGCTTGATTCCATGTGCTATCAGTTGGATCTTGTATTTAATATTTCTCAAACTTTCAGCCTGGTATCACTTGGCCATCTTTCTAGGGTTTTTGAATAAAGCATCTTAATCTCCTGAGATTATTATCAAGCAATGACTGGGGAAGCGGGGTAGCTGTCTGTAATTCTCATCTAAATAGTAATTCCACAAATTCGGGAACAATTGCACTCTAGGATGCAGCATGGCCACATGCAGATAGTATATTTTTTGATAGCACTTTGTAATTCAAGATGTTACTGTTCAAACCACATGTTCTGCCATTCCACCAAACTTGGGGTAATGAAGAAGTAGTATTGTTGGATCCCTATTTCTCACACAGTGTCTTAAAGGGTTGTCTACTGTAAAAGGTTCCATTGTTACAGATTAAGCTTCAGTAGTGCAAGAACTGATATTAAACCTAACATTCTTGCAGTTGTGGTGTTTGATGTATTGTATAATTGACAGATAATGGAAATATGAAAAATAATCTGTTATAACCAGTAAGTCCTCTCCAATAAAGAGATCAGTTTTGCGTGTAATCCTTGGATCTATGGGTACTTCTGGAATCACACAATTTCAATTTCAAGAACGTAACTGTCAGAAGTTACATTCTTCTATTGAGCTAAAAATGCCAATTATATGAACTTTTGAAACAATAATAAATTTTTTTATCAATGTATAGCCTTTTACTCAAATGAAGTTAACTCGGATTCTGCAATAAAAACATCTGACTCCTCGTGCTGCTGTTGAGTCCAATTCATGGGACTATTACATCATATCCTATACAGGTGGTAATGATTAATAACAATTTAGGATGTGCCCTGTTAAAGATATATGTACATCATACCTTGATCTTTCTTCCATCTGAACCATTACCGTAAACAAAAACTACTCACATCAAAAAAAGACATTAAATAAACGGTAGACACAAAAGTGTATGAATCCCTAAGATATATTGGCATTTTGCTTAGTGGTCCAGTCTTTGCAATGATAATCTTTGCTGGAGGTTGCTCTGTAGTTGCAAAATGTTAATATTGATAGAGGTATTTAGACTGTTATATTTTGGACAAGGTTCGATTCATAATTTAATTTCTTAATGGTTGTGGCTGTGGTATTGGTCTGAATTGACATCTGTTTCAATGCACTGCTGTAGAATTTTCTGCTTGTACTCACTGCAGCTTTGGTTCCAATCATAAATTGACAATCTGCTGGATTCCATGTGCTATCAGTTGGATCTTGTATTTAATATTTCTCAAACCTTCAGCCTGATATCACTTGGCCATCTTTTAAGGATTTTTGAATAATGCATCTTGATCTCCTGAGATTATTATCAAGCAATGACTGGGGAAGGGGGGTAGTTGTCTGTAATTCTCATCCAAATAGTAATTCCACAAATTCGGGAACAATTGCACTCTAGGATGCAGCATGGCCACATGCAGATAGTATATTTTTTGATAGCACTTTGTAATTCAAGATGTTACTGTTCAAACCACATGTTCTGCCATTCCACCAAACTTGGGGTAATGAAGAAGTAGTATTGTTGGATCCCTATTTCTCACACAGTGTCTTAAAGGGTTGTCTACTGTAAAAGGTTCCATTGTTACAGATTAAGCTTCAGTAGTGCAAGAACTGATATTAAACCTAACATTCTTGCAGTTGTGGTGTTTGATGTATTTTATAATTGACAGATAATGGAAATATGAAAAATAATCTGTTATAACCAGTAAATCCTCTGCACTAAAGAGATCAGTTTTGCGTGTAATCCTTGGATCTATGGGTACTTTTGGAATCACACAATTTCAATTTCAAGAACATAACTGTCAGAAGTTACATTCTTCTATTGAGCTAAAAATGCCAATTATATGAACTTTTGAAACAATAATAAGTTTTTTTATCAATGTATAGCCTTTTACTCAAATAAAGTTAACTTGGATTCTGCAATAAAAACATCTGACTCCTTGTGCTGCTGTTGAGTCCAATTCATGGGACTATTACATCATATCCTATACAGGTGGTAATGATTAATAACAATTTAGGATGTGCCCTGTTAAAGATATATGTACATCATACCTTGATCTTTCTTCCATCTGAACCATTACCGTAAACAAAAACGACTCACATCAAAAAAAGACATTAAATAAACGGTAGATACAAAAGTGTATGAATCCCTAAGATATATTGGCATTTTGCTTAGTGGTCCAGGTTTTGCAATGATAATCTTTGCTAGAGGTTGCTCTGTAATTGCAAAATGTTAATATTGATAGAGGTATTTAGACTGTTATATTTTGGACAAGGTTCGATTCATAATTTAATTTCTTAATGGTTGTGGCTGTGGTATTGGTCTGAATTGACATCTGTTTCAATGCACTGCTGTAGAATTTTCTGTTTGTACTCACTGCAGCTTTGGTTCCAATCATAAATTGACAATCTGCTTGATTCCATGTGCTATCAGTTGGATCTTGTACTTAATATTTCTCAAACTTTCAGCCTGATATCACTTGGCCATCTTTTAAGGATTTTTGAATAATGCATCTTGATCTCCTGAGATTATTATCAAGCAATGACTGGGGAAGCGGGGTAGCTGTCTGTAATTCTCATCTAAATAGTAATTCCACAAATTCGGGAACAATTGCACTCTAGGATGCAGCATGGCCACATGCAGATAGTATATTTTTTGATAGCACTTTGTAATTCAAGATGTTACTGTTCAAACCACATGTTCTGCCATTCCACCAAACTTGGGGTAATGAAGAAGTAGTATTGTTGGATCCCTATTTCTCACACAGTGTCTTAAAAGGTTGTCTACTGTAAAAGGTTCCATTGTTACAGATTAAGCTTCAGTAGTGCAAGAACTGATATTAAACCTAACATTCTTGCAGTTGTGGTGTTTGATGTATTGTATAATTGACAGATAATGGAAATTATGAAAAATAATGTTATAACCAGTAAGTCCTCTCCAATAAAGAGATCAGTTTTGAGTGTAATCCTTGGATGTATGGGTACCTCTGGAATTAGTAATCAAATTTATAATTGCCATGCCTGAATATTGACATAGCTTGTACTCACTCAGCTTTTTCAATGTCTTGGTGCATTCCTGGCAAATATATTATCTCTTTGGCCAGCCTCTTGGTTCAATCAATTAGCACATATGCCTGTTGCAACTGTTGGAAGATACCAAAGCTCAGATCCTGGGATGATATCTCGCTTTCCCTTAAAAATTACACCAAGATATTCTGAGTCCATTTCATATTGGATCTACATAACCTCTGAAAAATCAGAAAGACTCTGGCCATCTGCTGTTCACTGTCTGGTGCTGACAGGATCATTGCATGCTTCCTGCTGCAGTGCTCAGGATTTATATTTCCCAGAATCCATAAGGTCAACCTGCAGAAACTTGCTTGTTTCACCACCCAACAGATCTACATGCAGGCGCAGTGAATGTCTGCAGTTTACGATAGGTACAGCAGTTGTCTTGAGATATTGAAGCTGACACCAAAATTTGCTTGGCTTTTAGTGTATATCACAATTGTAGTCTTCAATTCTGATCAGTTGGCAGTGTAATCTTGGGTGGTGTAGAAGTTAGGGGTTTTGTCAGACCATTTCAAATGGCTGTTGAGTAGTTCCTATGCAAAACCTATTTCTAAGTGTGGAACTGCTGGATGACAAAGACTAGCCTCAGAACTCACATTCTACATTTGAATAATTGGTTTGGACAATAAACAAACATTTAGAAGTAAAAGTAATAGGCTTCCTGTTGTGCATAAGGAGGACTCCAAGTCTTATTTATGGAGTGCATCAATGTCAAGCATAATCAGACCTTGAATCAGGTTATAAACCTGAAGATTGACAGTTCTTCAATTTATGACTTTTAAAAGTCATTAAAATTGTTGCTGACCTTTTTTATCAAAATAAAGTTTTGAAGAAATGGAATTTCCTGGGCAAAATTAGATATTTTGGTGAAAGGAAATGAAACAGACCAAAGAATATTTTGGACCATTTTTGGAAAGTAGACTTTGCACTGACATCTTAGCTTGCTACGGTCAAGTGGGATATGTGGATCTAGAAAAATTAATCTGTATAGTATTGATATTAAATTTCTGATTATTAAACACAAGGCTTTCTATCATAGTGTGCAAATTTCAATTTTGCAGTTGTCTGTTGTACTAACGGCAATGCCATCTGCTATACAATTGTATTCTGGGATCTAGCAGATATTTCAGTCCATATATTGTTGAAAAATATCCCAGCTTGTGGAAAGCCCACAGAAGCAGTATGCCTTAAAGAAAGTATAAAACGTTGTTAGCTCCTGAGAGGTCTTCTCCAGATGCATTTATGATCAGTTGTTTTTAGCACTATTCAGAGAAGAATTCAGCAACTTGAGGTTCAGCTTCTCAAGTGTGGGAATTTTGAGGACATTGTTTTATATCCACATTCAGATACCTTGTCTCAACAAAAACTTGGAGAACTATTTCTCTTAATGAGACTTGTGACAGAGCTATACCAATTTGTGCATTGCTGTACTCTTTAAAACAAAAACACCATCTCTCCTTGTCCAGTTAGGCTTTCATCTTATTTCTGATGTGATTTCTACACTTGTATATAAATCAATGGATGCTGTAGTGAACTCCTCCTACCCAGCTTGAGATAATTGAACCTAACTGATCTTCATGCCAAGTAAATTCCAATTACTTCAATTAGAAACCTACTTCACACTCATACAATATAAACAGGCATTTTCACTTTGCCACAGTTTTATCTACATTTTTAAAAATATATTTTTATTGAAAAATAGATTTTTAAAATATTGAAACAAACTCAAAACAATACAATTCAAAACAATACAAAGAAAGTATACAAAAAAGTTAAAAACCCAACCCACCCTCATGTACAAGTGCATAAATATATATATATAAAAATATATATTTAAAAAACCCAACTAACTATTTAACTAAATAAATAGCAATCAACAGCAAACTAATAAATGTTAATAACTCAACTCAGCCAAATAAGACACTCATCCGCTCGCAGGTCCTCTTCCCTGGATCTTGGAATCGTAAAGCACAATCGTTACGGTTATATAAAAGCCCTTAATAGTGTGGCAAATAAATCTGTGTCCAGGTATTCCAAAAAGGGCTGCCATGCCTTATAAAAATTCTCAGGTTTGTGGTGTACCATATTTGTGAGAAAATCCACAAATATGTGCTCCATAACAATCTTCTGCCAACCCGACAGGCCTGGGGGTTTTTGGATACCCAACCTAGCAAGATATTCTTTCTTGCGCAGAAAGTGAGGACGTTGAAAAGTTGTTTTCTTAAGTGCATCTGCAGGGAACACACTGGACAGGCCAAGAAGAAGAGAGATTGTGTCCTTCTCCATCCTCACACCCAAAATCCTCTCCATTGCACCAACCACAGTCATCCAGTATGTTTGAAGCCTACCACAGGGCCAGAGACAATGGGTAAGAGTGCCTGTACAGACCTTGCTCTTGGAAGGTCTGTTGAAGATACCCCTGGTTTAAATTTTGATGAATGGTCTGAAGCCAAATGGATCCTGTGTAGAATCTTCAACTGTAAAGCATGGGTCCTATTGCAAATTGATATCTTTCTTGTGTTTTCCCAAATATCTTCCTATGCCTCTGAAGAGACCTCAACACTTAGCTCTCTCTCTCGCATCCTGCAATCGATCAAATAAAGTGCTGACAGAAAGTATACTCTTAGCACTGAGCACCCTCCTCTCTGTTTTGGAGTTGTAGGGATCAGTTAATAGTGTCGGCTTTTTTAAAATAAAATCCCTAACTTGAAAAAAAACCGAAAGAGGTCCTTGTTAGATAGCTGGTATTTCTGTGCTAACTGATCAAAATACATCATTATGTCTCCCTTAAATAAATTGCCCATGCAAGACACACCCCGAGCAGCCCAACATTTGAATCTATCATCCCCGGTTGAAAAGCTGGCATACCCACTATAGGTTAAGACAAGATGTTTTGCCAATATTGCCTTCCCTCTGCCGAATTGCCCTCCATGCTTTAACAGTATTGATAACTACTCAGTTATGGTAAAATTCCCTAACTGTCCTCATTTTGCCCAAAAGCAGCAAGCTAGTAAGGGGCATCTTGCTTGGAAGGTTTTGGCATCTAACTATATTGAAAAAGGGTCCACACAAGCCCAATCACTCATGTAGGATAAAAGCGAGCTTAGCTGGTAGCTTTTAATGCCCGGGAGATCCACTCCCCCTAACCTGTGAGTTTAACTAATTTAATAAGGGGCCGCTTACGATGCCAAATAAAAGAGCTGAACCAGCCGTTCAGTCTCCTTAATGTTTGCTTATCGAAAATCAGGGGAGCATCCGTATCGGGTACAACAAATGGGGGAGAATATTCATCCTAATAAGAGCTATCCAACCCAACCACGAGACCTGAAGCACCTCCCATCTTTGAAGGTCTTGTTTGATTTTGTCAAATGATTGAACAAAATTAGCTTTGGCCAACCAATCAGAACTGGAGTAATGAATATGCCCAAATATACAAAACCCCCCTGTGACCACTTAAATGGGAATCGATATTCTCCTCAAGACCTAACACTTTCGTAAGACCACCCATTGGCATAGCCTCTGATTTTGCAAGATTAATCTTGGACCCTGAAAGGGCACCCAATGCACTGATGCATTGTATCAGGTGAGCACCGAAACTGCTAGATTTGACAAAAAAAAAGGACATTGTCTGCATACAACAAAATCTTATGTAATTTTGACTCCACGTCCAGAGCTGATATACTGGGATCCCTACGAATGGCCTCCGCCAATGGTTCAATCACCAATGTAAAAAGCAATGGTAAAAGGGGACAGCCCTGCCAGCTGCCCCTAAAAATACTAAAATTGCTTGATCATGCCCCATTGGTGATGACCACAGCGAGAGGGTCACTGTAGAGAACCTTTACTCATCTTATAAGGACTTCGCCAAAGCCAAACTGCTCCAGAGTATAGAAAAGGTACGGCAACTCAACTTGGTCAAATGCCTTCTCTGCATCTAGGGAAATCACCAATCCCTATATTGACTGTTGTTGACACGCTTGAATTACATTATTGCAGGATCTGCGGACCTGTATGAGGCCTGTCTGGTCGTCTTTAACAATAGAAGGTAACACAGTTTTCAGGCTTAATGCAGGAGTTTTAGAGAGGATTTTAAAGTCCACATTTAAGAGTGAAATAGGCCTATACATAGCACAGTCCGCCAGGACCTTTTTTTTTAAGAAAAAAGGGAAATATTGACCTCCCTCAGCTATGGCAGGAGACAATCATGGATGTATGAGTCATTAAACATCTTGAGAATCGGACCTGACAATATGTTTATAAATTCCTTATAGAATTCGCTGGGAAGTCCATCAGGACTGGGTGCCTTTCTACTCTGAAGCTGCTTCACAGCTTCCTGCTCCTCTTGCTCTGATAAGGGAGCATTGAGAAAAGACTCTTGTTCAGGGTCATACCAGGGCCTCCACATTCTTGTAAAAAGACTTAATTTTGATCCTCCCCTCCTCACAACCCTCAGATTAGTATAACTTAGAGTAAAATCTCTGGAATGCCACATTACCCTTTTTGGAGTCACATGTTATGTTCCCTAATCGTCGTAATGGCTTGAGGGGCACGCCTTTTCCTGGCGAGATATGCTAAGTATTTGCCTGACCTGTCACCATGCTCATATAACCTTTGCTTTGCGAAAGTAAGCTCCTTCTTTGCTGTCTGCCTGAGCACGGAATTCAATGCAGACCGCAGCACCATAATCATCTGTAGCTTGACCAACGACGGCCTGTCAAAGTAATTCTTCTTAAATGTCTTCAACCCTGCTTCGAGGAGACATTATTGCTCACCCTTCTGCCACTTCCTCCTGGCCGAGTAGGAAATAACTAACCTCCTGCTATAGGCTTTGGCGGTTTCCCAAAGGATGAATAGACTACTAACCGAGCCTGAGCTAATGTCTAGGAATGCCCAAAATTCCCAAGAGAAATTTATGACCCTTGAGAATAAAGGGATCCATTTACCAGTGCCTCAGGCCCACTGTAATGTCCATAACCTTAACCAACAGGTACACTGGAGTGTGATCAGACATGATAATATTACCAATTGTACAAGATGCCACCAAGTCCAGGGTTCCCACAGGGGTCAGAAAAAAAAATCCTGGTGTGACATTTGTGTGGATTGGAAAACAATGTAAAATCCCTGCCTGTAGGGTGGAGATGCCTCCAGACATCCATCAACCCTAACTTCAAACACAGATCCAATAATTGTTTAGTTTTTACTCGACTGAGGGTTTTGGGGGGCCTTTGGGCAACCTGTCTACCATGGGTTCCACAAGACAATTAAAATGTCCCCCTTTGATAATATGCCGAGACTCGAGACTGATCAATTTAGAAAAAGCATCTACCAGAAACTTGAGGGGAAAGGCAGTAAACATTTAAAACATCATATTATTCGCCATTTATCAGGGCTTTGAGAATTAAAACCTCTCCTGTGTGTCTTTAACACACTCTAGTAACTTAAATGGGAGATTTCTCCCATTTAACCAATATAGCCAACTCCCCTACTTCTGGTATGAAAAGATGCAAAGTTAACCCAATTAAAGCCATTCTGCTGTAGTTTCAAATGCTTCCTATCATCCAACTGTGTCTCCTGTTAACAAAGCAAAATCCACCTTCTCCTTTCTAATACTCAAAAGTACCTTCTTCCTCTTAATTAGTGAGTGACTCCCCTTGATGTTCCAGGTACACCATTTAATCAAGTCATTAGCCATAACTTTGTGGTAACATTTAAATTCCAGAAAGGAGGAACTTGAACCACAAATCACTGAGCCTTAGTGTCACAAGATCTATTAAACATAAAGCAACATAAACTAAAACCACTACAGTTAACAAACCTACAAAGCTATCAGACTATATACAGCAAAAACCAAAAGGCAAACCAACATATAAAGCGCCAATGGCACCAAATAGGGGAACTCATCCCCTGCCCAAAGGGGGCAACTACCCATCTCAAAACCCAATTTCCCATCCCACTGCCAAGACTGCAGTCCAGGCATTTGAATATCAGAAGTGGGTATAAACTGCCCATAAATCGGCATCTAGCCATCCCAACCATTTTCTATCCTCCTAGCTAGAACTGCACTGCAAATACAAGCAGAAAAGGAAGAAAATACACCATGGAATAGCAATGTGAATAAAGAAACGCTTTTTTAAAAAAGGGGTAAATACCCCACCTATCCATTGGTATAACTTAGAAATTGAAAGTACACATCTCAACCACCACGAAACATAATTTAAACCAGATTATTACCAATAAAAAAAAGGAAAAGACAGCCCCAATCGGACTTCCTCTGTTTATTTTTAGAGAAAAAACAAAGATATACCCAAACAACACTACTATTTGTACATACTAAATTGTTCAGATTAAGTTAACTTGTCCACAAAGTCTCTTGCCTTCTCCGATGCGTCAAAGAGATGTACGAATCCATCTAAGGTGAATCGTAGTACTGCCAGATACCTCAGAGTACTGAATTCCAAGCTCCCTCAGTCTTCTCTTGACAGCGTCATAGGATTTTCTTTTCTGGATCACTGCAACTGAGAAGTCCTGGAAGAACATGATCTTAGAGCCCTCGTAATTCTGGAATCCCTGGATTCTGGAAGCTTCCATGATTCTCTACTTATCTCTACAATGATGAAACCGCACTAAGAGAGGACGAGGACGTTGATCCAGACCTGACCTCCGGGCCGCCACCCAGTGAGTCCTCTCGATCATCAATCCTCTCATTCCAGGTTCCCAGTTAAGGAATTTCAGCAACCAGCCCTCAATAAATTCCACTGGTCGCTCACCTTCCTTACCCTCCAGCAGACAGACTATCCGAATATTTTTTCTCCTGCCCCTGTTCTCAAGGTCATCCACTTGATCATGCAAATTACGGACCTGCATGTCCAGGGCTTGGACCCTATCCTTGAGGAACTGGTATCAGCTTCCATCATTGTGACTCTGTATTCAACCTCATCTGTCCTTTTTTCTAGGTCACCGAGCTGTTGCTCATGCTTCTGCAGCATGATAGGTGATAGAGGAGAAACTGGCCCCGATCTCTATCTACCCAACATCTCGCGAGATTTTGCGAGCTCCTTCACGAGGGCCTGGTAGGTAATCGAGTCCAAGGATCCTACAGGCTGGGCTCCGGGCCAGGCCTTGGATGCTCCTCCTCCCTTCTTCCACATCCCTGGACAACCAAAATGCAGGTAAGTTGATTTTCCACAATTTCCTGGGACTCCATGACCTTCCAGGGTCCCAGGATATTGCAATGGTCCTGGTTGAGCGGGTTCGAAGTTCGACCCGCTTGTGCTGCAGTGCGGAGCTCTGCAACGCGATCCTCCTCAATCGTCGCCATCTTGGATCTCCAATCTACATTTTAATAGACATGCCAGATTCTATTAACGCAGAATTTCTACAGAGAATATATTTTGAACTTGAACATATAACCATTGAAAAGATCCTTAATTACATAGATAATATCTTTTGTTTTACTAACCTGCGTCCAGATAAGAATTGCTTTGAGGGCTGGTTCTTTTGAGCTATGTTAATGTACCTTAAATTAATTTTAAGATCAATTAAATGCTGTCTTACAAATTACATTGTTAGTATGTAAACCATGGTTGTGTAGACTTATTTTTAAAATAAGTAGTATGTTGTATTATTTATGCACAGCAGGCAAAAGACAGAGGTGCAAATTACCCAATGACCCAGATTTTGCAGCAGTAATGGTGAAATTGTAAGCCATCAATGTCATTGCTTTTCTGAAGCTGACAGCAACATCTGCAATCTGTATGTGCACAGTTAAATGTGAAGATGCAGATAATGCTGTCAGGTGAATCTACACTTCTCCGTGGAGTACACAGCTGAACTGCCCCAAGATTGCAATGAAACAGAAATCACTGAACTGAAACGATTTGTGCTTAAACATAGAATAAAAAAAAGTCATTCAGTCCCTCAAGCCTGCTCCACCATTCAACAGGGTTTTTTATTTGATTCCCTACAGTGTGGAAACAGGCCCTTCGGCCCAACAAGTCCACACCGACCCTCCAAAGAGTAACCCATCGAGATCCATTTCTGGCTGACTAACGCACCTAACCTATGGGCAATTTAGCATGGCCAATTCACCTGACCTGCACATCTTTGGGTTGTGGGAGGAAACCAGAGCACCCGAAGGAAACCCACGCAGACACGGGGAGAATGTGCAAACTCCACACAGACAGTTGCCCGAGATCGGGTCTTGGCTGATCTTCTATTTCAGCACTATAGTCCTGCCCTCCCCATACCCTTGACATCATTGGCTTATAAAAATTTATCTTTCTTTATTGATCAATACATCAGAGTTGGGACAACATGTTACGGCTCTACGGACATTAGTGAGGCTATTTTTAGAATACTGCATTCGATCCTCTCTTCTGCAAGTAGGACGTTGTTAAACTTGAGAGGATTCAGAAAAGATTTACAAGGGTATTGCTTGGGTTGGAGAGTTAGAGCTGAAAGGAGAGGCTGAATAGGTTGGGGCCTTTTACTCTGGAGTGATGGAAACTGAGGGGTGAGGTTTATAAAATTATGAGGGGCATGGATAGGGTGAATAGCCAAGATCATTTTCCTATGATAGGAGGGTCCAAAATTAGAGGACATAGATTTAAGGTGAGGGGGAAAGATTTAAAAAGGATCTGAGGGGCAACATTTTCATGCAAGGGGTGGTGAGTGTATTTAATTAGCTGCCAAAGGAAGTGGTGGAGGCTGTTACAATTACAACATTTAAGAGGCATCTGGAAGGGTATATAAATAGGAAGGGTTTAGAGGGATATGGGTCAAATGCTGGTAAATGGGATTAGATTAATTTAGGATAGCTGATTGGTGAGGACAAGTTGGACTGAAGACTCTCTTTCTGTGTTGTATAACTGTGACTCTATAACTTGGTCTCCACAGTCTTCTATGCTAAAGAACTATGATTCCTTTTTCAGGAGAAGTATGATCCTGAATCAAGTCTGGTCAGCCCCGTCTGAATGGTACATGTTTCAATGCAATCCCTTCTTATCATTCTAAAGTATCACATTGTCAATCGATGCTAGTATATTGCCATGAATCCCATGCACTTTGATTTGGCACACTAACCTCTTAATGGAGCTTTCAGAATTTTCTGAAAATCCAAATGGATTGACAATGTGTTAGCAGACAAGAAACAGCAAGAATAAATGACTTGTTTTTAGAGTGTGAACTGGTGACATGATCATTGCTTGGGACCCAGCTATTCACAATATATCCTAAACCTTTGATTTTTGCATTAAAATTGAATATATGTAAGTTTATGATGAGACAGACTAAAGAATTGAGAGTGGTTCATTCATTCACAGGATAAGGGCATCACTAGCTAGGCCAGCATTTATTGCTCATCCTTAACTTGCCCAAAAGAGTCAACCACATTGCTGTGGCCTGGAGTCACATGTAGGCCAGGCCAGGTGAGGATGGCAGTTTCTTTCACTGAAGATCATTAGTGAACCAAATAGGTATTTCCAACAATTGACAATGGTTTTTATGGCCATCAGTAGATTCTTAATTCTAGATTTTCATTGAATCCACAATCTGCCATGACAGGATTTAAATCTGAAGAGGTTCAGAAAAAAATTACAAAGATATTGCCAGGGTTGGAGGGTTGGAGGTATAGGAAGAGGCTGAATAGGTTGGGGCTATTTTCTCTGGAGTGTCAGAGACTGAGGTAAACCTTATAAACCTTGTAGAGGTTTACAAAATCATAAGGGACGTGGATAGAGTGAATAGTCAAGGTCTTTTTTCCAGGATAGGAGAGTCCAAAACTAGAGAACATAGGTTTAAGATGAGAATGGAAAGGTATCAAAGGGATCTAAGGGGCATCTTTCTCATGCAGAGGGTGGTGCATGTATGGAATGAGTTGCCAGAGGAAGTGGTGGATGCTGGTTCAATTACAACATTTAAAAGGCTCCTGGATCAATATATGAATAGGAAGGGTTTAGAGGGATATGAGCCAAATGCTTGCAAATGGGACTAGACTTATTTAGGATATCAAATCGGCATGGACTAGTTGGATCGAAGGTCTGTTTCCATGTTGTACATTTCTATGACTCAATGACATGTACTGGTTCTCCCTCAACTTTTCTATCTGTTCGGTCCTCTAAACTCTAGTAGGTTTATCAAATGCAATTGTCTTTTTATAAGTCCATATTCACTTTCTGTAATCTCATTGGCATTTTCTAAATGCCGTGTTAATACAATCTTTATATCGACTCCAGTATGTTCCCTACATTGATGTTAAACTAACTGGTCTGTAATTCCTAGTTTTCTCCCTTCGTTTTTAAATAGCACAGTTACATTTGGCACCTACCAATGTTGGAACTGTTTCAGAATCTACAGAATTTTGGAAGACAACAGTAATGCATGTACTATTTCAATGCTAACCTCTTTTAATATGTGGATAAATAATGTGGATAAATGTATGGTTATCCACTTTGGTGACAAGAACAGGAAGGCAGATTACTACCTAAATGGAATCAATTTAGGTAAAGGGCAGTACAAAGAGATTTGGGTGTTCTTGTACACCAGTCAATGAAGGCAAGCATGCAGGTACAGCAGGTAGTGAAGAAGGCTAATAGCATGCTGGCCTTCATAACAAGAGGGATTGAGTATAGGTTCTTCTGCAGCTGTACAGGGCCCTGGTGAGACCACACCTGGAGTATTGTGTGCAGTTCTGGTCTCCGACTTTGAGGAAAGACATTCTGGCTATTGAGGGTGTGCAGCGTAGGTTCACGAGGTGAATTCCTGGAATGGCGGGACTACCTTATGCTGAAAGACTGGAGTCTGGATCAGTGGTGCTGGAAGAGCACAGCAATTCAGGCATCATCCGAGGACAGGCAAAATCGACGTTTCGGGCAAAAGCCCTTCATCAGTCCTGAAAGACTGGAGTGACTGGGCTTGTATACCCTTGGGTTTAGAAGACTGAGAGGGGATCTGATTGAGACATATAAGATTATTAAAGGATTGGACAGTCTGGAGGCAGGAAACATGTTTCCGCTGATGGGTGAGTGCCGAACCAGAGGACACAGATTAAAAATACGGGGTAGACCATTTAGGACAGAGATGAGGAGAAACTTCTTTGCCCAGAGAGTGGTGGGTGTGTGGAATGCTCTGCTCCAGAGGGCAGTGGAGGCCCAGTCTCTGGATTCATTTAAGAAAGAGTTGGATAGAGCTCTCAAGGATAGTGGAATCAAGGGTTATGGAGGTAAGGCAGGAACAGGATACTGATTAAGGATGATCAGCCATGATCATATTGAATGGTGGTGCAGACTCGAAGGGCAGAATGGCCTACTCCTGCACCTATTGTCTATTGTCTATTGTCTAATATCTGAGGATGCAGATTATCAGGCCCTGGGGATTTATCATCTTTCAGTCCCATTAAATTTCTCTCGCACTTCTTTTTACTAATGCTAATCTCCTTCAATCACTTTTCCCAAAAGACACTTGTTTTCCTTGCATTTTTTGGAAGTCATTGATCTTCTCCAAAGACAGAATTAAATTAGTTGTTAAATTGCTCTGCCATTTCCTTGTTCTCCAGTATCAGCATTCCCAGTAGCAGACTGTAAGGGGCCTACATTTTTGACCACTAATCTCTTTCTTCAGAATTTTATATGAGGATTTATCATCTGCTTTTATGTGTCTTGCAAGTTTACTCTCATACGTGATTTTTCCCTGAAAACCAACATCTTGATCCTCCTTGGCTGAATTCTAAACTGCTCCTTGTCTTCAGGCTTTCTACTTTTTCCTAGCAACTTTATATGACTCCAGTTTGCATTTAATTCCATCCTCCATTTCTTTTATTAACTGCAGTTTGACCAATTTTTCTGTTGTGTTCTTTCACCCAAAATGAATGTTCATCTGTTATGATATGCATATGTTCCTTAAATACTAACCAATACCTATCAATTCTCTTGTGATTATATCCTACCTATTAATTACTGGGGAAAAAGGTTTCTCTGCAGGATGCAGTGGGATCCAGGTTCTTGGCACCCAGGAGTGACTCACTCAGAAACAGGCTTTCTTATCTCTTGGCCTCTTTGTTAATGTCTAGAACCATTCTGTTGTGAATGAGGAAAGAAGTTTCCAAATTCCTTCAACAACAATGTACTTCACTTAGCCATAGCTAATGCAAGTTCCATGATTGTAATATTGTTAGTTGGGGAATGTATGTTCAACTGGGAGTGATTCAAGAAGTTAACAAGACCAGGGCTCAAGTTCTGTCTGCTCCAGAAGTGTATAAGGAGATCCGTGAACAGGTAGAATCAAAAATATTTTTAAAAAAGAACCATATGGTCTAAAACTGGCAGGTCAAGTGACAAATTAATTTTCATATCAGCACCAATGGACTTTCAGAGGTGAATTTTCTAACCTTAATATTTTGATTGAAGATTTGACAATGTTGGGGCTCAATGCAGCTGTATCAGGGGATAATAGGTGATCAGAACAACTTCCAGATAGGAGTGTCAGCTGCAAAATAAGCAGGACCTCCACTGCTGAATGGACCAGTCATGGCCGTTGGATCCAGATTGTTAGTGTAAGGTGTCACTGAATATGGTAGTCATGATTTGGAGATGCCGATGTTGGTTTGGGATGTACCAAGTTAAAAATCACATAACACCAGGTTATAGTCCAACAAGTTTAATTGGAAGCACTAGCTTTTGGAGCGCTGCTCCTTAATCACAACCACCTGATGAAGGACCAGCGCTCTGAAAGGTCGTGCTTCCAATTAAACCTGTTGGACTATAACCTGGTATTATGTGATTTTTTAACTGAATATGGTATCATTCAAATGCCTATAAATCTACATTACAGCATAGTGATGTCAATACTTGTTTTTCAGCAAGTCGATCCGCATCATAACTTTTCAGCAGTGTTAAAGTAGGCAAAGAATGTCTCTGTCAATACTTGAGAAAGGAAATAATAGCATTGGAGACAATTTTGAGAAGGTTCACTTGAATCATTCCTGAAATAAAGGCATTATCTTGTGTGGAAAGATTGGATAGGTTGGGTCCATTGGAATTTAGAAGATTGCGAGGTGATCTTATTGAAACGAATTAGGTCCTGAGGGAACTTGACAAGGTGAATGCTGACAGGATGTCAGAGAGACTAGAACTAAGGGACAGTTTTAAAAAAATTAGTGATCTCCCACTGAAGATGAGGATGAGGAAGCTTTTCATTCTCTCACTGGCTCATTGGTCTGTGGAATTCTCTTCTGCAGAGAACAGAAGGCATAAGGTAATTGAATATATTGAAGGCTGAGTTCGATTTTTGATTGCCAATGAGCTTATTACATGGTGTAACAGGCTTGTGAAACCAAATGTTCTGCTGCCAATTCAAACGAATACCATCCTTAGGTCACTTTATGAATGATGAAATGTATTGAACATCCTTTTTGTTTCATACCTCTGTACATTTGCGTGTGGATGGATATCCCTAACTGATTTTCAGAGTCTCATTCTTCCTGATTACTGTTAAGCAGCTATTACTAATTAGAATCATTACAATGTCTTAATCCATAAGAATTGATTTCTGTGCAAACTTGTAAATAATGAGGGATAGGAAATATCCAGCTGGCTTCTTTATATCCATTTGCCAACCAATGAGCACACACCTTTCAAACAGTATCCAATGTTATTTCCCTTTGCTTTTTATTTGTGAACTGTCCTGATGAGAGCAAAATGCAAAGTTTCATCAAATTGTATCTTTATTCAGCAAAACCCAAGTTTCTGGTTGTTCTTAAACTAAATAAATGTTTGTTATTCTGCTTTTCTCCTCAGTTACTGTTTTCTGCCTGTTTATTTTCCTGCTTAGTTAAATATGTAGACTTGAAAAGAATTTATGATACTTCACTTAGAAGTAAAATGTAAAATCGTTTTTCACTTTCTTTTTTCCTTATCTTTACCTTCTCTCAATTTCCCCCCCCCCCCCCACTCTTCTTACCCTCTGACTATAATCGTCCCCTAACTGCTTGTTGCACTAAACTCAAGAATCATATTAAAAGATACAACCTAGAAATTGCATTTTGCAGCTTCTAATTTCTGACAAGAATGCAGATGCAAAGATATCCAGTTTAGGAGACCAATTGCCCATAAAATATGTTCAATGTCATAGGAACCTCTGTACTGCTGAGGCATACCTTGTCTGCTTAAAAACAATCAGCCCACTTGATTACACTAACATTGAGATTTATAAAATTAGAGTTGGTATCAGTGCTAGGAAGAGAGATAAGGAATGTGATTGAGGCAAATTCAGTAATATATAAGATCACAACTAATCTAGGATTATGCTTATTAAGTCAATGATAATTTTTCTTTGAATTACAATAAAACTTTTGGTGCAACATATGTCATGTATCTGCTTTACCAGCTCTGTTGCCACAAAACTAACAAAAATGCCTCCTGTTGCACAGTGGAAAGATGAAGTTTTTCCTCCTGTTGCCATCCCCTCCAAAATTGCATCGGAGTTGCAAGAAGCCCTTCCCAATATCTCTGCTTTTGGCCATTTCCCTGGTATCCAGATAGGAATTGATTGCAAGCCCCAACATAAGTTGGTTTTCCTTTAAATAGTGCCAGTGGTATTGATTTCCTATTCCCATTAGGCAAGTATAAGTCTGCTAAAAGTGAACACAATTCACTTTCTTCCCTCTCACTGCCTCAGCTTATGTGAGCAAGCACATAGTTGAGGGTCATTGTCTGACTTACCCCCCCTCTTCAGCCAATTACAGTTCTTAGACTGGTGCAATGATCTGCTCAAAGAGTGCCTTTAAAATTTCATGCATATGTTAGAAAAAGTCCTTACCGTTTTTTAGCTTCTGACACCTCATGGCTGAGCAACTCCACCTACTGAGGGCTGCCACGCTTTCCTGTTTCTCTAAAGAACCACATTTATATCAGTAAAATATTAAATCAAAGCTGAGTACCTGAGATTACTTCTCAGGCATGGAATTGGCTTAATGAAAAGCAGCACACTAGGCAAGAGCTAGAATAAACATAATTTTAGCCCATTCTGGCACACAGAACTATCTATATTAATGTATTGGGCAGCAAGTGCATCCCAAATATTAAGTTACTGTTAGGAATAATGTAGTTCATAGCATTAGTGAGGTTTGAGAAGATTTGTAGCTTAGGTTGAGGTGCTGGATATAAATTTGCTCGCTGAGCTGGAAAGTTCATTTTCAGACATTTCGTCACCATATTAGGTAACATCATCAGTGAACCTCAGTGAAGCACTAGTGGTATTGCCTGCTTTTTATTTATGTGGTTAGGTTTCCTGTGGTTAGTGATGCCATTTCCTGTTCTGAGAAATTTTGTGTCAAAAAACTTTACACACTGATGCAACAGACCATGAATGGACAGACACAGTACAACAAGCCGTAGACATTAGGCGGCAACAAACACAGAAAATGAAAAAGTAGACCTCCAGAAAAAAAAACTTGACAAACTGACACAAAATAACAACACAGAAGCATGGATAAAAAAAAAACTTAACTGACCGACCCTTAACTGACACTGAAAAAGCCATCTTTGTAGGAGGATTAAATTACAACTTCCAGGATGCGGACAAAGAAGATTTCTTAGCAGCATTAGAAACAACACTGAAAGACAACAAACTCACAGAAGAAACCCAGCAAACCATCAGATTGACAGTCTCACCAACATTAATCAGGAAAAATGAAGGAAAAACACTCAATTCACAAAAAAGGAAAGCACTAGAAGGACCATAAAAAGATAAAAATATTATTATCCTACCTGCAGACAAACGATGCTTGACAGTCATTTTAAATCAAAGAGACTACATTGAGAAAGTGAACACGCTGCTTGCGGATACCAACACTTACCAACAAGTGGTGATAGACCCAACCCCGCAATTAGAGATCCAAATCATAGCCCTACTCAAAAAACTTCAGAAATCTGGAGAAATTAATAAGACCCACTGACAGAAAATGATACCAGATGGATCCAATACACCATGCTTCTTTGGATTACCGAAAATTCACACACTAAGAGCCCTCCTCAGACCCATAGTCTTGCTACCTGGAACACCAACCTACAGATTAGCCAAGGAGCTACACCAAAGACTAAAACAATTAGTAGAAGATTCACACCACTCCATCCACTCCACCCAAAAGGTCTGAAGACGATCAAAGACACCAAGATAGAAGATGATGAAATAATGCTGCCCTTTGATGTAACTGCCCTATTCACATCCATCATCAACCTGACCATTGGAAACACTGACGACAATTTAAAAACCAAAGGCACATACACCAAATACTACCGACTTCTTCAGCAAGGAAAATATAGTCAAGCTAGTGGATCTAAACCTCACCACCCAGAATAAAACCTATAGGTAAACAAACGGAATGCCCATGGGATCTCCAATATCAGGGTTCTTAGCAGAGGCAGTAATGCAGAGACTCAAACAGCTCTGCCAACAATCCAACCCAAACTTTGGGTCCGCGACGTGGATGACACCTTTGTCATCACTACAAAACAAATAGGAGGAAACCTTCAAGACCATCAACAATACCCTGATTGGCATAAAATTCACGAAAGAGGATGAAAACAACAACAAATTGCCTTTCCTAGATGTCGCAGTAGAGCGAACAACCAATGGGGAGCTTCAAACCAGCGTGTATGGGAAAACAACACATACGGACCAAATGCTGAACTACAGAAGCAACCACGATAACACACACACAGAGCTGTATTAGAACATTATTTCAATGAGCCACCATATAATGCAGCACAGAAGAACTACGAAGAGCAGAGGAAAATCACCTATACAGTGTATTCAAAAAGAACGGACTCCCAATAAACACAGTCCGCGAATTTCTCAGCAACACACCCAAACAAGCAGACAAAACAAGTCCAGAAACCCTAGTCACTCTCAGCTACATCAAGCACATCTTGGAAATGACTGCCAGGCTACTCACACCCCTTGGCACCATGGAAGCCCACAAATGTATCAACACACTAAAACATCCACTAATGAACTTGAAAGACCATAGACAGAAAACAAGCAAAACTAATGTCATTTATAAAATACCTTGCAAGAACTGTAACAAACACTACATTGGACAAACAGGCAGAAAGCTAGCTACTAGGATACATGAGAGTCAACTATCCACAAAAAGACATGATCCACTCTCACTAGTATCCTTACATACAGATGAGGAAGGACACCACTTCGACTAGGACAACACATCCATCCTAGGACAAGCCAAACAGAGACATGCGTGAGAATTCCTAGAAGCATGGCACTCCAACCAGAACTCTATCAACAAGCAGGTTGACTTGGATCCCATTTACCACCCCTGCAAAAAAGAACAGGAAATGACATCACCCACTCAAGGAAACCTAAACACAAATAAAAACTGGGCCAAACCATCCGTGCTTCACTGATGGTGTTACCTAGTATGGTGATGAAACGTCTGAAATCGAACCTTCCAGCTCAGTGAGCAAACTTACATCCATGAACTTTTATTATTTGCTGTAAGTACATATGTGATTGCCTTGTGGATCATTCTTCAGTAATACAAAACTCTTTTGTTGGGGGCAGGACAACTGATCCATTACAAATGATAGTGTTGTTATTTAGTTCTAGATGATTATGCCTGACAGTGTTAATTACTGGGAATATTCTTGTTTAATGAATTCTGTTCATATTCTCCTCTGGTTCACTCTGTATTCATTCCTACTTCACAGCAGTAACATTTTGCACCACTGGCTTCCATTGACCTCCCAAACTTCCAATCATACTTTTATTTTGATAGACTTGTGTATATTGGAGAATCTTAGTAAATTTTGCCAGCGAGCCTTATTTAGCATTTTTAACATTGACAGGAGATTGAAAATCTTGCAGATTACGCACACTGACATTTGTTTATTGCAATAAGCATTAGGATTCAGTTTCCAAACAAGTGATCAGCTTGAAATTCAAAATGGATAGTTTAATATGCAAAGTAAAGCCTTTGTTTTGTTGTTGACTGGCTTCTAATTTTCCAATTGTTTGCAGACACATTCTTGAATATGCAAACCTATTATTTTTATTGCACTGTCAGCAATGGTATTTGGATGATGTTTTTGGAAAACAGAAGGACCTTTATAGTACCAAAATTTTTTGAAGTGTACTTCAAAGTGTACTTTTGAAGTGCACCTTTTTGAAGTGTACTTGTGGGACAACATTAAAAACAAATTAATACCAAGAAACCATACTTTTTCATGAAGCTTTATTTCAGAGAAAAAAGATTGAATTATTTCAAAGAAAATGAATGTTCCTATCGAATATGCAGACATATCCATTAAACCCAGTGCTCAAATTGCTTTCTCATCACCTTTAAGATAGATAATAATTACATAATTTGTTATTTGCTGTAACGTGCAAGTTTCCTATAGGTTATCTTTCAAAGTGATGTTGAAGACTTGACTAGATCAATTAAGTGTTTCTACTTAGGCCATTTATTCTTAGATGAACTATTATAATCCAGGGTTATATTCAACAACGTATTATTGCAAAGGTTTACACAATGAATAATTAAGGAAGTGATGGGCAGCATATTAGCAAAAGTAAAGAAAATATAAACATTGTGTGTTGCATTATTACTCAGTCAATACCTGGTGAAATGTTTTTAGAAGCTAAGTCACCTATCAATGTCCTGGATGTTAGAGATGTCTGATGATGACTGTTTTTGAAAAGAGTAACAACCTCAAGAATAATTGATGTACAAGGTACTGCATAAGCAAACCTCTCTTTTAGAATCAGCAATACAAAGGTCTGTTTGGGATAATTACCATGTCTTTATCTCCTTTTGTAAAGATTGCATTATATCAAAGGAAGAGGCTAATAAAATAGCCAAATAATGTTATGCCTGAGAATTGGGAGCATATTAAAATTCTACACAGCTGGACCAAGTTAAGTATTAGGACAGGAAAAATAAAATATAAATGTAAACTAGAAAGATGCATAAAAATGGATTATAAAAGCTTTTGTAGATACATAAAACAGAAAAGATAGGCATAAAAAATGTAACTTCATTATGAGCAGAGTCCGAAAAACTTATAATTCAATATAGAAAATGGTACAAAAACTAAACAAATATCTGGTGTGAATTTAACACCACTCTGGTGCAACCCAAATTGATTGCACCTTCCCTCCTGACTGGGGTTTGAGCCATGTTTAGTCCTACGGGGAAAGTTCAATCAGTTTGAGGATTACATGTAGCTTTTCAAGTGCTGTTGAAAAAAAGCAGTCCAGGTGTTGGGCCAGATTTCCTGCAATGACACAAAAGGAGTGACTGAGTATATTGGAAGTGAATTCAAGAGCAGTTGGGAGTCATGCATGAGCTGGCTTGGTGATGAGGTGCCACCAGTGAATGAGTATGAAGCTCATAGGGCAAGAAGGGTTAGTAATTGGGAAATCAGGTTGGTGAGAATTGTGGAGTGGATGTGATGCATGTAATACTGAGAGTTGTAGTTCATGAGCCTTTGCGCGAGGAGTGTGCAGTGATAGAGATAGATGAGTGGTCTGCCAAAGTAGATAACCTCATTTTACTAAATTGTATTCCATCTGCCAAATTTCTGCCCACTTATTTAGCCTCTTCAGATCCCCTTGAAGTACCTTTGCATTCCCTTAATAATTCATGTGTGAGGTAGCATAGAGAAGGTAGTGTCATTTACCTTTGAAGAGCGCAGAAGACCATTGACCTGCCTCCTGCACTGCTGGATGCCTTGCTTCACACACAACAATGACCTGGGCTACAATTTATTTTCAGGCTGGCTTAGTCTAGTGGCACAGCTTTCTGTAAGAAATCAATCTTCTCCACTTCTTTGTCCACCAACACCTCCAGCTTTCTGCCCCAAAGTGGGGAGTGAACTTTCCTTTCCAAGGGTCATGCCTTAAATGTAGAGACTCGAGAACCACTTTCTGGGTTTTCAGCATCTGAGGTAGTGTGCAGCTGGGCTTTAGAAATGGTATCAGAGGCAGGAAAGCTGGAAGGCCCCAGCACTGGTGTGCACTTCAGTCTGTCAGGCCACATGGTTCTCTAAAAAAGTGCCAAAAAACACACACTGCATCATTCATGAGATGAAGAGTAAGCAATGATGTGAGAAAAGTCTCTCTCAGCCTTGGTGGATCAGACACATGAAGTACACATGACAAGGCACTTTGGATTAAAATAAATGAAAAATTCTATCCATTGTGTCTCTTCTGGGAGAATAGTTAAAAATTCCTAGAAATAATGGAACATTTAAAGACTCGTGTAGAATGTAGAACTGCAAGGTGTTATTGTGACTAAGAAAAAAGCACTAGAGAAATTAGTAGGATGTAAAGTAGATAAATTCTCAGGACCTGATAATATGCATTGCAGAATATTCAAAGAAGAGGCTAAAGAGATTGTAGATATGTCAGTAAACATCTTTCAAAACTTTCATGAGCTCTGAAACAGTTCCTACCACTTGAAATGTGGAAAATGTAACTCCACTAATTATGAAAGAAATGAGGGTGAAAATTGAGGAACTATAGATCTGCTAGCCCAACATCAGTCATAGGGAAATGCTAGAATCTAAAATAAGGATGCAGTAACAGGAGTAAATAATAATCAGACTGGACAGAGTAAATATGGATTTAAGAAAGGGAAATCATATTTTCCAAATCTGATGGACATATTTTAGGATGTAACTAGTAGAATGGATAAGGAGAAACTGGGGGAATATGATCTATTTTGATTTCTGAAGGCTTTCAATAAGGTCCCACACAAAAAGTTAATGAAACAAATTATAGAGCACATGGAGTCAGGGGGAATTATACTGGCATAGATTGAGAACCAGTTGACAGACAGAAAATAATGAGTCAGAATAAATAGATTAATTTCAGGTTGGAAGGCTGTGACTCATAGGTTATTTCAAGTATGAGTGCTTGGGCCCCAACTCTTCGCAATACACACTAATGATTTCGGTTTGGGGATTAGATGTAATGTTTACAAGGTGGGTGTATGAATTATTAAGGGAATGCAAAGGTACTTCAAAGGGATTTGAAGAGGCTAAATAAGTGGGCAGAAATTTGGCAGATGGAATACAATTTAGTAAAATGAGGTTATCTACTTTGGCAGGACAAACAGAAATAGAGTATTTCTAAATAGTAAGATGCTAGGAACTTCAAAGGGACTAGGATTCCTAGTTCATGAGCCATTGAAAGTTAACGTGCAGGCACAATGACAATTAAGGAGGCACATGGCATGTTGGCATTTATTACAAGAGAATTAGAGTATAGGAATAAAGATATTTTGCTGCAAGTATACGGTTTTGATGAGACCACAATTGGACTATTGTGAGCAGTTTCACTCTTCTTAACTAGGGAAAGAATACTTATTATAGAGGGTGTGTGAATAAGGTTCATCAAACCATATCCTGGGATGAAGAAATTTTTTTCCAATGAGGAAAGGCTTAATAACCTCGGCATACATTCTGTTCTGAAGACTGTGAGGTCATTTCCTTCAAATATTCAAAATTCTTACAGGTATCAACAGAGCAGATGGAGGAAGGTCTGGGACCCTGGGAAAGAGTCTCAGAACGAGGAGCTGGGCAATTAGGATTGAGTTGGGAGGAATTTCTTCAACTCAAAAATTCTCTGCTCCCGAGCTCTGTAGAGGCTTAGTTATTGATTCTGTTCAAGTCTGGGGTTGTTTGATAGATTTATACATATTAAAAGCTTCATGGGAGCAGCAATGGCGGCACAGTGGTTAGCACTGTTGCCTCACAGCACCAGAGACTCTAGTTCAATTCTCGCCGCAGGCGACTGACTGTGTGGAGTTTGCACATTCTCCCTGTGTCTGCGTGGGTTTCCTCTGGGTGCTCCAGTTTCCTCCCACAGTCCAAAAATGTGCAGGTTAGGTGAATTGGCTATGCTAAATAGCCTGTAGTGTTAGGCGAAGGGGTAAATATAGGGGAATAGGTCTGGGTGGGTTGCACTTTGGCGAGTCGGTGTGGACTTGTTGGGCTGAAGTGCCTGTTTCTACACTGTAAGTAATCCAAATGTAAGTAATCTAATCTAACGATGCAGGAAAAGGGTGTGCAAGTGGATCAGTGATGATCTTTATGAATAATCTACTCCTACTCCCATTTCATATGTTCCTATGATTCCACTAACTCATGGATTTAGAAAAGACAATTTCACCACATTGTTTTAGCTTGATGATAAGAGTATTATACGTCCTCTTGTAAATGTCTCAACCTAATGTTGTATAGTTCAGGAGCAGCCAAGCTTTGTGTGGTAGCAAGCCTATCTTTAATTGTAGCTTTCAAATAAACTGCAACTGGTACTGTTGTCTCTGTGGAAATAGTCACTGCACTTCATAACATTATATGAAGTATTTTGGATTTTATTTTGAGACATAGTAGGTCACTTATGAAATCCATATTTTATGGAATCTCTGGTGACAAGCAAATGTGTACTGCCAGCAGTGATGCTGAGAGCCAATTTTTTGGCTACAGGCAGGTTGAGCTGAGCCTGCTTATACAGAACAGAATTATGTTTCCTTCTATGAATTTTCCCACTATCACCAACCAACCCACACCCTCCTCCCCATCCTTACCTCTCCACACACTCTCATACATCCACTTGGGGAAAGCCGACATCCAGAAATTTAGTCTTGGAAGCTGCTTTAAATTGTTGCGCTTCTACGATCTTTGCACTTTCGTTCTATGGCCACCAGTGCTCTAAATCTGCTGCACATTATACACAGGAGCATGGAGATCACTAACAGTTCGCCTCACCATTGTTGGAATACACAATTATTTTAAAGTCAAGCCAGCTGCTATAAAAAAATACCCTGCAAAATAAACAGAGCTATTTCAGCAGCAACTAGATCTGGATCTGGCAGTGGAAAACCGCTACAGGAAGCAGTTTACCATTAAAATGAACCATAAATCCAAAGCATTTGCCGAAGAATCAGGCTTCCTATTATCGAATTGATAGGTGCACATAATTGCTGTTAATGGCAAAGAAACAATTTGTGGAAAGGGAAATTTTGGTATTAATTATAAAGGTATCAATTTTAATTATTGGCGGTAGGGGTTTCTACTAAAACTGGAAGTCATGTCTCTGAAAATTTATAGTTTCATCATTATTTCCAGCAGTTTGTTTGTAGTTTTAAAATACGAAGACCATGTTGATCATTATAATTAAAATTTAATTTGTAATTAGTTAACCTTATCCATATCTTGGCGCATTAAGGTACAAGTCTTCATAAAAATAAAATATTGCTAAATGGTTAAAACATTAAATGAACCAACTTTGTATCACTTAGTGTCAACCTGGAGTTATTGTGGTATAAATTCTAGAGGCTGTACAAAAATAAACTCCAACCTCAGATAACTATAATGTATCTCCAGGTTTTATAGCCCTCACAGTAGGCTCATGAGCTTTAAAGCCCACTGTAGGTCCAGTCTGAGCCAATCTGACCATTAATATGTCTAAATAAAATGGAGTCATATATCACTGTTAGACCATATACATGAGTGTGCTATGGGAAGCTGGAAGACCTCTAACCCATGCTGCATGCAATATATGAAGGGCTGCATTCTGATCTACAGGAGTCATGTTGAAACACATTGAATTAATTACAATGTTGTTTTGAACTTACTGTGATTCCCATATTTTGATCAGTCAGAGGCTGAGTTGAAGAGACAGTTCAGTGATTTATCACAATATTCCATCCTTTTCCATTTTGCATATTTGCAATGTCTGATTTGACATTTAAAATGAAAAATTAATTGTCTCTCATCTGCTGATTTAGAACCTTATTGCACGTAAGAAATAATGTTGGCAAAGTTAATCAACTGAATTCATTTGAAGAGAGAATAATTCTGCAGAAAAGCATTGATTTCATGAACTGCATCACCATTTAATAAGCAGGCAAACACATGTACATCTTCAAAGAAAATTCCTGTACTATATCAGAAAACTGAGAATATCTATCAGAGTAGAAGACCTCGCAGAGTCTGAAAGCTGGTCTCCTGTATATCTTCGCTAAGATATTGAACTGCTTCCCAGGCATCTTGCTTTTCCTTCTTTGAACTCATTCTTTAAAACATATATCTTTGACCAGACTTATGATCACCTGTCCTAATTTTTTTTCTGTGGTTAGAAATACTTATTGATTGTACTTTTTCGGAAACTTTACTGTGTGAAGGTGATATATAAATTATTGTTTTATCGGTTTTGTTCTACAATAGTGATCACTTGGTGGGTTCTGGAAGCAGCTATTAAAGCATGAAATCTATTTCAATTCTTAGCTTTACTATATGCTCAGATGAGGTGGTCAGCACTTTCTGGTGAGTTTATAAACACAAGTTGTTAAAACATAATGTTGATAGAAGTGTTGTGACACAATTTGCAATCAGATTCTCTTCAAGCCATCATTCATACAACCTGGATGCTGGAGGATTGTTAATCTCAATGAGGTAGAGATGCTTGTGAAATATGAAATTAATGTATCATAATTAGTCAGGAAAAGTACTGAAACAAATATCAAGTACTCAGATGAAATGATACTAATTTTCACAAATACCAGATGTCCCAAAATACTTTACATCAATTGAAGTGATCTTTGGAAATGTAGTTACTGTTATATTGTAGGCAATACCTTAACGAACTGCAATAGTTTTCTTTGTAGCATTGGCATAGGATCTTTTTTATGTAAATTTAACATGGCAAACAAAGCCTAAAATGTTGGAGTGAGTCCTGAACTTATAAGTGGGACTTGACAATTTTTTTCTTTGAGGTGAGTGAACTACTAACTAAACTTGGTATATAATACTATATGTTAACCACAATTGTTATTGCTAAACTCCCACGTGGTAGAATTGCATTATAAATACCACAATGCACCATATACAGTATTATTTATACAAATAAATTATAACTGTTTCAAGCACTCGATTTATATTTTGAATTAGGCAGTGAAGGACTCCTAGAGATGACCAGAGGTTTTATTATAAATCTATAATTTAGTGTAAACATCAGCTTCCACCATTCCCTTCTGGACTTTTTGCCTCTCCAGAAGTCTAGAGAAGGAAGAAAGCAGCCATTGACCTTTTTAAAAATCAACCTGTTCAGACATATTATGACATATCATTGGCTCATAAACTTCTAGCCCTAAGGTACAGACACTACAACTGCACCCTAAGAGCCCGAAGAAGCCATGTCTTTTTCATTCATTTTATAAACCCATCAACTAATTAAACAAATAACAAATCACAAGTACTGTCCATGAGGGGCAGTCTATCAATAGCAATATTTTAAAAAAGCAAAAAGCTGCGGAGGGAAACAAAGGAGGAACTAACTTAAAATGCTGTCAAGATAAAGAAACTAGTTCTTTCTTTTTGTTTTTAAAACACCACCACAAAATCACCTAATTGACTAATTGACAAAATAACAAGTTTACCCTCTCAGGTAAACAGAAGAGGTCCCTGCAGAACATATACTGTAGAATAGCTACTGAGTATGTGTGAAAGGAGCTGATCACAGTGACAACTGATCACATGAAACTGGAGCCTGAGACTGTAAACTTTCAGAATATGGTCTCTATGAATATGTCTCGTCAATAGTTCTGTTCCATAAAGCTTATGTATCATCCGTCAGTTGAGTCAGATCAGATAGGCAGCACAATAGTTAGCTCTGCTGCCTCACAGCGTCAGGGTCCTGGGTTCAATTCTAACCATGGGTAATTGTCTGTGTAGAATTTGCACATTATCCCCATGTCAGCGTGAGTTTCCATCGAGTGTATCAGTTTCCTCCCATACTCCAAAGATGTGAAGGTTTTGTGGATTGGCCATGCTAAGTTGCCCCATTATGTCTAGGAATATGCAGGCTAGATGGGTTAGCCTAATTGATATCTGTGAAAATTTGCTTTTTACAAATTGTCTGCCATATATCTTATTAATCAACTGTGACTGTACTGCAAACAAACTTCATTGGCTAAAAATAAAATTTGGAGCATTCTGAGGTTGTGCTAGCTGCTATATAAATGCAAGCCACATTTTAATTGCACACTCTCACTGCCCCTAATGACTAATTGTACCTCCAGTATTGTAGCAGAAGCACTCCTTAAAGTTGATTGTGGTGAGACTTAATTGGCAGAGGCAGAAATAGAACAACAGCTAGATTGCTTGTGCAAATAAAGGATCAGTTCTTTTGGAATAATAGCATGGAAGCAGCGTAAAAGATTCAAACAAAACAAGACAAGCAGAAGAAATAGGTAACAGATATCAGCTCAAAATGTTGAGGAAATAATGAAGAAGGACAAAGTCCAAAATCAAATTAAAACCAAAGCACCCAGAAATAAACTGAGCACATAAAGGATAGTGTATACGAGGGGAATAATAAAGAACAAATGGGGAGGAATAAATAGAGGGCAGTGAAATCACAAGTGTGCCAAAGTTCCTTAAGGCATTCATTACAACTGTAGAGACACATTGCTGATCTTCATGGAGAAATGATGACCCCGATATTAACAGGGAGGATATGGTGAGTCTGATAACAAGGAAAACACAAAAAGGTCTAGAAAATAGAGAAACAAACACAGAGAATGCTGGAGAAATTTAAGCTGGTCTGGCAGAATTCATGGAGAGAGAAACAGAGATAATATTAAACATCACAGATTTGGAACATTATGTTCAGTTACTTGTTCCTTTTGGTCCTGGAGGAATTTAAAATCAGGGAAGACTCTGGATGTAGGCACAGTTACAATGTTTAAAAGATATTTAGATAAGTACATGAACAGGAAAGATTTGGAGGGATGTGGGCCAGGAGCAGGCTGGTGGGACTAATTTAGTTTGGGATTATGTTTGGCATGGATTGATTGGACTGAGGGTCTGTTTCCCTGCTACATGATTTTACCCGAGCATCTTTTGGTTAGTCATCACCTCTCACTGAATCACTAGAATTAGGCTACACACAACAAGTGACCCCCTTCTGTTGAGGCTATCAGAGGTAGATAGTTTATTGATAAATAATGGATTAAAAACTGATTGGGGATAGGTGGGAATATGGAGGAACCAGATCAACCATGCCTTTATTGAATGGCAGAACAGGCTTGAGGGGTTTAATTCATGTCCATGGATGTTAAAAAAAAATAAATTGTCATGCTGAAATCATTGAGATTTGCCTTCAGATGCCAGTGTGCTTTTGTTAGAACCAACAGATTGATTTGGGGGCAATAAAAAAATGACATACCTGAAAATGGAGTTTCATTGAGTTTGAGTAAATGCAATCCCAAAATCCTAATAGTAGCAAGGGTTTGCAGTTAAAATCAAATTTGATGCAATAGGTATTGTGAGAATTCAAGGGGCAATTGATTGTCAACTAAGTTTCTGTAAAAAAAATGGATAACTATGTTCTTGTGGGCTAATCCCTGTGCCATATATTCAAACAATGTGATGTAAAACTGGCAGAGAGACCTTCTGCTATCAATTTAGAAATCCTAACATTGCCAGTACAACTACTGGGCTGGAGTCCAATTTAGAAAATAGAAAAAAAGACAAATCATACTTATCATTTCTTTGTTCCAGTTCGAGCCAACTTATTTTGTTTGCGTACTAGCAAAGTTAAGAAATATTACATACGTATTTGCTTCAGTGTTATTGGCAATGCTTGAAAAACTATTTTTATTTAGCCTGATAAATTATGTACTTTTGTCATGGGTTTTCTGGGGGACAGACTTGTTCACTCCATCTGTATGGAATGGGACTGAAAGATCTTGAATTCATTGTTCTATGTGTTATTCCTGGATTGGTTGGAAATGGGATGAGGAATAATTATCTACCAGTCTTGTAACACTGTCCTAATTTGATTTTGGCATGGCTTGAAGTTAGGCTTTGTTCCACATATAATAGCAACAGTTTGTAAGTTTGAAAGATAAAACGTGCCAGGAATATGTTGAATATTTTCTGGGCATGTTGTAATTATCCTTTCAAGAGATTTGAGACTTTATACATGTCTCTGGATCAAACTGAAAATCTGTGCTATGACCTTCTTTGTGACGAAGTTTGTATTTGATGCATGTGGCTACTGAAGTATTTCCAAACTGACGGAGAAGTTGATGAGAATTTGTATCTGAAATATTGGACTAAACCTTATCTCTCAAAAAAAGAGAGTTGAGGTCATGTCCAAGGCTGAAATGAAAGATATTTAAACAGACATGTCCATTTTTGATTTGATTGGAATGATGAAGTTGTTTAGTCAATTAAATCCTACATTTAGTCTATGTGGCTTTGTTTTAACATCATTCACTTTTTACATATGAACATAATAAGTTTGAGCAGGAGGCGGCCATTTGGCCTCTCAACTCTGCTCGCCCATTCAATAAGATCATGACTGACCTTAAAACTCCACATTCCTGCCTACTCCCAATAATATTTCACCCCCTTGCTGGTCAGGAATCTATCTACTCCTGCTTCGAAAAGAGTTAAAAACTTTGCTTCCACCAACTTCTAAGTAAAGTATGTTGGAAGAGTCACTACCCTCAGTGAACAAAAAATTCTTCATCATCTTTGTCCTAAGTCACAATGTTTTATTTTTAAAACAGTGGCCCCGATGTCTAGATTCTCCCTGGGAGGAAACATTCATTTCACATTCACCCTGTCCAGTATCCTCAGGATCGTATCTGCTTCATTCCAATTGCCCCTTACTCTTCTAAACTCTATTAGATAAAAACAAGGACTGCAGATGCTGGAAACCAGAGTCTAGATTAGAGTGGTGCTGGAAAACCACAGGAGGTCAGGCAGCATCCGAGGAGCAGGAAAATCAACGTTTCAGGCAAAAGCCCTTCATCAGGAATAGAGACAGGGAGCCTATTAGATACAAGGTTAACATTTCCAATTTGTCCTTATGAGACAACTCTTCCATTCTAGTCTTACTCTAGTAAACATTCCCTGTATTTGCATCTTTCCTTAATAAGGAGACCAATACTGTGCACAGTACTCCAGATGTGATCCTCCCAGCACCCTCAATAACTGAAGCATAACCCTCCCTACTTTTATACTCATTTCCCACAGAATAAACAATATCACTTTGTTAGCTTAGGCTGCTCACCGTGGTTCCAGAATGTGCTGGCTTAAAAAAGTATTCCATCAACATTGGGTGGGTTTCTCTTTGGAGGGGTGGTGTGGACTTGTTGGGCCGAAGGGCCTGTTTCCACACTGTAGAGAATTTAATCTAATCTCAAAAAAAACATTCTATGAACTCCTCATAGGAGTTCATAATTGGAGTCAATTATAAAGGATGAAATTACGACACATCTGGATAGCAGTAACAGGATAGGTCAGAGTCAGCATGGATTTATGAAGGGGAAATCATGCTTGACTAATCTTCTGGAATGTTTTGAGGATGTAACTCTGAAGATGGACAAGGGGGATCCAGTGGATGTAGTGTACCTGGACTTTCAGAAAGCCTTTGATAAAGTCCCACATAAGAGATTAGTGAGCAAAATTAGGGCGCATGGTATTGGGGCAAAGTACTGACTTGGATTGAAAATTGGTTGGCTGACAGGAAACAAAGAGTAGTGATAAACGGCTCCCTTTCAGAATGGCAGGCGGTGACCAGTGGGGTACCGCAGGGATCAGTGCTGGGACCGCTGCTTTTTACAATATATATTAATGATATAGAAGATGATATTAATAGAAACATTAGCAAATTTGCTGATGATACAAAACTGGTGGCAGGGTGAAATGTGAGGAGGATGTTAGGAGATTACAGCATGACCTGGACAGGTTAGTGAGTGGACAGATGCATGGCAGATGCAGTTTAATGTGGATAAATGTATGGTTATCCACTTTGGTGGCAAGAACAGGAAGGCAGATTACTACCTAAATGGAGTCAAGTGAGGTAAAGGGGCAGTACAAAGAGATCTGGGTGTTCTTGTACACCAGTCAATGAAGGCAAGCATGCAGGTACAGCAGGTAGCGAAGAAATCTAATAGCATGCTGGCCTTCATAACAAGAGGGATTGAGTATAGAAGCAAAGAGGTTCTTCTGTAGCTGTACAGGGCCCTGGTGAGGCTGCACCTGAAATATTGTGTGCAGTTCTGGTCTCCAAATTTGTGGGAAGTCATTCTGGCTATTGAGGGAGTGCAGCATAAGTTCACGAGGCCAATTCTTGGAATGGTGAGACTATCTTATGTTGAAAGATTGGAGCGACTGGGCTTGTATACCCTTGAGTTTAGAAGACTCAGAGGGGATCTGATTGAGACGTATAAGATTATTAAAGGATTGGACTCTCTGGAGGCAGGAAACATGTTTCCGCTGATGGGTGAGTCCCGAACCAGAGGACACAGCTTAAAAATAAGGGGTCGGCCATTTAGGACAAAGATGAGGAGAAACGTCTTCACCCAGAGAGTGGTGGGTGTGTGGAATGCTCTCCCCAGAAGGCAGTGGAGGCCCAGTCTCTGGATTTGTTTAAGAAAGAGTTGGATAGAGCTCTCAAGGATAGTGGAATCAAGGGTCATAGAGATAAGGCAGGAACAGGATACTGATTGAGGATGATCAGCCATGATCATAATGAATGGTGGTGCAGGCTTGAAGGGCAGAATGGCCTACTCCTGCACCTATTGTCTATTGTCTAGAGATTACATTTACCCATCTGATTTTTCCTATCTATATATGGATTAAAATTATTATTGATTATTACTGTAACTTTCCAACAAGGCCCCAATATTATTTATTTGATATTCCATCGTACCAGATGGTTATTGTTACAGAGCACTCCCATCAGCCACTTCTTGTCTTCATCATTTCTCATTTCAGAACAAATCTCCACCCAAAATAAACAAATCACAAAAAGAAAACTTCACCCACTCCAACACTGTCCCTTGTTCTGGACTTTTCCACTAGCCTTATACCTTAATTCGAACAGTTCATTGAGAACTATTGATGTGACATCAATTGCCTCAATTTCTCCACACATCCCTCCTCACCATTCTAGCTTATCTTTCATTGAACTGTTGTAATCTGTGCTCTGAGGCCAATCCTGACGATGTAATTAAGCCTGCCAACAATCGTGGTGGTACTGTTGTCTGGCTGATAGACCTCTTTATGGACCAGGTGAGACCACCTCAAAAAATTTCAAGGAAGTAGCTTGAACTCTAACTTTGCTAGTTGTTTTAAGCAGGTGTAGAGTGGATATTCTAGGAGTGATGCAGCTGGCCCAACCACTTAGTTTCAAACAAAACAGAATTTATTTGCGAGTTTACTGAATGAAACACAAATAAAAGAGAACAGAATATAGAATAACTTAACTATTTTAAATACCCCATTGATTCTATCACAACTTTATGATGCTGTTCCAAATACTTCCATCAATCCCCATAAACACCTCTTGGCTAAAAAGGTAAAATCAGACACTGGTCTTACAGGAGAGTGAGAGATTGCAGAGAAATTCAGCATGGAACACCTTCTTCCATGTAGCTGTTTCTTTAACCAACAGCCTCAAAAAACTGATCAGTAGCTCGGAACAGCCAGACTGCTAACAGCAAAACAAACCAGAAAAAAAAAACTGAGCTGGGAGAACTGGCCATTCCCCCTTCATTGTACAAGTGTTTTTTTTAAAACCTGAAAGCCTTTTTCCTGAGGCACTATGTGTTAGATATCATCAAATTGGCCCATCTAAACCAGACACATTGGAACTTCAGTGTTTATGGTCCCTCTGAAAGAAAATCATGGACAGAATAACATTGTCAAAGGAGCAGCATTGTCACACCTCTACATTGCCAGTTTTCAGAAACCTCCTCCTATCTCCCCCAGACTATGACCTCACCATTTAGTATCAAGACATTGTGTCCAAAAGTCAACAACCTTATTTGGGGATCTCCCCTCAGAACAGCCTTCCAGCTCAGAGCACACTCCCCCCCCCCCCTCCCCCAACATACACAACACTCACACACAGTTCTGTCCAGGCGGCTTCTGCATTTTCTCTAAACTCCACAAACCTGACTGCTCTGGAAGAAATTAAAAATCATACTACACCAGGTTATAGTCCAAAAGGTTTATTTGGGATACGAGCCTTCGAGTGTTGTTCCTTTGTCAGATAGTTGGTGGGGCAGGATCATAAGACACAGAGTTTATAGCATAAGATCATAGTGTCATGCAACTGATATGCTATATTGAGCAAACCTAGATTCCTCTTAAGTGTTTCATCTTTTAGAATGAATTGCAGGTTTCGATTCATTAATATGTAAATCCCAGAATTTCTTTCAAGTCTCGTTCCCAAGATAACTTAAGGTTTTATAAAAAAAAATGACGTCTCAGCTCAGACAATGCATTAAAGGTGTAAGATTTTTATATGCATTGTCTGAGCTAAGTTACCTCAGGAATGTGACTTGAAAGAAGTTCTGGGATTTGTAATGGTATAAAAATAATTTGCACAGTATGCATGTGCTTTGAGAGATAAGGCTTCCCACTCCTGTCATCCTCTCCATTTCTGACGGATATAGGAAATTACAAGGCTTTTCTGACAGTGAGGAACTGCAGATGTTTTAAGTGTGATAGATTTTGAGAACAATTTGGATTACTAAGAAATTCTGTAACAATTTTGCTTATTGCAAAGACTGAATCCTCACTTTTTAAGGCAATGAAGAAAAAACTATTCTCCCAGCTGATCTCTTGAGTACTATTATCAATAACTGTGCCTGCTTTATTAAGAATTTTTACCATCTTTTTTCTTATATGACTATGAATTCGACACAATTTATTGCAATGCTCTACTTAATGCAGAACTTGATCTACAATACTCTGTGACCTCCAGGTCACCTAAAAGCTTTACCACTTTTATCACATCCACATAGTGTCTGATTTACCGTTAATCTTTGCCAACCTATTTGATGCCTTCAATTTGGTCTCCCATCCTCTTCAAAGTAAAATTCACATCCCTGCTTGCTTTGAAATGTCTTAATGATCTCACCTTTGCCTATCTGCAATAAGCAGAACCACACAAGAAAGCCCAATTGTTCTGTATTTGGTCTTGTGTGCAAACTTCATTGCCACTCCCCGTCACATTTGCTAGCACATTGGTGACTGTGCCTTCAGTGCAGCCTTGGTCTGACTTTCTAAGATTCTTTCGATCAACCTCAATGCCTCTCCATCCACTTCTTTCCCTTGCTTCTGTAGTGATTGGAACCAGGTGGAGCTCATTGACTACATGATCCTTGATTGGGGTTGTTAACCTGGGCCAATCAGGAAGCCCTTGTTGACTAATTGCCTCATGGGTCTTGAGAGGAGCTGACCGGCGGTAGACGTCCAGTACGTGGCCACCGCCATCCGACGCCTTAAAACGGCGGTGCTCGGACCCGACGTAGTGCACCAGTTGGAGGACGCTCAGGTGTGCGGTGGGATCCCGTCCGCGCTCACCCCAGCCCGGACGGAATTTCACATTGGCCCCAAGGTCCTGTACTTCCCGCGGGAGCCTGTGCCCCACAACCTGAGCCGCCTCCGAAATTTTAATTTTGTTTCTTTCAAGGAAGTGAAAAGAAGAGCCCTGTATAGACTGCTGCTGCACACCGTCCACCTCTTTTCCCTCATCCACCGTCCGGACACGCCTTGGCGTGCCCATTTGCCACCGGGCGGTGGGAATCCCCAGTGGAGGGCTCTCTATGCGGGAGTCCTCCCCCTTTCTCTCGGGGATCTGGGGTGGAGGGTGCTGCACGCAGCAGTCCCCTGCAACTGCAGATTGCGGTGGTTCACGGACTCCCAGCCCAATTGCTTGTTCTGTGGCGCTGTGGAGTCCGTGGACCACGTGTATATTGGGTGTGGGCGTTTGCACTCCTCTGTTTCTGGCTGCACTTCAGTCCCACGCTCCTGATCTTTGGGCACCCGGTACGGAGGAGGGAGGGCAGGTCTGAAGACCTCCTCATGGGTCTGCTCCTGGGCCTGGCCAAACTGGCCATTAACAGGTCCAGGCAGCGGGCCGTGGAGGGGGTCGTTAGGGCCGACTGCCTGCCCCTCTTCCGCGGTTACGTTAGGGCCCGGGTGTCCTTGGAGAAGGAGCACGCGGTGTCCACCAACACCCTGGAGTTGTTCAGGAGAGGTGGGCGCCGCAGGGAGTGGAGTGCATCATTTCTCCCTCCAACTCTATTTTGATTTAGTCCCTACCCTCCCCTTCACTGTTTTGATCACACAGCACTGCCCTTTGATGTGAAGGGCAGTGTTTGTCACTGGCCACCCGGGTGTTTTCCTATCTTCCTGGTGGTGGAATTTGATTAAAGATTGGTGCACTTTGTGTCTTTCACTGTGTCTCACACCTGCACACACACACACCATGGGTGCTGGGGAAAAATAATAAACAAGGGATTGGTAAAATAAGCACTACCGCACTTAGGTGGTAGTGTGGGGGTTAAATTTAAAAAAAAAGAAAAAAAAAAATAGAGGAGCTGACCGGCGCCCTCGACCGGCTCTCGAGGGGCAAGTCCCCGGGGCTGGACGGGCTGACTGTGGAGTTCTTCAGGGCATTCTGGGATGTCCTGGGAAGCGACTACACACAGGTCCTGGGGGAATGTCTAAATGCCGGAGAGCTGCCCCTTTCTTGGCGCAGGGCGGTCATCGTCCTGCTGCCAAAGAAGGGGGACCTTCGTTCCCTAAAGAACTGGCGTCCAGTCTCCCTCCTCAGCACGGATTACAAAATCTTCGCCAGGGTGTTGTCTTCTCGCCTGGCCTACATGCTGGCCCACATGATTCACCCGGACCAGTCCTACACGGTCCCGGGCCGGTGGATACACGACAACGTCCACCTGGTCCGGGACCTGATCCATTTCTGTCGACGGGCAGGTCTGCCGAGCGCCTTCCTGTCTCTCGACCAGGAGAAGGCGTTTGACAGGGTCGATCACGAGTACCTGCTCGGGACTCTGCAGGCATTCGGGTTCGGGACGCAGTTCGTCGCCCGGATCCGACTTTTGTACGCCGCCGCAGAGTGTCTGGTTAAAGTTAATGGGTCCCTGACGGCGCCCCTTCGCTTCGGGAGAGGAGTGCGTCAAGGCTGCCCCCTGTCCGGCCAGCTGTATTCCCTGTGCGTGGAGCCTTTCCTGCGCCTCTTGCGGAGGAGGTTGTCGGGGCTGGTTCTGCGCGGCGTGGGCACGGGGGTGGTCCTCTTGGCCTACGCCGACGACGTGCTCCTCACTTTCACCGACCCGGCTGACCTGGGGAGGATGCGCGAGTGCCAGGCCGTGTACTCGGCGGCGTCTTCCGCCAGGATCAACTGGGCCAAATGTTCCGGACTACTGGTCGGCCCGTGGCGGGTGGACTCTCTGCCGGAGGAGTTACGGGGGTTCAGCTGGAGTACCACCCATCTCCTCTACCTGGGGGTCTACCTCGGCCCGGCTGAGGAATCCTGGCCGGCCAACTGGCAGGAGCTGGAGGCCAAAGTCTCGGCTCGTCTAGGCCGCTGGACAGGACTGCTCCGAGTGCTATCTTACAGGAGTCGCGTGCTGGTCATAAACCAGTTGGTGGCCGCCATGCTGTGGTACCGGCTGGTCACTTTGGTCCCTCCTCCTGGCTTTGTCGCTGTCATCCAGAGAACGTTGGTCGATTTCTTCTGGGACAAAAAGATGCACTGGGTCGCCGCGCAGGTTCTGAATCTCCCTATTGAGGAGGGCGGTCAGTCGCTGGTGTGCGTCCGCACCCAGGTCGCGATGTTCCGCCTTCAGACCTTGCGGCGATACCTTTACATCGAGCCTCCTCCTAGGTGGTGCGCCCTGGCGACGTATTTTTTCCGCCAGGTGCGTAACCTCAACTACGACACGCAGCTCCTGTTCGTCGACCGTGACGGTTTGGAGGTCGCCCTCAAGACGCTGCCTGCCTTTTACCAGGACCTGATCACTGTCTGGAACATGGTCGAATCGCGTTGCGCCTACCCTCCGGCTGGAGTAGCGGCTGTCATCAGGGAGCCGATGCTCAGGAATCCGCACCTCCGTACTCGCGGGTTCGAGTGGCTGTCGGAGGGGAGGGCCGTGGCGGCGAGGGCGACCAGAGTCGGGGATGTGCTGGGTGCCGGGGGCCTGGGCTGGACGCTGCCGCAGGACATAGCCAGCAGGGCAGCGGTAGACATCCAGTACGTGGCCACCGCCATCTGACGCCTTAAAACGGCGATGCTCGGACCCGACGTAGTGCACCAGTTGGAGGACGCTCAGGTGTGCGGTGGGATCCCGTCTGCGCTCACCCCAGCCCGGACGGAATTTCACATTGGCCCCAAGGTCCCGTACTTCCCGTGGGAGCCTGTGCCCCACAACCTGAGCCGCATCTGAAATTTTAATTTTGTCTCTTTCAAAGATGTAAAAAGGAGGGCCCTGTATAGACTGCTGCTGCACACCGTCTACCTCTTCTCCCTCATCCACCGTCTGGACACGCCTTGGCGTGCCCATTTGCCACCGGGCGGTGGGGATCCCAAGTGGAGGGCTCTCTACGCGGGAGTCCTCTCCCTTTCTCTCGGGGATCTGGGGTGGAGGGTGCTGCACGAAGCAGTCCCCTGCAACCGCAGATTGCGGTGGTTCACAGACTCCCAGCCCAACTGATTGTTCTGTGGCGGTGTGGAGTCCGTGGACCATGTATATATTGGGTGTGGGCATTTGCACTCCCTCTTTGATTTTCTTAAAAACCTCCTCCTCTGCTTTTGGTTGCACTTCAGTCCCACGCTCCTGATCTTTGGGCACCCGGTACGGAGGAAGGAGGGCAGGTCTGAAGACCTCCTCGTGGGTCTGCTCTTGGGCCTGGCCAAACTGGCCATCAACAGTCCAGGCAGCAGGCCGCGGAGGGGATCGTTAGGGCCGACTGCCTGCCCCTCTTCCGCGATTACGTTAGATCCCGGGTGTCCTTGGAGAAGGAGCACGCGGTGTCCACCAACACCCTGGAGTTGTTCAGGGAGAGGTGGGCACCGCAGGGACTGGAGTGCATTATTTCTCCCTCCAACTCTATTTTGATTTAGTCCCTACCCTCCCCTTCACTGTTTTGATCACACAGCACTGCCCTTTGATGTGAAGGGCAGTGTTTGTCACTGGCCACCCGGGTGTTTTCCTATCTTCCTGGTGGTGGAAATTGAATAAAGATTTGTGCACTTTGTGTCTTTCACTGTGTCTCACACCTGCACACACACACACCATGGGTGCTGGGGAAAAAATAAGCACTACCGCACTTAGGTGGTGGTGTGGGGGTTAAATTATTAAAAAAAAAGAAAAAAAAACTGGAGTGTTCTCAGCTGTGTTGGCAGACCCCACTCAGTTTCAACCTTGGTATGAGACTGATGAGTACTATGTTCAAATCGCTCAATGCCAGTTTATTGCTTGTCACTGGCCACTCGGGTGTTTTTCCCCTATTGAGAGTTGGATCAGTGTGAGTGTGTACATAAAAAAAAATGCCTCATGGGTCTGCTCCTGGGCCTGGCCAAACTGGTCCAGGCCGTGGGCTGTGAGGGCTGATTGCTTGCCCCTCTTTTGAGGTTATGTTCAAGCCTGGGTGTTTCTGGAGAAGGAGCATGCGGTGTCCACCAACACCCTGTTGTTGTTCAGGGAGAGGTGGGCGCCGCAGGGAGTGGAGTGCATTATTTCCCCCTCCAACTCTATTTTGATTTAGTCCCTGCCCTTCCCTTCACTGTTTGATCACACAGCATTGCCCTTTGATGTGAAGGGCACTGCTTGTCACTGGCCAATCGGGTGTTTTCCTATCTTCCTGGTGGTGGAAATTGAATAAAGATTTGTGCACTTTGTGTTTCTCACTGTGTCTCACACCTGCACACACACACCATGGGTGCTGGGGAAAAATAAGCACTACCGCAGTTAGGCGGTAGTGTGGGGGTTAAATAAAATTTAAAAAAATTTAATTGGGGATTCCTCCTCATGGGTCTGCTCCTGGGCCTGGCCAAACTGGTCAGGCCGTGGGCTGTGAGGACTGATTGCTTGCCCCTCTTTTGAGGTTATGTTCAAGCCTGGGTGTTTCTGGAGAAGGAGCATGCGGTGACCGCCAACACCCTTGAGCTATTCAGGGAGAGGTGGGCATCACAGGGAGTGGAGTGTATTATTTCTCCCTCCAACTCTATTTTTATTTAATTCCTGCCCTCCCTTTCACTGTTTGATCATGCAGCAACTGGCCACTCGGGTGTTTCCTTTCTTCCTGGTGGTGGAAAATGAATAAAGATTTGTGCACCTTGTGTTTTCCACTGTGTTTCACACCTGCACACACACAACATGGGTGTGGGGGAAAATATAAGCACTACCCCAGTTAGGCGGTAGTGTGGAGGTTTTATTTAAAAAAGAAACAACAGGAGTGTTAGATATCCTGAAAGAAAAGAAAAAGAAAGTAAAAAAAAACAGACGGGTCTGAGCTTCTGCCAAAAAAAAACAAAATGGGGGATTTCTCCTCTTGGGTCTGCTCCTGGGCCTGGCCAAACTGACCATAAACAGGTCCAGGCAGTGAACTGTTGAAGGGGGTCATTCGGGCCAATTGTCTGCCCCTCTTCTGAGGTTATGTTCGAGCCCGGGTGTCTCTGGAGAAGGAGCACGCGGTGTCCACCAACACCCTGGAGTTGCTCAGGGAGAGATGGGCACCGTATTATTTCTCCCTCCAGCTCTATTTTGATTTAATCCCTGCCCTCCCCTTCACTGTTTTATCACTCAACATTGCCCTCTGAGAAGGGCACTATTTGTCACTGGCCACTTGAGTGTTTCCTTTCTTCCTGGTGTTGGAATATAAACAAAGATTTACAGACTTGTTTTTTTTCACACCTGCTCACGCCACATGGGTGCTGGGGAAAAATAAGCACTGCCACAGTAGGTGGGTAACTGTAAAGAAAAAAGAAAAAGAAAAAGAGAAAATAAATAAATGGGGGATTCCTCCTCATGGGTCTGCTCTTGAACCTGGCCAAAATGGCCATAAAGAAGTCTGGGCAGCGGGCTGTGGAGGGGATCATTAGGGCCAATTGCCTGTCCCTCTTCTGCGGCTCTGTCCGAGCCTGCGTGTCTCTGGAAAAGGAGTATGCAGTATCTACCAACTCCCTCAGGCTGTTCAGGGAGAGATGGGCACCGCAGGGAGTGGAGTCTTTTATTTCCCTATCCAACTCTATTTTTATTTAATCCCTGCCCTCCTCTTCACTTTTTTTGATCACACAGCATCGCCCTTTGTCACTGGCCACCCTGGTGTTTCCTTTCTTCCTGGTGGTGGAAATTAAATAAAGATTTGTACACCTGTTTTCTTTCAGTGTGTCTCACACCTAAACACACACACATGGGCGCTAGGGAAAATATAAGCACTACCGCTGTTAGGCAGTAGTGTGGGGGTAAGGAAAAAAATTGTAAAAAAGAAAATATAAATGGGTGATTCCTCCTCGTGGTGGTCTGCTCCTGGGCCTGGCCAAACTGACCATAACCAGGTCCAGGCAGCGGGCGGTGGAGGGTGTCATTAGGGCCAACTGCCTGCCCCTCTTCTGCGGTTATGTCAGAGCCCGGGTGTCTCTGGAGAAGGAGCATGTGGTAGCCACCAACACCTTTGAGATTTTCAGGGAAAGGTGGGCACCGCAGGGAGTGGAGTGTATTATTACCCCCTCCAATTCAATTTTGATTTAATCCCTGCCCTGCCCTTCACTGATCACGCAGCATTGCCCTTTGATGTAAAGGGCACTGCTTGTCACTGGCCACTCGGGTGTTTCCTTTCTTCCTGGTGGTGGAATAGAAATAAAGATTTACACGCTTGTTGTTTTTTGCTGTGTCCGACACCAGCACACACGCGACATGGGTGCTGGGGATAATTAAGCATTATCGCTAAATTAAAAAGTACAAGTAAAAAAGGGGATTCCTCAGGGAGAGGTGGACACCACAGGGAGTTGAATGTTTTATATCTCCCTCCAACTCTATTTTGATTTAATCCCTGCCCTCCCCTTCACAGTTTGATTGAAAATAAAATAAATGGATTAATTCAATGTATTTTTCCCGACACACACACACACACAACACAAAACATGGGTGCTGGGGAAAATATGCGCCATCGCTATTTGGTGATAGTGTGGGGTTAATTAAAAAAAAATAAACAGACGATTTTCCAAGTCTCATCAGTTCAGATGATTGACTCTGAAAAAAATATATAAACGGGGGATTCAGAATCTCCTCAGTTCAGGGGTTGACTCCAAGCTGGCTGGCCACAGCCAGTGTACTGTGCACAAGTAAATAGCGGGTGACTTGTGTGCAGTTATTTCACCTTCCTTCCTTTTAACCCCCCCTCCCCAACCTTAAAATTCTCTCTGGCCAAACTTTTGGTCATATCTTGTGATGTCTCTCACTTTGGTTAGCATTGATTGGTTATCTGATTAAGCTATTGTGACGCTCTTTGGGATGGTTTTCTATGTTAAAGAGATGATTTTCTATGTAGACAGAGTTGTAAAAATGTGAATTAATATTGTTATGAACTTATTAATACATTAACTGTTATTATTGTGCAAGCAGAGGCTTGAGCCATTACCCACTAAAGTGTACACTAAAGGCAATGTCCATCCCAAGGAACTAATGACTCCCCATATGTTAAGTGCAGTTTCCTCATCAGCACAAAATCTCTCTTTTTTTGGCATTTAATTATATTTTGAATGGTTTGGAACCACAATTTATTTCTTGGCACTGAACTGATAAGAAAGATTTTCTGCAAGCATTTCTTGTTCTTGCTTGACCACAACTGTTTAAAGTTTATTTCCCTGTATATTCCTAATGGGCCACAAACCAATCCTTATTGGGGCCCACCATTCCAAAGAGTTGATAATGAGAAAATAAGATCAGAAATTATGACATTATAAAGGAAAGGAAAAACACATGTTATGCACAATGACTCCAGAAATGGTATCTGAATACTAATCAGGACTTATCAGTGGTTACTCTTATTGAATTAAAACCAGATGGATTGAATATACAGAGATACAAGCGTTTGCTTCAAGCTGATTGATAATTGTAATGAGATAACTGCCATTCATTGTTATTCATTGTTTATCCAGTCATTCATCCCTACATAATACAGCCAATGAAGTGGGACTTGCCCTCTTCCCTCGGCTTGCCCAAGCTACAATTGTTCCCTTCCATTTGTTGTGAAATATTGCTGGAGCGACTCTTCACGAAGAAACAAATTTTGTTTAACAGGGCCATGACCTATCCTTTATACGGGACTTGGTCTTCCATGTAAAAACTAAGTAACTAAATCAGTATGTTGGTTGAGATTTCTTTTTAGTTGCATTAAGTTTCTGTTGAAATCTTGAGATCCCATTAAGCATTTCAAACACTTTTAACATTCAGAAATATTTTTTGTTTGCCATTAAATACTGTGTTAGTGTAAAAAAAACACTTTTTTTTATTTGTCATAGAGCTGCATGCATAAATGATGTTTTTGTAAAGCCTTTGTCAGTAATAAATTTCAGTTTTCTGTTGCCATCCTCTTTAATTGATGAATCACCATGCTAACTATTCAACAAAGGCAGACAGAGCCAAGATTTGGCACACATGCTACAGCAATCGTAGATCATAAATTTTTAAAGTCCAGAGTTCACATAAATAAACCATTTTTTTCAAAAGGTTGTTTGAAGTCAAAAATTAGAGATGGAGATTTGTGAGCGAACATTGCTGGGGGGAATGAGTTCTACCTGACAAGGTGACCAGCAATGCTGTTGAGACCAATAACAAAATAGAATGTTGGGTGTACAATGGCTTGAGAAAGAAGAATGCTTTTTATTTTGTTTATGAATTGCATGTTTCCTTTAGTTTTATGAAGGGCTGTTTCAATCTGGTCATAGTTTCCTTGTGATCCAGTTTATGCCTTAAAAATAATTAGTTTTCTATTCATTCCCATTTGTTATATAGAAATTAATTATTAGGTTTGTTGTATGGTTGGCGAAAGATAATTAAACATGCAGATCTGGAGGGTGGTGGTGGTATTGAGAACTCTCCAGGCACATTTAGTGCTGTTTCATAACCTCCAGATGTCTCAAAGTACTTTACAGGCAATGAAATACATTTGAAGTGGAGTCACTATTAGAACATGGGCAACACAGCAGCCAATTTACACGCAGCAAGCTTCCAAAAACAGCAATTTGCTAATAACTATAGAATCTGTTTTTGTGATGTTGATTGAGGGATAATTATTGCTCAGACACCAAGGTATCTCCTCTACTCTATTATAGTATGTGAACTTTCATAACCATTCAAGAGAACATTTGGTGTTTAAATGTAACATCTCTTCTGATCACCCTCAATACTGCAATGGAGTAAAAGCTTTTTTGTATTGAAGTCTTGGATTGGGATTTAAATGTTATAGGAGAAAGTGAGGTCTGCAGATGCTGAGATCAGAGCTGAAAATGTGTTGCTGGTAAAGCACAGCAGGTCAGACAGCATCCAAGGAACAAGAGAATCGACGTTTCGGGCATAAGCCTGATGAAGGGCTTATGCCCGAAACGTCGATTCTCCTGTTCCTTGAATGCTGCCTGACCTGCTGTGCTTTACCAGCAACACATTTTCAGATTTAAATGTTATAACTTAGAGACAAGTGTGCTGCCAGCTATGTCATAGCTGACATGAGGGCAGCTTCCCAAAGACTCTACAATGTTGATACATCCTCACAATCAGTATGAGGTACAGTTTAAAATGGTTTTGATCATGGGGTTAGGATTTACCTTTCTTCATTCATAATTTGTTAACCCAGACACATGTGAAACGATAATTTGAAGACATTACCACCATTTGAATTTTATAGTGATTTGCTTGCCGGCGAAAGCCATTGAAACAAAAGTCTCCTTCCTTATTCTCTCTTTTGCGATAACAGAAAAATTAGGATTGTTGTTCTGTTGTGATCTAATGTCTAGAGTATTGACGTTTTCCAACTTGATATTACTTCAGACTATCCATCAAGCAATTGAAAATTTACAGCTTACAAACAGTGGTTTGAAATGCAGTTTAAGAGTTGCAGCATTCCAAAATCTAGTGCCTAAAATGTTATTCAGTGCCCCGGAAAAGAGTACGTCCTAAAGTATTCCATGCACATTAAGTAACACTTAATCTACCAAATCACCAGGCCATGTTCAAAAGGAGTGCAACTCAAGGACTTATAGAACAGCTGCTGACCTGGTTTAGCTTGAATTTATCAAACTATATGTTGCCATGGCAACAATGAATGAATTAATTAATTTTGAATTTCAGCATTTCATTAGATAGTTTAAATTTAAAACAACATAAGCTGCACCAAATTAATAAAAAATGATCCTAGTTTATCTACTGCAAATACTGTTAACTTGAATGACTTGATACCTAAAAGCCACTAACGAGAAAATACTGCCTCATGAACTCCTTAGGATTTCTTATTCATAAAGATTGTCACCTCACGACAGAGGTCTTATTAGTATTCATAAGTTAGTGCCCTCCTGCTAAGATTACTGTGAAATTGCTTTAATATTATAATAAAACTAATAATTTTCTGCTATAACATTCTGATTGCAGACTGAGCATAGCAGATGAACAGGCAGAGGTAGCAATGCGAATAATTTATAGAAAATTGGCCTAATTCTGAATTGGCCTTCTTATCTACAGTCATGCAAATTTATCAGGTTTCTCTCTTGACCTCGAAATAATCTTGCCAGAGCGTTGGCTAATACTTTTATATGGATATCGAAGCGAATGGACTTTTGCCATTTTAAAAAAAAAGGAGGACTGTGGATGAAGTGAGCTGGTTAATTAGCTGACACCATGCTCACATACTTGTGTTCCAATCTGTTCAGTTGGTTGTGCATGATATATGTGGCCACAGTGATTAATGCAGTGTGGCACTTACTTACCCCACCAAATATATCACATAGTTTAAAACTGGATTCGGTTCTTCCATTGGAAATATTCACAGCTGTGATGTGACATGGTTTGGGACAAAAATAAAGCCAAGATTGTTTTCTAAAAGATGAACATCTCCAGGGGAATGATTAAATATTTGGGAAGTGGAACTGACTGGGATGTAGAACTGACTTTAAGGTTTATTTTCAATTTTAAGAAATTGGCATTTTTAAAAATCTACCAATTACTTTCCATTAAATACAGATTAATTTAAAAGATACCATTAAAAAGTCCTTGATCTTAAGCCTTTGACAGGTTTGTGTGGAAATTAGAATGGGAATTAGTGCATCCAACAGTCGACTGTATTTAATTGCATCACTACAAACCCCCTCCCCTATAGCCCCACTCCAAACTCATTTCCCACAGTTTCTCAGTAGAAAGTAGCAGACTCTCAATGGCTCGGTCAATCTGCAAGGATTCTTGATCATAAAGCGAGGTGAGAATCAACAGACATATTTTTTCTTTGAGACATCCAGAGAAAAGAACACACAGGCAAAGTTTTTAATTTTAAAATGGCCAACATACTTTCTGAGTCTTGTCCAAATCTGCTTTGCTGTTGGTAAAATTGATTCAAGAAATTTGCTGCAACATCCCGCTTGATCTGCCAATTAAAACTGAAGGCAAATCCTCAACACATAATCAAGGACTGATATTAAGCTTGTGATTGTTTTTTGTCAGGTCTAGAACAGGTAAGTGTTCAAAGCAATTTTTACTGTTTGGTTTCTCCCAAGTGGGTGAAAATCAACCTTCATTAAAGTTAATTTGGTTTGTTTTACTATTATTATTTTATCTACTTCCTGTACTGTTGCCAATCTGATCAGCAATATAAGAAAATTAGAAATGTGGGTGCGAGATTTGAATTAAAATTATGTTTATGCTGAGATGAAAATATTAGCATTCATCTTCAACAATATACAACTAGAAAACGGATGATTTTTGTTCTTAGTCAAGTAGATATTATTTTGTATTTATTTTAACAGGTTGCATTCCAGTTTCTGCATTTATAAAAGTTGTGATTTTCTTACAAATATATTGCTAACAGGAGGCCGGTTACCGCAGTTGGCTAGACTGCTAGCATGTGGATCAGATTAATATCAATAGCACAATGTACAATCTCCATTCCTACTGAGGTAGATACAGTGCCTGCCTCCTTAATCTACCTGTACTAAAACAAAGTTAAAAATCACACAACACCAGGTTATAGTCCAACAGGTTTAATTGGAAGCACACTAGCTTCTGATGAAGGAGCGTTGCCCCGAGAGCTAGTGTGCTTCCAATTAAACCTGTTGGACGATAACCTGGTGTTGTATGATTTTTAACTTTGTACACCCCAGTCCAACACCGGCATCTCCAAATCATGTACTAAAACAGTTATGGCACATTGCCATGTTTCACTGAAGAATCACCAAGGACCTGCCTTCAAGCTGAAGAAGACCTAAGAAAATATTGCTAATGAGGGAATCTTGCTGTGGTTAGGTATCTTCCTCACATTTTATCATCAACAGGTCGCCACCACATGCAAACCTTCTTCATGTGTGATAGCTGCCTGTTGCTACAAACATATGGTTGCATTGGAGCTATCACACTGAACATTGCGTTGCTGATTAACCACCAAGTTTCCCAGGTTTAAAACTCATTTTGAGAAGAGAAAATGTTCAGTGGGGTGTGGTGCAGCTTTTTCTCAAGGAAAACAGTATCAAATAACACCTTTCTTACTTACCAGTTGAATGAAGGCAAATGCTTTATCATGTAGAAAATCTAATCGTGCCTGCCAAGCATAATGAATGTATCACCTAACCAGTGTAGAATGTGCCTTTACCTCGAAACACCCAAAGGGATTCTTTCTTGCTCAGCTTGCAAATGATTTTCAGTAATCTGGAAGGAAAACTGAAGAGAGATTTCCTGTAGTTGCAGCAATATAGAAAGATAAACAGAGATTTCCCTTTTCTCCTAATGCCTTTTAATCTGTACAACTATTTTATGTGATGCCAGTCAACACTACTGAGTAGCATGTTGAATGAATGAATGAAAGGTATTTAGCAATCTTGGACAATAATGTAAAATATCGCAAAACAATATCTCCTGAGTAAATTTGGATTATTTTAATATTAACCAAAATAATCCCTTTGACCTGGCTTGTAAAAAATCTATGCAGATGTTGCTTTGCTGTTAATTTAATTTATGTACATACATAATGAACCTCAGAAGACATGAGAGTTAATTTATGCATTAAAATGACTCTATAACCACCTCCTTAAGTAAAATCAAATAAACAAATTGGCATGTCACTATGTCCTGGTCTTCGGCAAATTACTCATTATTTATGACTCGTGCAAGAAAGCAAAAATCCCAGAATTCACTTCATAACTATAAATGGTCCTTTGTCCTTTTAACCCTTCCTTTTCCAACCTCACAATGAACAGAAAGAGCTTTTTATCATGAAGATTGAGAACATCTGATCAGCTACTTCTGTCACATTCCTGCCTCCACCTGGTTTACCAAGTACAACTCCCCCTAGTTGCCATGTCACAACTTTGAACTTGTAGTTCTTTCCTGTTTCTCTCCTATTTCCTCTCATGCCCTATTTAAGCTCATCTTGTCTTTGAGGTTCACTTCCTGCTCTCTACGCAAGCTACACCAAACAGCTTGCCATCCAACTTACTTCTCTTCCTGACAACTTTGTCTTTGCAAATCCAATCTTCCTGGTTCTCCAAAGTCCTTGAACATGTAACATCGCCCAAATCTTCCATCTTGCCCACAGCTACATGTTTGTATCCCTCCAGATGGATTTCAATGCCTGCTATAGTATCAAGATCGATCTTATAAAAGTCGCAAATGACATCCAATGTGACTGTGATTCCGATAAACTATCACTCCTAATCCTTCTTGACATGTCTGCAAACTTTGGTATACTTGCCCATACCTTCAGCCCCAGTCAAAACAAAAGATTCAAAACTCTTCTGAATGAACCAGCTGAAAGAGTACACAATTTGAATATTACTCATTATTAGCAAAAAAAGACAATATGCATTTAAATATGGATTTTTCATGAATTCTTGATGTTCAAAATGCTGAATTGAGTTTTGTTTTTCAATGTAGGTGCTATTGTAATGGAGGGCAATGTGTTAACCAAGTCATACACAGCAGGAAACTAAAAACAGTCATGGGATAAATCACCAGCGAGTCTGTTTTGGTGACTGGTTGAGTAACAAATGCTGAGCAGGACACTGGTAGAGAATCCCTGTCCTTCTTCACATTGTCTCATGGAACATTTAACAGTCACTTCAGAGGGCAGAAGGCTTTACACTATTTCACATTTAACATTCATTTGTAGTATAGTAAATTTCAGCAATTCAGCTGCCACTGAGGGCCACTTTATGATAGGGACAAACTTTAACCACCGTTAGATCAGCCGACTGATTGTGTATGGAGTATGTCAACTCAATTAAAGAAAAACTTTAAATATATGGTAAATAAAAATCTGATAGAGTGACAGAACAAAATAACCAAAATAAGGTACTTGGGCCTGCTACCAGAATACCACATCAGTCTTTAATGGAATATTAATCCTGTCAATGTTATCAAACAGAGTCAGTGTTAGCAATTGGAGGGATTGTTACCTAGTGACTTGCAGCATAGAAAAAATCCTGGTCACAATTAGTCCAGGCTATTTCAAAATACCTTCTGCTGATAAAATATTTACTTACTGAACTCCACCCCCAAAATCTTCACCATTTTTTTGGTCTCACTTATTGGATCCCCCCCGTCGCATTCTCATATACTACTGGGACTGGATAGCCCAGTTTTATGAATGAATTGTTTTTGGAAACTTTAATGATGTAGTCCAGATAGCAAAGGTTCGATTTTCTGGCAATATTATTTTAATACTAGTTGCATTCCCTTGAGATTGGAATAACTCCAATCAGAAAATCTAGCCTTAGAGATCAGAGAGGTCTTTTGAGTTCTCCTGTCCATCAGCATTGGCGGAGTAGCACCCTAAAGATGGTAGAAAATGATTTTTTTGCTGATGCATAACAGTTACTATAAGCTGAATTTTCTCAGTCTTAAATGATGTGGCAATGGTGAATTGATTGGGAAAATGTAGTGAGATCAGAAAAACGACATTCCTGACATCAAGAAATATATTCTGATCTTTCACTGATGGTTTTTAATAGCAAGGTGAGAATCTTGCTGACAAGTGATGTGAGGTATACTTGTGTGTATTAGCTTCTCATTATTAGTTATTCTCATTTCATTTATATGCAATTTGTTATTTTCCCAAGCGATGGAGAGAAACCAAACATTGACAGTTCCTGTTATGGAAGTCAGAGCAACCACCTGGTAGTTACAACTCTCTGCTTGTTCCTGTGGCCCACCACCTTAGCCAGCAGTCCCTAATTCCTCAGGGCACACTTCATGAGCAACGACCACTTGCACGTTGTCTATGGAGGTTGGAACAGATACTTGTCAGCCTCACCACATCATCATGGAATATCTCCAACTCATTTGGAATCCACCCAATACTGTACTTGGAACTCGCTGGTGTCTTTCATTGCTCATAAGGCTGCTTTGCTCATAAGGTCAAGCATCAATCTCATGCACTGGAACTGACAGCATCTCAGGGATATTCTCTTGCGGCATGGTGGCTCAGTGGTTAGTACTGCTGCCTCACAGCACCGACCTGTGACTCAGGTGACTATCTGTGTGGAGTTTGAGCATTGTCCCCTTGTCTGTGTGGGGTTCCTCAGTTGCTCCGGTTTCCTCCCACAATCGAGAGATGTGCAGGTCAGGTGAATTGGCCACGCTACATTGTCAGTAGCGTTAAGTGCATTAGGTGAAGGTGAGGACTACAGTGGCTGGAGTTTAAAGTCAAGAGTGTGGTGCTGGAAAAGCACAGCAGGTCAGGCAGCATTTGAGGAAAGGGAGAGTAGACATTTCGAGCAAATGCCCTTCAGCAGGAATGAGCATTAGGAAATGGGCATTCGTCAGGGGGAAATATAGGGGAGGGAATGGGTTTGGGTGGGTTCCTCTTCGGAGGGTCAGTAGGGACGTGTTGGGCCAAACGACCTGTTTCCATACTGTAGGGAATCTAATCTAATCTGCTTTCTTAGCTCTCACTCACTTCACTCCCACTTGGATGCATCTCTGCTTTTTTTTGTGTTATTGCGCTTTTGTACCTCATTCAGAACTTACAGGCTCCATCATGTCATGTCTTGTAGAACAGATACAAAGCCAGGCATCAAGTCATATTTGCCAGCAGTGATTAGTCAAGAGGATGGACTAGTTGTTGAACTGCTGTTGTTTTTGCCAATGTCTGATCAGCAATATGTGCCAGCAGCCTACACAGCAAGAATATTGAATACACTTCAATTAAATGGCTGTGACACAAAGTCTCAGAGGAATAATCCTCTGTCAAATCAAGAGCGATTGCTATCAGTCAAGATGTCAAGGGCAGCATTTGATTTCAGAGTTGAGACTATGGTGCTGGAAAAGCACAGCAGGTCAGGTAGCATCAGAGGAGCAGGAAAGTTAATGTTTTGGGCAAGAACCCTTCATCTCATGACGGGCTCTTGCCCAAAACATTGATTCTCCTGTTCCTCAGATGCTGCCTGACCTGCTGCGCTTTTCCAACACCACACTCTCGACTCTGATCTCTAGCATCTGCAGTCCTCACTTTCTTCTAGCATCCGATTTCAGTCTAGGGGCTTTGATATAGTTAGTCAGCATTAGAAGTTCTCTATCATTACTTTCCAGGACATGGAACACTGTCAGTGGATTGGGATAATTGGCTAGGTGGCTAATGCACCCCACCAGGTGACCATGCTCATGTAGGTTGAGATATTACCTTGTGTCTCTATTACAGTGAAGTTTGCTTTTGCTTCTGTTCTTCCTTTTATGCCTTTTCTTCTTAGCCGGGTTTAAATGTTTAAAAATTTTCAATCAACCTGTTCATGGTTATGTTCCATCTAAAGCAGGTGGAACATGGACCTGGGCTTTCTGACCCAGAGGTACCACTACCACTGTACCACAAGAGCCTCAGGTTGTAGATGTATATACCTGGGCAAGTCAGAATATTGATCCTAAATGATACATCAAACAAGAGAAACATTCATTTGGTTTGGCAGGACTGGGTATTGCTCAGGGGTAGGAACCTGGGCCAACTTTTCTGTAACAGGAAGCGAAAAATGCAATTCGTTCTCTCTGATTAGCTAATTCAGGCCAGACCAAAGATCTACTTGGCTTGAGTGACTTGCTATCATACAAATCGTGCATTTAACCACTGAGCCATCAAGAGAGTACATGTTGATTACTTTAATGGAGTGGCATAATTTGCATCACTTAACTCCCTTGCAAGGCAGCAGTTTTGTAAACACATTAGTATGGTTGATAACATGCCAGATAAATTACATCATGGGACTAATTTTATAATTTTGAGTAAAGATTTGCACTAGAGTAACTGGGCTGTCCATATTTTTACTGAAGCAAACTATTCTTGGCAGCTGACCTCGCACATGTTTGTGGATTCAGATTTTATGGTTGTTTCTTAGAATATTGCCTACATGGAAGCATTAGTTAGGTGGTCCATTCAGAACAGTAGAAAGATACTGTGTCATTTGGCTTATTGCATTCTTAATAGCTTAAAGAAATGATTGGACTGCCTTTGATGACAATGTCACCATTCTAACAGAATGTCAAAATTTTTGAGTTTCAGTTTCTTATTCTTTACAAATCAGGGTTGAGCTTTTAACTGCTAAGAATTTGCAAACACAAACTGGAAAATCTGTAAAGCTTTAACAAAGTGACAAGTTTAGAAACCAGGAGAAGTTGCTTCCATTCATCTGAGCAGAATCTTATCAAACTAAAAAGGATGGTAAAGCAACACGTGTGGGACTCAATCCAAATGTCACCTATTTACATGCTGAAGTATGTGCATCATTGACATTCCATTCTCTAGTTCCTTTTATGTACTTCCTCTTGTGTTCTCAAAGAAATGTGCTCCTTCATACAAGAGTTTACTCCAGGTTTCTTCTGAATGAGGATCTCCCCTGTGCTGACATCTACGTTAGATTTCTTGAGAGAAGCCTTCATGAAGTCTTCAAAATGCTACCATTTTCTACATCTTACTCAAGGAAGGCACTTGAGTAAGATGTAGAAAATGGTAGCATTTTGAACGGTAGCTAGATGAAGATGATTCACTTTGGCAGTTGAATTCAGGTATCCTAGGCACATGGCTGGCCCAGCAGAGTTGGTTTCGGGTGATCATGGTCTCAAAGCTGGTGTTATTAGTTGCTTCAAAGATACTGATGTCAGTATGTCTGTGCTCTCAGCTAATGAGGAGAAAATGTCTTAAACAGTACTTCTCAAGGATCTTGAGGTGGTATCTATATGTTGTCCAAATTTGAAAAATACCCTAATCCATTCAAAAAGTGTAAATCTATTAATATTTATGAGAATAAACTAAAAATTTCCAGTAAGTTTTATAAATTAATACCATTTGCATCAACATAAAGCCCTGTTTTCAGGCAGCTTCAATTGGTAGATATTTCAGACTGAAAATGTGTTGCTGGAAAAGCACAGCAGGTCAGGCAGCATCCAGGGAACAGGAGAATCGACGTTTCGGGCATAAGCCCTTCTTCAGGAATGAGAAAAGTTTGTCCAGCAGGCTAAGATAAAAGGTAGGGAGGAGGGACTTGGGGGAGGGGCGTCGGAAATGTGATAGGTGGAAAGAGGTCAAGGTGAGGGTGATAGGTCAGACTGGGGTGGGGGCGGAGAGGTCAGGAAGAAGATTGCAGGTTAGGAAGGCGGTGCTGAATTCGATGGATTTGACTGAGACAAGATGGGGGAGGGGAAATGAGGAAACTGGTGAAATCCGAGTTCATCCCTTGTGGTTGGAGGGTTCCTAGGCGGAAGATGAGGCACTCTTCCTCCAACCGTCGTGTTGTTGTGGTCTGGCGATGGAGGAGTCCAAAGTCCTGCATATCCTTGGTGGAGTGGGAGGGGGAGTTGAAGTGTTGAGCCACAGGGTGGTTGGGTTGGTTGGTCCGGGTGTCCCAGAGGTGTTCTCTGAAACGCTTCGCAAGTAGGCGGCCTGTCTCCCCAATATAGAGGAGGCCACATCGGGTGCAGAGGATGCAATAGATGATGTGTGTGGAGGTGCAGGTGAATCTGTGGCGGATATGGAAGATTCCTTTGGGGCCTTGAAGGGAGGTGAGGGGGGAGGTGTGGGCGCAAGTCTTGCACCTCCTGCGGTTGCACCGCCACAGATTCACCTGCACCTCCACACACCGCCACAGATTCACCTGCACCTCCACACAGCAGGAGGTGCAAGACTTGCGCCCACACCTCCCCCCTCACCTCCCTCCAAGGCCCCAAAGGAAACTTCCATATCCGCCACAGATTCACCTGCACCTCCACACAGCAAGAGGTGCAAGACTTGCGCCCACACCTCCCCCCTCACCTCCCTCCAAGGCCCCAAAGGAAACTTCCATATCCGCCACAGATTCACCTGCACCTCCACACAGAAGGAGGTGCAAGACTTGCGCCCACACCTCCCCCCTTACCTGCCTCCAAGGCCCCAAAGGAAACTTCCATATCCGCCATAGATTCACCTGTACCTCCACACACATCATCTATTGCATCCTCTGCACCCGATGTGGCCTCCTCTATATTGGGGAGACAGGCCGGCTACTTGCAGAGCGTTTCAGAGAACACCTCTGGGACACCTGGACCAACCAACCCAGTCTGACCCTGTGGCTCAACACTTCAACTCCCCCTCCCACTCCACCAAGGATATGCAGGTCTTTGGACTCCTCCATCGCCAGACCACAACAACACGACAGTTGGAGGAAGAGCGCCTCATCTTCCGCCTAGGAACCCTCCAACCACAAGGGATGAACTCGGATTTCACCAGTTTCCTCATTTCCCCTCCCCCCACCTTGTCTCAGTCAAATCCATCGAATTCAGCACCGCCTTCCTAACCTGCAATCTTCTTCCTGACCTCTCCGCCCCCACCCCAGTCTGACCTATCACCCTCACCTTGACCTCTTTCCACCTATCACATTTCCGACGCCCCTTCCCCAAGTCCCTCCTCCCTACTTTTTATCTTAGCCTGCTGGACAAACTTTCCTCATTCCTGAAGAAGGGCTTATGTCCGAAACGTCGATTCTCCTGTTCCCTGGATGCTGCCTGACCTGCTGTGCTTTTCCAGCAACACATTTTCAGCTCTGATCTACAGCACCTGCAGACCTCACTTTCTCCTCAGATATTTCAGACTATCTGATAATTTCCTGGCTGCACTGCAACAGTCTCCCCAAGATTTCACAGGGAGGTTCTTGCCATTGGCTGCACTCTCCACAGGAAGGGGCAGGGAAGCAATGAAGATCATAGCTTCAGCATTGGATCTATGACTTCGTCAGAGCGGCTTGGAGATGTCTGAGAATTAGTGCTGCAGGAGACAGAATCTCAACAGGTAGATGATGGTAAAAACACATTTTATTAATGCGACTTCACACCTGGCAGAACTGGTTGCCATTCCATGCCAGGAGCTTTGAGAAACACATTGCCTTATATGTTATCAGCAATTTTCCATCCAATGGTCAGTTATGGTCTGTAATGGCATGGAATAAACAATAGAAGATCACTACATCTTGCAGCTTGCTGATGTCCTGTTTGCCAGAGCTGGGAATTGTGTTCATTTCATTGACAGTAACAATCTCATAGGTATGGAGGACAGGGGTATCTCTACTATCAATAAAGTACATGCCATCATTAATTGTACCTGTATGTCATCCAGTGACCACCCAAAAAGTTTCCACTCTCTCAACATTCAACCACAACAAGGATATCTTTAATGGGTGTGATTGCTATCCTGCCTGCTCATGTGGCTACTTCATTCTTGATCAGTCCAACCTGTCTCAGATCTTCATTCCGACTCCAAGCCTTTACCAGGGATCTCACTGGTATCCTTCATGAAGATTTCTGCATCTTCTTTGTAACCATCAGATCCACATTACACTGCATTTATCTCTGGTTTGCTTCCAGTTCCTCGGGCTGGTGTGGCCAGAAACAAGGGAGATAATGGACTTGAACATGTGGCTGGGGAACTGGTGCAGGAAGCAAGGATTTAAATTCTTGGATCACTGGGGTATGTTTTGTGGTAAGCATAAATAATACAAGAGAGACGGTTTGCACCTTAATAGGTTAGGGACCAGCATTCTGGCAGGTAGGTTTGCTACTGCAACACAGCTACGTTTAAACTAAGTAGCGGGGGGAGGGGACAAACTGGATGTTTAAGAAGGAAAATGAAGGGAAAGTTAGAACAAGGGAAGTCAAGAAAGACAACTGTACCAATGAACCAGAAAACTCAAAAAGGGATCATGCTGTAAGGTTGAGTGAAATAGGAGTTGATGGGAAGGGTGAGGGCAGTAACAAATTAAAAATACTATATATGAATGCACGAAGCATTAGAAATAAGATGGATGAGCTTGAGGCTCTTTTGGAAATTGACAGATACGATATTGTGGGGATAACTGAGATGTGGCTTCAAGTGGACACGGCCTGGGAAATGAATATTCAAGGCTACACGTGCTATTGTAAGGACAGACTGACGGGCAGAGGAGGTGGGGTGGCCATATTGGTAAGGGATGATATTCAGTCCCTTGCGCGTGGGGACCTAGAATCAGGGGATGTAGAGTCAGTATGTAGAGAGCTGAGAAATTCTAAGGGTAAAAAGACCCTCTTGGGAGTTATCTACAGGCTCCCAAACAGTCGTCTGGATGTCGGATGTAAGTTGAATCAGGAGCTGAAATTGGCCTGTCGTAAAGATGTTACTACAGTTGTTATGGGGGATTTCAACATGCAGGTAGACTGGGAGAATCAGGATGGTATTGGACCTCAAGAAAGATACTTTGCGGAGTGCCTCCGAGATGGATTCTTAGAACAGCTGGTGCTGGAACCGACCAGGGAGAAGGCAATTCTGGATCTGGTATTGTGCAACAAACCAGAATTGATCAGGGACCTTGAAGTGAAGGAGCCATTGGGAAGAAGTGACCATAATACAATAAGCTTCAATCTGCAATTTGAGAGGGAGACAATCGGAAGTGACAATATTTCTGTTGAATAAAGCGAACTATGGAGCTATGAGGGAGGAGCTGGCAAAGTTCAATGGTGCAATACCTTAGCAGGGATGACAGTGGAGGAACAATGGCGGATATTTCTGTGTATAATGCAGAAGATGCAGGATCAGTTCATTCCAAAAAGGAAGAAAGATCCTCGGAGGAGGCATGGGCGGCCGTGGCTGACGAGGGAAGTTAAGAAACATATAAAGTTAAAAGAGAAAAAGTATAACAGAGCAAAGATAAGTGGGAAAATGGAGGACTGGGAAGCTTTTATAGAACAACAGAGGATTACTAAGAAGGAAATACGCAGAGAAGAAAATGAGATACGAAGATAAACTGGCCAAAAATATAAAGGAGGATAATAAAAGCTTTTTTATGTATGTGAAAGGCAAAAAAATGGTTAAGACTAAAATTGAGCCCTTGAAGACAGAAACAGGGGAATATATTACGGGGAACAAAGAAATGGCAGAAGAATTGAATTGGTACTTCAGATCTGTGTTCACTGGAGAAGACACAAGCAATCTCCCTGAGGTAACAGTGGTTGAAAGACCTGAGCTTAAGGGAATTTATATTTGCCAGGAATTGGTGTTGGAGAGACTGTTAGGTCTGAAGGTTGATAAGTCCCCGGGGCCTGATGGTATACATTCCAGGATACTGAAGGAGGTGGCTCGAGGAATTGTGGATGCGTTGGTGATTATTATCCAGAGTTCGATAGATTCGGGATCAGTTCCTGCGGATTGGAGTGTGGCTAATGTTATACCACTTTTTAAGAAAGGTGGGAGAGAGAAAGCAGGAAATTATAGACCAGTTAGTCTGACCTCAGTGGTGGGATGCTGGAGTCTATTATAAAGGATGAAATTAAGACACATCTTGATAGTAGTAACAGGCTGTGCTCTTCCAGTACCACTAATCCACAATCTGGTTTCCAGCATCTGCAGTCATTGTTTTTACCTAGGTCAGAGTCAGCATGGATTTATGAAGGGGAAATCATGCTTGACTAATCTTCTGGAATTTTTTGAGGATGTAATTCTGAAGATGGACGAGGGAGATCCAGTAGATGTAGTGTACCTGGACTTTCAGAAAGCTTTTGATAAAGTCCCACATAGGAGGTTAGTGAGCAAAATTAGGGCGCATGGTATTGGGGGCAAAGTACTAACTTGGATTGAAAGTTGGTTGGCTGACAGGAAACAAAGAGTAGTGATAAATGGCTCCATTTCAGAATGGCAGGCAGTGACCAGTGGGATACCGCAGGGATCAGTGCTGGGACCGCAGCTTTATACAATATATGTTAATGATATAGAAGATGGTATTAGTAATAACATTAGCAAATTTGCTGATGATACTAAACTGGGTGGCAGGGTGAAATGTGAGGAGATGTTAGGAGATTACAGGGTGACCTGGACAGGTTAGATGAGTGGTCAGATGCATGGCAGATGCAGTTTAATGTGGATAAATGTATGGTTATCCACTTTGGTGGCAAGAACAGGAAGGCAGATTATTACCTAAATGGAATCAATTTAGGTAAAGGGGTAGTACAGAGAGATCTGGGTGTTCTTGTACACCAGTCAATGAAGGTAAGCATGCAGGAACGGCAGGTAGTGAAGAAGGCTAATAGCATGCTGGCCTTTATAACAAGAGGGATTGAGTATAGAAGCAAAGAGGTTCTTCTGCAGCTGTACAGCGCACTGGTGAGACCACACTTGGAGTATTGTGTGCAGTTCTGGTCTCCAACTTTGAGGAAAGACATTCTGGCTATTGAGGGAGTGCAGCGTAGGTTCACGAGGTCAATTCCTGGAATGGCGGGACTACATTACGCTGAAAGACTGGAGTGACTGGGCTTGTATACCCTTTGAGTTTAGAAGACTGAGAGGGGATCTGATTGAGACATATAAGATTATTAAAGGATTGGACTCTCTGGAGGCAGGAAACATGTTTCCGCTGATGGGTGAGTCCCGAACCAGAGGACACAGCTTAAAAATACAGGGTAGACCATTTAGGACAGAGATGAGGAGAAACATCTTCACCCAAAGAATGGTGGCTGTGTGGAATGCTCTGCCCCAGAGGGCAGTGGAGGCCAAGTCTCTGGATTCATTTAAGAAAGAGTTGGATAGAACTCTCAAGGATAGTGGAATCAAGGGGTATGGAGATAAGGCAGGAACAGGATACTGATTAAGGATGATCAGCCATGATCATATTGAATGGTGGTGCAGGCTCGAAGGCAGAATGGCCTACTCCTGCACCTATTGTCTATTGTCTATTATTGTCATTTCATGCATCTGCAGCCACCAATGAGCCTGCCTAATATTAATTGTTACAACACGGGGATGAACTCCTTCTGCTAATTAAACCAAACATCCCCCAGAAAAGCTCACCTCACCTTATAGTCTGTTAAAATGCAAGTGACAGAGAACTTCCCAATTCCACTATTTAAAGAAAATAATATCAATTTAAGTTTTAACTCTAAAAGTGAACATTAAACAACAACTATTCAAAACTCTAAACCCGTCTTTCATTTAATTGCTTATTATCTACCTCCACCTCTATAACAATATACTGTTCCAAAAAAAAACTTATTAAAATTACATCAACTTAATTTCACACCATACAGCGGCTGTCATCGTCAGTGTCTCTCTTCGTCCGGCTTCATCTTGCTTCTTTTATGGTGAATATTTTTAATATGAAAAGGTTCCTTTGATAGAGAGTTTTTGAGTCTGTCTCAATGGCAGTTACTCTGTCACTCTTCTGATTTTCAAAATGCCTGCCTTTTTTATCCCCCCAACTTCAGATTGTTTCATTGGCTCGGAGGTTGGCAAAACAATAAATTTAAACTTGATTAGGTTTTAGTATCCTGGGACATAATTTAAACTGATTGGTTAAATTTGAGTTGTTGTCAAGACAACAAACGATACAGGTCTCTATTTCACAGCCAAATGTTACATATTTTCAATTTTCAAGTAGACTCTGAGACTGTTAGCTAGTCATATGACAGGTACTTGTAAGCTCTCAGTACAAAATAGCATTCACTCCCTCTTAAAGGTACAGAACACACCTTCAACTTCACAACATAATTATTTGTTAATTATTAACAAATTAGTCATTTGGCAATATAGACTTTGAGTATTGCTGAAAAAGATACATTTTGTCAAAACTTTTAATCTTGAACTCATCTGAATAATTTACAAAATACCAATTTAAAGAGAAAATCCAACTTTTATACAGTATGCGGAGAGCTGATTAGTCAGCAAGTGGACTCTGATTGGTAAAGGCATTGCCATGAACAATACATCAGTTACTAATGATTAACAGTTAGGTTTCAGGCTTTGTTTAAATTTTAACTCAGATATGTTGACCGGTCAGAAATGAACCAGTAGTAACCCATTTTCTTAAGTTGAAACAGGCATATTGTATATTCAACACATGAAACAGGGTCCTGTGTATTAATATGTATATAACTTCCAGCAAGGGCACCACACTGCGAACCCAATTGACAGTCCTAAACTGCTTGTTAGTCTATTTCTTTGAACATTCAGGATAATCCGGCAAACATTGTTCAATTGCAGAATCAATTGTAGTGTTGGACACCATCTTGTGAGTTCTACATGTTCAGACTGTTTCAGTACTGTCTGTACCTTGCTTGTGGTAAGCAGCAGAGAGATATGCTATTTAATTTGATGTGCTAGTATTTGGTACAGCCGTTACTCAAATTCTTATACCACATTACTCATTTGTGTCATAAGCAGAACATCTTTTTGGCAGCATCTTATTACTGGCAAGCACCATTTGTTTTGCTACTATATAGTAGCAATGTGAAACTGCTGGCTTCATCTCTTGCTCAACAGTTTGAGACATCTTATCCTTCCAATGTGATCTGAATAGACAGGCTGCAAAAGTGATGGCCTTAAAGCTGTTCATAAGTTTGATTGATATATATTAATCATCAATCAGATAGCTATTGATTATTTATTAATTAGGCTTGTGTCACAACTCCCTTGAAAAGAAGCTCCACTATTCCTGGAGTTGGCAAGTGTGAAAACTTGATTAAACTGCCAAATTATACAATTTTACCTCAGAATCTGATAGAGCTTATGAGACCAGGTTTTTACATTAACAAGAGGATCACTATTTCTTACGACCAGATGTTGTAACCAATGACAGGAAACATAAATTGCCATCTTATAACTTAAACTCTATCACTTTTTAAAAAGATCTCATATCTGCAAAACAGACTGACGAAAAGACCAGACACAAAAATTACAAGTGGGAAAGGAACATAAAACACAAGAAGCACTGATCTGCCATGAGTCGAGGTTTATAGAATTATGAGGGGCATGGATAGGGTAAATGGACAAACTATTTTCCCTGGGGTGGGGGAGTCCAGAATTAGAGGGTATAGGTTTAGTGTGAGAGGGAAAAGATATAAAAGAGACCTAAGGGCAACTGTTTCACACAGAGGGTGGTACCAGTACGGAATGAGCTGCCAGAGGAAGTGGTGGAGGCTGGTACAATTGCATTTAAGAGGCATTTGGTTGGGTATATGAATAGGAAGGGTTTGGAGGGATATGGGCCAGATGCTGGCAGGTGGGACTAGATTGGGTTGTGATATCTGGTTGGCATGGACGGGTAGGACTGAAGGGTCTGTTTCCATGCTGTACATCTCTATGACACTATGACTCTACTCCACATTACTGGTGTTGATGGGCTGTTTTCCTTCAACTCCCTTCTGGTTCCTTTGGAATCGTTCACTGAGCCAAACTGCCCAGAACACAGACCCACAGAACCAATGAACCTCGTAGTCTCCTTACTGTTTGAATAAGGCAACACCGTAATGAAGTCTAGCAACTCATTTAAAAAAAAACCTTAACCATTTTCTTCCATAGTCCCTTAGTTTACAGCAATATCTTTCCCCGTCTTTTGGCTCACACACCAAACCTCTATACTTGAGAGTTAACTGTCAGTTAGCATTAACTGGTACATTTTCTATGACAGTGACTCTATCAATCAGAGTCAACTTGTCAACCATCCAGAACTCTTTCTCTTTTGTGGTAAATGATTCTCACCTTTATCTTGACATTCTATCAGAATGTCCTGAAAAGTGTCTGTATCTTTTTTTCAGCAATACTCAAATATTATACTGTCAAATTAGAAATTGAAGTAGATAAGTCAGGGACTGTTGATAAGTGAAACAGCCACCCTGGACCTCTTGCAAATCAGTGGAAGCATTCAGAAGAAGGAAGGTCAAGGATAAACCTCCAGTTCAGCAAAAACCAATTTAACTGATATTGTGAACAAATAGTGTGGAACTGTTTTCCTTTTGCCTTTGCGTGCTTTACTTCTCCCACGTTTAAGGTGTGTGTGTGTATGTGTGAGACAGTGAGTGAATGTGAGAGATATAAGGCAGGGGTATGTGGGGGGTTGAGTGTGTTAATTTATGGAGTTTTACTTAATTTAATTGTTTACCTGTAACTAGAATCTAATGATGCCAATAAATAGCCTTTCCTTTTGTGAAGTACCAGTACCTGGTCCACGGTTTCTTTCAAATCAGAAAATCAGATAGTTTGGGGATTTTGTGTATTCCTTATAAAAGATTTAATTTTTGTGACAACTTCTGGAATAGTAGGGCTTGAATTTCCATGTGTTATCATAGCATATCATGACACAAACTATTATAATTGCTAATTAACAATTGGACTGGATGGAGAGTCCCACAACCACGTACTCCCCTGCCACCCCACGATCAAATTGCCCCATATAATCACCAGATCAACCAGGAGTTTATGACTGGTACAAATGCCTCCTCTCTTTCTTCTATGATGCTAGTCCTGCTCTTAATTTGTATATTTGTATAGGTGTGTGGGCATACAATGAAAGCATTGTCTGTTCACTCTTTCCTCTATGCTAATATTATCTGTTCCTATCCATTAAGAGCTGCAAATTTTAGTAGTGACAGTACTGTGAGCCATTGTGAATTTTATAGTACAGCTTCTACTACTGATGGTAGCAGAAATATAACCCTGATCCTTTTTATTTTAATTTTGTAGGCTCCTCTTGCCAACCTCCCTCCTCCACAAGCCTCTACCTTGTGTTCTGGGTCTTTAGTTGTCTTGTGACATGCACAAAACTTTTCACAAGATTTTGGTACAATCAGCCAATCTCTCCTTCAGGCTAAGAGCAGTGTCAATCATGGCTGTCATGGGGTGTTGAAATCATTTGTCCCATTTCATTTGGTCTGCTTCCATTCCAGCTCTTGTCAATGCCAAGTGGAAGGGAGCTTGCCTTCATACAAGCTCACACATGTGAAGATCTGACCATAGGTGATTTCTGACCCTAAACATAATTCTGACTCTTCCTCCTACCTGCGTGGAGAAAATTCAGCCCCAAAAGCTGTCACTTGCCCAGAGATAAAGTAAAGCTAAATCAAATAGAGTTGCACAGAAAGGTGTTATATTTCTGTTTGCTTTAAAGTAGTTCTTTTTTCCTTCAATCCAGCAAAAATAAATGTTATTGGATGGCTGTACTTGTTTTTACAGAACTTATTTTCCAAATTGTAAGGTTATGAATAATTGGCCTTGTACTATCTTCATACGAGCTGAAAATGTGTTGCTGGAAAAGCGCAGCAGGTCAGGCAGCATCCAAGAAGCAGGAGAATCGACGTTTCAGGCATAAGCCCTTCTTCAGGAATCTGTAGAGGGAGGAAGAGAGGTTCTTCAAGGAAGGCATTCTTGTAAGAGGATTCGCAGTAGGTTAAAATCTTCTAGGAGAAAGTGAGAACTGCAGATGCTGGAGATCAGAAGAAGGGCTCATGCCCGAAAAGTCGATTCTCCTGCTCCTTGAATGCTGCCTGATCTGCTACGCTTTTCCAGCAACACATTTTCAGCTCTGATCTCCAGCATCTGCAGTCCTCACTTTCTCCTATCTTCATACGAGTTTGTTTCAGTCCATATTTCCAACCACTCTCAAAAAAAAATTGCCTTTGTGTCTATTACATCCAGTTCAGCTGGCTGTTGCTTTCATATTACATTATTATCTTCTCGATGTGGGTGCAGGTTTAGCAGTAAATGCAATACAGGTGAAGTTGTGCGGATGAACTCACGATTAGTAAATGCAGACTTAACATTTCTTGAGGGTGGAGGAGTGAAAGTGTAATTTTTGAAACAAATACTGCAAGGAGAAAAATGTTTATTTGTGGCAACTATACAGGAAGGAGATTGTTTGGAAATGGAGGAATGTTGAAAGTAGTTTCAAAATAAACTACACCAGATGTGAAAAATGAGAATGATAATGACAGGCTGTATAGAGTTGGATATTTATTAGAATTACAAAGTGTTAATGCAGAATTATTTTAATATACTGTCAATTTGATCCAAAATTATTCCTTAATGCCTGATTCAATGTGGAAAATATGCATTTTTTTTGTTTTCGTATAATGTACGCTTTCTTTGCAAAATTGTAAAATTATGACAGCTTGTATTTAGGACTACCTAATTGGCACTTCATGAACACCTTGAGGGTTAACCTCTCCAATAAACATTCTCAACTTATTTTTAATCATTATTTTTTCATAAATATATTCCTATAATGTAATACAAGACAATCATATACCCACGAGTCGACTTCAAATTGCTTTTTCACAGATCAGTTCCTTTCAAAATATTGTAAATTTGTAATGCACAAATTATAAGATTTCCCAATGAATATTAATGGCAAAGTGCATAATAACTTAAACTGATCTTGTATCTGAATATCTTAATGATAATATGAATGTAATTATTCCTTTTTACATAAACACTCATCCTGTTAATATATGACTGATAACAACATTCTTCTAAAACTGCACAATAAATATATAATTTCCGGGCATGATGGTGCTTCTCAAAGAGAAGGACTGACCTTATTGGCTCCGCATGAGTGGGTAAATGAGGAAGCTTTCTCTCAAGGGTGGCTGAAGATGGCTGGGGTGGAGTTTTTCAAGGTCAAGCCGACTGTAAAACAAAGAAAGAACTAACACGGTTCTTAATACATTAACAATGCAAACATATTTAAAAACAAAAATAAAACATACATTTGCAGTATATTTGTATGGTTAATCTATGTGGAACACATAATTCATTAACAAAGGACTGGCTAAGCTTGAGATTAACGGTATGTTTTTAGTCCAGTGTTGCTGTGACCGAAGGGAAATATATTGACCTGAAATTGCTATTCTGTGACATGTTGTATTATGCTGTTTGTACATTTTTTATTTGGAGAGAAATAAGTTAGGTCTATGGTGCTGTTTATTAAAAGAGTTCACGTGAAGTCTTTTGCAATGTGTGGTTATTTTAAAACTTTGTAACTTTATACAGAGAAGCTATTATCACACCAATATAGTATATGTTTACATTATTCTATGTATTATCATTCAGACGTTTTATTTCATTTGAGATGTGGGTGCTGTTGGCTGGGGCAGCATTTATTATCTACATCTAATTTCTCTGGAGAAAGTGGTTGTGTACTACCTTATGTTACCACGGTTGGAATTTTAATTCACCCATCAGTCAGATTTTCCTGAGTTTTGAGGTCTAAACACAGTGTATTGTGCAAATATGTTACGGGATGTGTCATGAGTCAAATTTGAATCATGGAAGCATATGGTTTTAAATTTTTATTAGTGTGGTGTTTTTCAAAATAAGTGGAATATTTGTTGTTTTACTTGTGTTTTTTTATAGAATATATCACGTTAATAATATACATATGGCTAATTTATGGAATCTTATCTGTGATAGCTTTAAGATAAATGAATACAGAATACACTGTGATAACTTTGTTATCTGAGTTAATGTGATTATAAGCTGTTATCATATCATGCACACATTTTTTTACATGTTACAATGTTTTGAAATGAAGTGAATGCTCATTTGAAAGAAATGTAATTGATATAAATAGTTTAAATTATGTATGAAATATGCCATATAATTGGGATATGGATGACAAGATTTCCTTATTATTTCATGTAGCTGCTTAAAATAATTTATCTGTATTGCTGTAAAGTGAAGCACTGTGGTGGAACTCAGTATTGGCAGAGGAGGGTGGGAGATGTTAGGATGTCTATGAACTTTCATTCAGGGAAATGCTTGGTTATGGATGTATATTGGTTGCAGTGCAGAGTGTTTTGGAATGATTGTGAGACAGGCAGGAAATGTCTTGGGGTTAGTTCTGGTTAGTGCAGAAAGGAATGCTTACAGTTGGAGAAGAGGACGAATGGATAAGAAAGGAAGTGGGCAGTAGTGTAAGTATCCAGTAATATTGCGATGTGAATTATTTTTTATGCAAAGAACTACATGTGGATGATATGTCATTTTATTATCCTGCCAAATCCAGTTCACCTATTTCCAGTTTCCACAATTGGACAAACTAACCCCAGCTCCCTAACATTTCTGAGCAACCATTTCCCACCACACTTCCTCATCATTCTCCGATCTCCCCTGTCTCCCACTCCTCTGACCTCCCCTGTTGGTGATTATAGTTTTGAATCGAATGTCCCTCATTATTCTGATATCACCCTAAACAACACTTTCAATTTCTGCACCCCATCCACACGAACAACCCTTCCAATAGTTGTATGGACATGCTAGCCGTCAATGCTGCAGAACTTGCTGCCTTCTTTACTTCTTTACTCTAATGTAGAATCCCACACTACTCCATCATATAGGAATGGGGAATCCTACATCATTCTCTTTAAATGTAAGATGTAACAGGGTTAGTTTGGTCTAGTTTTGAAGAAGAAAACTATTTTCTGGTCTAGTTTGAAAGGTTTCTTGAAGTTAATAAAATATATTTACTGCACATAAGCAACTAGTCACAGAATGCATTCGTATGGTTGACATTGTTATAGGGAAGACAATACGTTATGTCTCACTCCTTTGACATTGTAAGTTGCTTTTCTCACAATTCCGAAAGACATGTTTATAGTGCTTCCAGCATTCCTCAGCATTAACCCTTTCAGACTGATGTACAAGTCTAGCCATTTCCCACATTTCTTGTTTCCTCCTCACCCATCTGAATTCATATTCCAGTTTCCCACCACCTATCTCAAACACCAGTCTCCAATCTTGACCCAATCTTACTAATGTCTGCCTCTCCCTTCCCTGACTATGGCCTGGTGCTGAAAATACATGTTCAACAAGCAGCCAGCGTCAGACTAAGCTATGGTTGGGAAATGGTTGCCAAGAATATTAATCAGATTCATCAATAAATTTGGAGAAAGTGAGGACTGCAGATGCTGGAGATAAGAGCTGAAAATGTGTTGCTGGAAAAGCGAGCAGGTTAGGTAGCATCCAAGGAGCAGGAGAATCGACGTTTTGGGCATGAGCCCTTCTTCAGGAATGAAGAAAGTGTGCCAATCAGGCTAAGATAAAAGTTAGGGAGGAGAGACTTGGGGGAGGGGCGTTGGAAATGCGATAGGTGGAAGGAGGTTAAGGTGAGGGTAATAAGGTGAGGGTGATAGGCCGGAGTGGGGGTGGGGGCGGAGAGGTCAGGAAGAAGATTGCAGGTTAGGAATGCGGTGCTGAGTTTGAGGGTTGGGACTGAGACAAGGTGGGGGGAGGGGGAGGGGAAATGAGGAAACTGGAGAAATCTGAGTTCATCCCTTGTGGTTGGAAGGTTCCTAGGAGGAAGATGAGGCACTCTTCCTCCAGCCGTCGTGTTGCTATGGTCTGGCGATGGTGGTGTCCAAGGACCTGCATGTCCTTGGTGGAGTGGAAGGGGGAGTTGAAGTGTTGAGCCATGGGGTGGTTGGGTTTGTTGGTCCAGGTGTCCCAGAGGTGTTCTCTGAAACGTTCCGCAAGTAGGCAGCCTGTCTCCCCAATATAGAGGAGGCCACATCGGGTGCAGCGGATGCAGTAAATAATGTGTGTGGAGGTGCAGGTGAATTTGTGGCGGATATGGAAGGATCCCTTGGGGCCTTGGAGGGAAGTAAGGGGGGAGGTGTGGGCACAAGTTTTGCATTTCTTGCGGTTGCAGGGGAAGGTGCCGGGAGTGGAGGTTGGGTTGGTGGGGGGTGTGGACCTGACGAGGGAGTCACGGAGGGAGTGGTCTGTTCAGAACGCTGATAGGGGAGTGGAGGGAAATATATCCCTGGTGGTGGGGACCGTTTGGAGGTGGCGGAAATGACGACGGATGATACGATGTATATGGAGGTTGGTGCAGTGGTAGGTGAGGACCAGTGGGATTCTGTCCTGGTGGCGATTGGAGGGGCGGGGCTCAAGGGCGGAGGAGCGGGAAGTGGAGGAGATGTGGTGGAGAGGATCGTCGACCACGTCTGGGGGGAAATTGCAGTCCTTGAAGAAGGAGGCCATCTGGGTTGTTCGGTATTGGAACTGGTCCTCCTGGGAGCAGATGCGGCGGGGACGAAGGAATTGGGAATATGGGATGGCGTTTTTACAGGGAGCAGGGTGGGAGGAGCTGTAATCTAGGTAGCTGTGGGAGTCGGTCAGTTTATAGTAAATGTTCGTGTTGATTCGGTCGCCGGAGATAGAAATGGAGAGGTCTAGGAAGGGGAGGGAGGAGTCTGAGATGGTCCAGGTAAACTTGAGATCGGGATGGAAGATGTTGGTAAAGTGGATGAACTGTTCAACCTCCTCGTGGGAGCACGAGGCAGCGCCGATACAGTCATCAATGTAGCGGAGGAAAAGGTGGGGGGTGGTGCCAGTGTAGCTGCGGAAGATGGACTGTTCCACATATCCTACGAAGAAGCAGGCATAGCTGGGGCCCATGTGGGTGCTCCTCCATCGCCAGACCATAGCAACACGATGGCTGGAGGAAGAGTGCCTCATCTTCCGCCTAGGAACCCTCCAACCACAAGGGATGAACTCAGATTTCTCCAGTTTCCTCATTTCCCCTCCCCCCACCTTGTCTCAGTCCCAACCCTCGAACTCATCACCACGTTACTAACATGCAATCTTCTTCCCCCACCCCCACTCCGGCCTATCACCCTCACCTTATCACCCTCACTTTAACCTCCTTCCACCTATCGCATTTCCAACACCCCTCCCCCAAGTCCCTCCTCCCTACCTTTTATCTTAGCCTGCTTAGCACACTTTCCTCATTTCTGAAGAAGGGCTCATGCCCTAAATGTCGATTCTCCTGCTCCTTGGATGCTGTCTGACCTGCTGCGCTTTTCCAGCAGCACATTTTCAGCTCATCAATATATTTGTCAGGGCCAGAGGGTAACCCATTTCAAAGGGTATCCTGATCTCAAAACAGTTTCTCTCCAGCCATGAGCTAATATTAGGACTGCAAACTCTTTAAGAATGCGCAATCATTACCACTATTTCGCTCAGTCATGGAAATGTTGGTTGGGCGGTTTTGTTGGTGGCACTGCTGAGATTTGTCTTCTTGAAGTGGAGAATAACAATTTTGAGAAACAGCAGAGCAAAATGCGATTATAGAGCCACAAGTCGGGACACTGATTGTCGTGACTGGACCAGGTGGATCTTATTGACTGAGATCCTTGATTGGGGTTGTTAACCTGGGCCAATCAGGGAGCCCTGACTAACAGATATAAACAGAAGAGCGTATATCTGCGTAAGGACTGTAATTGATATTTTGATAAACTGTTGAACAGGTTATTTTATAGTTGTGACTTACCCCTTCCCCCCCCCCGGAAGTGTACAATGAACATTCCAGTGAGTTTTTATTAGAATTGTTTTTGATTTTAATGCTCCAGTTTAAGTGATATAAATGTATTAGTTGTGATCATGACTAAGAATAAAGATACTTTCCATTTAAAAAAAATAATTTAAAAAATTAACAGAAGAGTGTGTTTCCTTTCTTCCTGGTGGTAGAATATGAAAAAAATAAACAGAAGAGTACCCTTTGAGGTGAAGGGCACTGCTTGTCACTGGCCACTCGGGTGTTTTCCTATCTAAAAAAAAGAAAAGAAAAAAAAATAAACAGAAGAGTCATTGCCCATAGATAAGGAGGGCATTTCTTGTCACTGGTCACTCGAGTGTTTCCCTTCTTCCTGTTGGTGGAATACAAACAAAGATTTAAACACCTGTTGTTCTTCAATGTGTCCTACACTTGTACACACACAAAATGGGTGCTGGGGAAAAATAAGCACTACTGCAGTTAGGCGGTAGTGCAGGGGTAAGGAAAAAATATAAGCAGGAGATTTCAAATCCCTTCAGTTTAGAGGACTGACTCTGTGCTGGCTGGGTCACAGTCAATGTGTTACTGCTGCTGTGGGTTTCTTTTGTTTGGGTGGGGGGAGGGCATGGGGGGCGAAGCCGGATTCGTGAACTGACAAAAAAAAGAAAAAAAATAAGAGAGTCAAAGAGTTTCCTGATTTCAGGGTCTGACTTCTAGCTGGCTAGCCACAGCCTGTGTACATGTAAATAAAGGGTGACTTGGTGATGGGATACTGGCCTCCATGCAGTTATTTCACTGGTAATTGGAACCAGTAGACAGGGAAGCTGGGGTTCAAGCAGGAGAAAGCAAGGGTCTATAACAACCAGTGGATAAATATTGTGCCTGTGGGCTGATCATTACCAAGTGAATGAAAAGGAAATATTTAATTTATATTTAATTTGCTTTAAAGAAGGACTGAGAAGTAGGATTGGTGGCAGAAAGACTGGTTTAAACTGTAATGAAGGGAACCAAAAGCATTGGCAGTAAAAAGCAGGAGATGCAAAGATCGAGAGCAATACCTCAAAATGTTAATCATAAGAATGTAGGAACATAAGCAATAGGCCCCCCACCAACCCACCCTCCACTTCCGGCACCTTCCCTTGCCATAACAAGAGGTGTAAAACCTGCGTCCACATCTACACTCCCTCACTTCCATCCAAGGCCCCAAAGGATCCTTCCACATCCAACAGAGATTTTCATGTACCTCCACACATGTCACCTACTGTGTCTGTTGCTGTCTATGTGGTCTCCTCTGCATTGGGAAGACAAGACAAATGGCAGAACATTTCAGATAATATCTCTGGGACAGATGTACTAAACAACCCAACCACCCTGTGGCCAACCACTTCAACTCCCCCTCCCATTCCGCCAAGGACATTCAAGTCCTGGGCCTCCTCCACTGCCAAATTCTAGCCACCCGACACCTGAAGGAATAATGCCTCATCTTCCGCCTTTGGACTCTCCAACCTCATGGGAATCTATGTCAATTTCACCAGTTTTCTCATCTCCCCTCCCTCCACCTTATCCTAGATCCAACCCTCTAACTTGGCACCACTCTTTTAAACCATTCTACCTGACCATCTTCCTTCACACCTCTGCTCCGATTTATTATCATCAACCCCCACATTCATCTATCTATCTCATTCCCAGCTACCTTCCCCCAGCACTCTACCACCCCCACATTACTGATGATGAGCTTATGCTCAAAACATTGATTCTCCTGCTCCTTGAATGCTGCCTGACCAACTGTGCTTTTCCAGCACCACAATTTTTGACTCTGATTTCCAGCATCAGCAGTCCTCACTTTCTCCCAGTAACACTCACGTCGCATGTTCCATGAACCAATTTAAAAAAAATTATCTGTGCCTACAATTTCGCACCCTTCACTTTGGATCAATGTATATTTGCAAAGCCCATGTAGGATAGTTATCCAGTAAATACCATGCTGTTTTGGATAGCAATATAGATTTCAAGTGACTTGGGAAAACAAAAAAACCCATTGCAAATGATTTAATTTTTACTTTGTACACTTAGTTGGTGATAAACTGTGGCCGTATTTTTCTGAAATTCTAGAAATGTGTGAAATGAATTTTCCTGATTTATACATATGTTCTTGAAGAAGAAAGAGGATTAATCCAGACTGCTAGTTTGGAATGGGTCTGTCTTATTTTGTTATCACTTACTATTGTTCATCCAGTCACAAACAGGCAAAAGTGTACCTATATTTCATTCAAAGAACTGTGTGCGACAATGAATGGGAAATGAATTGTGAAGAACAGTGTCAGAGTTTTGTGGAATGCTATAATTTGAATTACAACTAAACTGGGCCACAAATATGTCACTGTCAATTATTGTGAAAATCACTTTGGCCTTACATTTTGTGCCATAAGTCCAATCCAGAAATGTTATCCTAAGGGGAGTTAGCATGGAATGCCAAACAGGGCAACCCTTCTTTGGAATCACTTTGAACATCAGAGTCCAAACTGTAGCTTGCAAACATGAGGTCGGGTACAGAGCTGTCTATTCATTTGCCAACAGACTTCTCTGTTTTGTGTTTCCTTTCACTTTGCTTCTGCCTGGGACGCCTTTTCCTCTTCAGCTTAAAAACGCCCTCAGTGAATTGAAATGCCTTTTGAATCTTTCCAAAGGCAAATGTTGACCACTTAGCCTGTAGGCAGTTGCACCCTTTGAATTTTGCCTAAGATGTGATCCTCCCATTAGGCAATTGCTCCCTGCACAAGGCCAAGAACTCCACAGGGAATTATAAATAATTATGGAGATGAGCTAACCATGGAAACGTGCAAACGATCAGCTCACTGCAGTTCTGGCTAGCTTTCCACTACCATGTAGTCAATCAGGATTGAACTTTGCCAGGAAGTCCTGACAATCTACACTAAGATGTGACTAAACCACAGGAAATATGGTAAAACATTTAGCGAACAGTCCAACAGAGACAATCACACATAGAATAAACACTGGTTTGCCAAACTAAATAAATGTTTTACATGCGTGTTCATTAAATGTGGAATTGGCTGTATTCAGATATTTACTAATTTAAAGTTGGCTGCAAATTCCAATAAAGTTTCACCAGCAAAGTGGTAAAGGAACCATCTGATTCAGCTGGCACTGTGCTGGTTAAAATCTACTGGAGGACTTTGAATTATTAACTTAGCGACAATTAATATCTCTAGAATTCAACAAAAGGCAATAATGGCTATTCATTCAATGCTAAATGCTAGTATGAGGATATTAGAACAGTGGATTGATGAAATAAAGTGGAATCTTCTAGGAGCCCGAAGGTGTGGGCTGTAGTGTAAAATCTGGGAGAACCAGGTAAGAATTTCATTGAATCATTTTTTGATGTAAGGAGCATCTAGTTGTATTTTCCAGAGTTCTGGGCATTGAGATGAAGTCCTCACTTAAGGACCTGCAAGATGCTTAATGAACAGGAGACCATCGCTTGTTATCAGCCTCATTAATTACAGATCTTGCCTTAACAATATGCACTTCCAATTCTACCAACTGTAAACGAGGCTCCAAGAATTCCTGTCATGAAAGTCTGAACAAGTAACTGGTGATCCCAACTTGCTGCTGTGTCTTGCACACACAGCAACAACATCTTGGTAGGCTGTATAAGCAGTAACTGGATATGCCAGCAGTGGCGAGTTCTTCTGGATATGGCAAGTGGGAGAATTGGACTAGTATCAGATGAGATGGATGACATGTGACATGGTTAATTAAAAGAGTTTGGGGTGAAAGTATGAGAAAATGATTTAAGTCTCACAGAGAGAGAAATCCTCCATGAAACTCAATGAAATTGATATTTAACAAAAGGAGCATAAGATTCAGCCCAGAGAAACCTTTCACAGTCAGATTCAATATAGAATAGTGGCTAAATATGTTGATGGGATCAGTTGCACACTGCATGAGGGGTGAAGATAATAGCTACCCCTCCATTTCCAATCCACCATCTAACAAACTTCACCTGAGCCCTGATATCCATGTTATTTATCTCTGTCCAAACCTTTTATGATGCCATCTGATATCTGTTTGTTTGGCTCCACGTTATTTATTCCAAATTAAATAGCCATTCCTATCAGAGCAGACGGAGGTCATTTGGCCTCCCAAGCCTGCTCTAGAATTCGATATGATCATGGCTGACCTGTTTAAGGTTTGAAATCCCATTTCTCCTTGATAACCTTGGATTCTTGTTAGGACGGGGAATCAATGTCCCTCTGCTTTAACATTATGAAGTGACATTGCCTCCACTACTTTCTGGAAAGCAAATTCTAAAGTCGCACAACCCACTATGAGAGAAAATAAATCCTCATCTCAGTCCTGAAAGGGTGTAGCCCTGATTTTCAGTTCTAGGGACTCACCCACAGAGGGAAACATCCTTTCCATGTCCATCTTGTAAAGGTCATTCAGGATCTTGTATACTTCAATTAAATCACCACCCCCATTCTAAATTCCAATGGAAGCAAGCCTCGTTCAACTTGTCTGCTTAAGGTAGCCTGCTTATTGCAGGTACCCATTCAATAAACATCCTAAGAACCATATCCATCCTGAAGTAAGGAGACAAAACTGCACGTGTGGACATAGCAAATATTTGCTGCTTGTCTGCCTATTGTCCTTATCTATCTCAACAGTCTGGCAGCATCTGTAGGAAGAAAGCAGAATTAATGTTTTGAGTTCAGCAACTCTCCATCACCTGCTGCTGCTAACAGTTCTGATGAAGAGTCATTGGACTTGAAACACTGACACTGCTTTCTCCCCACAAATGCTGCCAGATCTGCTGAATTTCTCCAGCAATTTCTGTTTTTTGTAAAATCAGATTCCAAGCATCCACAGTTCTTTCGTTTCCTTCTTATCTATCAGTTATCCTAAGTACACTTCTTCATCTATGCTCTGTATAACTGAAGTATCGTATCCTTTCATTATTCTTTGGTGTGATGTAAATGCAAGTTTTCTTCCTGATAATTCTGGATAATTAATGTACTTAGCTTTGTATGGCTTTAATGTGCTTTTTGTTTGGACTGACCAAAATTGTCCACAGTGTCCTTTAGTGTTATCGAATAAATGATTAGCATGAATTGTTATTCTGTGTTACTTGCCATTCATAAAGCCCCCAATGTTGTCAGTTCTATTTTTTAAAAACAAATGGCTGCTCCCTTACAATACCACTATGGCTAAACATCAAAACTGTTTTAAGTGACTGTGAACTTTGAGTATTTGGAATACTCTGGGGTTGTTCAAGACTTCTAAACAAAATTACTTCTATTTGGTTGTCAGATAACATTGTGCGTGATCTCTCTTTTCATCTACACCTTACAATTCTCGCAGTTTTTCTATAAAATGACATTTTTCTGCTTGTGTCCATATTAAATCGTATTTGCCACTTGTCTGTCCACATCAATCTACGTTATCCCAAGTAGTTACACTCCTCCCTGCTGTTTAATAAACCTCCTACTTCTGTGTCGTCAGCCTCCTTCCTAGATATGATCCCTTAAATCAAATCCAAATCCTGAGAATATGCAGAAAACAAAAGAGCCCCAAGCAATGTACTCCAGTGTACATAATGCCCAACCCTTCCCTGCATTGCATTTAGCTATTGGATCTTTGTGCTTCAGTGGGCAGACTGAATGCAGTATTCAGGATGCAGCCAGACCAGAACACTGCAGTATAAGCTTCAGCACCACAATTTCTGACTCATTCTACAATTTGGCAATGTAACTCAGTACTTTGTTTTTTTGTTAATTGCTTTGCTATAAAGGAACATGGCAAATATAGGGCATAATAACATTCCCAGACTTCTCTTTCTATATTTGAACATTATAGCCAGTAGATTCCTAGGGAACATCAGAGACTCTCCATGGTATTCCCTTGATGAAAGCTCCTTGCTTCCACAGGAAATACGAGGAAAAATGAAAATGTATGGAATGTTCCTGGATTGCAGTCACCCCATGCAAAAATCAATAATTTCAGTAATTCCTCAGCTGATGTCCAAGATTGCAATACCTATCTCACATTATTTTCAATGTTGGTTAATATGTGCATGAACACCTTTCCTAACAAGCCAACTCCTAAATTTACCAATTCATAGAAAAATCTTTTACAGCAAAGTAAATGGGATATGGAAATCAAATTGAAAACAATGATCTGGACAAATTTATAAAGGGTTAAAAAAACATGTCAGTTTGATGAAATGTTATGAAAATCTCTTTGTATATCTTACAATAAACCTGCTTTAAAAGTAGCTGTATTGAAAGAACAGTATGTAGTCTTTGCAAATGTTACACAATTATGTAAAGAGTCTTCCATTCCAGGAATTTAGCTGTATAAAACTGAACTGCTGATGATACGAAGCATATTCAATTTTTATATCCCTAAAAGTCCGTTGGTGAGATAGAGATTATTTGCTGGAACAATAATCTTCAAAACTTCAAACATGATAAGGAAAGCTATTTCGCTCTTCGGGACACTTAAGATATCCACTAATGCAAATGTTAATACAAATTGACCTCCTTTGGATGGGGATAAGACCAGCATCCCTCAATTCCCTTAAGGTGGTTTGCTTCTGGAATAATTCCTTCCTTGGTAATCAATTCCCTTCTGAACCTAACAGTAAACATTTCTCCAGCCAATATATGAACTTTTAAATGAATCACAACTTCCATTTTGAATCTGATATTTTAAAACTAATTTTAACTAAAACAGAATGTAGAAAAATAAACTGCAAACAGGATATTCCATTACTTTCACATTACATCCTTCCCCTGAGTATTTGTTACTTGAGCGCTGCTATTGTGTTGTTAATGAGAAGAACTGTAAGAGCAGAAGGCCATAAGATGCTGGAACAGAAGCAGGCCATTTAGCCCATCAAGTCTCGACCATTCAATGAGATCATGGATGATTTGATAATGCTCAACTCGATTTTTCTGCTTTTTCACTATAACCCTTCATGCCTTCCCTGATTAAATATCTGGTTACCTCAGTCTTGAAAACGCTTAATGTTGCAATCTCTAACAGCCCTCTGCATTAATGAATTTCATAAATTTACCACCCTCAAAGAGAAGAAATTCCTCCTCTTGTTGAAAAGGTAACCCTTAGATTAGATTAGATTACATTACAGTGTGGAAACAGGCCCTTCGGCCCAACAAGTCCACACCGACCCGCCGAAGCGCAACCCACCCATACCCCTACATTTACCCCTTACCTAACACTACGGGCAATTTAGCATGGCCAATTCACCTAACCTGCACATCTTTGGACTGTGGGAGGAAACCGGAGCACCCGAAGGAAACCCACGCAGACACGGGGAGAACGTGCAAACTCCACACAGTCAGTCGCCTGAGGCGGGAATTGAACCCAGGTCTCTGACGCTGTGAGGCAGCAGTGCTAACCACTGTGCCACCATGCTGCCTTATTCCGAGATTTTGCCTTCTACTCCTAAACATTCCCGCAACGTCTCTGTCTACTCTGTCAATTTCCTGAAGAAACTCATACATTTCAATTAAGTCTCTTCTTATTCTTTTAAACTTCAGAGAGTGTGGGTCCATCCGACTCAACCTCTCCTGATTAGACAATACCTCCATTCTGGGATCAACCTAATGAACCTTCTCTGGACTGCTTCCAATGTAATCTTTCCTTAGATACGGGCCTAAAAGTGTTCAGAGTACTCCAACCATGGTTTTTCTAGCACCTTGTATCGTTTTAGCAAGAGTTCATTAATTTTACATTTCAATTCCTTTGAAATAAAGGCCAACATTTCATTTTCCTTCCCTACTACCTGCTGAAGTGGATTCTAGCTATTTGAGATTTATGCATGAGGACTCCTAACCCCCTCTGTTCTGGAGATTTTAAGTGGAGTCTTTCTCCACTTAAATAATATTCAGCTCTTCTATTCTTCCTGTCGACATGCATAACCTTATATTTTTCCATTTGATGTTCCATCTGCTAAGATTTTGTCCACTTGCTTAACCTGTCTATATCCCACAGCAGACTCTTTGTGTCATCCTCAGCACTTAACGTTCCACTGATGTTTGTGTCAATCTGCAAACTTGGTTATACTGTTATGGGCCTGAAAAAATCCTGGCAAAATATATGATGAAGATAGCTTAGATCCTAACTTTTTCTTATTTTAAAGGTAAGTGCAAGGTGTTGCACTCCAGATGCAATTTGATTGATCAAATTGCTCAATTTAAGGCAAAACACACTTTATTTTTATACTACAGTTAAACAAAATACAAACAAAAATAAAATAAGGAGATTGGCTTAACTGCTTAACAACGCTTAACAAAACAACATATATACTAACTATTACTAATTAACTATTCTAATACAGTAACATCCCATAAACACACCCTTGTGTGTAAATTTAATTAAAATAGATTCTCACATGCAATTCTAGCAGGGGAAAGAGAGTTCCAGCTTCTAGCTGTAACTGAGAGAGGAATAAGAACTTCCACACCCAGCTTCCAGCATCCAGCAACTGCAGAAAACTAAAAACAAAAATCCCAGTTCTGTGGGAGCTTGACCCCATCCATTTCAGGGAGTTAGGTTGGAAGCTAAAAAGCAGGATGAACAGAGTAGTAATCTCAGGATTACTACCAGTGCCATGTGCTAGTGAGGTGAGGAACAGGGAGCAAGTGCAGCTAAATGCGTGGCTACAGGGCTGGTGCAGGAGGGAGGCTTCAGATACATAGATCATTGGAGTACCTTCTGGGGAAGGTGGGACCTGTATATGAAGGATGGGTTGCATTTAAACTGGAGGGGCACCAATTTCCTGGGAGGGAGATTTTCTAGAGAACTTCAGGAGGGTTTAAATGAGTTTGGTAAGGGAATGGGAACCAGAACTACAGATCAGCAGAGAGGGTGGTTGTTGAACAGGTAGAAATAGAGTGCAGAAAGTGTGTCTGGAAGGAGATGCAGTTTATAGGACAAAGGGATGGGTTAAAGTGTGTCTGTTTCAATGCAAGGAGTGTCGGGACTAAGAGTGATGAATTAGAGCATGGATCAGTACTTATAAATATGATGTGGCCATAATAGATTTCACAGGGACAGGAATGGTTGCTGAATGTTCCAGGGTTCAGATCTTTTAAAAAGAACGGGGCTGAGGTTTAAAAGAGGAGTAGCATTGTTAATTAGTCAGTGCATCACAGCTACAGAAAATGAGGTTGTTGAGGAGGGTTTGTCTACTGAGTCAGTATGGGTGGAAGTCATTTTATTGGGTGTTTTCTGTCGAACCCCCAATAGCAGCAGAAAGATGGAAGAGCAGATTGGACAGTAGATCTTGGAAAGATGCAGATGTAACAGAGTTATTGTTATGGGTGACTTCAGCTTGGCCAATATTGATTGGAACCTCCTTAGTGCAGATAATTTGGATGGAGCTGAATTTGTCAGATGTGTCCAGGAAGGATTCCTGACTCAATGTGTAGAGAGGCCGTCTAGGGGGGAGGCCATATTGGATTTGGTGCTAGGCAACGAGCTGGTCCAGATGCCAGATTTTTCGGTCAGAGAGCATTTCGGTAACAGTGAACAAAACTGCCTCACCTTTACCATAGCCATGGAGAGGTATAGGAACTAACAGTATGAGAAGGTATTTAACTGGGGGAGTGGAAATTATACTGCTATTAGATGTGGAATATAAATTGCGAACAATTGTTCTACGGGAAAGGCACAACTAAAATGTGGAGATTGTTTAAGGAGCACTTGTTGTGAGTGTTGGATAACTTTGTCTGGCTAAGACAGGCAAGGAATGGTAAGGAGAAGGAGCCTTGGATGATAAGAGAAGAGGAGCTTCTCATCAAGAGGAAGAAGAAAACTTACTTAAGGTTGAGGAAACAAGGATCTGGCAAAGCTTTAGAGGATTACAGGGTAGCTAGGAAAGAACTCAAAAATGGAATAAGGAGAGCCAGAAGGGGGCATGAAAAAGCGTTGGTGGGAAGGATTAGGGAAAACCCAAAGGCGTTCTATACCTACATGAGGAAAAAGAGATTGATCAGGGAGAGGGTAGGGCCGATCAGGGATAGTGGAGGGAACTTGTGCCTGGCGTTTGAAGAGGTAGAGGAGGCCCTAAATGAGCTTTTTGCTTCAGTATTCACTAGAGAGAGGGGCCTTGTTGATAGTGAGAACACAGTGGACCAGGTTAATAGGCTTGAACAGATTGATATTAAGAAAGTGGATGTGCTGGAAAGTCTGGGAAGCATCAAGATAGATAAATCCCCAGCGCCAGACTAGGTATATCCAAGGTTACAACAGGAAGCGAAGAATGATGATCTTTGCATCCTCATTCTCCACGGGAGTAGTAGTGGATGATTGGAGGGAGGCAAATGTTGTTCCTCTATTCAAGAAAGTGAATAGGGAAATCTCTGTCTGTGTCTCAGTCTATGGTAAGCAAGGTATTGGAAAGAATTCTGAGAGATAGGATTTATGACTATTTGGAAAAACATAGTTTGATTGAAGATAGTCAGCATGGCTTTGTGAGGGGCCGGCTATGCCTCACAAGTCTTATTGAGATCTTTGGGGATGTAACGAGACAAGTTAACTGAGGTAGAGCAGTGGATGTGGTGCATATGGATTTCAGTAAGGCATTTGATAAGGTTTCCCATGGTAGGCCCACTCAAAATTGGGAGGTATAGGATACAGGGAAATTTAGCTGTCTGGACACAGAATTGGCTGGTCAAAAGAAGACAACGAGTGGTAGTGGATGGAAAGTATTCCACCTGGAGGTTGGTGACCAATGGCGTCCGATAGGTATCTGTTTTTCGGTCTCTGCTCTTTGTAGTTTTTATAAATGACTTGGATGAAGAAGTGGAAGGGTGAGTTAGTAAGTTTGCTGACGACACAACGGTTGGTGGGGTTGTAGATAGTGTCGAGGTCTGTTGCTGGCTACAACAAGACATTGACAGGATGCAGAGCTGGGTTTGAGAAGTGGAATATGGAGTTCAACCTAGATAAATGCAAAGTGCTTCATTTTGGAAGGTTGAATTTGAATGCTAAATACAGGATTCTTGGCAATGTGGAGGAACAGCAGGACCTTGGGGTCCACATATGTAGATCCCTCAAAGTTGCCACCCTAGTTGATAGGGTTGTTAAGAAGATGTATGGTGTTTTGGCTTTCATTAACAGACGGATTAAGTTTAAGAGCCATGAGGTTTTGTTGCAGCTTTATAAAACTCTGGTTAGATCACATTTGGAGTATTGTGTCCAGTTCTGGTCACCTCATTATAAGAAGGATGTAAATGCTTTACAGAGGGTGCAGAGGAGATTTACCTTGATGATGCCTGGATTGGAGGGTTTGTCTTATGAAGAGAGGCTGAGTGAGTTAAGGTTTTTCACACTGGAGAGAAGAAGGAAGAGAGGTCATTTGATAGAGGTGTACAAGGTAATGAGAGGCATAGGCAGAATAGATAGCCAGAGACTTTTCCCCAGGGCTGTTATGAGGGGTCATAATTTTGAGGTGATTGGAGGAAGGCATAGAGGAGATGTCAGAGGTAGGTTCATTATGCAGAGTGATGGGTATGTGGAATGCATTGCCAGCAGTGGTAGTAGAGTCAGAGACATTAAGGACATTTAAGCAACTGCTGGACAAGCACATGGATGGCGGTAAATTGAGGGGCATGTAGGTTAGGTTGATCTTAGATTGATAAATGCTTGGCACAACATTGTGGGCTAAAGGGCCTGCACTGTGCTGAATTGTTCTATGTTCTATTCAGCTGCTTCCATTGTTCCAACTTTTAAAAAGTCCAAAGGCCTGACAAATTCTTTAATTTCTTGGCTTTGAGCAGATTGCTTGTCATCTAAGTCTCAAACATTCTTCACAAATAAAAGGACAAAATACATGCCTTAAAGCCAGAGTATTGTCATTGTAGTACACTCACTTTTCTTATCCAAGTTATTAACATATGTTGTAAATAATTGTGGTCACAACATTGATCTGTGTGACACTCCTCCGGTTACAGGTTGCCTTCCTGAGAATATCCCTTCTTATCCTAGCTCTTTGCCTTCTATTAGTTAGCCAATTCTTTATCCATGCTAATACACTATTTCCAACACCATGGTCTTTTTATCTTATTAAGGACCCTAATGTGTGGTATCATATCAAATGTTTCCTAAAATCCAAATATATTATATTGACTATTTCCCCCTTATCCATCCTGCTTGTTACTCTATCAAAGAATTCTAATAAATTTGTCAGACATGATTTCCCCGTTGTGAAGTCAAGTGGACTCTGCTTGATCATTTTTGTATTTCTAAATTACATACTTTACAATAGACTTTCATGTTATCCCAAAAACAGAGATTAAACCAACTGTGCTTTAACTTCAATGGGAAAACGTCTGCATTCTTAGTGTCAGGTGGTTGTCATCGCAAGATCTGTCATTGTAATAGGCATTCATTCTTATCACAAGTCAAACCTAACTAAACAAAAAGATTGCAATCAGAACGCATCCTACATATCAACCAGTGCAAATAAGACTATAAATTGGCAACACAACAATATCTGGATTCTTTTTCAATTGCTCAGTGTGCCAGGTTTTGTAGCAGTAATCTCTGCTCTTGGAAGAGTGGGCACTCCTCCAGCAATCATTTACCTGACTCAACAGAGCATTAGTTGAATGAGTCTTGGAAGACCATAAACGTTTAGTTATAAATCTGAAAGTACAGGAGAAAAGCTTCCAACCTTGTACATGTGTTCTTGCTTCAAAGAAGCCAAGGGCTGAGTTAGCTCAGTTGGCCAGGAATGTGGTGTAGAACAGTACAATCCTTGTACTGGCATGAGTAGTTCTGAGGCCTGCTTGAAGAAACCATGATTACCAGGCCTCAGTGAACTACAACAAAGGGCAAAAGCAGAGAAAGAGTACCAGTCATTCATTGGCCACCTAAGACACCTTGGATCCCATTTCCCTCTGGGATCATGTGAAACCACCTCGCCACTTTAATCAAAATCTTTAGAATGTGGTCAGCTATAAAATGTGTGGCATTTGAAATCACTTACAGCTTGGATACAAAAACAACACTAAGGAATGAACCGTCATTTAAATATACACGACAACTATTTGACATCACCTATTGTATCGATTTAGACAATGGTCTAGTCACAATCAGAGATGAAGCAGTGTTAACAGACCCATCTTGAAAAACAATGATTGTTTTAGTTCCAAGGTGGAAGAATCTTGTGATGGTCTTGAGCTATTTCTGTCCACTTGGCAATATAAATGCAATTATTCAGCCAAAGATTTGCTTGACAATGAATTCTGCTTCACTTAATCTCTTATGAACAATGGCAATATAAACAAAATAGACCACACACAATTTTGGATGGGATTATGGTCTATTCATTATGACATGTTATCCTTTGTCCCTAACCAGAATCCACTAGATGCTGGAAAAGCTGCATTCCAAATGGGGAGATATGTATATTCTTAACAGCCCCATTATGTTATGGCAAATGTAAAACGTACCAAAGCTCCCCTTTTTAGTAATAGTGGTTGCCAATAACAATTTTCAAGTGGACATATATAAGGTGATTACACCTGAATATGTTTTGTGTAACGAAAGTCCTGATGGAAGTCCAAAGCCAGGGGCAAAAATTCAACAGTATGTGCATGACTCATAACTCCATTTCATAAGACTTAGGAAACTAATTGGTTGGCAAGAGGGCTGCTCACCCATTATGGACAGCCACTCCCCCAACAGCGCTCCTCCAGGAACTACCAACTAACCCGGAGTTGTGGCCAGTGCTGTAACTTCAACAGGAAGAAGAACATGCTGCAGGTGATTACCTGACTAAGTGGGGTTAGTGAGCATTGGGTCCATGTCAGGCAGGTACCAATGAGCTCTGGTGGGGAATGTCAGTGAGAACAAATAGTGTGGTTACAATAGAGATGATCATTGCCATGAGGTGAGAGGGGTCTCTATGAGCCAATGATTATGAAAATAGAATGTCCCCCTCTACTGACTCCACTGGGGTTCACTGGGAGTTCTCCCCTTGCAGTGTACGACCTAGCTGGCAAGATGCCAGTGCATCAGGAAGTTGCCTCTTATGTTGTCCAATTGGCCACTGGAGATGACAGCCATTCTCCAGCTTCCCTGTCACTTAAAATGGTGTGGCAGCAGGAAGAATAACAGGCACTCCACCAGGGCCTTCTCTCATAATTCCATGAGGTCACTTTATCTCCCAATCCACCCTCATTGAGTTAACTAAATGCAGCCCCAGTTTCTCCAGGACCACCTTCCTTTAAGCCAGAACTTCCAAAACTATTTTCCAGCATGACTCCATTTTAATGTGTGAAAATTAGCATGACCCAAGATGCCAACACAAACAAAACAAAAGTAAATAGCAGCATGACATTCACTATATGATTCATAAAGTTTGCATACTATAGATCAACATCTAAAAGCATCAGCATTTTGTGGGTTCAATGGTGTAATGATGAGTGGACTGGACTCTGATTCTACAATGAATTTCAACTAAAATTTGTACTCAGATTTCTGCAATGTCCCTGCTGTTGGTCAGTATTCTTTGACAGGTGTCTGCCCCAGAATGGATCTTTAATAGCTATGTGTTCCCTTTTGCCATGATGCACTCAACTTGCAATATATATATTTACCATTGGTGCAAATTGTTTTCATAATCTAGAATCCCTACAGAGCAGAAAGAGGCCATTTAGCCTGCACTGACCCAAACAGCATCTCACCAAGATCAACTCCCCTCCACCAACTCTGTAACCCCACATTAACCAGGGCTATCCTATCTATCCTGCACAATATAGCACAGCCAATCCACCTAACCTGCATATCAATGGATAGTAGGAGGAAACCAGAGCACCCAGCAGAAGCATGAAGAATGTCTAAAGTTCACACAGACAGTCTGCCTGAGGCTAAAATCGAACTCAGGTCCCTGATGTTGTGAGGTAGCAGTACTAACCACTGTACCACGATACTGCCCCTGCCTGGTTTCTATTACAGCACAGACAGGTGTAGCACCATTTTGTTGGCCAGTTGTTGCTGCGTAGAGGAGTAGTTGAGCAGCTTTAGTAACATTTTAAATTGAAGATAAGAAATTATTTTTGTTTGAATCTCCTGAAAAGAATTTGCATCTTTTATTTCTGTGGGAGATTATCAGTCTAAAGGTTTGATATCAGACCAGAATCTGTGCTATTTGCTATTGAAAGAGGCACAGTCAAGAATGGCTTCAATTACCTTTGCATAATAATATATTGTAATTTTATTTGATCCATATGCACTTTGTTCTTGGGCTTTTGCCAGACCTTACTGGTCACTACTGGTTCCTTTAATATTCCAGGAAGCAAACAGTCATGGTAGACTCGTGCCAGAGATGGCATCAGAACAGAGAATAGAACAAAGAATTGACTGTCTAGCTAAATCCTCTGATTTAGAATTTCCTTCTCCTGACCAGAAAATGCACTTTCTGAGAATGCTAGTTTGTTACAAATGTTCCCTACATTATATCAGATCTGAATCCTATTGTTTGATTTCTGACAGTTATTTTGGAATTTTGTCTTAGAATTGTTGTACTTTTTGTTTACTTTTGGTGCTTAATGCGGCTCTTTTGCACCTGCAGGTTTAATTTGCAGCTTTTCCCTCAGCTTTGACTTAGTGGAGATGAAGTACTGATTTTCGCTGATGTCAATCTCTATGGTTCACCGCAGCAGTCTTTTTTTACAGGGCAGTTTGTTTTCGAATGGTCCAGATGTTAACAAGTTAGGAATGTGTGAGGTGCAGAAACATCTTAAAGTGGTTCACTTTCAGCTTGCACTTTTCTTCAGATAAATCATGATCCTGTTCCTCTGCATGGATGATGCACACCAGAGAAAACAAATCCATTTACACACTTATGAAATTATCAACTAATCACAGCTCTGCTCAATGGTTTAATGATATCACCAGAACCATCACAAATCAATTTCAGAAAGTAGAACTGTCCGCTGTATTATTCATGAGAGCTACTGATGGTTGTTTTTCGTCAAAACAAATGTTGAAGATCATAAGAGTTTTGTATCATTTCATTTTCTTAAACTAAATGTTGATTTCTGATGTCCTGCTGACCTGTCAGAATTCAAACTTTAGAGATTTAATGTAGATGAAATAACACGCAGAATGGAAGCTTGCTCATGCAGTATACAGAATGTATCTGCACTCATAGACCACAATGTTATAATGTTATGTGCAAAATCCGTTTTTCACACATTTTTTTAAATACTTATTTCTTCAAGATGGTGGGACTACTTACTGTTCCAACAAACTGCAAAGCTTAAGCATATTAGATTCTTGTCATCCTGATTTAACCCAATTTCCTCCTGATATAGCAAACCATTCCTCGTTAATTTTAGATGTGCAAAAATGCAGTTACAAACATTTAACGTTTGATCTGACTGTATTCTACTATAAATAGTGTTGAGAGAAAAGAAATATGTAAGTCATTTAGCTGCAATGTATTAAATGTTAATCATAGATTTTAAAATAAATGTGTCACTGAAAATCTGCAAGTACATCATGCAAAATTGTTGCCACATTTAAAATTAGATAGGCTAGTGTATGTGAAATACACAGATAAACTATTTCAAATATTTTACTTTTAAATTTAGTAACTCTTCCTGATAACTGATCTTCGACCCCAGATCAGGGACAAAGTAAATGTGCTGAAATGCTCTGTCATCTCTGATGGATATTTCAGACTACTGCTTTGAAATCTATTTTAGCATTCAGAAGACCTCCCTGCGTTTCCTACGCAACTAAAATAGCCTTTTCATAAAGATTTAACAGTTTAGGTTCTACTTGAAATTCTTTTTGTCCCTTTTTTATAATTTAGATTTTCATGTTGATGAAAGTTTGTGGAGCTCTGTGTAATTTCCTTCTTCTGTGCCCCTAGCCTTGCCTGTTCTGCAACCCCTGGTGTGAAGAGAACGAAACTGTATCTTTGTGCAGGAAACCAGATAAAAGACTTCCTTTTCCTCTCTGTGGACATCTGTGGTAATCACGTTCTATTACAAATCATTAGAATCGTTCAATTTTGACACATCACACAGATATTCATATATGTGTTCTTGCAGGAGGGTTTGGTAGGGAACTGGTAAATGCACAGATGACGATGCAAGGTTTCTTTCTTCATGCACCTTTATACTTTACATGAAAATGGAAAATATAATCTGATGAAAGCTAATTTTGGATCACAGAGAATACATTTTGAGATAGGAATTATACTCTGCTGGCTTCTGGAGTTAAATGAGAAGATGCTACTGTGGTGTGTTTACTGGCAAACCAACTAGTGCAAACATCAAAACTAGCAGGAGACTCCATTTAAATACACTGCTCAGCCTGTGCTATTCAGCAGCACGGTAGGGCACAAGAAAATGCCTGGCCCTTTCTATTCTCTTTCAAATGATTTCACTGCATACCTTATCAATATTATTATGATGCATGCACAACATTATGAATATTCAGTGCCACCTGTGCCCAGAGAACAGCAGGGAATGGTACCAAGCCAAAAAAGAAGAATGCATGATCTCAAAAAGCCGTGCGGCTCTTGGAAATGCACTCAGCTATTGAAATAGATAGATGGCAATGTAGAGAGTCTTGTGCTGGCCTCAGGCAATTGCCTGAGTGCCTGAAGCATCAGACAGTCATTTTCCATTGCCTGCCTTCTCTGTCTATTTCAACCTGAGAGAATGGCGCTCACATATTATTTCCTACTACCTTCCTTTCAGATAAATCTGAATGCATCATGGCTTGGAGCAGCAACTGCTCTGTGCAGGACTGTAGGAAACTACAGAAAGTTTTGAACACAGCCCAGACCATCACGCAAGCCAACCTTCCATCCATGGACTCCATCTACACTTCTTGTTGCTGCAGAGAGGTAGTCAACATTATCAAAAACCTCTCCCACCTGGATTTAAATCTCTTCCAACCTCTTCCGCCGCTCAGAAGATGCTAAAGCTTAAATAGATGTACCAACAGGTTCAAGAACAACTTCTTCCCCAATGTTATTAGAGTTCTGAATGGACTTGTCAAATTTCAAATCTAATGTTGATCTTCCTTTTTATGCACCTTCCTTGTAGCCATCACTTTGTATTCTTCACTCTGTTTAATCACCCAATGATCTTTATGTCTTTGTATGTTATGATCTACTTATATTGCATGCAAAGCTAAACTTTTCACTGCACTTAGGTACATATGACAATAATAAATATTTTAAAAATCTAACACAGTATTGGGTAGCACAGGAGGAAGGTGACGGTGATGAGGAATATGTAGATTGTCACTAGCCCACCACCAAAATCACAGCTGCATGACACTGCTATGCATCAAGTGAGCAGCACATTCTCTAAGCTTTAAAGCATCATGAAGTGAAACACAGTAGGTAAGACAAGTCTGCTTAAAACTGTCTTCCAGAGATAACAGCAGTGGCACTCCATGCTGGGCCACTTGCCATGGATGAGGACTCTTCCGTGCAGTAGGAAGAGCCAATAACATCTGGCAATAAGAAGAAACATAACTACAAGTGCCCATGTAGAATCCAGACCTGCTGCTGGAATACTCCTGACATTGGTTGGGTCTGCAAGGAGCAGAGATGGAGATATATAAAACTTGCTGGCATATGACCCTGTGAGAAGCAGGCAGAAACAAGTGCTGTATCTGCAGGCCAAATCTCACCGCCAACAACAACAACAAAAAAAAGCTGCTTACAAATTTGTTTTCTGCCTGCAGAAATTTAGTCTGAAAAAAAATCTTCAAATCATCTTCTGTCAAGAACTCTTCATATGCACCTTTCGCAGCTGATCTGGACAGCAGCTGCATCGCATTGAACTGTGTGTAACTTGCCCTGAGCATAGCAGCTGTGTAAAGTCCGGAAACTCAAGAGGTCTTTTGCCACTGGCTCTCATTCTGACCTATGTAAATAGTGGCTACACAGCAGACAGATCACTGCACAGCTCCAGGACTGCAAGGAGTCTCAGAGGCTGCTTGAATCAGGCAGAATTAAAGAGCCTCCCGAGATTTTCCTCAACAAACAAAACTTGTAATCATGTTCCAGCACCACCAGAACATGGAGAACAATAAGGAAATTCTCTAGACTTTTGTACTGTGCATGCTTTCAAATACTGCATGACTCAATTATTTTTCCCTCTTTGTGGTAAACATAATGGGTGTTTGTTCGATATCACACATGCAATTGGAAATGATTTTATTTTGTGGTCACAGGCAAGTGTGGGTGAGCAATGATCAAAAATCCTGTGCTAATCCACAGGAAATACAATTGGATTCTGCAGGCTGAAAGAACAGTTTTATACTTCCAGAGCAGAAAGTTAAACACTGCCTGGCCCAAGCACTGACTGAAAGACGGATCAAATGAAGAGAATAAGACATTAGTCTAGTAGACAAGGAGGAAATTATTTTGGCACGAGAAGCCACTGAAGGAAAACCCTGCCAGAAAACCTTAAGAAGAAGTGCACATTCTAAACCTGAGGAAGTAAATCACACAAAAAGAGGCATTGAAAATGTTTGCTGCTCAACCGACAGGATGAAAAAGAAGTGCGAGAGGAGGAGCTGGGAGTTAAGCTCCAAATATATCTTGAATATTTGCCAAACCGTTGGTAGTCTAAGGGTTGAAAAATAGCTGCAGAAACAGAGACTGACTGCAGCAGCTGGGATTATATCTTACTGCTTTGAAAAGGTTGTGGTTTTGGTCAGAAAAAGGCAACGGCAACGAGGCGTAATTGAAGTCTACTTTTCAAAAAGCCCAGTTAATGAAAATACATAATAAAAGATTAGAATGTTTAGAGTATGCAACAGTTCAGGCAAATGTTATTAGCATCCCATGCTCTCAGGTAGCTCTGTGGAGTGCCAGGACAGGTTGGGTGTCTAATATCTGTACATCTGAAAACTGAAAAGACCGAAAAATCTAAGGCCTTTTTTTGGAAGTGGACCTAATCAGACAGACCTGCAGACACTGCTAAGTTCTGGCCCTTTGAAAAATTTCATTTGACCCAAAAGGACCCATATCATATTTGGGGTGGCATGGTGGCTCAGTGGCTAGCACTGCTGCCTCACAACACTAGGGACCTAGGTTCAATTCCAGCCTTGGGTGACTGTCTGTGTAGAGTTTGCATATTCTCCCTGTGTCTGTGTGGGTTTCCTCATGTACAGGTTAAGTGAATTGGCCATGCTAAATTGCCCCTAGTGTTCAGGTTAGGTACATTAGTCAGGGATAAATTTAAGATTTGGGTGGGAGACTCTTTGCAGGGCCAGCATAGATTTGTTGGGCTAAAGGGCCTGTTTCCACACTGTAGGGATTCTAAAATAAAAACCTGAAAGGCAAAGTTTATTTCCAAAGGTTGGACTCAGTGAGTCTACAGGTCTTTTGAGTACATTTGGGCCCTTTGGATAAAAGCCTCACTTTTATGTCTGGTCACATTAAGCAAAGCTTGTTCCAGAGGGACCAGAGTAGACTTAGAAACCACAAATCATCTTTACCCAAAATCAGTTGTTTTGGTAAAGGATTCCTGACCTGTACAAATTTAATAATACCATTAATAAAATCACACTTGCACATGATCATAAAATGAAATTGTGATTGTAAACATTTGCCACTAAAAGATAAAAAAAGAGGTTGATTGGGTGTCCATGCTTAAATACTTTTGGCTGCAACTCACTTCAGGAAACTTGGATTAGGGAGGGAAAAATCAGAAGACTCCTGAGAACTGACATGCATAGCAGTTTGCATGTGTGAATGTTGAGTGCAAACAGTTATTTGTGAATGAGGGGAAGGCAAGTGATGACTGGAGCCAAGGAGAAATGACTGTTTCTCATGACATTGAAAAAAACAATTGACTCATTCTGTTCTTGACCTCAAATAGATTGTTAAAGAGTCTAGACAGTTTTTGGATCGATGGAGGAGGCAGAGTCATATAGTGGCAGATGCAGAACTTGGCATTGTGCTTCGAGATTATGTCACCCAAGCTAATAATATAAACAGTGATGAAAGAAACCAAGGATGGACTCCCATCACTTTTAGGTTCTGTGTTGGCTAGATTTGATTTCTGAAATTTTAAACCTTACCACTTAATCTATATTCAAATATACACAGGTGTGGGAATTATCCATTCAAATAAAAAAATGCACTTAATATGGTATCTTTCAATATATTAAAATCCAAAGCTGCTCCCGACAAATTTATGGATCGTGAGCAAATACTGAAGAAGATGAAAAGATCTGATGGTCATGATGGCAGGTTGGAGATAGAGACAGGTGAAACAGTTTCATGACCGAGCCCCAGTACGTAGGGCTGAATATTTGGTCATCAATGGAGAGAGGTTTGATGGAAGTGAAATAGAACTGGAAGAACAAATGATGTATGCTAGCAAGTAGAGGGAAGAGGTTGCTGAAATAGAATGAGATCAATTCAGAATGCATGCCCAGTTAGATAAGAAAATCTAAGTTGTTATGATATTTTGTGTCAATCTAATTTAGTTTATGGTTATCATTGAGAGTAAATTCTATAGTTGACAGCCTTAACAAAGGTTTTCTAAAATGGTTCTATTGAAAGCTTATCTTAAAGAAGAACCTTATTAAGTGATGCAAATAGGCCTTTTGTGTTAGTAGCATATGTTACTAGCCAACTCAGTCCAATTTGCATTTGATTATGACTTATAGCAGAAGTCTGGAGTTCTGAGGTTCTTGGGGAGGAAGGGACAATGTTGCTTTTGCCGAAACATTGTCACCCAGCAAGAAATTATTCTTGTTCAGCTACAGGAGAAAAGGTGGTTAATTGGTGAATATCTGGTAAATCTTTAAAGTTTATTCTATTCCTCAAGGTTAAAATAGTATACTTTGAGCAAGAGGTGAGTGACAGTGAATAAAAGGCAATTACTGAGAGGCCTACCTGCAGTGAGATGAGAGATGGAGTGACAACTTGATCCACAATGTGATGCAAATACTAAGAAAGCTGATTTGTGAGTATTTCTAAACTTAAAAGTTAAAGTAAGATCTTTAGTTTGAGTTTAGGTTTCTAGTCTTCTCTTCTTTTTAGAAAAAAACTTGGAAAGTATAAGGTTGATACCTGTGTTAAAAAAAAACAATGAAGTGTAAGGAGCAAGGGATACTCAATTTTAAGAGCAGAGTTACGAGAATAAGTAATTCAAAATTAAATCAAATATGATGGTGATGGCAGATCAGTTAACATCTTTCTGCTGCAGCATTTGAGACCTTCTGGACACCAAGGTGATCCAGAGTAAATACAGCTGTAATAAGTCTTTGCAGCTCAAGGGGGAAGTTATGGAGTGGATTTTATAAAGGGGTCAGAGTTTTAACAAGTGGAGTCCTATGTCTGAAGTTAGAATCTGTTCATTTGTAATAAATAATCATGCTTTTTAAGTATATAAACATGGACCCTGACTTTTGTCAACCAGTCTTAAAGATAAGTACACTGGGGAATTCTGCATACTTTCACAAAAGTCGTTAACATTTGTGACAGCTCTGAGAATATTGGGATTTAATTTCCAGTGTGCTAACCCAAAGAGGCCGAACATTGCAGGTGAGGGAGGTAGGGAGTCACTGAGGGCAGAATTTGAGGAGACTAAGCCCCTGTAACTGCCCAACAGTTATGAGGGTTTTGCAAGTTGTGTGGATGACAGTAGGGACTGTGGGAGAATGAACTAACTAAACATGGTACCACAGTAAAGGGAGAGATTCCAGTACCGGGAGGAAATAGGAATGAAAGCCAAGTTTCAGGACATCTCTTCTTGGCTAGACAGCAACTTGGGTGGGGGAATAAGGTGTAGTTGTCATGGTTCACACAGGTACCATCTAAGAACTAAGAAAGAGCTTCAGCTGAGGGATTATGAGCAACCTGAGTGCTAAAATAAATAGCAGAAACATAGAGGTAACAATCTCTAGATTATCATCTAAATCACATTAAAATTTGCACGGGGAAATAATATTTGAGTAAATGTGTGGCTTAAAATTGTTATAGGAGAAATGGGTTTCTTATGGAACACAGGGACAACTAGCCATTTGGATACAGAAATGGCTCAAAGTTAGAAGACACAGGGTGGTGGTGAAAGGTTGTTTCTCAGACTGGAGGCCTGTGACTGGTGGAGTGCCACAAGGGTTGGTGCTAAGTCCACTATTTTTCATCATTTATATAAATGATTTGGATGTGAGCATAAGAGGTATACAGAGGAACCCGATTAGCCGAACGAGATGGGCAGGCACTATTTTGTCAGATAATTGATTATTCGGTGAATTGATCTCCTCTGGGGCTCAGAATTTACTGTGAAGTCTCCCCCCCACCCCCCGTTCAGGAGACTAGGCAAAAGCACACTGCGCACAAGATGCCGCCCTCCCTCAACCCCATCCACTCCCAGCCAGCACTCCCACCCGCCCCAAACCCCACCCGCCCCCAACCCCTTCCACTCCCAACCCTGCCCACCCCAACCCCTTCCACTCCCAACCTTGTCAGCTCCCACCCAGCACCCCGTCCACCCCAACCCCGTCCACACCCAACCCCTTTCACCCCCAACCCCTACCACTCCCAACCCCGCCCGCCCCAACCCCTTCCACTTCCAACCCCGCCTGTCCCCAACCCCTTCCACTCCCAACCCCGTCAGCTCCCACCCAGTACCCCACCCGACCCAACCCCTTCCACTCCCAACCCTGTTGGCTCCCACCCAGCACCCCGCCCGCCCCCAACCCCTTCCACTCCCAACCCCGCCCGCCCCAACCTCTTCCACTCCCAACCTCTTTAACTCCCAACCCCTTCCACTCCCAACCCCGTCAGCTCCCACACAGCACCCCGCCCGCCCACAACCCCTTCCACTCCCAACCCTGTCTGCTCCCACCCCACAACCCGCCCACCCACATCCCATTCCACTCCCAATCCCGCCTGCTTCCAACCCCCTCTGCTCCCACCCTACACCCCTGCCGTCCCTCAACCCCATCTGCTCCAAACCCGTCCGCTCCCATCCCAACCTCTCTCACCCCCAACCCCATCTGCTTCCAACTCTATCCGTTCTCCCCTGCCCCCACCACCTGCCACCAACCCCATCCAACTCTGCGCCCCTGTGCGCTCCTGTCTGCACCAACCCCGCGGCCCCAACTGTGCACTCCCAACCCCGCATCCCTGTCCATCCCCACCCGTCTGACTGTCACCCCAGTCCAACCCACGCCCCCCACCTCGGGGCAGCCTGACTGTACACCAACAGGGAGACTGCTGCTGCCTTTGTGGAGTAAGTCTCCAAATAGTGCGTGCGTGCGCACACACACACACACAAACACGCGCGCGCGTGCACACACACAAACGCGTGCCCACACACACACACAAACACACACACACGCGCGTGCACAAACACACACACACGCAAACACACACACACAAAAAACACACACACGTGCACGGGCACACACAACTTTTTGCAGGTTCCACCTTAGCCCTGTACAGGACAATGTTGGAGAGATTATCTAGGGAAGGGGGGAGGGGGGGTTCAGGGTACACCCTGTGAAGAATTCCAGGGAAAGTGTGGGGCAAAAGAGAGAGGGCGGGAGGTCAGTCATTTAGAGATGGTGCCTGGACTGTCCAGGACTGTTCTCGGCAGCATTTTGGTAAGCCAAGTTTGTTTTTAATTATTGTACCTGTAAACAAAAGGGTTGAAACAGCTCTTTGACGTAATGTTTCTATCAGGACCTTGAGATCCCCTTCGGATAATCTGATATTTGGATAATTGATGTTCAGATAATTGAGGTTTCTCTGACATGAGTAATGGAAGTGTAGTGGACAGCGAATAAGATTACCTCAGATTTCAATGGGATCTTGATCAGATAGGCCAATGTGCTAAGGAGTGGCAGATGGAGTTTAATTTTTTTAAATGTGAGGTACTGCATTTTGGGAAAACAGGCTCAGCCTGAACGCTCTGTGACTTCCTTTGGTCACTGACACATTGTCAGTGCCATCCTCCTGAACACATTCTATCGACCATTTTATCCATTTACTCAGCTTCAGGTTAAACTGGGGAAGGGCTGAGCTCACCTAAAGCTGGCCAGTTCAGGAAGGAAAATAACGTGTGTGGAATGAGCTGCCAGAGGAAGTGGTGGAGGCTGGTACAATTGCAACATTTAAAAGGCATTTGGATGGGTATAGGAATAGGAAGGGTTTGGAAGGATATGGATCGGATGCTGGCAGGTGAGACTAGATTGGGTTGGGATATCTGGTCGGCATGGACAGGTTGGACTGAAGGGTCTGTTTCCATGCTGCACATCTCTATGACTCTATGACACTATAAATCTTAGCAGGACTTAAAAAACTTAATGGTAAGGTCTGAGAGAGTGTTGCTGAACACAGAGACCTTGGAGTGCAGATTCATAGCTCCTTGAAAGTGGAGTCACAGGTAGATAGGATAGTTTAGAAGATAAAAACAATGACTGCAGATGCTGGAAACCAGATTCTGGATTAGTGGTGCTGGAAGAGCACAGCAGTTCAGGCAGCATCCGAGGAGCAGTAAAATTGATGTTTCAGGCAAAAGCCCTTCATCAGGAATACAGACCGAGAGCCTGAAGGGTGGAGAGATAAGCTAGAGGAGGGAGAAAGTAGCATAGAGTACAATAGGTGAGTGGGGGAGGGGATGAAAGTGATAGGTCAGGGAGGAGGGTAGAGTGGATAGGTGGAAAATAAGATAGGCAGGTAGGACAAGTCATGGGGACAGTGCTGAGCTGGAAGTTTGGAACTAGAGTGAGGTGGAGGAAGGGGAAATGAGGAAACTGTTGAAGTCCACATTGATGCCCTTTCTCCCCACCCCACCCTCCTCTAGCTTATCTTTTCACCCTTCAGGCTCTCTGCCTTTATTCCTGATGAAGGGCTTTTGCCCGAAACGTCGATTTTACTGCTCCTCGGGTGCTGCCTGAATTGCTGTGCTCTTCCAGCGCCACTAATCCAGAATAGTGAAGAAGGCATTTGGTATGCTTTCCTTTATTGGTCAGATTATCGAGTACAGGAGTTGTGAGGTCATGCTGCTGCTGTACAGGACATTGGTTAGGCCACTTTTGGAATATTGTGTGCAATTCTGGTCTCCTTCCTATCGGAAGGATGTTATGAAACTTGAAAGGGTTCAGAAAAGATTTACGAGGATGTTGCCAGGGTTGGAGGATTTGAGCTATAGGGAGAGGTTGAACAGGCTAAGGCTGTTTTCCCTGGAACATCGGAGGCTGAGCGGTAACCTTATAGAGGTTTATAAAATCATGAGGGACATGGATATGGTAAATGGACAAGGTCTTTTCCCTGGGGTGGGGGAGACCAGACTAAAGGGCATAGGTTTAGGGTGAGAGGGGAAAGTTATAAAAGAGACCTAAGGGGCAACTTTTTCACACAGAGGGTGGTGCATGTGTGGAATGGGCTACCAGAGGAAGTGGTGGAGGCTAGTACAATTGCAACATTTAAAAGGCATCTGGATGGATATATGAAGAGGAAGGGTTTGGAGGGATATGGGCCGGGTGCTGGCAGGTGGGATTAAATTTGGTTGGGATATCGGTCGGCATGGACGAGTTGCACCAAAGGGCCTGCTTCCATGCTGTACATCTCTGTGACTATAACTCTTTATCTGAATACATTCAGGATTGGTAATAAGGACTTGACTGCTCAAATAGAAATAAGTAAATCTGACTCTGATAACTATTATGGAGATATGTTTGCAAGGTGACCAAGACTGGGAACTCAATATTCCGGAAGACTAGTCAAAAAAGAAATGAAAATGGGGTAGCTTTTGTTAATAGAGGAAGCTGCCAGTACAATGGTAAGTAGTGATACAAGTGCAAAAGATCATGATGTTAATAAGTTTGTGTGGAAATAAAGAACAGCAACAGAAAGAAGTTACGAGTAAGTGCTATCACAAACTCCCAAAGAGTTGCCTCACTGTCGGAAAAAGTAAAAAAATTGGGAAATGATGGAAGTGTGTAAAATGAGCACTACGATTGTCATTGGTGATTTTTATCTACTTACTGACTGAACAACTCAGAAGAGTAAGGGTAACATGGAAGACAAATTTGTAAAGTGCATCCGGGATCATTTTTTAGGGCAGTATGATGGAGAGCCTATATGGGAGCAAGCTATTTTAGAAATGAGAATGAGATGCGATTAAGAAGAGACCTCATAATTAAGACTCTCTAAAGGATAAAAATCGGGGTGGCATGGTGGCTCAGTGGTTAGCACTGCTGCCTCACAGCGCCAGGGACCCGGGTTCAATTCCCGCCTCGGGCAACTGTCTCCACTGGGTGCTCCGGTTTCCTCCCACAGTCCAAAGATGTGCAGGTTAGGTGAATTGGCCATGCTAAATTGCCCATAGTGTTAGGTGCATTAGTCAGGGGGGAATGTAGGGGTCTGAGTGGGTTGCTCTTTGGAGGGTCGGTTGGTCCAAAGGGCCTGTTTCCACACTGTCGTGAATCTAATCATCACAACTGATTGAATTTCAAATTTAGTTTAAGGGACAGCAACTCTGGTTTTCAAACCAATTCCTCAACTTTGAAAAAGCATTTACTGAGGAAAGGAGGAAGAGTTGTCTGAGGTGGTATGGGAAATTAGACCAAGGGAAATGTCAGTGGATGAACTGTGACAGACATTTCAGCTGATATTTCATAACGCTCAAAATTTATTCTGGCCAAAAAGAAGAACTGCACAAGAAGCATGAACCATCCATTGTTAGTCACAAAGAGTATCCAATCAAAATCTAAGGGGTGCAAACTGGTAAAACCTAGTGATAATTCAGAAGCTGGGTTTTTTTTAGAAACAGGCAGCAGATGACGAGAAAGAGTAATGAAGGTGGAGAAAATTAATTATGAAAGTAACTTGGCAAGAAATTTAAAGCAAAAGCAAGAGCTTCTCCAGATATATAAAAGGAAAGAGAGTAACTAAATTAAGGTTGGAACTGGGGAATTAATAATGGAGAACAATGACTGTGGAATGGCAGATAATTTAGACCAATATACTGCATCGGCTTTTATGGTTGAGTACACAATAAACCATCCAAACATAACAGATAAACAGAGTGATAATGGGAGGAAAGAGGTAATTGGCTCTATCATGAGAAACAAAATATTTGACAAATTTTAGGGACTGAAGCCAAACAAGACACCAAGACCTGTATCCCAGGGTTGTCAGAAAGAAACAACAAGAGGTAATGAATACATTGATTGAAACTGGATTTTGAGAGGATTCAGCCAATTGGAAAACTGCATTTCTGATGTTTCTATTCAAGAAAGGAAGGGGAAACAAAGCAAAATATAGGTCAGTTAACCAAACATCTATACTGGGAAAATTCAAGATTATTAGCAAAGAAGAAAAAGTGGAACATTTCAAAGTTCAACACAATCAAGCAGAGTCAACATGGTTTTGTGAAAGGGTGATATGGGGTTAGCTGGCGAATAGTTCAGTACGTGTGCAGAACTTACAATTTCCTACTGTCTCTTTGTGCTGTGACCAATGTTGCATTCATTGCAATGAGGTCCAAAAACAAAGTTTCGAGTAAAGTCATTCCGTGACCCTCCTTGTCAAAATGCCTGTGTCCCATTGAATGCAGAAGCGTTAAGGTGTTACTTTGTATGTAATGTGAATGCTGATTACTCACATTGCGAATGAACTGTTCTGTTTCTTCTGAATTGGGTTAATTGCAAGAGCAATGGATGCATCTACAGCAGGGGTTATCGTCACTGTTGCTGTAATGCAACAAAGACACACAGAAATGGAAGAGGAACAGATATTCCATCAAGCCCAGGACTGGTAGCAGCCTCCATATGAAGACAGTGCAGGTGAAAGTCCCCTTCAGATGAACAGGAAATTCAGGAGGGCCAGAGTCTTTCATCTTTAATGCCATCTCCTTCTGCTGTCAGTGCAGGCTGAGGATGTTATGGAACATGTCAGTGAATGTGGCAGGATCTACAAACTGAAGGAATGTGTAGCCATCCTGTCTTGGTGGATGTCAAGGTGCTCAACCTTTATGCAACTGGCTCTTTCAATGATCCACAGGGGGGCCTGTGTGAGACATCTCAATCATCCATTCATAAATGTGTCAATACTGTGTCTGATGACATTTGCACTAGATCATACCACTTCACCTCATTTCCCATGATGAGGTCAGTGTGTAGCCCAGGTAGTAGGATTCAGCCACATAACTGGCTTTCCCTGGGAGCAGGGCTCAATAGACTGTACAAACATCACAATAAGATCATCAGTAGCAAAGGGTTCCATTCCAACAATGTAGAATAGATATGTGATCCTCAGTACCACATCTTAGAAGTTTGTGCCTGATAAATTTGGAAACTGTCATAGAGTCATAGAGCTGTACAGCATGGAAACAGACCCTTTGGTCCAACCCATCCATGCTGACCAGATATCCCAACCCAATCTAGTCCCACCTGCCAGTACCCAGCCCATACTGTGCATCATTTTGGATATTAAGGAAGAATATAAAAGCATTAGAAGCAGTTTATTAGATTGATATCTCGAATGAATGCGTTGTCTTATGAAGACAGGTTGGGCTTGTTTCGAATGGAATTTAGAAAAGTGAGAGTGGTTTGACTAAGTGGATACGATCCTGAATGGTCTTGACAAGCTAGTTGTCTGAAAGATATTTCCTTATGGGTTAGTCCAAAAGTAGCAGATATTGTTTTAAAGTTAGGCGTCACCCTTTGAGGACAGAGATGAGGCTTGCTTTCCCTTTCTCACAAATTTTGAACTCCACCTTAAAGACAGAAGTAAGGTCACTGAATATTTTTAAGGCAGAGGTAGACAGATTCTTATTAGGCAAGGGAATCAATGGTATTAGGATGTATGGGAATATGTAATTCACAAAGAAACAAATCAGTCCTGATCCAAATGGAAGAGCAGGCTCAAGGTGCTGAATGGTCTACTTCTCTCCTATTTGTATGTGGGTATGCACAGCATTGTCATTTTTCAGATGAAACATTAAATGGAAGGTCTTGCCTGCTCTGTCAGGTAGTTGTAAAAGGTCCTGCGGTACTATTTTGAAAATTTTCAGGAGCGTTCTCCTTGATATGCTGCCCAATATTGATTCTTTAACCAATTGCTTTTAAAACACAGATGGACTAATCATTAATTCATTGCTCTTTGCAGGATCTTGCTCTGTGCAAATTGGGTGCTGGAATTCCCCCATTTAAGAAGTTAAAGTACGTACTTAGAAATGAAAAAAAAACTGTGAGGCATCCTAAGATATTGAAACATGCAATTTAAAATGAACTTTCCTTTTTTAAATTTTCTCCTAATATTCCCTCCTCCACTACAGCCACTTATGCATCTTTTGAGTAACATTTCTGAGGTCGTCACATTGGACTTGAAAAGTTAACTCTGTATCTCTCATCATAGATGCTGACAGACTTGCTTAATTTCTCCAGGACATGGTTTTAATTTCATTTTCCAACAGCTATAGTATTTTGGTTTTGAGCCAATTTAGAGCTGGTTTATGCCAAATGTATGATCAGTTTGTGTTGTGATTCTGAAATAACATAACTGGCCTAAAATATCTGAAGATTAATCTCCTGTGAAGACCTATTTATAATTCATCAAGATATATCAGATATATATATATATTGTCACTGTTAATGTTAAACACTTCCACATTAATTACTATGAATTATAGTCAAATTAAAGCTCATGCTCCACTGCTCCAGCAGCATAACATCAAATATCACCGTGTTGTGATGTTTTCTATTTCCTACACCAGCCATCCTCATGGCCAATTTACTACTACTTAACATTTAGTTATTGAATTTATCTAAACTGGTTTTGAATCAAGGCCTGATATGTAATAGGTAAAGGTGTGACTCCAATGCTCATTTCAAAACAAATTTAAACCTAATGAGTTTCAAAAAGTAATTATTTACTTACTGCAAAGTTAAAAAAAATCACACAACAACAGGTTATAGTCCAACAGGTCCACCCGGAATCACCAGCCCCTAAACCGCCGCGCCCCCCGCCCCAATCAGTTGGTTGAAGAAGCTCCAAAAGCTAGTGATTCCAAACAAACCCATTGGACTATAACCTGGTGCCGTGTAATCCTTTAACTTTGTCCACCCCAGTCCAACACCAGCACCTCTGAATCATTACTCACTGCAAGTTTTGCAAGACATGGTGGAATTGTAAAGTGTGGAATGCACCTCCTCACTCCCTGAGAAAATTGTTGGAGTTGCAGATCCTCCAATGATACTTTTTCAAAGGCTGACAGAAATGTTGTTGTGATAAGGAGGAAGGCTAAAGTGGTAGCAGTGTAAGGAAGGAGCAGTCCATCCTTCAGCAACAGGGGCAACATGCTAAAAGTTCTCATGAGGCTTTCCTTGACAACTCTCATGTTCTTGCTATGTTTGAGGGTTCAAATGCCTTATAAAGATGGATGTTCGGAAACTGTGAACATGGCTATGATTCTGTTACACAACCCACAGATACGATGCAACCCATTCTTCGACCAAGGGGATGCTGGAGAAAATGATAGGCCTCCTGAAGATGAAGTTCTGATGCTTAGACCAGTCCAACACACACTGGACAGAGTTTTCAACATATTCCTAGCATGCTGCACTCTGTACACTGTTGGCATGCAACAATGAGGTATGATGGAAGTTAAGACTCTGGGAGAGTGGATATAAACCTTTGAGGGGGACAGTGACATTGAGCATGATGAACAACACCTTTGACATGATATGATGCTGCAAAATTGGGTGCTTAAACTCAGACAGGACTTAATTGACAATCAGTTTTAGCAGATTACAGCTGGGTGCAGTGATCTTTCATTGACTGTAAAATTATTTGTCTTTGACATACAAACATTTTGTTTCTGTTCCAAGAGGCAAATGTAGCATCTGTTTGATTTCTGTCCATTTTTGGTGTTGCCGAACAAAAGCGATTGTTTTTTAAGCAATTGAAGGCTTCCCTATGTGTGATAGTCCCACAGCAAGCCATTATTGTTAATATCCAGATATTCAGATATTAAGAATTCAATGCAGTCTGAATCTTCTTTACTATAAAATTTACCGTAAACAACTTTACACACCTGTGACATGGCCTCAAGTAATAATATCAAGTATTATAAGAGAGCTGTTGCTGTGTTAATATGATCTGCATCCTCAGCAAATGTGCTAGATTTTAATTTACCCTTCGTACTTCTTTAGAAAGCACCTGCTGAATACACGAAGTCAGGCCAAAAATAACATCTATATTTCTTTTTCTAATTTCATGATAATTTCTCTCAAAAAATCCAAAAATAATATTAATGGAAATTAAACCTTATTTTAACTTGTTTCAAGGAAATCTGGATTGAGGTTAGCAGCCGATGTCAGTTTTTCAATCACTGCTTGTAATTTCTGTGACTGTTATTTTTGGATTTGTTGAATCTGTAGAAAAGCAATCGTGATATAAGCTATCTTTGGCAGTATCTGTCCTTGGTGTAATTGTATGGATTTTCCAGTGAAACGTGTCTCACTCAATTTTTGTACGGATTTGATGTTCCTTGTATAATTCCATGGCAGTGCCACTGAGTGTCCCTTACTATTCAATTTCCTCTCTCACTAAGGTTCTGACAGTGTTGGTATTCAAATGATATGTTTTTACTGCAACTTTACACCAAGTCCAGAGTTAGGGCTTGACCTGATCGTGGACAGAAGCCATGCGAGAGTTTGAGGAATAGACAGCTTCACCACTATTCGTAGTACTTGACATCACTTGGACTATAACTTTAGTCTGATGTCAAACCAAGTTTAAAGAGTGTTCAGGGATATCTCAGATTGCCTGGGCACTTTTTGAAACTACCTGCGAAATATTTATGGAGTGTAAACACTGATATTTGTGCTGTATAAACATTTCAGTTCCAAGCACTGATTATGTATAACCTTAAGTGCACAGAACTTTTACTTGGTAGGAAAATTGTTCTGATAGGAGCCAGGCAATATAAATGATGTACTGCCTAGCTCGCAATCATTCTAGATAGACATCTGAGATCGGCAGTTGTAGTATAAATGCATAAAAGTGGCTCACAAATGTGGCTGGTCTCTATTAATAGTTTTGTGAAGAAGCTGCAGAGAACTGGCTCTGTTGCATTACCTGTACTGTGACCTTATGTTAACCTTCACAATACAATAATCATAAACAAGCAGTCAACCCAAGGGCAGAGAGTCTCCTGCCTTAAGAGGTCACAGGATTAATTTACAATCCATTCAGTCCTTGACTTGCGATGTAGCTCAACTAAAATGCATTATTGTAGAGTGGGATGGAGTACATTGTTCACTCTTGACTGTGATTTAATGGTTTAGTGATGGTGATTTTTATCTTTATTTAGCAAAAGTCAAGGATTAGCTACTTAAATGCTGTATCAGACAGTTACGTAAATATTATTAATATTACAGTTAATTTGAGCATGGGAAGTAACATTTGAGGGAAATAAAATTTACTTTAATTATTGTTTAAACATTGCAAATAAATAGAACACAACATTTTTAGGCCAGATCAACTCCAATAAATGCATCTTTCTGATATATCACACTGAGTATCGCTGAATAAGTGTATGCAAACATATATATAACTGCATGTAGAAATATCATTGAACCACAATGGATATCCAAAATACATTGTAGACTACTTATTCACGCTGCAACAGAATGAATAAAATGTTAATCTAGTGTTCATGGAGTTTCAAAACAACTTTTTGAAAATGTGATTTTACTGCTAAAATGTTTTGTCTTTTTTCCCTCTCTGTAGCTTTTCTCGTACTGAAAACAAAAACTTGACACTGTGGTTATGTTCCCAATGGCACCAGCTCTCATTGGGCAACTCCTACTCAAAGGGCATTCCTTATGCTTGCACTTACAAATTGAGTGTTGTCAGAAGACATTGTGGCTCCCATTGAAACATGTTGTGTCATCACTAATAGTTAATGGATCCTTATAGATATCTGAATTGTGAAACGGAATAGGAATCATAAAAAAATCTCGGACTCTTACTACCCAGAATCATTTATTTTTGTCTTGTTGGACCTGCACCAGCTAACTTTTCTGTACTCTTCTCCATCTGAGGCTGCTGCATTCCCACCTCAATACAGCTATTTAAAGGTAATTAGTGAATTAAATTTGCAATTTATAATCCATTTTATTCTGACTAGATATTGTATTGGGTGCACAAAGAGTCTAATCAGACAGTTGGAACAATGAGATAAGGGAGTGATAACATTCAATTTAAACCACTGAATTTACAAATTAATCTAGCATGACTACAAGTGGACTGGGAACTTTTCATTATTGGTATTGTCAAGTGTAATACAGGGACTGTCAGATATCGTGCTTTAAAAACTCTCACCGTAAAGATTGAATTTTCCTCATTCTCTCTCACTACCTTGGATTGCACAGAATGGTCATTGTGTAATTTGGGCCTTGCACATGAACACTTCCTGGATTAATATAGGAATGTTATGCTAGTACTAAATGTGTGGTCCCTTTATGACAGAAACAGAATTGTAGTTTATGCTGATATACTCGTGGGGATAGAGAGAGGTTTAGTTGTACTTTGGCAGTCAACCAACTTTGGCCTGGATTCACTATTTTTAATATGGTACCTGTTCCAATATTGCACACATTGTAGTATGCCAATTCTATAAAATTACTTTAATGAGTGGTGTGGGCCTTTGTTGGACATTAAAACAAATAAGAAAAATATAATATTTGCACAATTTTATCAGAGTTGAAATGGTTTCACACATTACGTAATAATACTGGAGGCCAAATCTAAATAAAATTATCTTGAAGCAACTGAATGAAGTGTGCACAGTGACTGCTTTGTGGCTGTGTACTTATACTTCATTTGTGGATGTGATATTGTTCCTCAAGTTAAAGGTATGATGTATGTTGAAACTGTGTCATACATAGAGCCAATGGAATTTCAAAGATCAGCTCAAGGGTACAGTTAATTAAATCCTATGGTATGAAAAAGCAAGTCTCAAACAGGCTGCTCAAATCAAAATATCATGAATATATTTTAAATGCTGCCATTGATTTGAAAAGCTTGTGCATTTTAAATTGCATAAAAGCATTCAAGTTGGTCAAACAGTACCTCTAATAAGAAGGGATGCATTAACATGTTTAATATGGACCTTGCACCAGAACTGGAAAGAATCACTGGTAAACAGCACTTGAAAAGGAACAAGGTGGTGGACTTAAATGATTTCAGTTAGAAGTGTTTTTTTTAGTATATTAAGATGTTAAGAGCAGAATAGAAGATTGGCAGATATACTCTAGACAGGACACGGACTGAGACTAGGCAAAAGGCCGGTCAAGAAAATCAGTGATAGAAACAAGCAGGTGGCCTAGACTGTACACTCTATGAGACTTGGGAAAACTTGAATTGATAAGACCACTGCATGATGCATGTACTGCAGGAACTAAGTAAATTGGACATTTGTTTGATATGTGACTACAAGTTAGAGTCATAGAGTCATAAAAATGTACAACACGGAAACAGACCCTTCAGTCTAACTTATCCATGCTGACCAGATATCCCAATCCAATCTAGTCCCACCTGCCAGCACCCGGCCCATATCTCTCGAAACCCTTCCTATTCATATACCCATCCAGGTGCCTTTTAAATGTTGCAATTGTACTAGCTCCCACCACTTCCTCTGACAGCCCATTCCATACATGCACCACTCTCTGCGTGAAAAAGTTGCCGCTTAGGTCTCTTTTATATCTTTCCCCTCTCACTCTAAATCTTTGCCCTCTAGTTCTGGACTCCCCCACCCCAGGGAAAATACTTTGTCTATTTATCCTATCCATGCCCCTCATGATTTTATAAACCTCTATAAGGTCACTCCTCAACCTCTGACCCTCCGGGGAAAACAGCTTTACACAATTCAACCTCTCCCTATAGCTCAAATCCTCCAATCCTGGCAACATCCTTGTAAATCTTTTCTGAATCCTTTCAAGTTTCACAACATCTTTCCAATAGGAAGGAGACAAATTGACAAGATTCAAAATGAGTGGGGGCTTTGTGTACACGGATGAGGAATTCTCACTTGTGCTTTTCAGAGTACAATCATTGAAAGCCCCACACTGTTTCCCTTTGCATACACCTGAATAAACAATTATAACCTCGACCTGAATCTCCTGGTGGTTAGTGAAGTTGCAACCACAACAAAGGCAAAAAGAAGGAGGAAACAGAATTTTATAGACACACAGTGAAGAGCTGAAAAATGCCATGAATGACATGCTTAAGTTGGTTGAATGACAGAAAGAATACAAAAAGTGGAGTGGTTCCTTGTTGCACAGAAGCCTGGTAGAAATGCTCAGTGTATTGGCAATACAAACTATTCAACAATTTAATCGCATTTTTTTCAAAGTCAGATACAATATTTAAATAAACATGAGATAATAGAAGGCGGAATGATAGAAATCGAAGATTGAAACATGTGTATGAGCCACAAAGAACATGCATAGCAAAATGTGTGGTTGACAGGGAAGGGAAGAGGTATATAGAAACGTATCATGAATAATTTACAGTAATTCTTTTTAAACTGGTGGCTTTTGCTTTGAACAAAAAAAGCATTTAAATTGTTGAATAGTTTGCATTGCCAATATACTGAGCATTTCTACCAGGGGCTCCCATGCAACAAGGAACTACTTCACTTTTTGCATTTTTTCTGTAATTTAACCAATACCTCTTTCCCGTACAGCTCATTCTGCCTAATCTCCTGATCGTTTGTGTTTGTATTTTAGAAGAATCTCCTGTCTCTTGTATTTATTCATGCCTCTTGTACTTATTAAATGCTCATCATCTGTTATATCCCCTGGTCCACACCTTAAATGTTAACTCATCCATCTCCCAACAAATGCTGCCTGACCTTGTGAGCGTTTCCAGAATATCTGTTTTTGTCTCAGACATCCAGCGACTGTACTATTTCACTTCTCCTTTGTCAGTCAGGCATTGAGTGCAATAGAATTATACATTAAAAAAATACTGTTGAAAGTAATGGTAAAATAGCAGGGGAGAAGTTCTTTGCCCAGATTTAAATTCCACACTGATTTCTGTGGCAATGTAATCTTGAAGTACTGGTGGTCCTGATCTGTCAGTGATCGCATCTCCTTAACTTTGTCATTGCACTGTGTCAAATGGAGCCAAAATGAACAAAAATGTTTCTTTACCATATAAATCCATTTGTCATGCCAAGGTTGCTGATATTGTCTTTATATTTTGCCCCAATAAACAAAAATTGGATTACTGAAAATTTCAGCAATGTAACAAAAATCATGAATTACATAAGTAGTACAATACAGGAAGAGATCATTCAACTGAACTGCTCTACATTGGTGTTAAGCTTCCATCTGTTCTGATTAGTCCCATATGTCTACCCTGTAACAATATCCCTAATTGCCCTTTACTACAACCAGTTATTAAGTCTACTTTGAAATGATCACACAGATCAGGATTTTTAAATAGAGGTAAGGTCAGGTGTAGTTGAAATGTTGGAAATTGCACTTTGGACGGCATGTCAGTCTTTCAATGTCTTCATTATAAACTGCAATTTTCGAAAGGCAGGCAGCAGAGGGGTGCCTTCAACCTGTTAGGCTCTACTTAGCTGCCTGCTAATCTCATTGAAGGGCTTATTAATGGGCTGGAGAGTACCAGAAAGAGATTCTCAAAGGGTGAACAGGAACACTGAATGATCTTAGGCATGCTGGTGCAAATCAGGAGTGCTGTACAAACCATGGTGTGAAATTGCTATTGAATTACATTAGTTGGAAAATAAAGTTATTGAAACAGAGATGCTTGACCAGTGGCTCTAAATTGCCTATGCTTGAGCAGAACATGAACAAGATACAGTGGTTAACAGTATGGACAATTATCTGCACCATGGGGTGGCTGGAACTCTGCTCTAGGCTCAGGCCACACAATCAGGCAGCACCCAACACCATTCGTTCGGTGGTGAGTTCACCTCCATCTTAATAAAAGCAAACACTCCACTTCCACCTGTGAAAGTAGACACATGCACAGTTATTTTCTTTTAGTCACATGTGGGACATGGACTCCACTGGCTGGTCAGCATTTATTACCCATCCTTATCCACCCTTGAACTGAGTGGCTTGTTATGTCATCTCGGAGGGCAGTTGAGAGTCCACCACATTGCTGTGGATCTGAAGTCACATGTAGGCCAGACGAGGTGAGGATAGCAAATTTCCTTCCCTAAAGGACATTAGTGAGCCAGATAGGTTTTTTTTCTGACAATTGACAATGGCTTCATCACTAGGTTCTTAATTCCAGAATTTTACCAAAACGTTAAGTTCAAATTCCACCATCTGCCGTGGTGTGAATCGACCCAGAACATTAGCTGAGTTTCTGGATTAATAGGCTAGCAATAATAGCACTAGGTCATCACCTCCCCGTAAATGGGTTATTAATTCATGGAGCTAAGCCAGGCATTGAAATGATGCCATGTGTGAACTGCATCAACAGAATCAGATGAGCAAGCCCTGTGTCTCAAATGGTGTTTTTAACTGATATCTTGTGAGAGTATAATACATTATTCTTCTTTGAACTGTGTATTTCAATGACTGTGTATTTGAATAGGCAAGATTAACAGATTTAAGTAGACTAAGCTTCTGTTCTAGATATCGTTATGGCTCTCATTGAATGATACTTTTAAAGAGTTATAAAAATGGTAGTTTTCTCTAGAGCAAATTGTTCAACTTTTTTAGGGAACTTCATTCTTGCAAGTTTTAAAGGACATAGAGATAGCACGGTGCATGAAGAGGCATAACGGAAGCAGAAAGTATGGAAGGAACATGGGGAATGGGGATATGGATGTTGCATGAAGAGGACACAAGAATTATTGTTAAGGCCTTGTAAAAATACCTGTCAAAAGCTTTTCATATCCAGGGTGTAGATCATAATTCCTCTGGCTGGCCATACACCTTGTGAACTTGGAAAACTGACCTGGCTTAATGAAAATTGCAGGAGTACTATGAGACATCAATGATTGCAATGGAATCAAGCAAGTCAGCAACATAAGACACGTTCTCGGCACTGACACCCTTTTACCACACTGGTGAAAATTGCCAGGAGTTGGGGAATCAGGTTTTTCACGATTTTAAAGGCAACCGAAGTAGCTGGGCTACATGAAAATATAGCCTACAGTCTTGGTCAGGATGTGGAAATGCTCCCAGTGCAGATTGAAAATACAATCCACTAATATTTCTGATATACCCTTTAACTCCTGAACTTATCTTCCTTCTTGGTCTCTGTCCTGAATCACTGACATTTGAATGATGTACAATTTGGAATATCTGTATTTAAAACAGGGAAAGATTCTCATATGCACACAATAAATGAAGAAAATGTTCCTGGCCATCAAAAAAACACAAAACAAAATCAGGCAACTTCACTAAACCATTGATTAGAGTTCGTCTTTCCATAAGTCAACAGATATCCCATGATCAACTACACACTCTCAGAGCTGCAATGGATATTGATAGCCCCATCTAAATAAAAAACAAAGCATCTGGACTTTTCCTTCTTGTTTGGTCTCATGGCAAGCAGAAGCACAATGCTTGGTAAATTAGAAGAATTAATTATCTATTTTGTCTATTAAATAACCATTTAAACAATTATCATTTTATCCAGATACATGTTCAACTCAACTGTTTTAAGCATGTCGCTGCTTTTAAAGAAATGAGCTGTTTCTAATGAAAGGAAATCCAGGCCTGGCACACATTATGCGCCAAAAAATACAGCAACAACAATTATTTTCATAGATTCCCTTCAGATGTATTTAATTTTGAACAACTAAAATTAAAGTGTTGCCTTTATTAAGGAAGTTGTAATATCTTGGTGCAATTCCTGATCTACTTATATTAGACAATAAAAAGCAACCAAAATCTGGAGTTTGTTGGACTCGCATAAACACCCAGCTTGAAATACGACTGTTTAAGTCATCATGGAACAAAACTTGAAATCTTCTTATTTACTTTACTTGGTAAAAATCTATCATAAAAATCCCAGATCTGATATATGCAGGATCCAGACTGCTGCACTGAAACTAATGAAGCACAATGCATCATGAAACATTTTGATTTGAAATGTGAATAATTGAGTTTTGCTTGATTAGGGTTGTTCATTGTTGCCTGTCGTTGGACACATCACAATGTTTCAAGTTCTGTGCCAAATAAAACATGACTGGTTGCCATCTGTGTTTACAAGCCTGACAAATTAAGGTACCTTTGGAAATTGGAGATTTTGTAACAAAAAGCATTAATATTACTTTGTTAACTCATTGGGAGAAAGTGCACCCAGTTCTTAACAGTCATGGGAGAGAGGATCAATTTCCAAGCATTCCAAGCTAAGTCAGCATTCATTGCCTACCCTCAACTGCACTTGAGAAGATGATAGTGGAGGTGGTTGGGGAAGGTGATAACCTTCTGAACTAGAACAGTCCAGGTTGTATTTTAACTCAGTGCTGTTAGGGAGTAGTTCCAGGATTTGTCTCAGTGACAGTAAAGGAAAGGTGATAAAGATTCAAACCAAGTTGGTGTGTGATTTGGAAGGGGACTTTCAGTTGGTGGCATTCCCAAGTATCTGCTGCCCCTGTTCTTTTGAATGGTTTATATTGTGGGCTTGGAACATTCTGCCTAAAAAGCCTTAGTGGGCTGTCACAGGGCATCCTGGATTAGTGGTGCTGGAAGAGCACAGCAGTTCAGGCAGCATCCAAGGAGCTTCGAAATCGACGTTTCGGGCAAAAGCCCTTCATCAGGAATAAAGGCAATGAGCCTGGAGCGTGGAGAGATAAGCTAGAGGACGGTGGGGGTGGGGAGAAAGGAGCATAGAGTACAATGGGTGAGTGGGGGAGGGGATAAAGGTGATAGGTCAGGGAGGAGAGGGTGGAGTGGATAGGTGGAAAAGGAGATAGGCAGGTAGGACAAGTCCGGACAAGTCATGGGGACAGTGCTGAGCTGGAAGTTTAGAACTAGGGTGAGGTGGGGGAAGGGGAAATGAGGAGACTGTTGAAGTCCACATTGATGCCCTGGGGTTGAAGTGTTCCGAGGCGGAAGATGAGGCGTTCTTCCTCCAGGCGTCTGGTGGTGAGGGAGCGGCGGTGAAGAAGGCCCAGGACCTCCATGTCCTCCGCAGAGTGGGAGGGGGAGTTGAAATGTTGGGCCACGGGCGGTGTGGTTGATTGGTGCGGGTGTCCCGGAGATGTTCCCTAAAGCGCTCTGCTAGGAGGCGCCCAGTCTCCCCCATCAGGAGCAACGGATACAATAAATGATATTAGTGGATGTGCAAGTAAAACTTTGATGGATGTGGGGCCTTGGATAGAGGTGAGGGAGGAGGTGTGGGCACAGGTTTTACAGTTCCTGCGGTGGCAGGGGAGAGTGCCAGGATGGGAGGGTGGGTTGTAGGGGGCGTGGACCTGATCAGGTAGTCACGGAGGGAACGGTCTTTGCGGAAGGCGGAAAGGGGTAGGGAGGGAAATATATCCCTGGTGTTGGGGTCTGTTTGGAGGTGGCGGAAATGTCGGCGGATGATTTGGTTTATGCGAAGGTTGGTAGGGTGGAAGATGAGCACCAGGGGCGTTCTGTCCTTGTTACAGTTGGAGAGGTGGGGTCTGAGGGCGGAGGTGCGGGATGTAGACGAGATGCGTTGGAGCTTGATAGCTAAATGGCCTATTTCTGCTCCTCTGTCTTATGGTCTTACAGATGCCTATAACATCAAGGCAGCATTTAACAGAGTGCAGCATCACGTGGGCTTTTCAAAGCTGGAGTCAATGGCCTGTAGGTGGACATTTCTCTGTTTATTTGAATCAGACCAAACACAAAGGAGGGTGGTTGTGCTTGTTTCAGGTCATTTCTGATGCACACTGTTCAGCAATATTTGCAACTCCTGAGATACTGAAGCAGTCTGTCTCCAAAGCCATAAGGAGTGGACAATATTCAAGCTTGGGCTTATAATTGAAAAGTATTATTCAGGCCACTGGAATGCCAGGCAATGACCATCCCATTAAAACAGAATCCAATTATCTACCTTTGCTATTCAATGGGTGCAATTAAATGCCATTGCCAAGAATCTGAACTGGATGAGCCATATAATAATAGGCAGCCCATCAAGATCAAAGATGACTTTGCCATCTGAATACTGTGATTACAAGAGTGAGGAGTATTTTTGAATATTCTCCACTTGCCTGGATGAGTGTAGCTCCAATAACACTGAAGTAGCTTGAAACCATCCAGTACAAAACCACCTGCTTGATTGGCATCCCACTTAAATATCTTCATCATTCATTCTCTCTCCCACCAACGTAAACAGAGTGTGCAATCTACTGGATGGATGCCAATCAAGCAGGTGGTTTTGTACTGGATGGTTTCAAGCTACTTCAGTGTTATTGGAGCTACACTCATCCAGGCAAGTGGAGAATATTCAAAAATACTCCTCACTCTTGTAATCACAGTATTCAGATGGCAAAGTCATCTTTGATCTTGATGGGCTGCCTATTATTATATGGCTCATCCAGTTCAGATTCTTGGCAATGGCATTTAATTGCACCCATTGAATAGCAAAGGTAGATAATTGGATTCTGTTTTAATGGGATGGTCATTGCCTGGCATTCCAGTAGCCTGAATAATACTTTTCAATTATAAGCCCAAGCTTGAATATTGTCCACTCCTTATGGCTTTGGAGACAGACTGCTTCAGTATCTCAGGAGTTGCAAATATTGCTGAACAGTGTGCATCAGAAATGACCTGAAACAAGCACAACCACCCTCCTTTGTGTTTGGTCTGATTCAAATAAACAGAGAAATGTCCACCTACAGGCCATTGACTCCAGCTTTGAAAAGCCCACGTGATGCTGCACTCTGTTAAATGCTGCCTTGATGTTATAGGCATCTGTAAGACCATAAGACAGAGGAGCAGAAATAGGCCATTTAGCTATCAAGCCTGCTCCACCCTTCAATGCAATCATGGCTGATCTGATAATCTTCAAATCTACTTTCCTGCCTTTCCCCCATAACCTTGGGTTTCCTTACTGATTCAAAGTCTGCTCATCTCCTCCTTGAATATACTTAATGACCCAGCTTCTAGAGCCCCTTGTGGTAAAGAATTTCACAGATATACAAACCACAGTACCTCCTCATCTATATCTTGAATGTGTAATCCCTTATTCTGAGGTTATGCACTCTGGTTTTAAATTCTCCCACACAGGGGAACCTTTGAGGTGGCATTGATGGGCTCCATAGCAGCGATGGCAATGTTTTCAAAGGCAGCATGGCTGCAGAGACGGTCAGTCAGCCTGTGAAACCTGGAGCAGGACTCTTGCTTCCGCGTGCAGTCAGCCCCTCATGTCGGTATGACATGGGCTGCGAAGCCCAGAGAGGGACACACTTTCAGTGGCATGGTGTGGGCTGGAAAGGCTGGAGCGGGACACACTCTCAGTGGCATGGTGTGGGCTGGAAAGCCCAGAGCGGGACACTCTCTCAATGGCGTGGTGTGGGCTGGTGTAGCCCAGAGTGGGACACACTCTCAGCGGCATGGTGTGGGCTGGAAGCCTGGAGTGGGACATTCTCTCAACAGCATGGTGTGGCTGGAAATCCCAGAGCGGGACACTCTCTCAATGGCGTGGTGTGGGCTGGTGTAGCCCAGAGTGGGACACACTCTCAGCGGCATGGTGTGGGCTGGAAAGCCCGGAGTGGGACACACTCTCAGTGGCATGGTCTGGGCTGGAAAGCCCAGAGTGGGGCACTCCTCAACAGCATGATGCGGGCTGGAAAGATCGGAGCGGGATACTGTCTCAGCGGCATAATGTGGGCTGGTGTAGCCCAGAGTGGGACACTCTCCACAGCATGGTGTGGGCTGGGAAGCCTGAATGGGATTTTGGTGGTGGTATGCCGTAAGCAGTGGAGAAGGAACAATTAGACTGTCTTTAGTTATCTTTTTTATTTTATTCTGTGGATGGTGCTTATGTATAAATGGCAGTGCACACTATTCACTGTAGTTTACATTGAATGCACATGACAATAAAACAATATTCTAACTCATCGACTCTGTCTAAGAATTTTGTAAGTTTCGATTCGGACAGCTCTTATTCTTTATATTCCATCAAGTACAAGCCCAATCTATTCAATCAGTCTTCATGAGACAGTCAATCCATATCTGGTAACTGCCTAGTGAACTTTCTCAGGACTGCCTCCAATACCAATGTCTCCTTATTTAGATCAGGGGCCCAAATCTGTTTACTCTGCTCCAGGTGTGGTCTGATTAATGCCTTGTATACTTTTAGCAAAACTTCCCTACCTTTATGTTCCAATCGTTTTGAAATAAAGGCCAACATTTCATTTGCCTTCCCCATTATGTGCTGATCTTGGATGTTGCCTTTTTGTGATTCATGAATGAGGATTTCAGAATCCCTCCATTCTGTAAATCTGTACAATGACTTTTTTCATTTAAATAATCTTTAATTCCTCTATTCTTCTTGCCAAAATAAAAGAAATCACATTTCCATCCATTATATTCCATCTGTCAAAGTTTTGTTCATACACTTAATATATCTATATTCTTCTACAGACTCTTTGAACAATCCTCACCCCTTGTCTTTCCACCTATGTTTACATCATTTACAAACATGGCTATAATATATTCACTTTCCTCATCCAAGTCATTAGTATGTATTTATCAATAATTGTGGCCCCAGCACTGATCCACGTGGTCCATCATTTCTTATTGGTTGCTGTCACCTCTCATTCTCTTAAATGCCAATTGATAAAGGGCTAACCTATTGCATAAGAAGCCCTTTCTCACAGTGGCATGGGAGAGACAAGAAAGAGACAAAAAAGGACTGAACTGTCATATTCACTTTCTTAAGAATTTTTGCATTCACTCTTGGGACGTGGACATCGCTGAAGACTGGTATCTATAATGCTGGAGACCTTTGAAGGAGGCTAAGATAAATCATCCACCTGACACTTCTTGCAGAAGGTTGTTGCAAAGCTGTAGCCTTATATTTTTACTGATTTGTTGGACTCTCCTATCATTGAGGATTGGAATACTTGTGGAGCCTCCTACTCCATGTGTTGTTTAATTGTTAACCAACATTTATGACTATATGTTGCACATCTACAACTGAATGTGGCAGGACTGCAGAGCTTAGATCTGATCCATTGGTTGTGGGATTACTTATCTCAGACTATAAAACAACATGGACAGCAAATGCTGCTTGATCACACATTTGATTACATCTTCCACAACTATTTGATCTTTGTGAGTAAACGGTTCGGTCAGTAATGTAGAACTCAAAAGACTTTTTAAGTTTTACTTCAGCTGTACAGGACTGGTAGGACCCCACCTCAATATTGTGTAGTGTTTTTGTCTCCTTATGTGAAAAAAAGGGATATAATTGTGTTAGAAACAGTTCACTCAACTCAACTCATCTGTAAGATGAAAGACTTCTTGGGAAGAAAGGTTGAACAGGGTTAGCCCTTCAACAATTCGCATTTTAAAGAATGAGAGATGACTTTATTGAACTGTACAAGATCCTGAAAGAATTTAATTCTGAGAGAATGCTTCCCCTTGTAAGAGAAATTCGAACTAGAGAACACAGTTTAAGAATAAGAGGCCCCCTTTTTTAATCTGAGGTCATCAGTCTGTGTTCTTATGGTCATTGCATATTTATTTTCCTTCAGCTGCTGAAAAAGTCATCAACTATAATAATCACAAGAGTAACATAGTGAGAGCTTTTTTTTGCTCACTGAGCAAAAAAAAGAACAAAAAACTAAAGCACAGACCAAGATCTGTAATATTAACATTCCAGCACAAATAAGCTAATTAGCAAAGAGCAAAGCTCATTGATGTTTGCATCAGTAATTTCAGTTAAAATGACATAAAGGTCATGAACATTTGTGGTGTGATAGCTCAAAATATCAGTGATCCAGCATGTTTATAAACTTAGAATCTTTACTTATTTTTCACATGTGGAAGAACTTCACAGATATTATGAAGAATTACCCTTTCCCAAGTGGCTAAAAATGCTGAAATATGAAATATTATTAACCATATGGAGGTTGGAGTTAGATTTCATGATTGCATTAGGAAAGTTTTTGCATAAAAGTGCACTGTAGTGTGTCATGTTTTACCACTGTGCAGTGTTGAATGTAGGTGTACAGCAGGATACATCTCTCATATCTAAAGATAGTCATAGGCTCATATTGATTCCTACCACAGATTTTGGCAATCCAACTCAAATAAAATGTGATAGATTTGATAAGTTACTTCCCCATTACAAATCTATTTTTTGAATTGCTTTGTTTTTGCTTTAGACATGCAAAGTATTTTCATCTAATAGAAATTTTCAGCAATAATTCTCAAGTGTTTGATCTTAAACACCCATTTCCCAAAGGTAGAAGTGGTTTGCTTATCTTTCTTTTACATATTTTACTAGAGTATACAGAAGGAATTCATTCGCTGTTCTGTTAAGTTTCTGTTATTTCTCTTGATATAACAACCTTTATGCTGATATGTTAAGCAAATGAAATTTAAACCTTTTGGTGAATGCCATTCAAAGTCATCTAATACACATCTGTGCTCTGAAGGGATTTATTTGGAAGTCAGCATGAACATTCAGATTAATTTAGAGTTCACACAAATAGTCCTACCACATTTTCCAGAGTAATTGACACCTCAGATCTTTATGGGTGTATTACAATAAATTCTATTGCAAACACATTGAATCACATCCCATGATGAAAGGTGCTTCTCCACAAACTAGTCAGCTCACCCAAGCCCAGAAACTCCCTGTTCTTGTAAAAAAATGTTGAGACCGACCACTCCACCGACTCCATGATCCTAGACCCAATTTCCATGCATCACTTCCCCACTCAGTCACTTCATATCCAAGCTCTACCACACATTCACTGAATGCCACGATCATCTGCAAGTGTGCTTGCTGTGCCTTGCTGCTTCTAGTCTTCCTGCTATGCAACAGTTCAGTCTATCAATGTAGCTAAATCCTGTGCAGAAAGTGGAAGACAATGAGGTGTTATCATTAAACCTGACAGCTCCTCCACACCCATGACTATTGTATAAAGATTCTGAAAGAGTTAGTATTGAAGCTGCATTAAGCTCCATCTAATCTGATGATTTCACATGGTCTTTGCATTGAAGAGAAGCAGTCTACTATAAAATCCTGATGGTGACTGACACATCATCTCTAGCTCCTGATACTTTTTGTAATTATTCCTAACTAGTTTGTAGTATTGGAACTTCAGCATTCAAGAAGGCAACTCACCTCCACCTTCTCAAGTACATCGAGCGAACAACAATAAATGTTGTACCAGATAATACCACATACATGCCATGAATGTATAAAATAACTGGAAAGTTACAGAGATCTCATAGAAGAACCTGTTAGAGCTGTTCAGAGCTCCCTGACAAAAGTTAGAAATCCCTGATGGCAGGGGATAAAGGTTTAAGATTATGGTGCAAAAGAAAAGGTTGCGAAGGATAGAATTGAAAGGAAGCACTTAGCCTTCAAAACAAGGTTGGCTGCTATCATGAGCAGGCTCGCTGAGGCATGGTTACTGTGGAGATAACAAGAAAATGAATTTAAGCCAAGGCTTCAGTATCGAAAAGGCTGCAGAGTACATTTAAGGTGACTAAAAGGCACTTTAAGATGTAATGAACTCAGAAACTCACAGAAAAATGATGGTTACTATGATAAAAATAATGCATTCATTAATTAAACCCATAATTTTGACTTGTAAGGCTGCAGCCACAAAAGTTTATGTTTAAAAATTGTGCAAAGAGATGTGCATTGGGGTTTACACCATGAAAGGCAGGAAAACATCCATTTGTCTGTGAAGGTGTGCAACCTTCTTAACAGCAATCTTAACAGTAGATAGTGAAAAAAACCCCACAAGGCTGGAATCTACCATTTTGATCATAAAACTTGAAAAATCCAAGTGAATAATTCAGAGATTCAGCACTACCATAACTCTCATTTTAAAGGTTAAGACTTGTAGACAAATAAAATACTGTAATATTGTCATTACAGAAAGCTTAAAAGCTTGAAGAAACTTTAAGACAAGAGAATAAAAAGAGTATTCATTCAGTTTAATTCAGCATGAGAAGTTATAAAGCTATCAGCATTAAATGCTGCAGAGTAAATATCTATTCAAAAAATGAAACAAACAACGTTGAGGTACCACAGATTTGGAATAGCTTTAAATTAATAAGAATGAATAGCCACAATAAGAAGAAATGACAGAGAAATAATATTACCATCTAAATTTAATGGCAGAAATGAACCAAATAGAACACAAGATTGGATGTCATGGAGAAAATAGTTCTTATGTTACAAAATTGCTTAAAAATTTTAATATTAAATTGCAAGCTGAATAAGTACATTTACTGTTGCATTAAATAGGTCATATGACTGAAAAATTGTCAAAATATAGTAAAAAGGGGCATAGCTAACTTTGAGGAAGTTCTATATAAGCTTGTGATTATGAATTCAGTCTGGGAACATATTCTTGAAAAAACCAGATTTAACTGAAAAATTCAGCATCCAGTGAAATCCATGAATAAGTTGTTGAATTACCTCTAAAGATGGGTGGAGAACTGTTTGACTATAAGATTTGAAATCAAAATTCAAAACAGACAAAATTGTTTTTGGAATTATTGATGAGGCTTTGTCATATTTATTATAGCCTGGAAGATTTGACTTTGGAGAAAGCTATTCAAATTGAGTTGGAACCAGAGTCCAGAAAGAATCACAAAGAAATCCTGAGAAGAGAAAAAGGATAAACTTACCACAGAAGAACTACAAAACCAACCACCTCTACAGAATATACACTCTACAGATACATGTAAAAAGCCAAGACAGTGAGTAGAAGATATTAAAGATAATAATATACAGTGTCAGCCCCATGAAACAGAAAAAAACCTCACAAGCAGAAGCAATGCCCAAAGATGTCAAAAGAATGCCATGTTTTTTATACTCACTTGCTAGGCTGGCATTTACTGCCCATCCTTAGTTGCTCTTGATAAGTTGGCCCTGAGCGTCCTTCTTGAATGGCTGCAGTCCATTTTGTGTACAAATGCTCACAACACTGTCAGGGAGGAAATTCCAGGATTTTGACCCAACGACACTGAAGGAAAGACAAAATATTTCCCAGTCAGCATGGTGAGTGGCTTAGAGGGGAACTTGCAAGTTGCCAGTGGTGTTCCCAGTCTTGTAAAACTATATGTTACTTTCAGTAATAGTGCAGACAAAGGGCAGTTTCACAACAGCAAAAAATGATAAGGATGAAGCATACAAATACATGGCAGAACAGTCATCAATGACTGAACACGATTCCTAAAACATTCTCTAGGAAATTGGTGATCCAACCAGGTGATGTACTGCTTCAAGCTTAAATTTAACAGAACCGTGAATGCCAATTGACATCCTGTTAATTTTAAGTTTGATTCAAATGTGAGTGTCCCATTAGATCATATACAATGCTGACAAAACAGAAATTACAGCCTATAGAATAAAACAACATGCTACAGGTGGCATAACTTCAGAACAAATACATACTACAAGCATTACTGCAATATGGAGTGTAATGTTTACATAATTTGCAATGCACAATTTTAACTTTTGAGTTTACTCACAAGTCTTGACCTGAGTATTCTTAAAATAGCAAAAGCAATAAACTAGTATTGATTGTCAATTAATACGCTAATTTAACTTTCAAAAGAACAACAAGTTCAGAAACAAATCATTTGTTTCTGAATCCTCTGCGAATCTTCTTACAAGGATGCCTTCCTTGAAGAAGCTCTCTGCTCATTCCTGAAGAAGGGCCTGTGCCCGAAACGTCGAATCTCCTGTTCCCTGGATGCTGCCTGACCTGCTGTGCTGTTCCAGCAATAAAGTTTCAACTTTGATCTCCAGCATCTGCAGACCTCACTTTCTCCCAGAAACAAATCATGTTGACGAATTGCGAAAGGGCAACTGAAAGAAGTTTTAATTGGGCTTCCGAACTTCATAGCAGAGCCTGAAAAGATGAAAAAAGTATGTTGAGATTATCTTTGTTAGCTAAGAGAATCATTCTATATTGTTAACTGCAAAGAAAACTGCAACTTCACAGAACTGATGGAACTGTTTTCCAATGTGTTCCATCATCACAAAAGAAAGTTCAGAAAACAATAGAGGACATCAGGTGGCACAGTGGCTCAGTGGTTAGCACTGCTGCCTCACAGTGCCAGGGATCTGGGTTTGATACCACGCTTGGATGATTGTCACATTCTTCCCACATCTGCGTGGTTTCCTCTGGGTGCTCCAGTTTCCTCCCAACAGTCCAAAGGTGTGCAGATTGGTGGATTATCCTCACTAAATTGCCCATAGTGTCCAGGAATGTACAGGCTAGGTGGATTAGCCATGGGAAATGCAGAGTGACAGGGATAAGGTAGGTGGGTGGGTCTGAGTGGGAGGTTTTTTTGGAGGATTGGCATCAAATCGATGGGCCAAATAGTCTGCTTCTACACTGTAGGGATTATATGATTCTATCCTGAGCTGAAAATGTGTTACTGGAAAAGCGCAGCAGGTCAGGCAGCATCCAAGGAACAGGAGAATCGACATTTCGGGCATAAGCCCTTCTTCAATTCTCCTGTTCCTTGGATGCTGCCTGACCTGCTGCGCTTTTCCAGCAACACATTTTCAGCTCTGATCTCCAGCATCTGCAGCCCTCACTTTCTCCTTATATGATTCTATGACAAATATTAGCAAAGTTTGCAGAAGAAGCAGATAAAAAGAACAAGAATGAGCAATTCTGTCCACTTCACTTGATAAATTCCTGACTGAAGATGTTCAGACAGCACTGAACAAATTGAAACAGTAAGCTGTGACTTTGTTGTCAGATAATGCATTGGCTCAAGATTTAGGAGCAACATTTCAATTCTTTGTCTTTTGAAGAAGAATTAACAGAGTTAACACTGAATAAGTGACAATCCTCCAGTACCACAACTAAGAATGTCAAGTACGAAAGGGGCATCCACAGAGGGTAAATAAAGATATTCAACATACTCAACAAGTTGAAGGAAAGAACTTATACACTTCAATACCAAGGTATCAAAATAAAATCATTGAGTTATACAGCAATGAAACACACTCTTTGGTCCACCTTGTCCTTGCTGACCAAGTTTCCCAAACTAAACTAGTCCCACTTGACTGCATTTGGCCCATATGCCTCTAAACCTTTCTTATTCATGTACCCATCCAAATCTCTTTTAAATCTTGTAACTGTTACTCTATCCATCACTTCCTCTGGCAGTTCATTCCACACACGAATCATGCTCTGCTTGAAAACGTCGCCCCTCAGGTCTCTTGTAAAACTTTCTCCTCTCACCTTAAAAATGTGCTCCTTAGTTTTGAACTCAACTACTCTGGGGAAAAGACCTTTGTTATTCAACTTATCTATGCCCTTCATGATTTTATAAATCTCTGTAAGGTCACCTGTCAACTTCCTACATGCCAATGAGAAAGGTCCCAGTCCATCCAGCCTCTCCTTATATGTCAAACACTCCCGTTCTGACAACATCTTCATAAATTTTTTTTCTGAACCTTTTCCAATTTAATAAAATCCTTCCTATAGCAGGATGACCAGAACTGTACACAGTACACCAAAAGTGGCCTCACCAATATCCTGTACAACCTCAACGTGGTATTCCAACTCTTATACTCAAAATCCTGAGCAATGAAGACAAGCACGCTAAACAGAGTGAAAGGAAAGCATTTCTTCAACAAATTAGAGATGGGTTGCAGGCCACACTGCACTTATTACAATGGAAGAACCTAGTACAAGACATCCTTGGTTGGCTAGAAGGATCATCTCAATATTGGAACCAGGAATCAAAGACCACTGAACTGACTTTCCAGTTTTCCTACTTCCAATAATGCATTTTCCCTCTTTGTTTCTCTGTGTGACTGTGTCTGTGTCCCTGATTCTGTGTGACTGAGAGAGAGATGAGGGGAGTTTATAAGGGGATTAGAGTTTTAGTTGGTAGTGTTATATGCTAATGTTATATATCTGTCTATTTGTAACTATAGTCTAATTACTTGCACCAAATTATGATTCTTGGTTAGTACTGAAACTCAGTCTATGCTTTCGATCAACCTTGATCTGAAAGTCAGGTAAATTGGAGTGCTATGAATACTTTTAAAAACAAAACTTTTTAACTTTGGTATGACTCCAGAATGACGGGGCCCAATTTAAGATGTTCTACCCCTGGGGCCGTAACACTAGGGAATCTAACTTTTCTGTGGACACATGCTCATTCTCTCCAAAGGAATTGCAGGCCTGTGAGTAGCAGGTTGTTAGTCACAAGGCCTTGCCGCTATAGTTGCTGGTGGTTAATTTAACCCTCACCTGAGGTTGAGAATAACACAGTCTAAGTGGCGCCCATGCTGATCTTCTTCATCAGAACTCTGAAGTGAAGTTCAGGCCTCTAAGTATCTGACATAGATAACCTCGCCAATAACGTAAAGCACAAGAACTGTGAATAAAACCTTTCAGACAAAGCAGCAATAAGTACTCAGTACCTATCAGCATTTTTCTCTCTTATGGTTTTGAGTTGACCTTCGTTTGCCACTGTCTTTTCACTGTCGAGTTTCAGGAAGCCTGGGAAACACCAGATACAAAGTTAAACCATGTTAATATCATGCTAATTGACCAATTAAAAAGTTGAAATTGACAGTTTGGCTGTCTTGAGAGGGTTGCTCACATGAAGTCGAACAAAGTGGAATGATATGCAAAATTCTATGCATTAGAATATCTTGATCCAACTGCATTTTTCCAGATTTCACCACCCACTATTACCAATTCCCAAACGCTCCAGACCCATGTGCTCACTCGCATTAAAAGTCCCACGAAATCATCGTTTAATTATTTGCTTCACATAATGTCAATGAAATCGATATTGATAAGAAATCTGTTTTCAAACCAAAACTCCAATGACCTTAACCTCACAATGATTCTAAGTTGCGAGAAAATTATTAAGTACCTTTTTTGGTTTTAGAATTGGTAAAAAAAAAATTGGCAACATTAAATAATGATAGACGTAGGAGAAAACAATATTGCCAATTGATATTTGTATACACAGAAAACATTGCTATTTTTTCCAAAGCTCTGTTGGGCTTGCTTTATTATTTTTAATATAAGCCAGATCTCAGTGTTCAATACTTAGAAGGGTTGTCAAAACTCCAGTATCCTAACTTATTTGCTTTCATTCTGTTTCAATGTTATATATACATGGTCAAAGCTTCACTTGTGACTTTATGGCTGTGAATGATAGGTCTGTTTTGTTCAATGTTCACTGCTGTACATTGCTAAGCATCCATGTCTGATTGACATGATGTACCCACGAAAGATTTACCTTAGTATGAACCTCCACAATGAAGGAGTTTTAATAGGGACAGAATGTCTATTTTTCTACAGTAGACACTGCAAGAGAAATGAGGATCTTTTATTGAAACTTGTTCTTTACTATTCTGCCTTACTCCAGAACTTTGTAAATCTCTGCTTCTTGCAAGATGCCTTGCTACAAAATAAAACATAATTTTGAATTATTATTACCAGTAGCCCAAGAATATATAGTGACAGTGCAAACCATCAACAAATGAAGAGCCAGCAAAGATTGGTTTTAAAAAAAGGGAAAGTCCAGTTTAATTATTTATACCAGACCAGCAGGCCAGCCCCATGATTCTCTCTGCATTGGAACATCCCAGAAAAGTTATGAAACCTTTAATCTGGGAATTATCCGTGATTTTGTTAGGCTTTTATTTCCATTTTATGAAGGAGTTATGTGAACAATGGTGCTTCGGAGCCTTGCTATTAATAAGACAGTTATCCAGTGGAAGATCAATTTTGAAGGCTATAAAGGGAGGCAATGTGGTTTGGTATAGTGTGAGACTGAAAGAGAGTACAAGTTGCCATAGTCCCAAAGGACCATAAGCTGCTCTCTCATTAGAGGGATACCTGGTAGTGGTTTTAACCTGAGAATCAGCATGCCTTAGGCAAGGGGTGAAGTTGAGAAGGTAGGGTGACCTCAGCCAGTATGGGAATTGAACCTGCGCTGTTGGCAAGACTCTGCATTACAAAGCAGCTGCCCAGCAATTGAGCCGTGTAAGTGAAGCAGTAACCATCAAGGACAAATAAACTAGAGGAGCAGAAAGGCAAGTTCTAATTGAGTGTTCTCTCCGATTTCAAACAGATACACACACAGTTAGGTACTGGAGTCTCAGAGTGCTGTTGTTTGCTATGGAGCTTATTAATTCAGCTTAGAGACATCCTATGAGGAGGAACATTAGAGAAAGAGAAAGGTAGAGCAAGAGGTAGCGAAGCAGCAGCATCCAGACCAAAAACACAAGTCTGGAAGACAACAGATCAGAGAACAGACTACAAAGCCCACTAGAGAAATACTACCATTCGAAGCTCAGGCTCCTGTAACTGTTGGAGCAACAGCGTTATTGCAATGTGTACTTCAGAGGAGAGGTGGTCAATGAGCTATACACCATGATGGCAGGTACTTGGATCCCAATGGGAAATTGTGGCCAAAGCCTGTCAAGTTGAGGATTATTACAGCACTGAATTTTGATGCCTGGGGATCATTCCAGGGTCCTGATATGTGAAGATATCAGTGGCATTCCCCAGTTTGCTGATAATCAATGCATCAAGATAGTTGCCAATACCATGTTATAGAGTCATAGCTTGGAAACAAACCCTTCTCGTCTATGCCAACTAGATATCCTAAATTAATCTAGTCCCATTTGCCAGCATTTAATCTATATCCCTCTAAACTCTTCCTATTCATCTACCTATCCAGATGCCTTTTAAATATTATAATTGTACCAGCCTCCACAACTTCCTCTGGCAGCTCTTTCCATACATGCATCACCATCTGTGTGAAAAAGTTGCCCCTCAGGCCCCTTTTATGTCTTTCCCCTCTCAGCCTAAACCTATGTCCTCTAGTTCCAGACTCTCGCACCCCAGGGAAAAGACCTTGTCTATTTATCCTATCCATGACCTTTATATTTTATAAACCTCTATGAGGGCACCTCTCAGCCTCCAACATTGCAGGGAAAACAGCCCTAGCCTATTCAGCCTTTCCTTATAGCTCAAATCCTCCAACACTGGCAATATCCTTGTAAATCTTTTCTGAACCCTTTCAAGTTTTACAACATCCTTCCTATAGGAGGGAGACCAGAATTGCACACAATATTCCAAAAGTGGCCAAACCAATATCCTGTACAGCCACAACATGACCCCCCAAATTCTATCCTCAGTATTCTGACCAATAAAGGAAAGCATACTAAATGTCTTCTTCACTATCCTATCTACCCGAGACTCCATGTTAAAGAAGATCAGCCAGCGTGTGCATTGTTTCAAAATTAAACAGAGAGGGTAATATGATATAGTGGCCATCAAAGTTCCTACAGATCAGGCAACAATCATCACGAACAGGAAGAATTTCCACTTGCTCAGTGCAAAGATGGTCTGCACCTCCTGCAAACTAATCCTTCAGAACCATGCAAGGTTTCTGAGAAGCTGCTATGCCAATTACACAATGAAGTATTTCTCGCTAATTCAGGCCTCTTGCATCTTCAAGGATGGATACTGGCTGATAAGTGAGTTGGTGACTTACACTACTTAGGAACCTAAGCCCCAGGGCAGAGGAGAATGACACCAGCTTCTATGGCATTTGAGCAGTAACTCAGCAGATGATAGGCTTTCTGAAAATGCAGTTTTGATCCCTCAATAGATCTGGTAAGAACCTTTTATCAGACTCCAGCAAGGGTCTTGCAGTCATGGAGTTGCTATGTGCTCTGCACAACCTGGTGAAAGAGGGGAGAACCTTTAAACAATGGAGCTTGATATCTCCACTAAAGCTGCAGATTTGGAAGGAAATATGATGAGGTGCCCCAAGCTAAAGACCCTGAGGTTGAATTGGCAAGAGAAAATGAGATATGTGGAAGGAAACTATATGACTGGCTATAATCGGCAAGTTTCATATGAATCTTACATGTGTATCCAGTCAATCCAATAAACCCTTCAACTTTCACAGGCCTGTTTCTGTTTCCTTGAATTCCCGTTACCATTTCCTCACACTCATTATCATATGAAGCCAAAGGATGTGAAAGACATTGACTTCATTTACTGTGACCCTTTGCAGTAGCTGGCTGTGGCCAGAAGGGCTGCTCAAAATGATGGACGTATGATACATTTAGCAAGAATGGACAATAGTTGAGGCATGCTGGGAGGTTGGGGCAAGCCTTGAGCAAAGTGGCTGTCCTAATAAACATGCCGCAGAATCCAGACAGGCTGCAGCTACCAAGACAATATGTAATCAACCCGGTAGCTGCAGAGAACACAAGACACACCCGAATTTGGGTTTGACAAGAGTCAACCGGAGTGCCCTCCTCAGAGCAATCAGAAACATTGGGGTGTGTACCAGCCATGGGTTCATGCCTCACATCCTTATTTGGAGGGGGCTACGAGCGCCCAACAGCTCCAGGAATGGATGCCTAAAGACCACCTTGCATCTGATCGATCAGGATGATCGAGCCCTGACCGATCTATTGGAGGCTATTGAATACTCTCCCAAAAGGGTGCGAACAACTACAGCGTATAAGAATCGCTGCAACACCATCCTCAGGAACGGTAACTTGAGACCAACCACTGTGAAGAGAAGACACCCCTGAGACCATTGGGAGAAGACCAGATGACCATCACCATGTGGATCAAAGCCAAGATTTAGTGTGGTGGCATATGAAAACCCAGAGTTAAGTTAAAGCACTAGATTTGTAGTGTAAATTGTTAGTTTATAGTATATTTTGTTGTTATAGTATTAATTGTGTCAAATAAATGAATATTATTGTTGAATATTATTGAGTTGACTAATATAAGAGTTAAAACATACCATGTGGCAGGTGTGCAACACAGCCAACTGTTAATGACCAAGCCAGAAACTTCTAAAGAAACTCAGCAGAGCTGGCAGCAACTGTGGAGAGAAGGCAGGGTTGATGTTTCAAACATCAGAACTGAAGAAGGGTGACTGGACCCAAACTGTTGATTTTGCTTTCTGTCCACAGATGCTGCCAGACCTGCTGAGTTTGTCCAAATATTTCTGCTGTTGTTTCAGAATACCAGTGCTTTGTTTATGTTAATGATCCAGTAGTGTTTAAAAAAGTAAAGCTTTTTATTGAAATGGTCCACCACTTGAGAATCCATTGAAGACACATAGACAGCAAAGAGAAGTTTTGTGTAAAAATCTAACTGCATGAAATGCGGATGTATCTTATTGGACTTTTCTTGCACTTAATGTGCTCTTACATAGTAGCAGGAACAAAAATCAGACTGAAATCCGCCTTAAATGTCATTTTTTTAATTTAGTGTAGTGGTCTTTTACTTAAGACTAAGCAAACAATACTTCCAGTTTGGTTTTTACAATAAAACAACAGTTTATTACACAAGAAATATGAAGGTTAAAATAGAACAAACTACACTATTGACATTCAATCATTAAAATGGCAAATTATTTTCCCATCTATCCCAACAGCTCCACTTTACAGTATGAAAGGCAAGAGAGTTCCCTTCTCTGATACATCAAGTTAATTTAATATTCCTTTCAATTCCCAGACTTGAAAACGTGATAGCTTGTTCTTTGATTATTTGCACAACTTAAGCTTAAACTTTCTTAGCTGCAAATAAACACTTCTGATCTGGAATTTTCAAAATAAAACTCTTTTCTCCAGGAGAAACTGCTCTTACATCTGACATCTTCTGCAAATAGGCCTAAAAGCTAGGGTTGTTTTCCTAAATATAAATCAATTCTCAATCCTCTTGAACTAAGAGCAAGTTAATACTTTTTAAGTTTTGCTGTTTCTGATCATAAAGCTCACAAAACAGACAAATTTCTATTAACTCCTGGTTAGCTGCTCTCTGATATGTATTGGTTTAAATTCATGTCTCCAGAATGACTAACAAGTTGATTATTAAAACCCTCGCACATAAAAATTCAAACTCACATGCCACTAGTTAAAAATTCAAGCTTTAAAATAAACAATATGAGTTTGGATAAATCACACACATTACATCACAATAGAACATATGAAATAGGACCAGAAGTAAACCATTTGGCTGCTTGAGGCTGCTTCATCATTCAATAAGATCATGTCTGAAGTATTTATGTTTTAAATTTCACATTCCTATGTATCAGCCATAACCCTAGATTCCCCTACCAAGAAGAATCTATCCACCTCTGCATTAAAAAAATATTCAGTGGTCCCTCATAAGCCACAGAGAAAAAAAAACTCATTATCTCTGGCCTGAAATTTTAAAACAGTGCCCCTGAGCTATGGACTGACCACAGGCTGATCCAGTCTTATCAATATTCTCTCAGTTGCTTGAGCTTTCTCACAGATCCTTCCATTACTTTTTAAAAAACATTAATTCATAAAATGTGTGTTTAACTGGTTAAGCGAGCATTTATAGCATATAAATGATCCACCCTCCCCCCCCAACCCCTCCTTGAAGAAGATGTGACAAATTGCCTTGAACTATTGCAGGAAATCACTACATAAACAAGGGATGCTGGCTGCCTTTTAAAGATGGAGCCAGAACTTGCCACCTAGCTGCCTGGTCCAAAGAATATCATGATCCTGCTCCATCCACCTGCTTTCAATGCCAGCAGTAGGACTTGCTTGTTTCAAGTAAAGTCCAGGCCTTACAGACCAATGCATTTTCACTTGTTACTGAAATTTGGTATAAAGTGCAAATCATCGTTTCATAGAATTTTGTTAAAAATGATTAGTGCATAGACACGCACTAAAAACTAAGATGATATTTATAGATAATTTTTAAAATGAAATTATAGTTAACCTTTTGAAAATTTATAGGATCACCATTTAACTACTGCACAAATAAATTTCATTACATTTAATCTTAGTTTTTATGACCACAGATGTCTATGCACTAATGTTTTCAAACAAAATTCTGTGATACAATGATATGCAGTCCACACAAAGTTGGAAGTTGCAGTGAAATCAGAGAAGTTCATATATTACAGAATGACTTAGGTCAAATGTATGAGTTGGCAGAATAAGGATGGTTGGTATTTATTGCAGATAAAATTAAACTACTGCATGCATGAAGAAAAAATATGCACCTGTTGAAATAGTTAGAGAGGAAGTTGAAAGAAATTGGAAATCTTAATAAATTTGATGTCAAACATCTGGACTTTTTCATTTCTGCATTCATCCTGGCTGGTCATGTTAATGGGTGAAGAATCATGAACTGGCAAACACAAGCTTGGAAAATGTTGGCTTACCTGTCTCACCAATGTAGAACAACAAAAAAAAGCAATAAATATAATGTTGAACTGCGTCACCAAATATAATATAAGAATACAAGTCAATGGAAGTTGTGTTGAGACAGTATAGTAGCTATTGGGAGAAGCTGAATAGGCTGGAACTGTTTTCCCTGGAGTGTCAGAGGCTGAGGGGTGACCTTTTTGAGGTTTATAAAGACATGAGGGGCATAGATAGGGTAAATAGACAAGGTCTTTTCCCTCAGGTGGGGGAGTCAAGAACTAGAGGGCATAGGTTGAGGTTGAGAAGGGAAAAAAAATTAAAGGGGACCTCTGAGGCAACTGTTTCATGCTGAGGATGGTGCATGTATGGAATGAGCTGCCAGAGGAAGTGGTGGAGGCTGGTACAATTACAACATTTAAAAGGCATCTGGATGGGTATATGAATAGGAATGGTTTAGAGGGATACGGGCCAAGTGCTAGCAAATGGGACCATCATAGTTTAGGATGTCTAGTCAGTATGGATGTGTTGGAGTGATGGGTCTCACAAAGACAATGTGAGAAATTCTGGTGCTGGAGACTATTAATTCAGGATCTATAAGGCTGATGCAGAGCATTGAAGGTGTACATTCCAAGAAAAGGCTGAAGAAGCTTTGGAGTTTCAACCTGTGAGGCATTCTTCGAGAGGTATATAAGATAATTCAGAGAATTGTCATGAACATTCATGATGTTATGTTTTCAAAAACCAAACCATTTTTAAAATGGACACAAGAAGCTTTAAAAGAAATAGCTGATAAGAGTCCTTTACTTCTCTTGTGGAGAACTATAATTGGTCTGATGGAGGAACCATTCAGTACTATGAGGCTTGCAATGGATATTTGAAATTCAATGAGCCTCAGACATCAACATTAAAATTGCTAAAAGTGTGAGAATTGATATCTTCACTGTTGCTATCAGGAAAAATCTGTCCAAAGACTACAAACTAACTATCTTCCTGGTGTTGTTTGCAATGAAAACCTGCTGAAAGTTAAGATAGAAGCTAACTCAATTTTGAACTCTATAAAGTCTGGCTAGGAACAGTTATTTTGTGCAGAAATCACAGGAGAACCAAGAAAGACAGTTCTATGCCATAGCTCTCAGCTGAAATAACTGTGAACAGCATGTGGGCATTGAATTTTCTCACTGTCACCAGGAATTACAGAGGATGGTGTTTAGAAATCATCCTTCCTCTGCTTAAAGAACTCTCACACAATCTTAAGCATTTTGCTGACAGAGCCAGGCAGGGAAAGGAATCTTCACTCATCCCACAAGCTGCTGTATCTGCTGAGTTGCCAATAAATTCTATTTGATTCTTTCTCATGGTTGAGGATGGCTTGCTTTCACACTAACATTGAGTTCTCAGATGGCCAAAGTGTCCAATGTATAACCTATAGCTGGGGCAGACAGTGGTTGTGGGATGCCTGGATTACTGCATTGGTCTTTCTCTGCTGGTGCTTGCCTATGAGCAATGACACTCAATGTTCACAAATCCTTTCCAGATGCTTTTCCTCCACTTTGGGTGGTCTTATGCCAGGCACTCCCAGTTATAGAAAGTGATACGACATGGGGCTACATCCTGCTAATGTACACCAGATACACAGAAAAGCTCACCTTACACCATAATCTGTTAAAAAGAGCTATCCCAAATATCACTATTTAAAGAAACATTTAACAATTTTATTCATTAAGTTCAAAAGAGAACATTAAACAACAACTATTTATAACTATTTTCTCTTAAACCTATTTCTACCTCCTACTCTACAACACTGGTCTGATAAATTCCCTCGCATATTTACGGCAAATCAATTTCAAACCCAGTTGTCATCTTCGGGTGTCAAGCTTTTTCTGTAGATTTCTCTAGGTTGGCTTCAGTCTTCTGCTGAACAAATTTTTTATAGACAGGTATCTTTCAGAGAGCTATTCTCTTGACTGTTATGTTGCTGCTGCTTGGCAGCTCTTTGCTGTTCTCACTCTAACTGTTCAAAATGTCTGATTTTATACTCGTAAACATCAGATCATTTCATTGGTTTGATATCACCCAAACAGTAAAATTCAAATTCGACTGGATTTTGGTATCTGGGGCATAAGTTAAACAGGTTGGCTGAATTTGATTTTGTTTTTGTACCATGGCAACATAGCTCCAGCTATTTGTTTCAAACAAATGTTACATTTTAAACTTTTTCAGCGCACTCTGTGCCCTCTCTTGGTCTGTGCCAGCTTCCACTCTTTCTTAAAGGTACAGGACATATAGAGTCATAGAGTCATAGAGATGTACAGCATGGAAACAGACCCATCAGTCCAACCCATCATTGCCAACTAGATATCCCAACCCAATCTAGTCCCACCTGCCAACACCCTTCCCCGATCCCACCAAACCCTTCCTATTCATATACACATCCAAATGCCTCTTAAATGTTGCAATTTTACCAGCCTCCACCACTTCCTCTGGTAGCTCATTCCATACACATACCACCCTCTGAGTGAAAAATTACCCCACAGGTATCTTTTATATCTTTCCCCTCTCACCCTAAACCTACGCCCTCTAGTTCTGGACTCCCCAACCCCAGGGAAAAGATTTTGCCTGTTTACCCTATCCATGCCCCTCACCTTCATAACAATTGGGATGTTGCACTTAGAGTCATAGAGTCATAGAGATGTACAGCATGGAAACAGACCCTTCGGTCCAACCTGGCAATGCCGACCAGATATCCCAACCCAATCTAGTCCCACCTGCCAGCAACCAGCCCATATACCCATCCAAATGCCTCTTAAATGTTGCAATTGTACCAGCCTCCACCACTTCTTCTGGCAGCTCATTCCATATACGTACCACACTCTGCATGAAAAAGTTGCCCCTTAGGTCTCTTTTATATCTTTCCCCTCTCACCCTAAACCTATGCTCTCTAGTTCTGGACATCCTGACCCCAGGGAGAAGAATTTGCCTTTTTATCATATCCATGCCCCTCATAATTTTGTAAACATCTATAAGGTCACCCCTCAGCCTCCGACACTGCAGGGAAAACAGCCCCAGCCTGTTCAGCCTCTCCCTATAGCTCAAATCCTCCAACCATGGCAACATCCTTGTAAATCCTTTCTGAACCCTTTCAAATTTCACAACATTCCAGTAGTGGCCTAACCAATGTCCTGTACAGCCGCAACATGACCTCCCAACTCCTGTACTCAATACTCTGACCAATAAAGGAAAGCATACCAAATGCCTTCTTCACTATCCTATCTACCTGCAACTCTACTTTCAAGGAGCTATGAACATGCACTCCAAGGTCTCTTTGTTTAGCAACACTCCCTAGGACCTTACCATTAAGTGTATAAGTCCTGCTAAGATTTGCTTTCCCAAAATACAGCACCTCGCATTTATCTGAATTAAACTCCATCTGCCACTTCTCAGCCCATTGGCCCATCTGGTCCAGATCCTATTGTAATCTGAGGTAACCCTCTTCGCTGTCCACTACACCTCCAATTTTGGTGTCATCTGCAAACTTACTAACTGTACCTCTTATGCTTGCATCCAAATCATTTATGTAAAAGACAAAAAGTAGAGGGCCCAGCATCGATCCTTGTGACACTCCACTGGTCACAGGCATCCAGTCTGAAAAACAACCCTCCACCACCACCCTCTGTCTTTTACCTTTGAGCCAGTTCTGTATCCAAATGGCTAGTTCTCCCTGTATTCCATGAGATCTAACATTGCTAAACAGTCTTCCATGGGGAACCTTGTAGAACGCCTTACTGAAGTCCATATAGATCACATCTACTGCTCTGTCCTCATCAATCCTCTTTGTTACTTCTTCAAAATACTCAATCAAGTTTGTGAGTCATGATTTCCCATGCACAAAGCCATGTTGACTATCCCTAATCAGTCCTGCCTTACCAAATACATGTACATCCTGTCCCTCAGGATTCCCTCCAACAACTTACCCACCACCGAGGTCAGGCTCACCGGTCTATAGTTCCCTGGCTTGTCCTTACTGGCCTTCTTAAACAGTGGCACCACGTTTGCCAACCTCCAGTCTTCTGGCACCTCACCTGTGACTATTGATGATACAAATATCTCAAGCAAGAGGCCCAGCAATCACTTCTCTAGCTTCCCACAGAGTTCTCAGGTACACCTGATCAGATCCTGGGGATTTATCCACCTTTACCCTTTTCAAGACATTCAGCATTTCCTCCTCTGTAATCTGGACATTTTGCAAGATGTCACCATCTATCTCCCTGCAGTCTATATCTTCCATATCCTTTTCCACAGTAAATACTGATGCAAAATATTTAATTAGTTTCTCCCCCATTTTCTGTGGCTCCACACAAAAGCTGCCTTGTTGATCTTTGAGGGGCCCTATTCTCTCCCTAGTTATCCTTTTGTCTTTAATATATTTGTAAAAACCCTTTGCATTCTCCTTAACTCTGTTTGCCAAAGCTATCTCATGTCACCTTTTTGCCCTCCTGATATCCCTCTTAAGTATACTCCTACTTCCTTTATACTCTTCTAAGGATTCACTCGATCTATCCTGTCTATACTTGACATATGCTTCCTCCTTTTTCTTAAACAAACCGTCAATTTTTTAGTCATCCAGCATTCGCTATACCTACCAGCCTTTCCTTTCACCCTGACAGGTAATAATCATCACCAAAGAGAGAAAATCTAAGATTGCCTCTTGACAGTACCATTAACATGCCAGATCTCCAACGATCAACATCTTGGGATTATCATTGGCCAGAAATGGATTCAGACCAGCCAAATATATAGTGTCTACGAGAGCAGTTAGAAGCCAGAAATTCTGCAGTGACCAACTCATTTTCTGACTCCCCAAAACCTCCCTATTATCTACAAGTGTGACAATGCTATTCCTTTAACAATATTAGGTTGTCCTAGGGTTTTTTTCAGATGGGTCATAAAGACAGAGGCTCTGTTTTGTCTGCGTTTACCTACATGAAGAAACTTTTAATTTTAATAAAATTGTAAAATGGAAGAGGAGTGGCCAGTTCTCCCAGCTCAGCTTTTCACTGGTTTGGTTTGGTTTGATTTTAGCAGTCTGGCTGTTCAGAGCAAGTGGTCAGTTTTTTGAGGCCTCTGGTCTAAGAAACAGCTGCATGGAAAAAGGTATTCCATGCTGAATCTCTCTGCCATCTCTCTCTCGATATCTCTCTCCTGTAAGACCCTGTAAATGATTTAACATTTTTAGCCAAGGGGTGTTTATTAGGGATTGTTGCAGGAATTTGGAACAGCATCATTAATCTGGGATAATCTGTTCGATTTTTGGATAGGTTACGTTATTCTGCATTGTGTTCTTTGTTTGTGTTTCATTCGGTACTCTGTAAATAAATTCTGTTTTGTTTAAAGCCAAAGAGTTTTGACCAGCTGCATCACTCCTGGCATACCTGCTCAAAACAATCGGAAAAGTTAGGATCTGGGTTATCTTCTTGAAATGTTTTGATGGGGCCTGGCATGGTCCATAACACAAGACACAAGGCAGGAGTGTGATGGAATTTTCACCATCTGCTGAGGCTAAATGCAGCTCCAACTACACTCAAGAAAGTCAGCAGCATTGAATGTAAAACTCTTCACTTAATCCACAGCCCTCTAACACATTAAACATTAACCACTCCACCACTGACACACAGTGGCAGCAGTGTGTTCCATCTGCAATATGAGTTGCAGCATCTTTACAATTCTCCTTTGATAGAACCTTCCAAATCCATGACCTCTACCATCTAGAAGGGCAAAGGCAGCCATTACTCAGGAATAGCACTGTCTCTAAATTTCCCTCCAAGGCATATACCATCCCAACTTGGAACTATATCATTGCTCCTTCAATATTGCTGTGTCAGTTCCCTCCCTACCAGCACTCCCCACACATGAACTGCAGTGATTCAATAAGACTCAACACCACCTTCGCAAAGGCAAATAGGGGTGGATAATAAAAGTTGTTTTTTCTCACATTCCCACAAATGAATAAAGCAAAGTGAGTACATTGGAATTATTCCACAGCTAATGGAAACTGGAAATCAGTCAGTCCCAGTTCCCTGGTAAAGATGTTATTATGATATTGTTGTGCAAAATAGCTTATTTTTCAAGGTTTTGACTTCTTTAGACCCTCTAGCCAGCAAGAATACAGGGGTTGCTGGGAGGCCACTGTCATTATTGTTGTGTTGTTAAAGTATGCTGCCAACATTTAACTAATAAAGTAGTTGTGAACTGAGGACACCCCTTAACTCTTTGCCATCATGTAAGTGATCTGTGTTGACTGTAGCTGGAAACTGAACTCCGTAACACTAAGACGCCCCAGAAGCCCTATAGCAAGATCAGAGGAGTTGAGACTTTGATGACTTGAACCCTCTCCCTTCTTCTGATTTTTGCCTGTGGTATTTTCTGGTGTGTAAAGGTCAGAAATTCTACTCTTGAAATTAAATTGTGAGAGTGAGAAAATGGTTACAAGTGAAAAAAAGATATAAAAGGTATCAATACCAGGTACATTTCAGATTTAAAAACAATACATTTTTCTTCACACAAAAAGTGATAACCTGATGGAACGGATTTCCAGGCAAAGAGGAAGAAGTCCTGCAAATGTTTAAGATATAATTGGATTCTGCAATTGGGGGATCTTTAGGCTAATCATTAAGATGGGCAGAGTAGACTGATGCATTAGAGCAATTTTCTGAGACGTTTCATAAATCCTAAAGGTTAAGGATATGAAAATGACTTTGGCATTATGAATAATTTGCTGAGGAGCACATCTATTTTTAAATGTTCTTTTCATTTGAACCCCTCAGGAAAATTAGCCATGTTGTTTTTGTACCTTTCTGTGACCTGGTTAGCTCATTACGTATTCATCAACATTTATAGCATTAAGAACACAGGAACATAGGAAGAGGAATAGGTTATTCAGACTGTTGAGACTGCTCTGTCATTTGATACAATAATGGCTGATCAAACTCTTTAATGCTATTTAACAACATTATCCCCATGACCCTTTATGCTATTTATAATCAAAAATTCATCATCCTCTTCTTTAAATATATACAAAGGGTGAGCTTCCACTGCTGCTGAGATGGAAAATTCCATAGATTCACCATCTTCTGAGTAAAATCATTTCTCAGCTGTTCTCTACCTTTTTACTCCATCTCTACCTTTTTACTCCACTCCCTTCTCCCATCCCATCTTCAGCCTGTAAACCAACCTTTTGCTAGCAACAATCAGTTCTGAGGAAGGATCACAAGGCCCACAGCATTAACTCTGTTTTCGTTCCACAAATGCAACCAGATCCGCTGAGTGTTTCCAGCAATTTCAGTTTTTGTTTATGATTTCTAGCATCTACAGTTCTTTGTTTTATTTTGCTTCATGGTGGCTGTGGACTCAACAGTCTAACTCTTATTCCCCAGGAGGTCCAGATTGTTGTTTGTGGGCAATCACTGTCGACAAAATGACTGCTGTCTTTCATATATTTTAGAAATGACAAGGTTACGTAAGCATTTGATTGGCTGGAAAGCATGTTTGGCCATCCTGAAGTTATGAAAGGAGCTGTACAAATGCAACTCTTTCATTCTTTCTTTACAAGTTTTGGAATTGATTATCAGCATTGGCACAATAACAATCCAGTATAGGGCAGACATTCATAGAGTAGGGGAAAATTCTGCCTAGCCAACTTCCTCAACTTGTTTGAGGAACTGACAGTCCAAGTGAACTGGGCTAAACTCTGTGATGTGGTTTACCACAACTTCTAAAAGGCTTTTGGCCAAGTTCCAACAAAATTGCTATTCATTAAACTCAAAGCTATGTGGATTAAGGCTAAACCCTGGAAATGGATAAGAAACAGCTTAAGGAGAAGGAAATAACAATTGCTTATTAGTTATCTCAGAAATGGGGTGCCTCAGGGTTTGGTAATGAGGATGCTATTGTTTTTATTTTATATACATCATTTGATTTCATAAATTCAGTGAAAAGTGCTCAACTGCATAAGACATCAAACTAATACAGTGTCTGGAGATGCAGGGCACAGGGTCACTGGTCAGAAGAGGTAACTAAAGCCATGGATTTGGAGAAGCTATGTAAGTGAGCAGAACAATGTCAGATTACATTGGAATAAGTGCAAACTTTTATTGCTGGAAATCTGAAATGAAAATCAAAATTACTGAAAGCCCATTAGAAGTCGGGCAGCATTTTTGGAAGGGTAAAAAAAGAAATGTCTGAGTCAAATTTGGCTCTTTGTTCGAATGCGACTTGTAGCAGGTTACATTGGCTTGGGTGAAATTTGAAGTGCAGTATGTGAGGATAAAATTGAATCTTTCATAGATTCCATGAATGGGATTGAATTTGTTAAGGATAAGATTAAAAGGGACCCGAGAATCTTAAGAAATGTTACATCCTTGTCAAAAAAATGGGAATAAGGATAAACCCACCCAGTCAGTTTAACATCAATAGTGGGAAAGCTTTCACAAATGATAATCTCAGAAAAAATTAAAGATCTCTTGAACAAGAGCAAATTAATGGAGGAAAGGCATTTATTCAAGGCAAATCATGTTTAATTAAAATATTGCGGATGCTGCACTAAAAAATGAAAAGTACTTGAAAACCTCAACAAGTCTGATAGCTTTCTGCGGTGAGAGAAACAGAGTGAACATTTCTAGTTTGCTATAATTCCTCTTTCGAACTGAAAAGGATCAACAGGTTCCTCTCTGTCTGTCTGGAGTGTAATCAAAGGTTGAAAAAGGAAATTGTGTACTCACCAAAACTCTTACCCCTGTCCATTCCTCAATTTCTGTAGTTGTGGCCTTGCTGTTTTTATGATGTTTTTGATGGAAGTTTTTAAAACATCACTGAATTGCATCAGGTTCCTCATTGAATTGACATCTCAGTCGTTTAGTTTCTGATTGTCCCTCCAGCTCGCGTGCCCATGATATCCCTTTGATTTGCCATGGACCATATCTCTGCACCAACTACGGGAATGCACCCGTCAGAATTTCACTCTGGTGTACACAAAACAGTACCTGCTCCTGTTTTTCTCTCTCAATGAAAAATTGAAACCCATGAGTCAATTTGAAGTGACACATGTCCAGCAAGTTCAGAGCAATATTAATAACCAGTAGAATACTGAAGAACAGTCAAAACCATTGAGTACAAGCCAGAAGGTGAAACGATCAAAGATTATGGTGCTGCAGGCAGACCCCAGGTTGAATGAAGATAAAAACAAACAGAAGTACTTATCAGGTCAGGCAGCATCAATGGAGAGAAATAGAGCTTTTAAGTTCATTCATGAGGTCTGGGCATCACTGACTGGGCCAGCATTTATTACCCATCCTTAGTTACACTTGAGAAGGTGGTGATGAGCTGTCTTCTTGAAACACTGCCATCAATGTGCTGTTGGTACACCCAAGTGCTGTTACGAAGTGAGTTCCAGAATTTTGACTCTGCGACATTGAAGAAACAGCAATATATTTCCAAGTTGGGATGCTGAGTGGCTTGGAGTGGCTTGGAGGGGCATTTGCAGATGGTGACCTTTTCATGTATGTGCTGTCCTTTTCCTTCCAGATAATGATGATTGTGGGTTTGGAAGATGCCATTGTTAGAACCTCACATATACCTTTGGAAAAAGATATGCTTCCAGACTAGAAAAGGTGTCTGAAAGATGGCTATGTGGAGGTAAATTGTTAGAGGTTGTTAATAGCATAGAAAAAAAAGCTAAATTGGATTTTTCATCAAACTAAACTGTGGGAATAGAACGAGTGGTCAAAGGTTCACAGTAGAGATGAGTATTTGGGGGTGAAAGCTTATGAGGGTCTGAGGGATGTGACCTCTGGCAGGATATGTGGCAGAATCAGGGCAAGGTTCATTTCAACGTCATGAGCAGCTCACATCACAAGTGGTGCAGCGAGATTCTCAGCAAGCAGTGGCAAGATGCCTACTGACAGGGACTAATGCTTGTAAAACACCTTTTACCATCACAAATTGCCTCAGTAATATTCAGACTCCCATCTTAGCAAACTTGCCAAGAAAATGGATGTCAAGAAAATTCCACAAGGAAATCAGAATGAGCACCTGGAGGATTCAGCTCACTTCTTGCTCTCAATGATCTCCATACTGGCAACCTGGTACCGACATCTCAGGCATGCTCCATTGACACTGGCTACATACACACTCCACATCCACAGACATTGGCATCTGATGTACCAACGTTTAAGAACCATCAAAACTTTGGCACTTCAACACTGTATCTCAGACTGTACTATCACTATAATACTGCTGCAGGGACATGCATGCTCATGGACATGCTTACAGTTCAAAGAATGGACCAGGCTATATGTGTGGGATTTTCACTTACTCTCATAGAGCTCACTCACTTATACCATATCAGGATGCTCACAGCATCATGCATTGCATTGCCACACCTTGCCTTTTTGCCCTTTGCCTCCTCGGCTAAAGATGTTACCTCTGTCTTGCCATGCAGTTTAGCACAGACACAAAGTCTGGCACAAAACCAGGAATTGTATCATATTTGTCAACAGGCCTCAGTCAAGTCAAAGGGGTTAGTCTTCGCTCAAGGTTTCATGGCGCAGTAAGACAAGGGCAGCCTCCAATACCAGTCCAGGTCCTGCTCATGGCAGTCAGAGACGGTAAGTCCTGCTAGTCTATTTAGACAACAACTATATAAGACAGCTCCAGACTGACAGTGTTTTTCTGGGTGCTCAGCAATCAATTAAAGATGGTGTCACTGCAAGAAATGCTGCTGAATTCTGGGACATCTGCTGATTGTCATGTTGTTGCAGAAATGGTGTGCGGTAAGTTGGGATGGAAATCAGAAGTGAGAGATAGCCTTGGGGCATGGTACATAATTAATTAGTCAAATTTCGTAAGATACAGCCAGAAAATTCATGAGGCTCCACAGTGAAAAAATTCAATACAGCTCAGACTTAGCCAAAAAAAAAGCAAGATCTAACCCTTGAAGGCGTATCAGGAAGCTCCTCTTCCCACCAAAAGAGATCACCATCGGGAATATCTTTGTGACTGAATATTTCATGGAAAAGCAGTGGAATAATTAACAATTCATTTTGATGCTACAATGGTGGAAAAGAGACTGAGTGTTGGATGTCTCTGCATAGATTAATCAAATTGTCTAAATAGCCTTCTGTATCCATAGTTACTCTGCAGTTGTCATTTGATCTTTGAATGCTGAACATAAATATAAAATAATGAAACATGATGAAGTAAAGTTGTTATTTAAATGTTTCTATACAGAGCTGTATGAATATATGGAAAATCAATTCTTGTTATAGTATTGACTTGCTTTGATTTATTCATTCCTGTGCAACTAATTATATGCTATTCTGACATACTCTGTAGTTCAAATCAGTGAAATATCATACTACAATGAAGAGCTTTAAAATTCTGTCCTGCTGTAGATTGCAAGCTATTTGTGGCTGGAGAGTCCCCTGTAGAAATTCTTTAGCAGTCTCATGGGAGGTCTGCCTCTGTGTTTGCTCATGCTCTGGTGGGTTGGATGAATCTATGTTTTCTGCCAGTGTATGAAGATTTTCCCAAAGTGATAATCAGCACCAGACTTTGGTTTGTGCTATTCCAAACTTTACAAATCTCCTAAGCCAATTTCTTCAAGAATAATGAACGCACACTTTGGACAGATTGTTTATCAGGCATTAAATATTCTCCTTGGGAGCCCTTTCTGAAGTCAACTTAGCCCAAAGACCTGATTCCACGAGCTGGCATTTGGAGTCCTTGTTTCATTATTGCAGACTCTCACATAGAACAGCCTCCTCCAAAAAGATCATAAATAAAAATAGAAACAGATGTATTTCCCATGGTACCAGGATATCCTCCCACATTACAGATCAAGAACTTCTATCCTTTCTCTCTTCTATTTCCTCCTGGCAAAATTTTAAACCACAGGCAGTTTCTTTTTGATTACTTAAACAAAATACAGTATACTGTCACTTAGCAATGTTGAGCTAAAACCAATCCAGATGATGGAGCCAATCTTCCCATCTCTAGCTATTAGAAACGTACTTGTGTTTACAAGGATAAGCCATCTTACACAACCTACTTCAGTAGCTAGAAATGCGAAATCCTGTAAAGGCAATAAAGAAAAGTGGCAGTCTTTCGGGAAAAAAACCCCTCAAAAACCAATCAGTCGATGCTTGAGAAACCATGCTCACTGAAAACCCATTAGTAAACAAAGAAGTATTCACCTCTTCCTACACACTCCTCTGTCTCCATCTCCCTGTCCCTTCAATATTTCATAATTCTTGATGAATACTGTACAATACTAGAGAAGAGGAAAGCTTCATATCCATTGGGCCAGTTTTAAATGTCATGAGTTATTTGACTCAGATCTCAAGATTTACCAAATGGCTGTGTCTTAGAAAGCTAAAATACAGTAAGAAACAAATCCTTTTTAAAATTGAAATCAGTGCTAATTCTGAGGAAGTAATTGTAAAGGGTACTTGCGCAGCCCAGTTGAACTTGGAGAAACAAAGGTGAGGTAAAAGTTCGAATTAGGCACATTTGGAAAGCACTTCATTTTCTTTTGCTGAAATGAAGCAGGAGAAGGAAAATCATCCTAAATTTGAACAAATACTTTGATTTTTGCATTTGTCTTGCTGGTCATAGAAACACTGATGATCTATTAGGAACTTTAGCTCTGATACTGGAGGAGATAAAGCATGAATTTTTAAAAATACTTAACAACAATTTTGGATTCTCGGTGGAATTATCAATTTACATAATCAGAATCACCTCTCTATATTTGCACCCATCTCCCTTGTTTGGTGCACTTATTAATTCCACATAACCTCATTATTCAACTATTCATTTTGATGTATCAGATTACCTTTATGGAACATCTTCTGATGAAGCAAGGAACAATTTATGATGTCTGCTTTCTTGTTAATTAAAATTTAATAAATGTTTATTCAGGATATATTTTACTGGAAGCACAGAGTTTCAAAGGGTACAAGTAACATTATGATAAAGGCAGGCCTGGCACTGTTTGTAGGGCAGTGGCAGGTAGTTGAGGTTGCTTTGATTATTCTGCCCTCAAATGGTTAATACCATGTGATAAGAGAATATCAATATTTATCAAACTATGAATTGAAGGACTCTATACATATAATGTTCAACAACTTCTCAGCAGTATGATATATTTCTACACAACCAATATTCCTATCTTATATTGATAAATTAATTCCTAAATGCTATCTAAAGCATATACATTCACAAAAGTGGTTAGAATTCATACTAAGATTGGCTTCCCCATTATCTTTTGTCAGTCCTGTTTTTGATTGTTCCGCGCTTTCAGCTGTTGTTGGTAGTGAATATAGCCTGAATTTTAAGGCCCAGGTCAGGATTGCAGAGTCAGGACAATTCACAATCCAATTCAAGAGAAAGAGTCATTAAAGATTGGATTTTGGTTCTGGCTGAGTGAGTGAAAATGGCAGGCTGATGGGTGTAGAGACGGGCTGGGTGGAAGGACTGCACAAGCACTTTGCAGAAGAGTTTTTTTTTAAAACACATCAATAAAACAAGAAAAAGCTCTCCAGCCCCCACTCCACACACACACACATATACATTCCTTATGCTGATCCATGGCATGAATACCACCTTATTTCCCGCACTCGTCCCCTCATTGCCCTTGACATCCTCTAGGTTAACCTATTTATCCCTTGTAGATACTCTCCATGGCTCCTTGTATGCTCTGTGCCAATGTAGGCTCCTATTTTCATCCCATGACCATTGTTACATGTCATTCCAACTTATGCTTCTACACCTAAACATCATGGCCTTTAATAGATCCAAGGCAAACCTATTCCCTCAACCCACACCCTCTAGTACTTTATGTCAAATTACTTTGTCCACTTTAAGCCCATTTTCCAAATGATGCCCTCCACCCTATCCCTATGGCCCTTATAGCCACTGTGCCAAGTAAATGCCACTTCATGCCAACAGATACCTCTACATACAGGTGAAAACAAGGACTGCAGATGCTCGAAACCAGATTCTAGATTAGAGTGGTGCTGGAAAAGGACAGCAGTTCAGGCAGCATCCAAGGAGCAGGAAAATTGATGTTTTGGGCCAAAACCCTTCATTAGGAATAGAGGCAGAGTGCCTGCAGGGTGGAGAGATAAATGAGAGGAGGGTGGGGGTGGGGAGAAAGTAGCATATGCATACATACACCACATCTTGTTTTTACACTTAACATGATAACTCACCAAGTATCCTGCATAGTCACATGTTATGGCCATGCTGAGTTTAGATACCATAAAGCTATTAACCCATTCACTATATTTAACTTCCTTTAATTTGAAAAAACAGGCATTATAATTTGTAGTCCCATGTCAAAAGAGTCTACGACAACTAGGAGCTGACAAATCAAATTGTAAAATGAGATTAGTGCCAGATCAGAAGTGAGACTTTCAGATTCCAGCCTCCAGAACCATTGTCACAGTGACAGAGAGGTTGTCCAACATTGAGAATAGAGTCGAGAGTGTGGTGCTGGAAAAGCACAACAGGTCAGGCAGCATCCGAAGAGCAGGAGAATCAATGTTTTGGGCAAAAGCCCTTCATCAGGAATCATTCAGAAGATTCAGGTCCAACATGCTGAGTTGTTACATTATCAGTCTTCTTATGACTGATGGCGCAAGATTGGCCCCCCATCCAAAAGTTCAGGTGCGATTATGTAGCCATGTTTTCAGCCCATCAAGAGAATAAGCCCTCAATTTTCTGAATTAAATCATGCAAAAAGCAAAGAGAAAATAACCCAGTAACTGGTTAAGGAATCCTGTGGTTAACATTGAGGTTTGTACCACCCCCTAGGGCAAAGATAATAGATGGACGGGCAGGTTGGCCATGAAACAAGAAAGTTCTAAACTCTCGTTCACTCTATTTAAAGTCAGCTTAAAGCCTCATCTGCTTTAAGTCGCATCTGAAAGAGAATGGGAGAGAAATTAAAGCATGCCGTGTGGGCAAATGTCCACAGTGCTCCTGGGGAATTGATGTAAATCTGTGTAGCACCATTAGAAGTGGTACTTCATGAGCCAAATGTCTCCTAATGCTTTTGATATTTAGTATTTTCTGAGTACTGCTTTGAAGTGGCAACATAGATTATGTGCTTAGTTCCGGACTATGGTATGAATTCATATCATTATGATTCAGGAAAAGCACTGCCACTAAACTAAGCTTTATGTGAGAGAGGATTCATAAATCCTTGTGCAGTTTTTCACAGACAACTGTTCTTCGTTTCTTAAGCTCCATGAGCAGATACTAATGTGAAATGATGCCTAATGTTTGGTTAACTAAACAGTCATTTGGTAGTACAGAACTTGAGTAATTGCTGAAAAAAAGACACATTTTGTCAAAACTATTCATCTGGTATTCATCAGAACGATTCATAAGAATATGACTGTAAAGAGAAAACAACCTTTATATTGTATGAATGAACAGTACTGAGTGGGTGGCAAGTGAATTGATTGGTATTATCCTGGAGAATGTACCAGTTAATGATGGCTGACAATTAATTGCCATGTTTTGATTTAATTTTAAACCAGGCAAATTGACTTTGATTGGTTAAGTCATTGCCTGGGAAATTTTATTGAGTTGAAATGGGCATAGTGTGTACATGTTTGTTCTGTCTGAAAAGAACGTGGCCTTGCGCATCAATATATGCAACTTCCAGTATATGTAAGAATATCTGTTAATGATGTTAACAAAGTGAAGTTTAGAGGCAGATCTGACTGTCAAAAGCACATTGTGATTTCTGCCCATTCTGCTTTGTTTATGAATCTGTTATTTTTATATTGGCTTTTATTCTCTATTTTTATATGAAATAAAAAGAATTACAGGAACTTTTGGATATTTCTCATCAAAATTCAGCATAATTTTCTAAAAAGCTTCATGTTAAAATTCTATTGTTAACAATAGTTTGTTTTGACCCTGGATCTCCTTATTTAATATTGTGTGTGAAGGGAATTGTATAAACAGGAAAGATTACATTAGCCACGGAAATTAACTGTGCAGCATTTTGGTATGTTTTCTTGTTGACTGGCATGATTCCTCTGAATTACTGTCTATGGGACAGTGCACCGTATGGCAAAACATGGAGCATACACTGTACACACTGTATCCCACTTGTCTCTCAAAATTGCTTTGGAGTCCCACAGCCAATATAGAATTCCAATCTGCAATTCTTATAATGGGACTTCTGCCTGAAACATGCTGCTAGCTGGTCTGCTCAGTGAAGATCCTAGCAAAACTTCACAAGGCACAGAGTGTGTGGAATCAGTGCATTTTCTGTATTGCAATTATAGGGGTTATACCATTCCATTCATACCAGGTGGAGGCTGTCAAAAGCAGAGCCACTATTAGGATTTATTTTAATTCATTAAACACAGATGGGGAATTTTTACAAGTGGATCTTGCCATTTTCTTGCTGTATGACTGTATTTCTTTGTCCTGTAAAATCTGAGTGTCTTACATTAGCTGACTGCCCAATATCTAACTATTTAATAGCATTAAAAGTGATCTGAACTGGATATTTGTGTCTTTAACATGATGTTTCTTCAATCTTTTCAAAGATGCTTTATTGTATACTAATTAATTACACAGGATAACAATTAAAATATGTTCACTAAATCCAATTAGTTTAACTATTCTTGGCTTCAGTAGAGAAATACCATTGCCCACATCCTGGGGTTCAGGATTTACACAAAATAAAAGTTAACATTATCCCCTATAGCCTGGACAAAACATGTTCTTACAGATTTCTGTTTGAAATCTGGGAGAGACTGCTTATGTTTCTGCCTCTGATTTCAGCATTTTGAGTTCACAGCCAGAAGGAAATGTCTACCAGATCATTTTTGCTAACCATCACGACCAGAAATAGAATGAGTCTGAGGTGTTTCTTAATCGCCACAACAGCTTAGAGAACAGTTTCCAAACTTTGCTGATTTTTATTTTCAGAATGTAACAAATGATTTTGAAGCTTGTTATCAAATCCTTCATGTGGATAAAATAGTTAAATATCATTAAATCAGGAGAACTTATTCAGCTGATTATGCCTGCACCAGCTCTCTGAAGATTAAGTCCGTTTAGTCACTTTGCTTAGCTCTTTACCATCTTCCATTTCTTTTTTGCACTTGCTTGTTTTCTTTCATTTCCTTTTTCTTTGTCTTTGTCTGTTTATCTACATTGTAGAAGTGGTTGTGTTTCTTAATTTATGAGATTTTCTAACAGAATATTCAGCAATCGAATTCTATGATGCCTCAACAAAAACAAAATGCTTTAATTTTCATGTCATCTCTGAAAGTGATCATAACTTTTTGTCCTCTAAAGTTACTGGCTCAATTTTGGAAGTTGTTCTTTTTTGATTAACTTAAAAACTGAGTTAAGAATTTTGAAAACATCTTTTCAATCTCCTCTTAGTCTTCTTTGTGTAAATGAAATGTTTGCATTACCTGGCATGAAACAGAAATCCTACAAATTAATTCCTAAATATCCATTGTATATAAATCCTAATGCCAGCACATATTTCAGTGCTAATTATTTTGTTAGTACATAATAGTAGGGTTTCAATATTTTTCAATGACTTTAACAATGACCATTTTCTTTTAAATTCTAACCTGTTATGATTATTTTCCAAATAACTACTCATTTTTGAGTTCAGCACCCGCAAGTTCCTTGAAATAATTTTCTATTCCCTTCACAATGGTCCTAACTCTCTTTAATGATACATTTAGTACACTTCTGTTTCTAGATTTCAGTCTCCATTAGTTTAGAGCATTTTATGAACATATATACAATTTGGCTCATTACTTTTCCTATAAAACTTTGTGAGATATATCAAAGTGCATTAAAAATTGTGCGTGGAGATTATCCTCACTGATGAGTTCTCTTGTTTTTTTTTTGTGTTACATCTTGCCTGACATCAGTTATGATAATCAACTGTCTGGATAATCTTCAATTCAGAATGAAGGAATCAGTATTTAAAGACAGGTTACATCATTAAGCACACTGAACAATTGTTAAAAATAGCTTTCAAGAAGCTGACTTTACGTGTGCCTTCTATAATCCACAAGTCATCCTGAGTTTCTGGAATCATAAACAATTGACATTTTTCCACATGAACAGGTTAGTGACTCTGATGCGGTATCTCCTTTTTGTTTCTCTTCAGCAGACCACAGAGCTGTAATGAGGTCTATCCATTGCATAAGGACACTGTTGACCGCTGGTCACCAGTTAGGATTAAGTGTCTCCGCTGCCACCTATAAACATGTGCTTGTTTTTTTTTGCATCTCTCAGTAGGACTCATTTCTTAACAATATTTAAACAGTACTTTTAACTTATTAATCCTAGACAAAAACAGTTTGCTTGCTACGAACACCTACCCCTGAAACACTGATGATCAGCAGCAATAATATATACCACCTACACAATACACTGGAGAAATTCATCAAAACTTCTTAGACAGCCTGTTTTAAATCAAGAACCACATCCATCGAGAAGGACAAGGGCAGCAGATACAAGGGATCACCATCACCTGTAAGTTCCCTTCTAAGCCACTCGCCATCCTGACTTGGAAATGTTTCACCATTCCTTCAACGCCAATGTGTCAAAATCTACCTAGAGTACAGGGACTACTGCAGTTCAAGAAGGGAGCTCACCACCTTCTCATGACAACAAGGTAGGAGCAATAACTGATGGTCCAGCCAGTGAAGCCCACATCCCTTGATTGAATTAAAAATAGGTCATCCCAAGATGCTTCACATAAACGTTAGATGACCAAAGGCATGGTCAAAGAGATACATTGCAAGGAGCATCTTTAAGGAAAAGAGATGGAAGATATTGGGAAGACTTTCTGTGTCAGTTAAAATCAACTCCAATTGTTAGATATATGGTATTAAAATCAATAAATAGATTAAAAGGATTTCAAAAGTGTAAAATAAGAACATAAAACTATAAGATATAGGAGCAGAAATAGGCTATTCAGCCTATTGAGTCTGCTCCATGATTTAATCATAGCTGATAATGTTTCTCAACCCCATTCTCCTGCCTTCTCACTGTAACCCTTGATCACCTTCCCAATCATGAACTTATCCATCTCTATCTTAAATACACTTAATGACTTGGCCTCCACATTCCTCTGCAGGAATGAGCTCCACAGTTTAACCACCCTCTGGCTGAAGAAATTCCTCCTTGTCTCAGTTCTAAAGGGTCAATAGACAATAGGTGCAGGAGTAGGCCATTCTGCCCTTTGAGCCTGCACCACCATTCAATATGATCATCGCTGATCATCTTTAATCAGTATCCTGTTCCTGCCTTATCTCCATAACCCTTGATTCCACTATCCTTGAGAGCCCTATCCAACTCTTTCTTAAATGAATCCAGAGACTGGGACTCCACTGCCCTCTGGGGCAGAGCATTCCACACACCCACCACTCTCTGGGTGAAGAAGTTTCTCCTCATCTCTGTCCTAAATGGTCTACCCCGTATTTTTAAGCTGTGTCCTCTGGTTCGGCATTCACCCATCAGCAGAAACATGTTTCCTGCCTCCAGAGTGTCCAATCCTTTAATAATATTATATGTCTCAATCATATCCCCTCTCAGTCTTCTAAACTCAAGGGTATACAAGCCCAGTCGCTCCAGTCTTTCAGTGTAAGGTAATCCCGCTATTCCAGGAATTGATCTTGTGAACCTAAACTGCACTCCCTCAGTAGCCAGAATGTCTTTCCTCAAACTTGGAGACCAGAACTGCACAGAGTACTTCAGGTGTGGTCTCACCAGTGCGCTGTACAGCTGCAGAAGAACCTCTTTGCTTCTATACTCAATCCCTCTTGTTATGAAGGCCAGCATGCTATTAGCCTTCTTCGCTACCTACTGTACCTGCATGCTTACCTTCATTGACTGGTGTACAAGAACACCCAAATCTCTCTGTACTGCCCCTTTACCTAAATTGATTCCATTTAGGGAGTAATCTGCCTTCCTGTTCTTGTCACCAAAGTGGATAACCATACATTTATCCACATTAAACTGCATCTGCCATGCATCTGACCACTCACCTAACTTGTCCAGGTCACCCTGTAATCTCCTAACATCCTCATCACATTTCACCCTGCCACCCAGCTTAGTATCATCAACAAATTTGCTAATGTTATTACTAATACTATCTTCTATATCAATAACATATATTGTAAAAAACTGCGGTCCCAGTACTGATCCCCGCATTACCCCCCTGGTCACTGCCTGCCATTCCGAAATGGAGCCGTTTATCACTACTTTTTGTTTCCTATCAGCCAACCAACTTTCAATCCAAGTTAGTACTTTGCCCCCAATACCATGCACCCTAATTTTGCTCACTAACCTCCTATATGGGACTTTATCAAAAGCTTTCTGAAAGTCCAGGTACACCACATCTACTGGATCTCCCTCGTCCATCTTCAGAGTTACATCCTCAAAAAATTCCAGAAGATTAGTCAAGCATGATTTCCCCTTCATAAATCCATGCTGACTCTGACCTATCCTGTTACTACTATCCAAATGTGTCGTAATTTCATCCTTTATAATAGACTCCAGCATCTTTCCACCACTAAGGTCAGACTAACTGGTCTATAATTTCCTGCTTTGTCTCTCCCACCTTTCTTAAAAAGTGGTATAACATTAGCCACCCTCCAATCCGCAGGAACCGACCCAGAATCTATCGATACTCTGGAAAATAATCACCAACGCATCCACGATTTCTCCAGCTACCTCCTTCAGTACCCTGGAATGTATACCATCAGGCCCCGGAGACTTATCAACCTTCAGAACTAACAGTCTCTCCAACACCAATTCCTGGCAAATATAAATTCCCATCAGTTCAGGTCCTTCAGCCACTGTTACCTCAGGGAGATTGCTTGTGTCTTCCCCAGTGAACACAGATCTGAAATACCAATTCAATTCTTCTGCCATTTCTTTGTTCCCCATAATATATTCCCCTGTTTCTGTCTTCAAGGGCCCAATTTTAGTCTTAACCATTTTTTTGCCTTTCACATACCTAAAAAAACTATTACTATCCTCCTTTATATTATTGGCCAGTTTACCTTCGGAACCTCATTTTTTCTCTGCGTATTTCCTTCTTAGTAATCCTCTGTTGTTCTTTAAAAGCTTCCCAGTCCTCTGTTTTCCCACTTATTTTGCTATGTTATACTTTTTCTCTTTTAACTTTATATGTTTCTTAACTTCCCTCATCAGCCACGGCCACCCATGCCTCCTCCTAGGATCTTTCTTCCTTTTTGGAATGAACTGATCCTGCAACTTCTGCATTATACACAGAAATATCCGCCATTGTTCCTCCACTGTCATCCCTGTTAAGGTATTGCACCATTGAACTTTGGCCAGCTCCTCCCTCATAGCTCCATAGTTCCCTTTATTCAACAGAAATATTGTCACTTCCGATTGTCCCCTCTACCTCTCAAATTGCAGATTGAAGCTTATTGTATTATGGTCACTACTTCCCAATGGCTCCTTCACTTTGAAGTCCCTGATCAATTCTGGTTCGTTGCACAATACCAGATCCAGAATTGCCTTCTCCCTGGTCAGCTCCAGCACCAGCTGTTCTAAAATTCCATCTCGGAGGCACTCCACAAAGTCTCTATCTTGAGGTCCAATACCATCCTGATTCTCCCAGTCTACCTGCATGTTGAAATCCCCCATAACAACTGTAGTAACATCTTTGCGACAGGCCAATTTCAGCTCCTGATTTAACTTACATCCGACATCCAGACTACTGTTTGGGGGCCTGTAGATAATTCCCAAGAGGGTCTTTTTACCCTTAGAATTTCTCAGCTCTATCCATGCTGACTCTACATCCCCTGATTCTAGGTCCCCCCGCGCAAGGGACTGAATATCATCCCTTACCAACATGGCCACCCCACCCCCTCTGCCCGTCAGTCTGTCCTTACAATAGCACGTGTAGCCTTGAATGTTCATTTCCCAGGCCCTGTCCACTTGAAGCCACGTCTCAGTTATCCCCACAATATTGTATCTGCCAATTTCCAAAAGAGCCTCAAGCTCATCCATCTTATTTCTAATGCTTCGTACATTCATGTATAGTGTTTTCAATTTGTTACTGCCCTCACCCTTCCCATCAACTCCTATTTCACTCAACCTTACAGCATGATCTCTTTCTGAGTTTTCTGCCTCATTGATACAGTTGTCTTTCTTGACTTACGTGGTTCTAGCTTTCCTCCAATTTCCTTCTTAAACATCCAGTTTGTCCCCTCCCCCCACCCACTACTTAGTTTAAACGTAGCTGTGTTGCAGTAGCAAACCTGCCTGCCAGAATGCTGGTCCCTAACCTATTAAGGTGCAAACCGTCTCTCTTGTAGAATTTATGCTTACCACAAAGCATACCTCAGTGATCCAAGAATTTAAATCCTTGCTTCCTGCACCAGTTCTCCAGCCACACGTTCAAGTACATTATCGCCCTGTTTCTGGCCTCACCAGCCCAAGGAACTGGAAGCAAACTGGAGATAACCATCTTGGACGTCCTGCTTTTCAGCCTTCTTCCTAGTTCTCCGAAGTCCCGCTGTAGTATGTTCCTCCTCTTCTTCCCGACATCATTTGTGCCGACATGTACCACCACCTCTGGCTCTTCACCTTCATCCTTGAGAATTTCCTGCATTCTGTCTGTGATGTCTTTAACTCTGGCACCAGGAAGGCAACACACCATTCTTAAGTCCCGTCTGCTGCCACAAAAACCCCGGTCAGGTTCTCTCACTATGGAGTCCTTTATTACCATGGCTCTATGTGATGTCCGACTCTTCTGCTCTGTCTCCACGCCAACGTTTGATTGACAGACCTGGCCGCCTCATGGACTGGCAGTGTCACCTGTCTCTACTGTTTCCAAAAGATTCAACTTGTTCCTGACAGGTACTTCCCCCGCGGTCTCTTGCACTGTCTCCTCTCTGCCTTCCTCATCGTCTGCTCTCTTCTGCTCTCTTCTGGTACGATTGGTATAATAACCTCGCTGAAGGTCTTGTCCAGAAAGATCTTGTTCTCTCGGATGAGCCTAAGGTCCTCGAGTTCTTTCATCAGTGCTGCAATATGCTCTGTCAGTAGCTGAACGTGCACACACTTTCCACACTTATACGAGCCAGACACACCAGAGTCATTGATCTCCCACATCAAGCACGTAGCACACTGAATCAACTTCGCAGTCATGTCTTCACCCTCTTCAACTGTGGCGTAATCACTTCACTCAACCTCCTTGTCAAAGACTCCTGAGCTAAAGCCTCACTCTTCAATCCACAGGAACTTTCTTGGACCCTCTTTTTGTGGCAAGTCTGTGGACTTTTAATATAGGTTAGAGGAGAAGGGAGGGAGGGAGGCCCTACTTTGTAGGTACCTGGGGTCTAGAACACACCCACTTAAATAACAATCACTTACCTTCCTGACCGGCTTTGCGCTCTGCCTTCACTTCTGCCCTGCTCCCGCCGCTCTCTGATGCGAAAAGGGTCATCCCTTCACTCAGAGGCAGTGCCCTCAGGTCCTAGTCCCTCCTACTCATGGAAACAGCCTCTCTTCCAGGCCTTTCAGTATTCTCTAAGTTTCAATCAACTACTCCTCCATCCTTCTAAACTCCGTCAAGTACACACCCAATATCCTCAACTGCTCCTCATGTGACAATCTCTTCATCCTGGAGTCATTCTTATAAGACATCTCTGGGCTCCCTCCAACTACAGGACATCCTTCCTTGGATATGAAGCCAAAAACTGTTCAGAATATTCTAAATGCAGTTTGACCAAAGCCTTACACAACTGTACATCTCTGCTCTTGCATTCTATACTGAAATGATTACTAACATTGCATTTGGCTTCCTAACTGCACCCATATGTGCGATTTTAGCTTTTTACAAACTACTGCAGAAAGGCATCTGCAAGTCAGAGCAGTTATTGTCACCATACTCTTGTGCCGCACCCTGATCAGAAAGCTGGAGAATTTTCACCAGCATTCTTCAGAGTCATGGGGAGGACCAAAGGCTAATGTTCTTAATGAAGTCAATTTAACAAGAGTTCAAGAAGAGCTCTTGAATCATCAAATTTGACGGTGTGCATCATGCTAAGATGGCCAAAATGCATCTTCCCTGCCAGGTCCTGTTTTTCAAACTCTCAAATGGCCATTTATTAAAGGATCACAGAAAAAGTTCAAATATACTCTGAAGCTCTCCTCAAGTGCCCAGACATTAAAGACTAGGAGGAGCTTACTAACAATAATTCTAAATAGCAACAACTTGTCATTAGGTGCTTCATGCTTTTGAGTTAGAATACCTTAATGATGAGGCAGAGAATTGGAAGCATAGCAAAGGAAAGGAAGCAAATCCTGCACTCCAGCTTCACTAACTTGTGGGTCATACAGCAAAATGAGCACAAACATCCGTCAAGAATTGGACTGTTTAATCACATGAAGGATCATGCAGATACATGTGACCTTGAATAATCATCATCCTCAAACCAATGGATGGTCACTGCGGCTGATGATAGGAGCAACATTTCACCTGTGTTTACTTGTATTAGTGTTGAGACCACATTCCAGGTGCATTGTCAGTATGGTTTGAGAACAAAGAATTTGTGTACAATTGCATACATTCCACTTTTAGATTTCAAGTGTATCAATTCTAAAAGTAACTAGTAGCACAGTTTGATTCTTTAAAGAAGACAAAAATGTTAATTCATTACACAGCTATTGATGGAAATTACACTTATAAACGTGACAAATTATGATACAAAACACAGATACAAAGATTGAATGTGTATAAGGATAGAAGTTACATTTGAAGGTGAAAATGAGATCAGTCTTCACTATCATTGCAGATGTGGCTGGCTTATAAAAACATAAGAACATAGGAACTAAAAGCAGGAACAGGCAATTCGATCCCTCAAGCCTGCTCTGTCAATTAATACAATCATGGCTGATCTCATCTCAGGCTCAACTCCACTTTTCCACCCACTCTCCATAACACTTTAACCTGTCACTAATTAAAGATCTGTCTATTTTCTCAAATTTATTTTTAAACAGCCTGCGGAAAACACATGATGGAGTTCTAATTACTTGAAATTTGCAATGCGATTGTTCAAGCAATTCAATATGCATATCAATATATCAGATGCTACCAGATCTTTACCCAATTATGAGGCAAATGTAATCTCTTATTAAAGGGACAAACTACTGATGTAATATTTTTGCGTTATGGTTTAGAAAATCCTTAAGAAGCCTGTGATCCTCTAACTCTAGTGTGGCATCTCTGTAGCATGATAATTCAATATAATTCTAAATCTGACCTTCTCTTCAGTTCAATAAAGGTGCTGTAAAATCACTCAGTGATGGCCTTAAATCCACAACACTAGCTGCAATTTTCAGTGTCCATTTTAAGCAGAACTGGTTTTCTTATTTCTTCTCACCTCAGGGCTTAAATCCAACTATCTTGACATTCAAAATAATTAGGAGAAAGTGAGGACTGCAGATGTTTGCGCAGTACCCCATGATTATCAATGATCAGGAACTGAACTAGAGCAGGAATATGAAGGCAGAAGAGGTGAGAGGCTGGAAGTTCTGCAGTGAGTAACTCACCAACTGTCTCAACAGTGTGGTGGAATACTTTCCACATGCAGCGCAAACAAACCCAAAAAAACTCATTACCAATCAAACCAAAGCAACCTACTTAACTGACTCTCCATCTACCTCTATAAACATTTCTTCCCTCTAGCATAGGTGGATGGTAAAAGTTATGCATTCTTTTTACAAGGAACACTGCAACAACTCATGTCAGTAATAGACATAGGGACTAAAGAACAGAAATTCTTCTAATAACCACACTGTATCAGTACCAAGGCTCCTTCAATTACATTTTCCAAACTCAAACTCTACCAGCTGTAGAAACAAGACAGCAGATGCAGGGGAACATCAGCACCTGCATATTTGCCTCCAACTCAAGAGCCACCAGGATTTATATAGAGTAATAGAGATATATAGCATGGAAACAGACCCTTCGGTCCAACCCGTCCATGCCGACCAGATATCCCAACCCAATCTAGTCCCTCCTGCCAGCACCCGACCCATAAATGTTATCGTAACTTCACTGCTGTTGGATAAGAGTCATAAGCTTTTCTGTGTTTGGTCATCCTTCAGTATTTGAGAAGTTGCAAATGGTGCTGAATACTATAGTCATCAGCAAACATCCTCAATTCTGACATTATGAAAGGTGAAAGGTCATTGGTAAAGCAAGTGAAGGCGCTTAAGCTGTGGAACTCCTGCACTGAACATTCAATGCCTGAGATAATTGACTTCCAATAAAGGCAACCATCTTCCTTGTGTTAAGTATGACTCAAAGTAGTAAAGAGTTTTCTCCCAGTTCTCATTGATTCCATTATTGTTAGAACTTCTTGATGCCATACTTAATACAACAACTGCCTTAATAACAGGGTAATAAACCCCATTTTCCCCCATAAGTTCAGCTCTTTCTTCTTGTGATGAGGTCAGGCGATGAGTGGGCCTGGTGAAAATCAAATGAAGCACCAGGGAGCGACAACACCCTCCATCACTTTTTTGGTTATTGAGAGCAGATTGATAGGGTGGTAATTGACTGAGTTTGATTTGTCCTCCTTTTTGTGGGCAGGACGTAGCTGGACAATTTCTGCATGGTAGATGCCAGCGTGGTAAGTGTATTGAAACAGCTTGGACACGGGCACAGCAAGTTCTGCAGCACAAATCCTCAGTACTAATGCTGGAACATCACTCCTAGCCTTTGCAGTATCCGACGGTTTCAGTTGTTTCTTGATATCACATGTATTGAAATGAAATTGTTCAAAATTCGGTAATGTTGCAGACCTCAGGAGGAGGTCAACATGGTTCATCCACTTGACACTTGTAGCTGATGATGCTTGTAAATGCTTCAGCCATATTTGTTGCATTGATTTACTAGGCTTCTCCAAAATTGAGAATTCAGATATTTATGGAGCCTTCTCCTCCTGTGAATTGCTTAACTGTCCACCGCCATTAACATCTGAAGTCAAAGGTGTAAGTGTTGCCACTCAGATAAACTGATGCTCGATGTGACTCATTCCTTCTTAGGACCTCAATACCATGGAATTTTCCAAGCCCTCAGTTGTTTCTTTGCATGTTGAGAGTTGTAAACCTCAAACTTAATCTCACTGAGTCACTGATTCTTCATTCAGCTCTTTTACTTTCTTAATTCTGAATAATATTCTACACAGTAAGGCTTGATCATTCACCTAGGTGCCTAAATTAGACATGTGATATTTGATGATAGATCTTAATGGAATCTCTCCCCAGGAGAAGAGCTGCAGGAACCACAGGAACATAATATGATATTCCTACAGTCCTCCAAGATTTTCTGTATCTCTTCTGCCAAGTTTAAGATGGGTGAACAGTCAACTTCTAGTGGAAATTTGGATCCAAAATTTGTATTAAATCTTTGTGATTTCCTTAACTGTAAATCAAGTGCTTCAATTGATCAATATTCAGGAAACGTTTTTGCTGTGAAGTGATATACTTTCCAGCATGGATGGTTTCTTATCTTTCCCAGAAGCATTCAAAATAAAATGCCTCAAGCCCACTTAGCTGAGCTCCATACAATTGCTAAAGAATAATCTCCTAATAGCTTTCTTCATGAACTTATAAAGAAATACTCAACCTAAGTTGGAGACAGAATTTTCACCCTGTTTAAGTTAAAACTTATTAGAACTTAAATACAGCTAAAAATCTGTCAGGTATGACAAGCTTGGATTAGAGTTTTGGATGGTTAGCTGCTGTCGAGATTCAATCATAACAAATCCCTTAATGATGCTGCATCACTTGCTAAAATTTTTTCACTTTTTTAACTGTGGCTCTTATGATGAGAATAAATCAAGGCAAGCGGACAGCTTCTGATGCTTTAAGAACTGAACTAAATTTCTACCAGGTGCTTCTGGGTGAAGCATAAATGCTTGACAGGGTTCTATCACAATGTGTTAATAAATGTGTCGTTCTTCCAAATAGAAATCAGTGAACATGATAAAAAGAGGTCATGTCTAGGACATCGCCAGCTCCATTACATGCTCTGCCTTTTTGCAACCACTAACCCAGTTAAAGAAATAACCTCCTCCTGGGACAACATGATCCCTTCTTATCATAACCATTCTACCTGAACATGAATGTTTCATCTCATATTCCTTTGAATTCTTTCAAGATAAAAATGAATTTGGTGTTGAAGGACAATTTCATAGCTCAGCACAAAATGTTACAAAGGCATGATCTTGTCACAATACACCATCGTTATTTTCACATAACATTCTTTATATGTGTTGACAAGTACATTTTTCACCACTTTTGAGATACTTTATCTGTCAGGGGGATTATTTGGAAAGGCTTGTTTGTGGTATTCAGCTAATCTTCGAAATTCTTACAGTGAGCATAACTAACACAATAACTAACATTTTCTACTTTATTTAACATTGAAAATGATCATTTTGGCTAATAAATGACAAGTTTTGAGTGTGATAGATTTGTTGGCCTTGCTAAAGTGCTGAAGTGTTTTTTGAAGCTGTATGACATTGAGATTTCACTTAATTAAATGAAGGGCAGTCACTGCAATAAGTTGCATGTATGGTTTCTACCTGACATGAAAATTACTTAGAGTCATAGAGTCATAGAAAAGTACAGCACGGAAATAGACCCTCCAGTCCAACTCCTCTATGCTGAACAAATATCCCAAGCCAATCTAGTCCCATTTGCCAGCACTTGGCTCATATCCCTCTAAACCCTTCTTATTCATATACTCATCCAGATGCCTTTTATAGAGTCATAGAGTCAATTGTATCAGCCTTCACCATTTCCTCTGGCAGCTCATTCTATACACACACCAGCCTCTATGTGAAAAACTTCCTTTTCATAAGTTAAAAAATGATAATTTGAAAATGTAATGCACAACACTGAAATCATTCCTTTTGTTTTAATGATTCCAAATGCTACACAAAGTGGGCTTTCTAAATTGAACTTATTATTGTTTGCTTTAGATTGCTTTAAGCTTTTTTCTCTCTCTCCTAGCAACTCTGCTGTCATGGAGACACAATTTCATTCTGCATCCTTTAATGGAGAATACTGCAGAGCTGATCTACTCCTGCTTTATACCAAGGGAGAGCTAAGCCTGTGGTGCTTCAGTCGATGTAAAAAGGAACAAAAACCATTTCATTTCTCTTTGCCATATTTTCTCAGAATAACTTGAATTGTAATCAGAAGGGAATGGGCTACCCTCTGTGTATGTCCAATCTCATTCTTCGCATCAGCCTAAATGACAATTTGATTGCTAATGCATCTTTTGGCTTTCTGTCCAACCTGCTTTTTAACTAATTGTTGGAGCCAAGTTCCTTTGAATTTAGGTCACCAAAGAGAACTTTGGGCCTGGGTTCATTTTGATTGAACTATTCCTTCTCAGTCACCACTGGCAAAAAATCTAGCTTAGTTAAAATGAATCTGGAATTACGGGAAAATTTAACAATAGAGGACATACTTTACAAGAATTGAGTCCAAGATGCCAGGCCAAATCAACCTCAAATTTACCTATCTCGGCTAGATAGTTCAGCAGTGGATATTGTATGCGAGAAGATGAGTATAAAATATTCATTTTGTGCTTTGCATTTTGTTACAGCACTGCCAGCAGAATCGAATTCAGTAAACAGGAAAGAGTAATAATGTCCATGCAGTCACGTGAATAAGATGATAGCTTAATTGGGCTGATAGCTCAAGCTTATTGAGATGTACCATATTGTTTCTTTGGAGCAAATTACATTTGCTTAATTGGAGCTAAACATAATCATAACTCAAAAAAAATTATGTCTCGTTGGTACTGCAGAGTTAGGCTTTCAATATATATGAAAGAATGTACAGGATTTTCTGAGCAATGGCAATTATACAAGGTATGTCAGTGGGGCTTAAATGGTGGTCAACTTGTATAATATCAAACTGACTTGAATGGTTTTCCCAACGTTGCATTTGAAAAATAAAATAAATTGAAGACAAATGCATCATTTAATCCTAAAATAACTACTAGCAATAGATTACTGTATTTATTTAGACATAGTGGAGGATTATTGTACCTTCCTGAAGTGATTTATATTCTTGCAGTTAGAACTGGGCTCCCCATTGTCTGGTCATAACAAGACAGTGATGGAGCTTAGGCTAACAGCCTAGGACAGGGGTTTGGCGAGTTCAGTTGCTTGTCGTCATTATGTGATTAGTCATTATGGTCTTGGTGTACTTGTGAACACAAAGTGCCGTACGAGAATAACATTTCCAAACATTAATGAAGTGTCCTCCAATAACTGGAGGGGATACTGTTCCTTGAGTCAAACCCACTACCATTAATGATGTGGTCTGAGTGCTTGGCTAAATATTAGCCCATAGAAAATAAACCACAAAGACACTTGTGCTGAGACAGATATATTGAAGTTTATTAACGAGATGAATGATTTACATTGTTAAAAAGTCTCAAACTTGCACACAGTCTGTGTTCTACACTTACAGTTATTATGATTACATTCCATGACTGTAACATCACATGTAGCTGACTGTATTAAAACCAAAAGAACTGCGGATGCTGTAAATCAGAAACAGAAACAGAAATTGCCAGAAAAGTTCAGCAGGTCTGGCAGCAGCTGTGGAGAGAAATCAGAGTTAATGTTTCATGTTGAGTGACTCTTCCCCGGTTCTGAGGAAGATTAACTCTGATTTGTCTCCACAAATGCTGCTAAATCTGCTGAGCTTTTCGAGCATTATCTAATTTTATAGCTGACTACATACTGCACTGACTCTATTTCACAATGAACGTGAACTGTGGTCCTTTATAGTGCAACTTTACATGTCATAATGTCATCTGATCTAAAGGTAGACTGCCCTTCTGGGATCAGGGCAATACTACACCAGGCAGTTACAATGGCAACCTGGATGGACAAGACAGTTGTTGGATCTGCAGGGAAAACATGAGAACAAAAGCAGCTCATTCAGCTTGATGAACCTACTCCAATATTTAATGAGATCATGGTTGATATTTACTTCAACTTTCACTGCCCATATTTCTTGATCCAGTGAAAAGATACTGTTGATCATAACCTTGAAAATTTCAGCTCTGCGTGAAGAATTACTTTCTGATTTCATCTTGTAATAGTTCAATTCTAATTTTAAGATTATCAAGTCTTGTTCTGGAGTCCCCAATAAAATGAATTGCTTTTCTGGGCTGAATCTTACGGGTTTCTTTTGGCTAAGTGTCAGTTGTGTTGAGATTTTGGAGCATGTGTTGCAATGAGACCACGCAATATTTCTCATTGTAACTTATCCAAATTTGCCTCATTAACTACAACCACAACCCTGTGGTACCTCCCTCACCTGATGCAGCAACTTGCTTGCAATGTTGACATTGGCCTCACTGGACTTCCCTCTTGATTCTGCCACAAATCTTGCTGTAGCCCGCATCGTTTGGGCCCCTTTCAGATTCTGCACTGTATATCTATCTTTCATCATTCTAAATTCCTCATTTGAACCACCATTCAAATTTCTATATTCAAACCAAAATAAGAAAAATGATCCACTTCATTCAATTCTTTAAACCGGGTTTCATTCTGGTAAAAGTGCATTCTACCTCCTCCAAAGTTGGTGCAGTTTTACTGCTTATGGAGTTTGAGAAAACAGAACAATGGGATCAGCTTTCTATATATACACACTGTATCACTATATTACTTTTGTAATCCAATCACAACTCTTCATTATTCAATAAGTCCTTTTGCTTATTTTAGATACATGTTCTACATGAATCTCTTAATGTTCAAATCTGGGTCCTGATTGCAATTTTCTGGCACAAGTAGACATAGTATATACAAGCCATATGACAGCCACTTCGGTCAGTCTTTCAGTATCTTAAAAATAGCTTAAAGGCCTGAGCAGGGATTATACTTGCTTTCAAGCTTGACAGTGTCAGCTTTGATAAGTGTATAATAGATTAGTTTCAAGAGTTAAATTGAACTCAAATCTTAAACTGAGCTCGGATCTTTTCTTTCTGTCTTTCATTTGAAATAGTTTTCTTTATGATTTACTGAAAGAACTTGATCTGGGTATGTGACTAAACTAAGAAATTGAGGATTGATTGAAATAGCCATCTGAGCTGCAACTCCACAAGCAGCTTGCTCAAGTGAAAAGATTAATATTGGCCGCCTTGCCTCTTTAGCTGCAGCCTTCAAGTCCTGGGAGGAAAAGGATTGGAAAGGGCTACAAGAGGCCAATCAGTTTGGGGATAGGCCATCCCACTGCAAGGTTTTTATATGCTGCAATTGACAAACAGGTACAAAGCATTCCAATTTTTACCACTAAATGTTAATTTGCTTACACAGCATTGGTCCGGATATTTTGATCAGGGTTAGAAACCGTTTTTTCTGTCCCTATATAATTAAAACTTACCCAATTACCAAAGTTGACTTCTATACTGGAGATTTCAGGACAGAGGGCTCTAATACAAACCTGTTCAGGAATCCATATATCCAGCCGCTACAAGAATCAGCATGGAAACCACACTCCGTTCTGGAACATCCTGTGATTTAATGGACCAGCAGCACAGCCAGCCACTTTGATAATGTTGCAAGGGTAAACATGACTAGCGAGGCGACGAGTAGGGAGAAAGAGGAGTTGAACACGTGGCTACAGGGATGGTGCAGGAGGGAGGGTTTTGGATACCTGGATAATTGGGGCTTAGGTGCTTATTCTGGGGTAAGTGGGACCTCTACAAACAGGATGGTCTACACCTGAACTAGAGGAGTACCAATATCCTGGGGGGGAAATTTGCTAATGCTCTTCGGGAGAGTTTAAACAAATTCAGCAGGGGGACGGGAACCAAAATTGTAGTTCCAGTGTACAGGAGGTTGAGAGTAGTGAGGTCAGAAATATGATTTCAAGGTCACAAGAGTTCACCGACAAGCAGGAAGGTAGTTTGAAGTGTGTCTACTTCAACGTCAGGGGCATTCGGAATAAGATGAACTTGCAGCATGGGTTGGTACCTGGGACTTTGATGTTGTGGCCATTTTGTAGACACGGATAGAACAGGGACAGCAATGCTTGATGCATGTTCCAGAATCTATATGTTTCAGTAAGAACAGAAAAGATAGTAAAAGAGGGGGAGATGTCGTGTTGTTAGTCAAGGACAGTATTACGGTGGCAGAAAGGACTTTTGAGGACTCATCTACTGAGGTAGTAAGGGCTGAGGTTAGAAGCAGGAAAGGAGAGGTCGCCTTGTAGCGAGGTTTCTATAGGCCTCCGAATAGTTCCAGAGATGTAGCGGAAAGGATAGCAAAGATAATTCTGGATAGGAGCGAGAGTAGATGGTAGTTGTTATGGAGTCTTTAATTTTCCAAGTATTAACTGGAAATGCTATAGTCTGAGTACTTTAGATGGGCCAGTTTTTGTCCAATGTGTTGAGGATGGTTTCCTGACACAGTATGTAGACAAGCCAACAAGGGGCGAGGCCACATTGGATTTGATACTGGGTAATGAACCAGGCCAGGTGTTAGATTTGGAGGTAGGTGAGCACTTTGGTGGTAGTGACCACAATTTGGTTATGTTTAATTTGGCGATGGGAAGGGATAGGTATATACTTCGTCATTTCCGCCACCTCCAAACAGACCCCACCACCAAGAATATATTTCCCTCCCCTCCCCTATCAGCATTCCGGAAAGACCACTCCCTCCGCGACTCCCTCGTCAAGTCCACACCCCCCACCAACCCAACCTCCACTCCCGGCACCTTCCCTTGCAACCGCAAGAAATGCAAAACTTGCGCCCACACCTCCCCCCTCACTTCCCTCCAAGGACTCAAGGGATCCTTCCATATCTGTCACAAATTCACCTGCACCTCCACACACATCATTTACTGCATCCGCTGCACCCAATGTGGCCTTCTCTACATTGGGGAGACAGGCTGCCTACTTGCGGAACGTTTCAGAGAACATCTCTGGGACACCCGGACCAACCAACCTAACCGCCCCGTGGCTGAACACTTTAACTCCCCCTCCCACTCCGCCAAGGACACGCAGGTCCTTGGCCTCCTCCATCGCCAGACCATGGCAACATGACGCCTGGAGGAAGAGCGCCTCATCTTCTGCCTAGGATGCCTCCAACCACAAGGGATGAATGCAGATTTCTTCAACTTCCTCATTTCTCCTCCCCCCACCTTATCTCAGTCCCAACCCTCGGACTCAGCACTGCCTTCTTGACCTGCAATCTTCTTCCCGACCTCTCTGCCCCACCCCCTCTCCAGCCTATCACCCTCACCTTAACCTCCTTCCACCTATCGCATTCCCAACACCCCTCCCCCAAGTCCCTCCTCCCTACCTTTTATCTTAGCCTGCTTGGCACACCCTCCTCATTCCTGAAGAAGGGCTTATGCCCAAAATGTCAATTCTCCTGCTCCTTGGATGCTTCCTGACCTGCTGCGCTTTTCCAGCAACATGTTTTTCATCTCTGATCTCCAGCATCTGCAGTCCTCACTTCCTCCATAGGTATATACTGCAGGGCAAGCGTTATTGCTGGGGGAAAGGCAATTATGATGTGATTAGGCAAGATTTAGGATGCATAGGATGGGGAAGGAAACTGCAGGGGATGGGCACAACTGAAATGTGTAGCTTATTCAAGGAACAGCTACTGCGTGTCATAGAACATAGAACATTACAACACAGTGCAGACACTTCGGATCTTGATGTTGTACCAACCTGTGGAACCAATCTGAAGTCCATCTATCCTACACTATTCCATTTCACCCATTTCTTTATCCAATGACCTTGATAAGTACCTACCTGTCAGGCAGGGAGGAAGTGGTCGAGTGAGGGAGGTGTGGTTTACTAAAGAAGTTGAATCTCTTGTCAAAAAGAAGAAGAAAGCTTATGTAAGGATGAGACATGAAGACTCAGTTAGGGCATTGTGAGTTACAACTTAGTCAGGAAAGACCTGGAGCAAGAGCTGGGAAGAGCCAGGAGGGAACATGAGAAGTCATTGGCAGATAGGATCAAGGAAAACCCTAAAGATTTCTATAGGTGTATCAGGAATAAAAGAATGATTAGAGAAACATTAGGGCCAAACAAGGATAGTGGTGGGAAGTTCTGTATGGAGTCTGAGGAGATGGGGAAGCGCTAAATGAATATTTTTTGTCAGAATTCACACAGGAAAAAGACAATGCTGTCGAGGAGAATACTGAGATACAGGCTACAAAACTAGATGAGATTGAGGTTCACAAGAAGGAGGTGTTAGCAGTTCTGGAATTGTGAAAATAGATAAGTTCCATGGGCCAGATGGGATTTATCTGAGGATTCTCTGGGAAGCCAGGGAGGAGATTGCAGAGCCTTTGGCTTTGATCTTTAAGTTGTCATTGTCTACAGGAATAGAGCCAGAAGACTGGAGGATAGCAAATGTTGTCCCTTTGTTCAAGAAGGGGAGTAGAGACAACCCTGGTAATTATAAATCACCTGAATTATAAACTGAAGTAAGCCTTACTTCAGTTGTGGGTAAAGTGTTGGAAAAGCTGATAAGATATAGGATTTATAATCATCAAGAGAGGAATAAGTTGATTAGGGATAGTCAACATGGTTTTGAGAAGGGTAGGTCGTGCCTCACAAAACTTATTGAGTTCTTTGAGATGGTGACCAAACAGGTGGATGAGGGTAAAGTGGTTATTGTGGTGTATATGGATTTCAGTAAGGCATTGATTGGGTGCCCCACGGTAGGCTATTGCACAAAATATGAAGGCATGAAATTGAGGGTGGCTTAGTAATTTGGATCAGAAATTGGCTAGCTAAAAGAAGGCAGACGGTCATGATTGATGGGAAATGTCCATCCTGGAGTTCAGTTACTCGTGGTGTACTGCAAGGATCTGGTTTGAAGCTACTGCTGTTTGTCCTTTTTATAAAAGATCTGGATGAGGGCTTAGAAAGATGTGTTAGTAAGTTTGCGAATGACACGAAGTTGGGTGGAGTTGTGGATAGTGCTGAAGGATGTTGCAGGTTACAGGGGGAGATGGATAAGCTGCAGAGTTGGGATGAGAGTTGGCAAATGGAGTTTAATGTGGAAAAGTGTGAGGCGAATCACTTTGAAAGGAGCAACAGGAATAAAGAGTACTGGGCTAATGGTAAGATTCTTGGTAATGTAAATGAACAGAGAGATCTTGGTGTCCATTTACATAGGTTTCTGAAAGTTGCTACCCAGGAAAATAGGATTATTAAGAAGGCATACAGTGTGTTAGCTTTTATTGGTAGAGGGATTGCATTTTGGAGCCACGGGGTCATACTGCAACTGTACAAAACTCTGGTGCGACCGCACTTGGAGTATTGCGTACAGTTCTGGTCACCGCATTATAGGAAAGATGTGAAAGCTTTGGAAATGATACAGAAGAGATTTACTAGGATGATGCTTGGTATGGAGGGAAGATCTTATGAGGAAAGGCTGAGGGACTTGAAGCTGTTTTCATTAGAGAGAAGGAGGTTGAGAGGTGACTTAATTGAAACATATGAGATAATAAGAGGGTTAGATAGGGTGGACAGTGAGAACCTTTTTCCTCAGATGGTGACGGCTAGCACAAGGGGATGTAGCTTTAAATTGAGGGGTGATACATATAGGATAGATGTCAGAGGTAGTTTCTTTAATCAGAGAGTAGTACAGGGGTGGAACGCATTGCCTGCAACAGTAGTAGACTCACCAACTTTAAGGGCATTTAAATGGTCATTGGATAAACATATGGATGAAAATGGAATAGTGTAAGATAGATAGGCTTCAGATTGGTTCCACAGGTCAGCACAACATCGAGGGCTGAAGGGCCTGTGCTATGCTGTAATGTTCTATCGTCTATCTATGTTCTATGTTCTATGACAAGTAAGTGTAGAGTTAAGGTGTCAATTTGTTAACAGCTTATGATACCAGGTGGGTAGGATGCCAGGTAAGTATTGTGGAGTGATTAGCATTAATTGGGTAGGGGGGACAGGGTGGCTTTGCATTTGACTGTGGAGGGGGATTGCTGCCCAAGGAAGAGTCAGGCCAACAAATTGTTGGGTTGAGGAAGGTTGTCATCTGAGGGTGCGTCAGTGTGGCAAACTACTGGACTGGCAATGTCTCAGGTGTGGTGGTAGGGTAGGCAATAATGCCAATCTCCAGGAGTGTCAGGTCAGTAAGTTGGAAATGTGTCAGGTTCAGGATGGTATGGACAGTCATTCCAGCAGGATGGGGATGCTTTCTGTTTTCAGAAGGTAGAGGGCGAGTTGTCAGTTTGGTGGAGGAATTCAGGTCAGCATATTGTGATGGTGGTTGTTGGATCCAGTGGAGACCTGTCATTACCGTAGGGTCAGGCCAGGGTTTGGGGACGTAGTATTGTGGAGCTGGGTGTCAGATCTGCGAGGTTAAGCCAGTGGCCATAAAGTGTCAGGACTGGGAGATTCCAGTCAGCAGGGTTTGGGGGTATCAAACTGGCAGTTTCAGGTATGGGAGGTAATGTTGGGTCTGTGGAAGGTCAGGCTGGTGGCTGAGGTAGGGCAGAGCCTGTGAATATGTATAAAATCATGTTGAGTGAGGGGGTGTCTAGAGTGGGATGAGGTGTAGTTGAAGGGGTGAAGAGTTAGACTAACTATTAGCTTAACTGTTAAACTCGCATGCTGCCAAATCGGCTGTGCTTTTCCAGTACCACACTTTTTGACTATTCTTTCACTGTGTCAGAATCCTCAGAATTCTCCATCTTTAATGGACTGTTTTGGAATGTCCCAGTTCCAGGGGAATTGCCCATTGGAACCTTCATGGGAATCCCACACAGTCAATCAAGTCTTGGATTCCGCATGGTCCTATTGTACAACTGCATTCAGTGCTTCAGAAGTGACTATGTGCCTGTTGGAATATCTGGATCAAGGTGTTTTAGTTACACTTGATCAATGTAGGCAACATACTGCTTTTGGGCTAAGTAACACTTCATGGAATAGAGCAGTGATATAGTTAAAGAATGGTGCAGCTGATATGCTCTGTTGCAGCAGACATTGGTTTAGACAGTTAATTGCAAGTGATTGGTTATTGAGCATATATTAGAGGTCTTTTTATTCAAGTGAAGAGTTCTGATAGATTAATTGCTTTTCAAGGTCATTTAATGTTCCTCTATCTGTTACTTGTCCAAACCCAACATTTGATCTTTGGAATGGTTAATTAATGTACAATCTGGTGCTGATTATTTTTCAAAGATGCAGGGCACATCTCTAGGGAGTTGATGAACTGTGCTTAAAGTTGTATGTCAATAGAGTTTTTAGCATATTTAACAATGCTTTTAATATGGAATCTCTTTCTTAAAATAGGTCTTTATAATTGGTTCACAGATACATTTTGAATTTAAGGCTTCACAGTAATTAGCAAATGTAACTTTTATCTCATCATAATTAGAAGATTTTTGACAATTGCAATTGTTTTAATTTAGTTCTAGCCTCAACAATGATTAATGTAATTCTGGATATGGGGTCCTGTACTCTCGTGAGTTAGTGTGTTAATCCAATACCAGAATAAGTCACATTTGCAAACATTATGTGCTGGCTATGTCAGGCAGATGTCTTGTTCATTATTTGTATTTTGACTTTGTCCTTCTTAGCAGCAAGAGCTTTCTGAAGAAAACACTTACAAGAGGAGAAAAGCCCCAACATGTATCATTTTGCCAAGTACCACAGAGATTAGCTGGTGCTTTAGAGAGGCTTGCAACCAGTGAGACACACAATAGAAGAAAGCAGGAGCATCTTCAAGGGACTGGGATGAAAGGAATGTAACGAGCTGAAAGATGCTATCCTCTCCTTGCTCTGTTGAATTGAAAAGAGAAGCCAACCTTTGAGATTGACCATAAAAATAAAGATAGAAGCAGATTGCAACTATGAGCTGAATGCCTGAAAATATCAAGGTGCCTGCTAAAATGTGTATATTTCTGTAACATGGCATTTCAGTTCTGCAATCAATCCACGAGTATATGGCGACCACCAGGACCACTGCAACAGCAAAATGACTGCCATTCAGACTCAAGGTCGAAAGATCAGCTTCACATTGGAAAGATTAATGCACCGCATATATCAATTGGTAGGTCATACTATGGGTCACACTTTTCAAGGCACGACTCCTCTCTTATTATCTGCTCTCTGTTAACTTGGTGAGATTGATAAAATGTAGGCCAGTTGAGTCTGTTATCAGATGAGCAACCTTTGCTCTCTCTCAGGCTACAATACACTCTTTCCTTACAATGCACCCTCAGACAGTAACTGTTTCTCTTGGTTCATAGTGTTAAATGGTTTCCAGTCATCTCTTAATGGACATTTAATGCCATTCACTACATAGTGCAAAGACAATGGGATCCCTTAACCTATTTACCGCCCCCATACCCTCCTCTAGAGACATGTCTATCCTGTCTCTACAGCCAGCCTACGGCCCCAGAACCAAAAGTAACTCCAGTAACTGAAAGAGAAACAAACTCTGAGCTAAAAGATGCAGAACCTAGGGGGCCCAGAGTCACTCGAGCCACCACATGTAAAGGAGGGGCAGAGATAATGGAAAATATAAAATTATGTCCCTTAAGAGAGGTCCTGATTGGGGACAGAGAAATAGGATACGTAAACGCTCCCTTAACTAGTAGTGAAGTTAGAGCTTTTAAGAAGGAAATGAAAAGTCTGATAGAGGATCCGGTGGGATCTAAGGGAAATGGTAATATTGGGAATTAAAGAGGCGGCACCTAGATCTTTCAAAGTACGACAAGAGAAGGATGAAACTCCTTCTGCATTTTTTCAAAGGCTCAAGGAGTCCGCAAGGAAATATTCGGGAATGGATCCCGATGATCCGGTAGCTCAGGGACTCTAAACGGTCCAGTTTGTGACTAAATCATGGCTGGATATACAAAAGAAATTACAGAAATTAGATGGATGGAGTGAAAGACAGATGGAAGAGCTGTTATGTGAGGCACAGAAGGTGTATGTGAAAAGGGAAGACGAGAAGCAGAAACAGAAAGCCAAAATGATGGTGGTGGCAGTAGAAGAAATAACAAAAAGGAGACTGGGATCAGGGGATAACAGGAAGGATAGGGGAGGACACGAAAGACAAAGGTCGGACATCTGGGGAAGGAGGCAACAGGCAGGATGTTACCACTGTGGAAAAGTGGGGCATTTTAAACTGGAATGCCCGGGATTAGCACGAGAAAGGCAAACAGTTTCCCTAATGACCTTCGATGAGGAATAGGGGAGTCAGGGGTTCTTTCCTCCTGAAACCCACCGGGAACCCTTGATAAATCTAAAGGTGGGACCTGAAGGGGAGGAGGCAGTATTTTTGGTGGACACGGGAGCGGCACGATCATCCCTAAGTTTTAGACCTACCGGTGTTAAATTGACTAATAAGAATCTCAGGGGTTCTGGAGTAAAAGGCGAAGAATCCTTGGTGCCTATTTTTGAGCCAACCCTGATTAGAAGAAATGATGAGGAAGTGACAGGACAATTACCAACTGTAGAGTTTAATGATAAGTTTAAAAAAAAAACTATATTGTGGCACTCGGTTCTTCTTTGTCTGTCCTTAGGAAGAAGGGTCTGTTGACCCAGACACCTCCACTTGAGTTTGCAGTACATCGGATACGACCGGGTGATTGGGTCCTGATCAAAACCTGGAAAGATACCAAACTGCACCCAAGCTGGGAGGGACCATTCCTAACCCTCCTGACTACTGAAACAGCCATCTGAACTGCTGAAAAAGTGTGGAGTCATCGCACTCCTGTTGAGGGCCCCGTGGACGCTTCTTCCCCTTTGGCAGAGTGGCAAGCTCATCCTACAGACAACCCTCTGAAAGTCAAGCTGAGCAAAAAGAATGGACTGAGATAAAAGACTATTAAGTATTGGTTAAAAAACTGTATCCCAAAACAATTGTAAGTGTTGTATGGACTCACTCCTCCCTGGCATACAAAGGGTTAGGGAATAGACAGATAGGGTTGTGAGCTGAAATGAGTAGTCAGCTTTATATTGTCACGATAATATTGGCGTTAGCTGCCAAGAGGGGGGTGGGAAATATCGTTTTACCGCTTTATGTCAGAATTATGCTAAACTAAAGGGGCATACCGACTGTTGGGTATGTGCGAAGATCCCACACCATAGGGAATCCGGAATTCCTCTCACGGTAATACCATTACCAAAAGAGAAGTGTACGATGTACAACAATTTGACTCGGGCTCAAACAATACAAAATGGAGATCTGATAGGGGTAATTATAACTTTGCGGGATGGTTCCCTTGACCAGCCCCAAAAACTCTGGGTGCTATCGATGGCCTTAGAGTTTCCCCACCGAAAGGAGCAGTAATTACCACTTGTTTCTGTATTCAGAATGATACCGCACCCTTCCGATTAGGAAAATCATCTTGTGTCTACACCAGCCAAGCCACTGCCACGACCATTCCCCGAATATTAAACGGAACATATTGGGTATACGGCCTGAAGGCCTATCCATTTATTCCCGGGGAAAAATACATTCGCGTGACCGAATGTATAAGAATGCATACATGTTATGATGTTGATCAAACACTGCCTCAAAGCCAAAAAGGTTGGAGTGGCTGCTGCTACCTTGTCTACATAATTCCCCATTTGAGGCTGCTAAAGAGAGTCCCAAAAATACGTCAGAATAAACAGGGAGGATGAGCGAGTAACCCGGAAAGTAACCGAAGGAGATTGCCACCTCTGGACTTTGGTACCTATGTATGGGACCGCTCGAGCAGGAGTAGAAATACAAAAGTTGGCGGCTTCCCTGGAAGAGTTGGCCAACAATACTGCGGATGCGTTGGCCAAAACCCAATCCCAAGTAGCAGCCATAACGACCGAAATGATTGCCACTAGGCTAACGACTCTTCAGAACAGGATGGCTCTAGATTATATTCTGGCAGAGAAAGGTGGTATCTGTGCACTAATTGGGGAAGTTGGTTAGTCAATCTGGCTATCTATGGATTATTGATATTAGTGGGTCTGGTGGTAGGGTTCAATGTCCTAAAATGGGTAATGAGCCGACTGATGACATCCCTTGGGGAAGGAACCCAAATACATCATCAGATGCTTTTACAATCAACAGGTGATATGCAACAAAGAGAAAGTCAAAGAATGCTCCTAGAGTTCGAGAGACGAAAAACACAACAGTAAAATGATACCGTGTATAAGATTGTAAACCTCATCGCCAAAAGGCGTAAGAGGGCAGAACATAAGAAAATGAATTAAAGGAGACTTAATAAGTGCAGAAACAACAGTTAGAGAAAAAGAAAAAGGGGGAATTGTGGGAGATTAGAAATGTAGTTTCTGCAGGTGGTGGTGGTTAGAGATGTTGTTTCTGCAGATGGGTGAGGGGGTGTTGTGGGGGGAGGGGGAGGGGAACATTACACAAACAGTCGCGGGATTCTTGCAGCATACTTAAGGTTAAGATTTTAACGAATATAGAGGTTTTCATTTAAGAAATAGTTTTCAACTAAGAAATAACTTTAAAGTGTTGTAGCTGACCACAAAAGAAGCAGTAGGGGCATTTCGCAATAAGCTTATAGTATGATAAGGGGAACTGGATAAAATAACAGGCAGGCTGTAACAAACAAGGACAAGGACAGCAGGGTAGTCAGATAAGGAAAATTAGAGAAAAACAAGTGAAGTAATTGGCTTATGATAGGATAAGACTAGACTAATGGGAAAAGGGAGGCGTGATTCCGCAACTTGCAAACTGAATAGAGAATGTTTACATGCTTTGTAATTTGCACTTTTGCTTGCCTGATTGCTTGCGCAGGCGTCCGTTCTTGCAAGGCCGTACAGAATAAAATGTTCTTGTTTCCAAGGCTTTGTCTCAGGCTGAATTGTAAGTGAGTTTTGTTTCTCACAGATTGCTGGCTTACAATGCAGCCTGATGTAAACAGTTCAGGTTCAATACCATGAAAGACTCTCCTTCTCCATCGATCCCCTGGCCCAAGGTATAATGACTGCCAGGTTAGACCAACCTCAGCCATCTCTCTTTATTGAGAAAGCTGCCCTACAGTCCAGTCAGACTACATTGACTTTACCTTTACTCATTTGTATCTCAAAATTACAAGTGAAACTCTCTGTGTCATGGGACCTTGGCTGGCATTGTTTGAGCCCCCAGCTTATTCAAATACTTCTTTGATGCTTATTTAAAGTTTTGTTGCAGTTCTCTCAAAGACAATGCAATGTTTAACCTTTTAAAATTAAACTGCAATGCTAGGAAATTATTCATCGCTTGAACAAGAAATGACACAACACTCCAGAGAAAGCATCTAATTTAGTTGCAATGTTACAGTAACTGTCTCAATGTAGAAGTGTGAGAGTCATCTTGTAAAAGTCCTCAGATAATTGGCAGTAGACAGGATTGAATATAGAAGCAAATTGGTGATGGTCCAATTTTAGAGCCATAATGTCCCTGGCCATCAGACTAAGTTTAAATTTTGTCTTCTCTTAAGTTCATTATGTGGGATTTTGTTAATTATAAAATAAAATTTACTAATCCAGCTCGATGGAGTTTCAATGTTAATTCAGGTAATGTCAAGTTAATTCAGCAGAACTACAAATTGCGATGGTTACAAACATGATTGCTAAAATGGTCAATTTTGGATTTTGAAAGACTCGTTTAAAGATCAACTGCATTGAAACCAAAATAATTGCCGATATTTGAGATCAAAAAGGGGAATAAATTACATTGAGTCGCACTTGAGAGGTAAAACATTTAATTATATATTCGTGTGGTTTCCATTAATAATTTGGGAAGTTCTGGATTTTCTGTCAATGATTCACATCTAAAACGTTTAGGTTTTAGAAGTCCCAAGAGCATGGATGAAACACATAGCTTAGCAGCTGAACTGGCAGAATCTTGCATCTGAGGCCAGCACTGATTTTGAAGTGTCAGTGAGTATAGCCAAGTAGACTGTCTGATAACCCCATGGTAGTTGATGAGTTAGGTGCATATTTTTCAATGGAACTTACACTTCTACATTGAGACAGTTCCTGGAACATTGCAACAGTATTAAATGCTTTCCCTGGAGTGTAAGCTTCTGTTGCAACATTTCTTGTTTCAGCAATGAATAATTCCCTAGCATTTCAATATAATTCAAAGTTTAAAAAATTGCATTTTCTTTGAGAGGACAGTAGCAAAATTTTAAGTGAGCATCAAAAAATTATCATTTTCTTGTTGTGTCTTTTCTCAACCTGAAAACCTGAAATAATAAGGAAAAAACATTAGGACAGTTTCTTCCGTTGATTTCCACTTTTTGCCAGTTTTTCTTTACTATTTCAGTCACAATTAAAATAATATTCCAGAGCACCAGGCTATGCTCTGAGAAGATTGATTCAAATCTTGCTATGGCAACTGATGGACTTCAGGTTTAATTATTAAAAATCTGAAATTGAAAACTTGTCTTATTGATGGCGGCCATTGGTTTGTTGTAAAAATCCATCCAACATCCTTTTGAGAAGGAAATGTTCCACCCTTCCTTTGTCTGGCCCTTATTTAACTCCAGCCTATAGCAATGCAGCTTACTTTTAAGGATGACCACTAAATGTTCACCTTGCTACCAAGACCTGTATCCTGTGAAAGAATTAAAGAAAAGTAGAAAATATGCAACTGTTGAAGGAAAATTCCATGAATTAAAAAAAAATCTTTTACTTTTTTTGGTAAGTACATCAGTTTACCTTGATATGGTCAAGCAATCACAGGTACAAAATTGGGCATTCTAAGTTGACCAATAGCTGGAGAAATCAGGCCTGACTGAAAATTGACCAAACTAAATTAAAACTGCAGCCAGCAATTATCAGCTGCAGAGAACAGTAGAAACCAAGGTCAAAGACATCACAAAGGTTCAGGGGAACCAGTCACAACCAGCCCAATGGTTATGTGTTAGAGAAGTACCAGTCAGACTTTCTAGCACCTCGACTTCCATCTGGAGCCTGAGGATGTGCACTTTAAACTTCCTGGCATGGAAACAGTGAAGAGTGTTGGTTTTACCCTTTGGATGCTTTTAACCCTCTCATTGGCCAAAGGCCACAGAACATTCCAGAAGGTCCAGGGTGAAGGGGATAAGAACACGCACCTGGAAGACTCAGTGGAAATTCACTACAAGACTCGTGATGGAAGATTAGCCGAAGTGTCCAAAGCATGGACAACATTAGAAGCTTTAAAAAGTTATCACAAAACGTTGACTCAAATTTTCCTAAGACTTGCATCACAGTAATGGCAGATCTATAGCGAACAAATTCTCAAATAAGCAGCAAATGAGAAATGAAACAATGGAGCAAGTGACTTGTTGTTCAACTTCTGTGGTCACATTCAAAATGTGGGGGTAAGAAATTTTGTGCCTAGCCAAGTTCCAAAAGCAGCAATTAGATTGTATCTTTTGTTACCTCTCTTTGTGGAAACTTGTATGCAAATTGGCTGTGACCTCTCTATTCATTGGATGTAAATTAATTAGGCAAACAAATATGCACTCTCCAGCAGCAGAATTTGGGTGCAACAAGTCAGATAGGATTTCATTGCTGCCTGGTTCCTTGCACTGCTGAAACCTCTGGGATTTGGGTTAGTGGCATTGCATTTAAAGCCCAGTTGTGAATGAAGTCAAATGAGGTCCACACAGAAGTAAAAGGAAATTAGTGGGAATGCTGCCTCCAGGATGAGGGACTGATCACCATAGCTAACTTGTACATTTAGTGAACGGAAGCCTTTTCCATTGATGAAGTTGTGTTATGAAGAGGCACTCTCACAGTATTGTGTGTACAACCCTGCACCTGGGTAAAACCATCTATGCTGGTAAGGCATACCACCTGAGCTGCAGCACAGATCGCATCCTGGGGAAACAAGATGATTTGGCTTACATTTCATCTTTAACAGCCTTAGTATATTTGTCATTGTTGAAGATTAAGAGATTCCCACACAGATCCCCAGTGGAATAATTGCATAACAATTTAGCACAGCTGTTAACTTGAGGACCAATATGATCGCATGACCACCCACCATCATTGGCACAGTTCAGTGACAGTGTTCTAGGAGGTTCTGTTTGTGGCAACACTTCTTACTCATCTAGAGGCAATGGCATCGAGGATGATAATCCCTGGGCTTCCTGTGTATATCTCCTGCACATCCTGAGGGGACTATATGCTATAATCTTTTCATATGGAGGATGGTCAGCAGCACTGGAGAATGTTGTAGGGTTTGCTGGCACACTTGAATCCTTGTCAATGCCTCCGTTCTTCTGTTGTACTGCAACCACAATAATGGTGGTCTTTACTGCGCCTGAATCCAACGAATAACTGTATAGCTGCTTAGTAATTGACAAACAAAATGCAATCCTTGATACAAGGACCATGGAGGACTCTGACCTGAAGGGCCATGGAATGCTTCCACATGAACATTTGACATTGTGGACCTTGTGTGTGCAGCACAAGCCATGCCTTACAAATACAATCAAAAGATTACTGAAGAAATCATAGGCAGCATTTCAAACAAGAGAATGTTGATGAATACAATTCAAAGGGAGAGGGGAAAGAAGAGATCAGCTCTGTGCCCTCGTGTCGATTATGAGACATTGGATTATCTTTGTGAAATGTGATCCATAGGTGACCCGTTAAAGGTCAACTTTGAAGGCTCCTGCTTCAATGTCTTGATTATAATCTAGCTGTTTTGACCTGTGACATAGTCAGGATTGCTTATGGCCAAATTTGAATTCATTGATGTGACCTGGATATCACTTGCCAGGACAGTGTTTACTGCTCATTCCCAGTTGCCTTTGGAAAGGTGGAGGTGAGCTGCTTCTTCGATCTGCTGCATTCCATTTGATGTAGATATACCCATAAAGCTGTGAGGGAGGAAGTTCCAGCAATTTGACCCATGAAGATCAAAGAGCACATGCTTCCAAATCAAGGTGGACAGTGACTTGGAGGGGAACTTAAGCTGGTTGTGTTCACTCACATCTGCTATCCTTGCCCTTCTTGATGGCAATGGTCTTTCACTTGGAAGATGGTATTTTCACAGCCTTGATCAACTGCTGCTTGCATCTTATAAATGGCACACATGTATGCTATTCTACTTTGGTAGTGGAAGGAGTGAATGTTTGTGTTTGTGTTGCCAAGCAAGTGTACAGCTTTGTCCTCGATGGTGGCAAGCTTCGAAAGTGTTATTGGAGCTGCAGAAAAGTGGGGATAATTCTCACACTCCTGACTTGTGCATTGTAGACGGTGGACAGGCTTTCAGGAGTCAGGAGATGATTTACTCACAGGATTCATAGAATCTGGCCTGTTCTTCTGACCACTGTACTGTTGTGGGGAGGGGAGATGACAGCTTAGTGGTGGTATCGCTGGATTGTTTAATCCAGAGGCATAGATAATGTTCTCAGTTCAAATCCTGCCACTGCAGAAATTTGAATTCAATAAAAATCTGGAATTGAGAATCTAATGATGACAAGGAATCCATTGTCGATGGTTGGAAAAGCTCATTTGATTCACTAATGCCCTTTTGGGAAAGAAACTGCCATCCTTAGCTAGTTTGTTCTACATGTGACTCCAGAACCATAGCAATACGCTTGACTCTTAACTGCGCTCGAGGCAATTAGTGATGGACAATAAATGTTTGCCTCATGCCGTGAATTTAAAAAAAAGTCCTGTTGAGTTTCTGATCAAGTGCAACCCCAGAATGTTGATGGTGAGGTATTCAGTGATAGTAATGCCAATGAATGTCAAGGGGCAAAAGTTAAATTCTCTCTTGTTGAAGAACATTACCCGGGAATCGTGTGTCATGAACGTTGCTTCCTTCTTATCATTGCAAGCCTGACTACTGTCCAGGTGTTGCTTCATTTGAAGATGGACTGCTACCTCAGAGGAGTTGTAAAATGTGCTGAAAATTATACAATGACCATTTATGCTTCTGACCTTATCATGAAGGGAACAGCATTGATGAAGCAGCTGAAGATATTTGATCACTACCCTAAGGAGCTCGTGCGGAGAAGTTCTGGAGCTGATGTTACTGACCTTCCAATGACCATAAACACTTTCCTTTGTATCAGATATGATTCCAGTCCATGGTGATTTTTTTCCCCCAATTCTGATAGACTCCAGTTTTTCTGGAGCTCACAGTCAAATGTAACCTTGATGTCAAATGTAGCTACTCTTACCTCCCCCCTGGAATTCAACGCTTTGTCCATGTTTTGACCAAAGCTGTAATGAAGCCAGAAGCTGACTGGCCTTGTGAAGCTCAAACTGAGTATAAATGAATAGGTTATTGCTGAGCAAGTGTTGTTTAATAGCACTATTAATGAGCCCTTTTAACATTTAATTAATAGGCAAGAGTAGGTGGATGCGATGGTAACCAGCCAGTTTGGATTTGCCTTGCTTTTTGTGAACATGTAATACCCAGACAATGTTCTGCATTGTCTTTTGGAAACCACTATTGTAGCTAAACTGTCACAGCCTAGTTCGGCATGTGGCAAATACTAGAGCACAAGTCTCTTGGGCTATTGCTACAATATTGTCAAGGTCCATAGCTTTTAAAGTATCCAGCACCTCCAGCCATTTCTTAATATCAAAGCTTGATTAATTAACTTTCCATGTATTTTCTGATTACATTTATATTACATGGTAATTGAGGAATTGTATGTTTGCTGCTCTTGACATGATGTACTAATGTGTTTGCTGATTAAGATTTAATGAAAGATAGCCTCTTAAACATTACATTTTCCTGTCAATAAAATTATTCTTTTGTTTTAATTTATTCAATTACTTCCTTTCTTATGTCGCTGATTTCCTAAATCATAAATTTGTCTATACAAAAAAGTTAAATAAAACATGAATTCAAAAATTGCATCTTACAACAGGCACATTTTCAGGTCAGTTTTAAATTAAGATATCAGGATTTGTCTATGGAGAGACAGGAAGTTCAATGACCAATGGCCATACTGTTTCTGATCCTCTGATAAACTCACTGTAGCGCATTTAATTAGAAATGCATTTTGTATAAGTTGCTAGCAGTGAAATAGGTGCACCTGATGCTGAAATTTACAACATACTCCAAAACTCTCAGCATTGCAGAACACCACATACAGAATAGCACAGCACAGGAACAGTCCCTTTGGCCCACCATGTCTATGCCAATCGTGATGCTATTGTAATCCCATCTGCTTGCACATGGTCTGTATCCCTCTATTTTCTGCCTACTCGTGTCTGTGTTTAAATGCCTCAAACTTTGTTACTGTATCTGCTTCTACCACCTTGCCTGGCAGTGCATTCCAAGCACACTCTGTGTAAAGAACTTGTCTCACACATCTCCTTTAAAACTTTTCCCTTCTTACCTTAAACTTCCGCTCCCTAGTATTTGACATTTCCACCTGGGGAAAAGACTCCAACTATCCACCCTATCTGTCCCTCCCCATTTTATATATTTCCGTCAGGTCACCCCTCAATCTCCGATGCTCTTGTGTAAATAAACTAAGTTTGTTCAATCTCTCCTTATAGCTATTACATTTCAATCCAGGCAACATCCCAGTAAACCTCTTTTGCACATTCTCCAAAGCCTCCACATCCTTCCTATAGTGCAATGAGTAGAACTGTACACAGGACTCTAAATGCAACCTAACGAAAGTTTTATACAGCTGCAAAATGACTTGCCAACTTTTACACTCAATGCTCTAACTGATGAAGGCCACTTTCAGGGAGTAATGGACATGACTCCAAGATACCCATGTGTATCAATGCTTCTAAGAGTCCTGCCATTAACTGTAGACTTTCCTCTTGCATTTGACCTCTCAAAATGCATCACCTCACACTTGTCCACATTAAACTTCATCTGCCATCTCACTGCTCAACTTTCCAGCTGATCTCATTTGATAACCTTCCTCACTATCCACAATTCCACCGATATTTGGGTTGTCCACGATATTACTAATGAAACCACCTACATTTTCATTTAAGTCATTTATAATATACGTATTATACATACAAACAACAAATATCCCAGCACTGATCCCTGCAGACACACCCTTCCAAACCGATTTTGTATCCAATTTGCCAACCCCATGTGACTTAATATTTTAGACTAGCCTACCTTGTGGAATGCTTTAGTAACTTTCATCTGCTGTCCTGCTCTTATCAGTCATGCTCATCACTTCCTCAAAAAACTCAGTCAAGTTTGTGAGACAACACCACTGCCTCCCCCCCACCCCACATAAAACCATGTTGTCTATCCCAAATAAGTCCATTCTTTTCCAAATGCTCTGAACCATTGTCTTTCTCAGCAAAATTAACACTCAGCCACAATCCATTTTCCTCTAAACTCTTAGCCAATTGATTTCCTGAAATAAATTATTCCATTAGTTCCCACCATCTAATTATTCCCACTACTTCAGCTCAAGGATGTTTCAGATGAAAGGAAACTTCCAGACTGAGACTTAACTGGCCACTTCCCAACTACTCCAACAGTCTCAGGTGGCATGATAGATATTTTATGTATGAATTTTCTTTTAACTCATTAGCATGTGACAGTCAGTCAGACAGACTTTGATTCAACTCTCTTTAGAAACCAAGCCATTAAAGCACTTTTGCTTCTCTCTGGTGAAACTTCACATGCATCCCATTTATTTTCTGTGCTCAATCATACTGCTGATGGCATTTTACATTAGACCATTTCTTCAAATATGGCATACAGGTCTCCCTCATCCCTTGTGTTTAAATATAAATTGCACATTTTTGTAAAACTTCCCACTCTGTTATAATTTTAAAATCTTCAAATGAACGAATTTAGTGGAGGCCTGATCTGGTTTCAGCTTAAAGCTCCATTAAAGAAAATAAATGGTTTCACTTTGTAAGCCACAATACAAGACAAGAGATACTCCCCTGCTTTTGCAATAACAGACTTTTTTGTGAGACATTGATGACAAAAGTGATGGGATAATTCACATGAGATTATATCTTTTCTGATTCTTTGATCTGTTTTTGTGATAAGGATTGGGAAATAACATGATTATCTCAAACATAATACTACTTTACATATTATTAAAGGTTGGATCTGTGCTGATTTGTCGATAATCCAACTACATCTGTGCTTCTCTGCTCCATTTGCTAATTGCCAATTGTCTAAATTCATTTCTATAAGAGCTATAAGAGTGTTCAATCTCTCCAACAGCTCAGATAATTACAGATTGCATTTTGTCAGCACTCTTACGAGGTGGACTTACCTTTGAATGAAGAGATTGCTAAAAAATTGCTGAATTGTTAAAATTGTATGATGAAAGGTGTGTGATGTAAATATGGATGTTGTTTACTTTTGTGCAATGAAAATAAGGTCAGAAAATCATTTTCAGTAATTCAGTATGGTTCAAAGTTACTGTATGCCCCGGGATGATAATGGAAGATTGTTTGTCTATATGGGTAAGTTTATTACAGAAGTAAACATTGAAAGTCATTAGCTTACCTTTAGTTTAGAATGATCAAGGATTGATTTTAGCTTATAAAAATCAAGAGATTGAAAGTTTTGAAGGAAACCTGACTTGGGTCAGAAACAAACAAAGCTTCTTACCTGCTTTGTCACCAGATTCTTTTGTTGTTTGCTGAAAACACAGGACAGTTTACCCTTCAGTTTTTCAGTTAATGGTTAGCAGCAACAGCTTTGCTTTAATGATGAGAGAGACTAGCTGTCTTTCTGATCTTGGTTACTACATTGCAAAGTTGAGGTCCCATCCTGGTGAAGCCACCAAATAGGACTACATAGGTAGTTGTCAAACAGCATAGGTAGCAAGTGTTAGACATAGTTAAGCGATCCCACAATCAATGCATCTGACCTGCAGTCCTGCCACATCCAGTCATGAATGGTGGTGGACAATTAAACAACTCATTGGAGGAGGAGGCTCCAAAAATATCCCCATTCCCCGTGGTGGAAGAGCCCAGCACATCAGTGCAAAAGATAAGGCTGAAGCATTTGCAGCAAGTTTTAGCTAGAAGTGCCGGGTGGATGATCCCTCCCGGCCTCCTCCAGTGGTCCTCAGCATTACAGATGCAAACCTTCAGCCAATTCGATTAACTCCACCTGATATCAAAAAACAGTTTGAGGCACTGGATACTGCAAAGGCTACAGGTCCTGACAACATTCTGGCAATGGTACTGAAGACTTGTGGTCCAGAACTTGGTGTTCCCCTAGCCAAGTTTTTCCAGTACAGTTACAACACTGACATCTACCTGATAATGCCCAAAATGTCCTGTATATAAAACGCAGGACAAATCCAGTCCGGCCAATTGGTCTATTCTCCATCATCAGTAAAGTGATGGAAAGTGTCATCATCAGCCCTCTCGAACAGCACCTGCTCAGCAATAACCTATGTAGTGATACCCAGTTTGAGTTCTACCAGAGCCACTCAGCTCCTGACCTCATTACAGCCTTGGTTCTAACATGGAAAAACAGCTGAATTCCAGAGGTGAGGTGAGAGTGTCAGCCCTTGACATCAAGGCTGCATTTGACTGAGTTGAGAGTGTGGTGCTGGAAAAGCACAGCAGGTCAAGCAGCATCTGAGGAACAGGAGAATCGATGTTTCCGGCAAAAGCCCTTCATCAGGAAGGGCTTATGCCTGAAATGTCGATTCTCTTGCTCCTCATTCCTGATAAGACCATAAGACCATAAGACATAGGAGCGGAAGTAAGGCCATTCGGCCCATCGAGTCCACTCCGCCATTCAATCATGACTGATGGGCATTTCAACTCCACTTACCCGCATTCTCCCCGTAGCCCTTAATTCCTTGTGACAACAAGAATTTATCAATTTCTGCCTTGAAGACATTTAGCGTCCCGGCCTCCACTGCACTCTGCGGCAATGAGTTTCACAGGCACACCACTCTCTGGCTGAAGAAGTGTCTCCGCATTTCTGTTCTGAATTTACACCCTCTAATTCTAAGGCTGTGTTCACGGGTCCTAGTCTCCTCGCCTAACGGAAACAATTTCCTAGTGTCCACCCTCTCCAAGCCATGTATTATCTTGTAAGTTTCTATTAGATCTCCCCTTAATCTTCTAAACTCCAATGAATACAATCCCAGAATCCTCAGCCGTTCCTCATATGTTAGACCTACCATTCCAGGGATCATCCGTGTGAATCTCCGCTGGACACGCTCCAGCGTCAGAATGTTCTTCCTGAGGTGTGGGGACCAAAACTGGACACAGTACTCCAAATGGGGCCTAACCAGAGCTTTATAAAGTCTCAGTAGCACAACGGTGCTTTTATATTCAAACCCTCTTGAGATAATTGACAACATTGCATTCGCTTTCTTAATCACGGTCTTAACCTGCATGTTTAGATTAGATTAGATTACATTACATTACAGTGTGGAAACTATTTACTTTCAGAGAATCCTCAACTAGCACTCCCAGATCCCTCTGTACTTTGGCTTTATGAATTTTCTCACTGTTTAGAAAGTAGTCCATGCTTGTATTCTTTTTTCCAAAGTGCAAGACCTCGCATTTGCTCACATTGAATTTCATCAGCCATTTCCTGGACCACTCTTCCAAACTGTCTAGATCCTTCTGCAGCCTCCCCACTTCCTCAGTACTACCTGCCTGTCCACCTAACTTTGTATCATTGGCAAACTTCGCTAGAATGTCCCCAGTCCCTTCATCCAGATCATTAATATATAATGTGAACAGCTGCGGCCCCAACACTGAACCCTGCGGGACACTGCTTGTCACCGGCTGCCATTCCGAAACAGAACCTTTTATCCCAACTTTCTGCTTTCTGTCAGACAGCCAATCCTCAATCCATACCAGTAGCTCACCTCGAATACCATGGGCCCTCACCTTGCTCAGCAGCCTCCCATGTGGCACCTTATCAAAGGCCTTTTGGAAGTCTAGGTAGACCACATCCACTGAATTTCCCCGGTCTAACCTACTTGTCACCTCTTCAAAGAACTCAAACAAGTTTGTCAGGCACGACCTCCCCTTACTAAATCCATGTTGACTTGTTCTCATCCGACCCTGCTCTTCCAAGAATTTAGAAACCTCATCCTTAATGATGGATTCTAGAATTTTACCAACAACCAAGGTTAGGCTAATTGGCCTATAATTTTCCATCTTTTGTCTTGATCCTTTCTTGATCAAGGGGGTTACAACAGCGATCTTCCAATCATCTGGGACTTTCCCTGACTCCAGTGACATTTGAAAGATCTCAACCAATGCCTCCGTTATTTCCTCAGCCACCTCCCTCAGAACTCTTGGATGTAGTCCATCGGGGCCAGGAGATTTATCAATTTTAAGACCTTTTAGCTTTTCTAGCACTTTCTCTTTTGTAATGGCAACCATACTCAACTCAGCCCCCTGACTCCCTTTAATTGTCGGGATATTACTCATGTCTTCCACTGTGAAGACTGATGCAAAGTACTTATTAAGTTCTCCTGTTATTTCCTTATCTCCCATCACTAGGCTTCCAGCATCAGTTTGAAGTGGCCCAATGTCTACTTTTGCCTGTTGTTTGTTTCTTATGTATTGAAAGAAACTTTTACTATCATTTCTAATATTACTGGATAGCCTACCTTCATATTTGATCTTCTCCTTCCTTATTTCTCTCTTCGGAGGTCTTATGTCCAAAACGTTGATTCTCCTGCTCCTTGGATGCTGCCTGACCTGCTGTGCTTTTCCAGTACTACACTCTTGACTCTGATCTCCAGCAGCTGCAGTCCTCACTTTCTCCTGTATTTGACTGAGACTGACGAAGGAGCCCTAGCAAAACTCTCTGGTGGTTAGAGTCATACTTGACACACAGGAAGATGTCATGGTTGATGGAGGTCAGTCATATCAGTGCTAGGACATCTCCAAGGAGTCCCTCATGGTAGTGTCCTAAGCTGAACCACCTTCAGCTGCTTCATCAACAACCTTTCCTCCATCAAAAGGTTAGAAGTGGGGATGTTTACTGATGATTGCACAATGTTCAGCACCATTCTTGACGCCTCAGACACTGAAGCAGTCCGTGTCCAAATGCGACAAGATCTAGATAATATCCAGACTTGGGCTGACAAGTAACAAGTAACTTTCATGCCATACAAGTGCCAGGCTATGACAATCACCAACAAGAGACAATCTAACCATTGCACCTTGATATTCAATGGTGTTCCCATCACTGAATCCCCTACAATCAATATTCTGGGAGTTATCATTCATCGGAAATTTAACTGAACTTATCACATAAATGCAGTGGCTACAAGAGTAGGTCAGAGGCTAGGAATACTGCAGCAACTAACTCACCTGCTGACTCCCAAAAACCTGTCCACCATCTACAAAGGACAAGTCAGGAATGTGATGGAATGCTCCCCACCTGCTTGGATGAGTGCAGCCCCAACAGCACTCAAGAAGCTTGACACCATCCAGGACAAAGTAGCCCGCCTCATTGGCACCACCTCCACAAGCAGCCACATCCTCCACAACTGATGCTCAATAGCAGCAGTGTGTCCTGCAGAAATTCATCAAAGATCATCAGACAGTACCTTCCAAACCCATGACCACTTTCATTTAGGACAAGGGCAGCAGATATATGGAAACACCACCACTTTCAGGATCCCCTCCAAGCCTCTCAACATTCTACTTTGAAATATATTGCCCTTCACTGTTGCTGGGTCAAAATCCTGGAATTGTCTCTGTAATGGTATTTTGGGTGAACCCACAGCAGGTGGACTGCAGCAGTTCATGAACGCAGCTCACCATCACCTTCTCAAAGGCAACTAGGGATGGGTAATAAATGCTGGCCAGACAGCAATGCCCACATCCCACAAAATTTATTCACTTAAAAAAGAGAGAGAAAGCAATGCTTTATTTTGCAGTCTGTAGACCTTCTCCCTCTGTATTGTTCATGCGTAAGTTGGCCACCTGTCCAGGAGCCAGTCTGAGCTGTTGTCATACTGATGATTCCTGGCCTGCATAACTGGTCCTAACTGAAAACTCAATCATAAGTCTGCCTCCAGGTGAAACTTATTATGACCACACCCATGGTCTTCTTGGGTCTTGAACCCTGACTGCTTGAATGAAGCAACAATGTAAACACAACTTGCAATGTGTTCCAGCAACTTGTTTATAAAAGTGCAGCAACTCATTTCACATTCTTTTCCCATTTTGGTTCCAAAATAAAGAAAACTAAAAATATATGGTTTCTACACTAACAGAGCAGGAGCTGTTAGGAGTTTTACTTTATTACAGCTGGTCAGATTATACAGCATTTTTCATATTGCAGCTATACATTATGAGCATTCACCTGTTCGGCTATCTCTGACTAGTGCTTGGCTTGAACTCCATATTCTGAGAGCTGAAACGGGACAACTTCTTCCCTGGTAGTTTCCTCTGCATGGACTTCCTTGGCATTTCTGAATTCCTGGCCATCTTCTCTGTTTCAATTTTCAAGTATAAAGCATGCAGCATAAGCAAAATAAACGTCCCTTTAAGACAAGTTGTCTTCCTTTGATTGCTATTGCCTTACATGGCTTTTCACCTTCCTCCCTCACAAACACTGATAAACTGGCATTGCTAAATGATGTACAAATCTGATTTTAGTCTTTGCCTGTTATTCTGTTGATGCATAGGCTCAGCAATATCCTCTAGTATTTCATACTTGTTTTGGATCAATTTGAATTCTTTGGCATAAATTAAGAAACACGTTATTTATTTTTGTGAAATTATTACATGAACATGCAATCAAAATTCTTGTTTGTCTTCGTGCTGATTTTTATCTGTAAAGCTATTGCCAAAGACGTTTGGAAAATGTGTACCTTTTCATTAGCCCGATCAGCAACACAATGGACTGGTGATGATTCAAGTCTTAAAAACTCTACTAACAAATCGTGTAGCATAATCAGTGAAAGCTATTAGTTAACAAATTAAATGATTGGAAATTCAAACACTTCAAGACGTGGAATGCAGGATGTATACTTCAGATTTGATTTGTGAGTGAAATATCCCAATTCTGAAATGTACCGGCGTCACGGTGTGTTAATAATTATGATATCATAACATTATTATGTTAGTATCTGGAAACCAGATGAGCTTTCTTACACTTGAAAGGGATATTAGGTAATGGTTTAAGATGCTACATATGACATTATTCACATTTTTATGTCACTCTTACTTTCTTGTGCATGAGACTGGTGGCAAAAGGAACAAGACACTTTTATTCAAAAATAGAACAGACCCAGTAAATCCTATATCCATTCTAATGGTTTTTTTTACCTGCTATGGCTATTGATTTTAACATTAATATGACATCTGATTCTGATAGAACAGATGTTGTCTTTGGAAACAAGCGGGGTTGTTACATTTTCCACCTACTGTGAGTTGTGATAATCTGTCATGAAGGCCATGTGTTCGTGAGTGCTCACTGCCTACATTGTGATCTTTGGACTATATTTGCCTCAACAGCAGCAGCAACAATAACATCAATTATATCGCACAGTTTTATGAACAACCTTTGGAATATTTCAAAAATAAGTTTGTTAAATTATGTACAGTATATTTGCAGATGTCTCTTCGCAAGTTCCTGATATTGACCAATTCAGTTGAATATTTTAGAGTTGAAAATATTACAGGATATCTCTGAAAGCCATTTATCGAGGGGTAACATTATTCAGCAGGTATCAAATAGTGTTTTGACATCTTAACTTTGTTTAAACACATTTAATTATGTGCTATCTTATCTCAATTTATTTTATATATTTTGAACCAGCTTGAAATAACTTGAAATTAATGAAGGTATTGAATTGACAACTAATCTGATTTAACAGATACAATCTAGAAGTATTTTTAATGTATCAAGTGGTCTTTAGAGTTATCTTTTCAAAGGATTCTTAGTTTGTTTGAAGATAAGCCAAAATATACAACCCATCATAAATATTCTTATTGATATTAAATATTTCAATCTGTCGTCAAAAAATAGCATGGAAATGAAATATGAAGAATGGAAATGTCATTTAGTTGCATTTTAAAACACATTTTGAGACCTAAGATTTGTATGAAACCTGGATGGCTAGGGAACAGAAGTATGGAAATGCTATGCTGGGCCACTGCCCATTTCTTCACATATAAGAATTCCTATCTTCAAACAGCAGTCAGTATCAAGATTCCAAGTAAATAAAGTAAATAATGTTATTGAGCTTATTCCCACCATTTGGGTACCAACCATATTTAATGCTCCAGTCACGTGCTGCAGTGAATTCTTGCTTTTAATAGTGTACAACATGCCCCCAGATTGAGGTTTGGGTGTGAGGTTAGCAGCACAAAGCTGGAATGAGAAAATCTATTCCCCTTCTAAAGGTTTCCTGATAAAACCTAGAGCTGAGATCTGCGAACTGTTTGTAACCATTTAAGACCATAAGACAAGGGAAATCATGTCTCACAAACTTGATTGAGTTTTTTGAAGAAGTAACAAAGAGTATTGATGAGGGGAGAGTGGTAGATCTAATCTATATGGACTTTAGTAAGGCGTTTGACAAGGTTCCCCATCGGAGACTGATTAGCAAGGTTAGATCTCATAGAATACAGGAAGAACTAGCCATTTGGATACAGAACTCGCTCGAAAGTAGAAGACAGAGGGTGATGGTGAAGGGTTGCTTTTCAGACTGGAGGCCTGTGACCAGTGGAGTGCCACAAGTATCGGTGCTGGGTCCACTACCTTGCGTCATTTACATAAATGAACATAGGAGGTATAGTTATTAAGTTTGCAGATGATACGTTTGCAGGTGTTGTGGACAGTGAAGAAGGTTACCTCAGATTTCAAGGGGATCTTGATCAGATGGGACAATGGATTGAGGAGTGCAGATAGAGTTTAATTTATGTAAATGTAAGGTGCTGCATTTTGGAAAAGCAAATCATAGCAGGACTTATGCACTTAATGGTGAGGACCTCCATGCAGCCCATGGAGTCTGCTTTGTCATTCAATCATGGCTGATAAGTTTCTCAACTACATTCTTTCACTTTCTCCCTGTAACGCTGATTCCCTTGATACTCAATAGCTATCTATCTTAGTCTTAAATATATTCAATGACCTGGCCTCCACAGCCTTCTGTGGCAATGAATTTCATAGATTCACCACTCTCTGGCTGAAGAAATTTCTCCTTATCTCCCTTCTAAAAGGGCTTCTATTTACTTTTAGGCTGTGCCCTTGGGTCCTTGTCTCTCTTACCAATGGAAACATCTTTACAATATCTACTCTCTCCAGGCCATTCAGTATTCTGTATATTTCCATTAGATCCCCTCCCTTCCTTCTAAACTCTGTTGAATATAAATGCAGAGTCCTCAAACTTTCCTCATATGGTAATTGGTTTCAAATTTAATCTCTGCCCAAGTTGCTAATCATACAAACGTTGGGGAAGACAGTCTACAGAGAATGCAATACTTGATGAAATTGGAGCACTATCCCTTCATGGCTTTATTCATAGGCCTACCAATGATCTGTGGTCAAATAAAAATTTCACACATTAGACTGTTCTCTTGGGCTCTTGCCTAACCATCATAACGTTTGTAAATGTATGAACAGTGTTGCTATTATTTATCAAGTCCTTTATCTATTCCTATTCAATGCTGATAGATTTGCCAGAAATGGATAGCTTCTGGGCTTAAATAGGAATGATTCGGATTCTAATTCAGGAACTATAGTTTAATTGTTTAAAAAAAGAACACCTGGAATACATCAGTCCACGTATCATTCAAAAATATTTACCACATAATTACCTTTCTCAATAAGCATTGCTAGTTTCTTATGCAACATATGAATACACTAATTTATACTGTCCCTCAGGCTCTTTTTCAGAGGAGGAGCAGTCTGACCTTTCTCCTGTGCTTTTTTTATTCGTGTTCTACCCACTGGATGTTGGAACACTGCTGCTCCCATTCGTTTCCTCGTCTTCAACTTCTCAAGCATAAGGCAATGAAATGCATTTCTCTCAGAATTATTTTGGATTCCTGTGCAACTGTTATTTCATTGTTTATATTTTCTTTAATATGGTAAGATTAGATTGTTTCTAGTTCCATCATTCAATTGTAAATTCCTTTCCGCAGTTCCCAACCATCACCCTGACAAGGATTCATTCAAAAGTCACACCTTGCCACTTTGACTTTCAAAGGCATCGCATGTAAATAAGCAACTTAAATTTACATGGTACTCTTTACAACTTCAGAACATTCCAAAATGCTCTACATTAATGAATTACAGTCAGCAAAGTGTGAGTCCAGCACCAGATAGAGTTGCTGCAAATGTACTTTCTGAATGTTCCCAAAGGATAACATTAATGGTTAGTCATAATGTTTCTAAATTCCTGTAGGTGTCTTGCCCAAATTATTTACATAGTGGGAAATACTTGTGGCGCAGTTGTACTGTCCTTACCTCTGGGTTCGAGGTTCCAGATAGAAATCGCACTTCAGGAATTATAACTATGGAACGTACTTCAGAAAGTGATCAAAAAGGATTATCAGCCTGTAAGTCCTTGCAATATCCTTGATGTTGGATGATCAGAGCAGAAGAATTTCTTTATCAGCCATACTGGTCAAGATGAGAACAAAAAATACTGGAGATCACAGCAGGTTGATGGAGACACTATTCATGGAGAGAAAGCAAGCTAACATTTTGAGTCTAGATGACTCTTCATCAGAGCTCTGGGTGGCCATCCCACTGAACCCTGTCCGCACCGACCTCAGTGTAGCTCTATGGTAGGACCGGTGTGGCCTAGACCAGTCTGTCCACCCAGTCAAGACCCTTAAATGGCCAATAAATGGCCATTTAAAGGGGCACTTCGTGGTGAGCATCAATTGTCAGACTGGCAGAAAGAATTCAGCAGCAGGGTTAGTCCAGAAAGTGACCCCACCAGCGGATGGGAATGAGATGTTAGGGTCATCAAGAGCCATTTTTCAAAACTGAACACCTCATAAGAGGACCTCCACCATAATACTCCCTCCCATCTCTGGCATAATCTTGGTGGGACACAGCAGCGTTAGGAAATGGAGATGGGAGGATTGCAGGCATGATAGCTTTGTGCTACCTCTGATACACCCTCAAATTAAGTCCACCTTCTTCCTCTGTCAACTAGGCCACAAAAAAAAGGACTACTCACTGCGATTCCCATCTGAATTGTGATGAGGAGACTCTAATCTTCTGAGCAACAGGCTTGTCAGGTGAAATAGAACTTTAATTATTTATTTAAGTAGGACAAGCAGTCTATTAGCTTATTATGATGTTCAGGGTGGGCAGGAAGGTGGTGGGCTAGCTACCCTGACATATTTTACATGACACTCTCGTACTGAGAACATGCAGACTATAAAATCCGGGCCGTGGTTTTGGATTCGGGTTTCGGACCCTAGGACCTACTTGCAGTTTCATGCTTGTCCACTGCGTCCTCAGGCATTGCTGGAACTGGACAGTTGTTGTCCAATCTAATGGGCTTGCAGTCCTCTGAGCTGGAACTTCCTCCCCTGTGAGTGTTGTAAGTTCCATCTCCAGCCACTTAATGCCCTTGAGTTTTAAACGGACAGCTCTGAGGTAGGTGGTATCAGCAGCTGGGATCCCCATTCACTCTTCAGGTCAAAAACCCTAGCCAGTGTTTACAATAAATGATATTCACCACATTCTGGGGCATACTTTGTAAAGGCTGCTGGGGGAAAACAAAAATTCACGTTCTTTCATTTGGAAGTTGTAAATGCAGAGCAACAAGCTGCAATCTTACATTCACATGGTTAAACTAGATAATTGCATCAGCATTAATGGACAGCATTAACCTGCATCTGGGAATCAGCCAATTGGTAGTTATGTCTTCCACTGTTTGGTATGGGTTACCACAGTTGCATACTGGAAAGTTTTTAATTTGTCATCTGCACATCAAGTGTCCCCATCTGTTTGGTTAACACAGTTTTAGATGACTCATAAGTGGAAGATCAAAGGGAGGAAAAACAACAGAAAGCTGCCTTAGGCAGGACACAATTGTTTACATGATACCAGAACTTCCTCTATATTATTCAGTTAATGAACTTAGACCATCCTGGTTCGGACAGGATGTTGATCATCATAAAGTTGATTATCAGTGTATAAATAGCTCCACAAAGAAACTTTAGCAGGAGAATATTAAAGTTCACATCCAAGCCCGTCATCACCCTGACTTGGAAAAATATTACCACTCCTTCAGTGTTGTTGAGTCTAAATCCTGGAATTCCCTCCCCTGTGGCATTGTAGGTCAACCTACAGCACACAGACTACAGTGATTCAAGCTGGCAGCTCACAACCACCTATTTAAAGGGTGACTAGTGATGGTCATAAGCGCTGGCCCAGCTAACAATGCCACATCCCACAAGTGAATAAAAAGTAATAAAAAGCTGTTAAACAATGACCTCAATCAAATGTAGTTGATATACAAACTCAACTACCACTTATTTACCGAACTGGAAAAGGACTTCAACCCATGAGAATGTTAAATTGACCCTCCAAGTTTAGAAAATTTATTTTTTTGCATCAGTATTTACTGTGGAAAAGGATATGGAAGATATAGGCTGTAGGGAAATAGATGGTGACATCTTGCAAAATGTCCAGATTACAGAGGAGGACGTACTGGATGTCTTGAAACGATTAAAAGTGGATAAATCCCCAGGACCTGATCAGGTGTACCCGAGAACTCTGTGGGAAGCTAGAGAAGTGATTGCTGGGCCTCTTGCTGAGATATTTCTATCATCGATAGTCACAGGTGAGGTGCCGGAAGACTGGAGGTTGGCAAACATGGTGGCACTGTTGAAGAAGGGCGGTAAAGACAAGTCAGGGAACTATAGACCAGTGAGCCTGACCTCGGTGGTGGGCAAATTGTTGGAGGGAATCCTGAGGGACAGGATGTACATGTATTTGGAAAGGCAAGGACTGATTCGGTATAGTCAACATGGCTTTGTGCGTGAGAAATCATGTCTCACAAACTTGATTGAGTTTTTTGAAGAAGTAACAAAGAAGATTGATGAGGGCAGAGCAGTAGATGTGATCTACATGGACTTCAGTAAGGCATTCGTTAAGGTTCCTCATGGGAGACTGACTAGCAAGGTTAGATCTCATAGAATACAGGAAGAACTAGCCATTTGGATACAGAACTGACTCAAAGGTAGAAGACAGAGGGTGGTGGTGGAGGGTTGTTTTTCAGACTAGAGGCCTGTGACCAGTGGAGTGCTACAAGGATCGGTGCTGGATCCTCTACTTTTTGTCATTTATATAAATGATTTGGATGCGAGCATAAGAGGTACAGTTAGTAAGTTTGCAGATGACACCAAAATTGGAGGTGTAGTGGACAGCAAAGAGGGGTACCTCAGATTACAACAGGATCAGGACCAGATGGGCCAATGGGCTGAGAAGTGGCAGATGGAGTTTAATTCAGATAAATGTGAGGTGCTGCATTTTGGGAAAGCAAATCTTAGCAGGACTTATACACATAATGATAAGGTCCTAGGGAGTTTTGCTGAACAAAGAGACCTTGGAGTGCACGTTCATAGCTCCTTTAAGTTGCAGGTTCATATGATAGTGAAGAAGGCGTTTGGTATGCTTTCCTTTATTGGTCAGAGTATTGAATACAGGAGTTGGGAGGTCATGTTGCGACTGTACAGGACATTGGTTAGGCCACTGTTGGACTATTGTATGCAATCCTGGTCTCTTCCTATCGGAAAGATGTTGTGAAACTTGAAAGGGTTCAGAAAAGAGTTACAAGGATGTTGCCAGGGTTGGAGGATCTGAGCTACAGGGAGAGGCTGAACAGGCTGGGGCTGTTTTCCCTGGAGCGTCGGAGGCTGAGGGGTGACCTTATAGAGGTTTACGAAATTATGAGGGGCATGGATAGGATAAATAGACAAAGTCTTTTCCCTGGGGTCGGGGAGCCCAGAATGAGAGGGCATAGGTTTAGGATGAGAGGGGAAAGATATAAAAGAGACCTAAGGGGCAACTTTTTCATGCAGAGTGTAGTACATGTATGGACTGAGCTGCCAGAGGATGTGGTGCACGCTGGTACAATTGCAACATTTAAGAGGCATTTGGATGGGTATATGAATAGGAAGGGTTTGGAGGGATATGGGCCGTGTGCTGGCAGGTGGAACTAGATTGGGTTGGGATATCTGGTCGGCATGGATGGGTTGGATCGAAGGGTCTGTTTCCATGCTGTACATTCCTATGACTCTATGACTCTAAGAATTGTGCAGTTTTGCAGAAATTACTGAACTCGACATGCTGGAAGATTAAAGGGTATTTATCGATCTCTAAATCTAAATGATTTTCTACAGTTGCCAAATAGAAAGATTACTTGGTAAATCATACACATTTTTTGGAATTATTGGATGGACTATAAAAGGCAGGATTATTGCTTTGTGTAATAAAAAAACTTACGAGCTTTTACTTTGTTTTTTGAAAAAAATAAGAGATTTCATATACAAGGCGCCCTGTATCCATGGGCCCGGTTACTGTGGGTTTCAGTTACCCATGGTTTACTGCAGCCCGAACATATAAAAGGGAACGTTCCAGAACCAGGCACCAATGGGGCTGCCAAGAAAGTACATTTCCCATTTAATGAATGGGTTTGTTCCTAAGCGCGGTTTTGGACTTCCACGGTAGGTCTTGGAACGTATCCCCAGCAGGAAAACTGACTACTGTAGTCAGTTTCAATCAATAAATTGCAGAGATAATTCAGATACAAAGTGAACTTTTAAAAATGTTTTTTAAAATGCTTTGTCCTTTCATAGGGTATGAGCATTGCTGACAAGGGCACCACTTCTTTTCATCCTTAATGGCTCATGAATTGAGTAGCTTGCACAATGTTCAGCACCATTCGTGACTCCACAGACACCGAAGCAGTCCATGTCCAAATGCAACAAGATCTGGACAATATGCAGACTTGGGCTGACAATTGCCGAGTCACTTTCGCGCCACACAAATGTCAGGCTATGACCATCACCAGTGAGAGAAAATCTAATCGGACCCCCTTGACTTTCAATGGTGTGAACATCATTGAATTCCTCACTATCCTAAAGTACAAGCTTTCGAACCGCTGTTCCTTCATCAGGTAGGTGGCGGGGCAGGATCATAGGACACAGAATTTATAGCAAAACATCAATGTGTCATACACCTGATGGATGTATCAAACAAACCTGGATTGCTGTTAATCCAGTGATTTAATCACTTAGAATGGGGATTGATTATTATATAAATCCCAGAACTTTTAAAATCTCTGAAAAGTAGGTTTAAAGCTTATATTCACCCAGTAGAAGAATTAATTTTAAACTTTTTATTCACATAAATCAAACTTTCTATTCTTGGAACTCACAAGAAATTTTTCTTGCTGAGATTTTACAGAGAGCCAGCTTGGATATATCAGAATGAATGGTCTCCTTCTGTACTGTACCGTTCAATTATTTATTTGAGTTTGGAGATGGTGGACTATATTTAACTCAATAATCCATGTTACTGTTTTTAAAAGTTCTTAATGGAACTTTGTATCTAACATTTGCAGCCAAGAGGGGATAGAATATTAGTTAAAATCAACAATATTGTAACACTGCAGTTTGTCCTATCTTGGCAACCACACTTCTCAGAAAAAGAAATGATGAGAAGTTTGGGAAAATCCATTTTCCATCTGTTTCAGTAAAAATCAGGAATGTTAAATACTGGTCCAGCTGCTACTAGATCTCTGATACACCCCCATCAGACCAGCCTAATAGCCATAGAAAGTATATGCAATGCACATTAGTAATTGTATATTCATGGAGTACAATGAAATGCCAATAAATGATAATCTGCTTTCTTTCTTTACTTATAAGCAGCCAATCTTGTTATGTACATTTACTTGCATCATTAATTTAATCAGAAAGAGGAAACAAAGACAAATTCTAACAAATCTTATTGTTTTCTTTCCATGAGAAGAAGATACAGGTTTTCCACAATTTTAAACACAGATCTCTTTTTGAAGTTACATGTAACCCAAGGACTTACCCCAAAGAAAACATAGAATAAGTAATTTTTTTAATGATATATTAACATCAAATCTAAGTATATATAATTGATTCATTTGTCCTCTACTCATCCAAGTCTCAGTGAAGACTTGTGGCTAAAACTTTTCTGCCTGGGTTGTAGTTTGAGTTGCTAGTCCTGTACAGTCACCAACTGTGAGGTGGATGTGATACTTGGACTTGATTATCTTCATTTGGGAGAATACTACCTCAAAGTAAGCTTTCACTATAAAGGCACAGGATGATTTGAAGTGAGTATTTTACTGTACAAGACTCCCAAAATTATTATCCCTTGATTTGACTTTTAGCTCCACATCAGTATGGGCAGTAATTATCTCTGTATCAACTCCACTCACTTGGCTTGCCTAAATTACATTGAAGCTCCTTCCATCCTCCTCATAACTCACAAGCTTGCCTAGTTTTGTCTTCTCAGTAAACTTGGAAATGTTGAATTTAGTTCTGTCATCCAGGTCATTTATAGATATATAGTGCTCAAACACTAACCCATCTGTCACTGCCTGCCACTTGGAAGAAAAAACCCATTTATTACCACTCTATTTCCTGTCTTTCAGACAATTCTCAATTCATGTCAATATTTCACCCCCTAAGACTGTGCTTTAACTTTGTCAATTAACCTTTTATGAGGGAACCTATCAAAACCCTTCTGAAAATCCAAATACATGGTATCCACAGGTTCTCCCTAACCTATTCTACTAGTTGCATCCTCAAAAAACTCCACCAGATTTGTTTAACACAATGTACTTTTCATAAACCCATCCTGACTTTGCGCAATCCAATTAATGCTTTCCAATATTCTGTCATCATGTGTTTTGTAATAGACTTCAGCATTTACCCCACTGCTGATGTTAGGCTAACTGGTCTGTAATTCTCTTTTCTTTTCTCTCCTACATTTTTTAAATAGTGAGGTAACATTGGCCACACTCTAATGTGTAGAAGCTGTACCTGAATCTGTAGAATTTTAAAAGATGACCAGCAAAGTATGTGCTCAGTTCTTCTGTGATTTCTTTGTTCTCCATTATAAGTTCCATTGCATTTGTAAGGCAATCTGTAAGTCATCAAATGTAAGGCAACTGCTCTTTTGCTTTCACAGTTATGATCAGAAATTCATTATTCCACTCTGTGCAGAGGTTGTACATATTTGGATGGCCCAGATTCACTTCTCATCATTATTGTTCCACCTTATAGCTGGTGACGTTACTCTGCTACTGGTCACATTGCAAATAGACTTCTTGATCTTCACCTCTGGAACATTCAATATGTTGCTGGCAGCTCTTGTAGAAGCATATGATGTCACTTTTGTGGTCAAAATTTGTTTCTAGGGCCTCTGGTCTGCTTGGGTTACTTATGAGTGGCATGGCGTCTCAGTGGTTAGCACTGCTGCCTTACAGCGTCAGGGACCTGGATTCAATCCTACCCTTGGGCGACTGTATGGAATTTGCACAATCTCCTCCTTTCTGCATGCGTTTCCTCCCACAGTCCAAATATGTGCAAGTTAAGTGGATTGGCGATGCTAAATTGTCCATAGTGTCCAGTGCTGTGCAGACTAGGTGGACTTGATAAATTCAGTTATGGAGATAGGGTAGAGAGGGTAGTCTGGCTGGGATGCTCTTCAGAAGGTGGGTGCTGATTCAATGGGCCAAATAGCCTGCTTCCACACTGTAAGGATTGTTTTTAACACAGATGTGGCAGCATCTACCATCGGGAATGTGAGCAGGGGTTGAGTTTGTCTGAGATTCTGTGATTGACCAGTTGATTATGATCTACACGTTGGGTCCACAGTGCTGCAGTTAGCAGTCAATCTCTTCCTCTGCGATGATTGTATTGTGGCATAGCCGTCTGTGATGTCAAAGCCATGAAGGGATTTGTATAAAAGGAACAGATACATTGACAAATGGGAAGCTCATGCAGATCAGCATGCTTAGGGGTGATTCAGATATTGGAGATCCAAGCGAACCTTAATATTTTAAGATATTGCATCCAGGCAAAGAAGCAGGTGTAAGAATTGAGTTTTGTTTTTCCTGCTATTTGTTCAGCTTTCAAGACCACTTAATTCTCCTGGGTGTTCCATGAAACCCAGAAATCCATTAGCACACAGCTAAATTGTAAAATCTCTATTGAGACAGTTGCATATTACAATCACAAGAAATAGAAGCATTGGAAGGCTGTTTGGGTGATCAAATTTGCTCTACTATTAAATAATATCTTGCCCAATCCGTTTGCAACCTTAACTCCACATTCCAGCCAACTCTCCACATCCATCAACTCCCTTGCTGATCAGAATTTGAGTATTTGGCCTTGAATATATTCAATGGCCCAATCTTCACTGCTGCCTGAGGAGGACAGGCCAAAGACTAATCTTCATCCAAGAGAAGAGATCATCTTCATCTTTGAATTGAATGCAAGATCCTGTAACTTTAAATTGTGCCCTTAATTCTACATTTGAACCACAAAAGACGTTATGACCTCTCATCATCTGTCTAGTAAATTCCTCTGTAGATCTTAGATAATTCAATAAGGTCATCTTCATTCTTCTAAAGTCTATTGCCAACCCATCCCCGCTTTGGGGGCTTTCCTGCATGAGGTGAAGGTGTAACTCAGTAACCTGCTGCTGACTTGCAAGAATGCTTTCAATTTCAGGTTTTTTAACCAGCCACTGAGTTTGAAACTCCTTTATTTTTCAAGATTTAACTGCCCTATCTATTTAATAGTTGATTTGACATTGAATCAGGAACTTCTTGTGCATACAATTTAATTATATGTGATCTTAAGCAATTGAATTTTCATCAGTTTATAATTAGATCACATTGGGGGGTGAATCATTTTCAGATTCTGCATTTAATTGATTATTTTGAGAATAACTTTATCATTGTTTTTTTGTGCGTCAAATAATAATCTAATTCTTTTAATGTCAAAATCTTGCATGTTTCTTTTTTTTGTCTTTAATTTTACCTTAATTGATTGTAACAAAAATCAAATGTACTTATTTTAGTAAGTCACTTTAAAACATTAGCTGCTTCTTCAGATCACAACATATACATCGGGTTTATATTTCATTGTCTATGTAATTGGATAAACCAACAAGAAATATTTTAAATGTTTATTTAAGGTATCCTTAATTTGTAACAAAGCCAGTTTGTATTAACAATAAATCTATGAAAGTTTTACATTTCCTTTATTAAACATACTATGGTACCCATTCCATTAGCTACCAAAATTGAACTGAAACATTTCAGTCTGGTTTGAATACCAAGCAACTTTCAACAGAGAACTTTTTATGGAAACATCTGGGAGATTGTCTCATTTTTATTGCCACTTTAGAAAATTGTTTGGCAAAGATCCATTTTTAAAATAAAAATCTAGGCGCCCTCTAAAATGGTGGAGCAGACAGAATTATTACTTACTGGTTTGGCCCTAAATGGCATGCTAACACAATCAATTTCTTATACAGTAGTTTGACAATAAGAATCGATGTGATCTGTTAAAAATTTCAATGAGGATACTTTATATCAGATGTCCTTTATTATCTTTTTGGGAGTAAACCAGGTTTCATTGATGAAAACCGAGAACAACGTTCATTGTTAACAATCATAAGCTACAGGCTGAATCTCCTTCATTGTCAATCGTTCTAAGCACAAAATGCAATGCGAATACAAATAATCCATTTTTGTCAATCAATTTGACAATAGCTTCTCCAGTATTTTTACATGATAATCTCTTCAAAAGAGAATGGTGTTGGAGTTAGCACATATAAAACATATTTAAAAATATGTTATTATGGTTTTGCACTAATAAGCTGATGAAAGACCTTTGAAGTATATCTGCACTCCTTAAAGTCTACTAGTTGAAGAATAATGAGGTGTTAATGCTGACCCAATTCAACTGAATTCTTTAATGATTTGCCAAGGTCATAACAGGATGATTAACCTATTTTCAAGAAAAGTTTCACAATTGGTATCCTGCTTAAAAATCAGATTATTTGTAGAAATAAAATTAAATAGAATATTGCGTTATTTGTTCTTCACTATTCTCTGTTGAGTTTTGCACATCAGTGTTAGTGATATCATTTGAGAAACTAGCTGAGGCAAGTTTTTGTGTGTAATGATGTTTGGAAGCTAAATTATATTATTAACTTCTGCCTAACCTGTTTCAAGGATATTGTCATTTGTATATATTTTAATCTCGGTTCTCTCATACTGTTGGAGCCAGCAACTTCACTCAATCATGTGATGAACAGCAAAACTAAAAGATCGAAAAATCACATCTAGCTTTGGAACACCTTAAAAGGGAGAATCAAAATTTGTGTAATTTCCAAGGTGGGCTGACTGAGGTTTTAGGAGTTGCAGATCTCAATCTGAAATGTTAACATTTTTAATTAAAAATCAATAACCATCAAAAGATAAGGTTTCTTTATGTACGATTGTTTCTTATGACTTACTTTGAAAAGAAATTCTGATTGCAAATTGAACCTAGTTCAATTTTACTAGTAGCATGCAAAATAATGATTCATTGGAGTACTATGACTTGTGAGCACCACATAGGATTCTCAAACATGCTTCAATTTCACTGTTTTAGGGTGATGTTACTACTTTCTGCTGCCTTTTCTCTTCAGTGGTGTGGTGAAGGGGATCTGTGCCTGACCACCAGGCCCATGCTGATGGACTTAACAAAAAGGACTGCAAAAATGAATGCTTTTTAAAATTTATTTATTTTTCTGCCTTTATATTCTGTGTTTTGGTTTGTTTTTCTGTGTTTTAAGATGGCACCGGAGAGGGGCAACACTGTACAATACTTGTCACTATATTTTGTATCAAGGGATACACAAGACAATAAATAAAAAAAAATCAAATTAATTTCTAATGTGGCAAGACATTGCCCAAATCTACCAGCTTGCTAAAAATTTGGCCTCTGATCATTCCCAAATGCCAACTGTAATCCTGAATCTCTGTATTTTGCATGTTCTCACAGAGTTATTGAGTCCTACAGCCTGGAGGCAGCCCCATTATCCAAACTAGTCCATGCCGACCAAAATGTCCATCAATGCTAACCCCATTTCCTTGCCCTTGGCCTATATCCTTCTAAACCTTTCCTATCCATATATATGTCCAAATGCCTTTTAAATGTTGTTAATATAACCGCCTCAACCACTTCTGCTGGCAGCTCATTCCATATGCGTACCTCCCTTATGTAAAAAAGCTGCCCCTCAGGTTCCCTTTTATTCTTTCCCCTCTAACCTTAAACTGATGTTCTCTTGAGGTTCAATAATTAAGTGTTGTTTTCCTCCTTTAAAAGGACAAAGTTCAGTAGAAGTTCATTTCCTGGTGTGACCAAAATAACTTGTTCGAAGAGTAATTCATCCCTTATGCATTTTTCATCTTTACTCTGATATTTCTTCCTCACATATGCAAAAGTAAAAATTCAGGACATGGCAGTGAAGTAGAAAATTAAAATTTTCCACAAGTTCAATTTATCTTTTGTTTATAAACATTTCATTTTTCAAAATACATTGATTGCTGTATCGGAAGACTATTGGGCAAATCAGTTAAAATAGATGAAAATGAACAGATTGTTGTGACGAGGTGAGGAGGGGGACTTGACACCTGCCTTTGTAAAGATCTCTTGGTTGGTCATAACAAACATTTTCATTTATTTTAGTACTCAGCTATTGCACAGCAATTAAAAGTGTATAGTGGTTCAGTGGTTGGCACTACAATCTCACAGTGCCAGGGAACCAGGTTTGATTCCAGCCTTGGGTGACTGTTTGTGTGGAGTTTGCACATTCTCCTTGAGTCCACATGGATTTTTGCTGGGTGTTGCAATTTCTTCCCACAATCCAAAGATATATGGATTTGTTGGATTGGCCATGCTAAATTGCCTTGCCAGAGATTTACAGGTTCACCAGGTAAAAAAAGCCCCATATGAGGTTAAGGGGATAGGTTGAGGTGTGGGAATGGGTGGGATGCTCTTTGAAGCGTTGATGCAGACTCGATGAGATGCTGGTCCTCTTTCTGCACTGTAGTAATTCTATGATTAACTAGGTCACAATGAAGCTTGAATGAAACTAAACAAAAAAGCAGCATTAGAGATGCACACAAAGACAGGTACCAAGTTTAAAAGAGAGACTGTTTGGTACAGAGAAGGAGAATAAAGGATTTGCAGTTTAAAAGTCCTTGGAGCACAAGATGATGAGAAAAGACCAGGGAGAGAGGGGGAGAGAGAAAGCATTCCAGGTCTTTCATACAATCCCATTAACTCTGTCTGCTCTGTCTATTCTGGAAACAGCTGCTAGATTTAAGTATTTCAAGTAGGAGCGGTAGTAGGCCCCTCAGCCTGCTATTCCTCTCCAATAAAAGCATGGCTAATCTGACTACCCTACAACCCCATCTACCACTGATAACCCTTCATTCTCATTTCTATGAGGAATTTATCGATGTCTGGTTTAAAAATCTTCAATTGATTCCTTCAACCACCTTTTGAGGAAGACAGTTCCAAAATATGTGATTCTCTGTGAAAAAAAAAGTAAAAAAAAAACTGCTCATCTCCCTTGAAGTCATTCTAATGTATTCTTGAGTCTATCTTTATCATCTTCCCACACTGGCTAACTAGCAGGTGCACCTTTATTTCTCAATATGTGAAATGATCAGATATGTGAGAATTTAAACAGGAGATGTGAATTAATTTCAGGGTGTAAGTAGTTTCATGTTTTGTACAACTTGACTTGCTTCAACTATGCTCAGGTGATATTTAGGTCAGTATTTGTCCTTATCATAAAACGCATTTAATCCAAGGTAGGTCTCAGGTGTAACAATCAGATGATGAAGTTAAAATTTGCTTCCATATATTTACCATGATTTTAACAAGATGAACACCCTAACTGAAAGTATCATGACAATGTGTCTTACGCTAATAATGCAGTGTGGCTTCCCTCCATTTATGTGAATGTTTGTAGAAGGATATCTGCAGCTTGTCCTTTTAAGGAAAGACAAATTCCAGACTGTAATAAAAATAAGTAATTATTAAATATTTAATATAAGTGTAATAAATGATTAGATTTGCAGCCCTGACAAGGATGAAATTTATCATACAATGTTCTAACAAAAGGTGAAAATTGACTCATTCTCTAATATGAACCACCAGTTCTTTTATTGAGTCCTTCTGTTCCCTATATCAGTACTGCTCAGAATCTCCCTGAAAACCTATTTAACTACTTGCTGCTTATACTGCCGAGTTGAGGAATCCAGAGGTTGTGGCATTGGTTGCCAGTTTATGAGTCAATGTTTATAGCTTGGGGTTCTGTCTGCAGGATGCTGGATGGGACTGAGAAAAAGAATGAACAGAGTGGAAAAATTGACTTAGGTGACGTGAACTTTTTAATTGTTCTCAATCTATAAAGGAAAGTAAAATGCATATTTTGAATGCTAGCAGATTTACTGCTGGTATGCCTGTCATAAAAATTCATTTTCATACTTGCTCTGAAGAACTGATCACATCGGTGCAATGTACATATTATGCTTAGCCTATTAAATGTGAGATGAAAGAACCTCTATGACATTACGATGACCTTGCATGTGAAATTGTAATTTTGGATTGTCGCCAGACATTAGCAATGAGACCATTTTGCACTTTGGTTCTGATTGCTATTATAACACCTCTGGTTTCACAAACCCCTGTGACAGTAATGCTGTCTGTTTCAGCGGCAGAATTATTCTCTTCCACCTGTTTTTTTTTTAATTGCTGTCCCTTCTTGTTAATTCTGAAACATACTGATTTCCTCCATAAAGTGAGCCATGAATTTTCTGACATCTCCAACATTTGATAAAAATCATAACACACCACTTAAATATTTGAAAGTAAAATAAGAATAAAAGCAGTGAAAAATGAAGAACATCTGACAAGCCTGTCTTTTCCAATCCATTAACACTTACCTTCTAAATCAAGATCGCCAGTTCTTACATAATAAAGAAGAAAGCATTTCACCAGACTACTAAATAGTGAGTTATGCACAGTGAACATTTTGCCTTTGGAAGGAAGAGAGAAATGAATCAAGCAATCTGAAAGAGGCTATGATTTTGCTCGATGATCATCATTAATACAGCCTGTGTAGAAGTCTACAGGCCAAACCAGTCAAGCTGCAGCAGGATAAATGGTGCAAAGCATCCTCCAAGGGAAGAAATTCAATACTGGAAAAGAAAAATGGTTTCTTTATGAATAGCATTATTTGAATAAATTGAAATCTGAACTGTCATCTTAATAGCGTGCAAAAATGCTGTACTCCAGCAGCCCAGCAACTCAAGGGGTATAAAGATTTGACAACAGCACAAAAGGCCATAAGGATCAATCCCAGAGTTGACTGTCACTCAAAATCAATTGCCTCAGTGAGAGCATCTTGTCAGATTTTGGCTCAGTCACCCTCCTAGAATGTGCAATCATAATGTCTTCCACTTCAACAGATGGAAAATCTGATGTCATCTGAAATAAGTACTTCAATAAATTCTAATGTTGTCGATTGTGGGCACAACCAGTGCATTATGCAATGTAATTGCACTGGCACAGTTTACCTGATTCACTTGTACTGTAGAGATAAATGAATTATGAAAGGTTTGTCACAAATGGTTTACGCCCAATAATTTATCACATCCAGCATTTGGTTTCCTTTAATGTCATACATTTGAACTTAAAATGCATTTTTACATTAATTCAATATTTTTCTATCAAAGTAAAATTTGACATTGTGGGGGAATTATCTTAAAATATTAGACTTTTGGTTTATGTTAATGTTTTTCATGCTACTCAGATAATTCTATGATCAAAATAATAAGGTGTAATAGATTTACAGAAACAGGAATAAGTGGATGTAAATTAGAAAGAAATATAGAATGGGATAAACGATTAGAAAACAGGAACCCTTTGTGAGTAATGAAGATGAAATATATGTTTTTTTGTGTGTCTTTTCTGCCATTGAACTGGATTTTTCAATTTCCAAAGTTTACACTGCTTTTAGGTGATTCTTGGTTCTCTACATGTTAAATATCTTCATTAACCCTAATATTTTGGCAAGTTTTTGTAGTCTACCACAAGATAATTAACAAATTACTTGAGCCAGTGAATCCGTCTTTTGTTTCGTTTCAAAGATTGTCAATGGAAAAATAATGCTAAAACCATTGTTAGGACACCTTTTATATTTGGTTGAATCTATGACTCTGTGATCTTTGAACTGTGAGCGGCGCTTTGTTTTTAATAAGAGACCAAACAAAATCATATAAAACAAAGAAGTGTGAAAACTGGAAATCTGAAAAAAAATCCACAAATTGCTGTAGAAACTCAGCAGGTCTGGCAGCATTTGTATAGAGAAAACCGAGTCAAAGATTTAGGTCCAGCGATCTTTCATCAAAACTGTTGAGTTTATCCAGCATTTTCTGTTTTGTTGCAAACAAATTGGTATTTGTTTATAGGATCTAGACTAGAAGTTAACTGCGGGTTGATTCTTGTTCAAAGAACACTGTAGATGTTTCGGCTCCCGAGATATACTATGCTCAAGTGTTGGCAGATGGCGGGATGTTGACAGGAGCCATCAGAGGGGTGCTGGTGCTTGCCAGTCTAACAAAGAATTTATTGAAAAAAAAAGAAAGCAAAACCAATGTTCGAGCTGGTTTGGAACTTCTTTTTTTTGTTGTGAGAAGGATTATAGCTGCCAAAGCTATAGGATGGAGGTTTAACTGCATCCAGATTATCCTCCAATTATCAATTTATTGAAGTTCTAAGAATAGAATCTCAATTATAAGAGTTATGTGAATATTCCTCAGGCCTACTGAAAACTGCTAGCATTGGCCAATGCCTTCAGACGTAAAGCAAGGAACAATCCCACATGACACTATGTATTGTTAAAACTGCATAAGTGAATTGGATAGTTACATGCTTTTTATTTTCATTATGTGTCTATGTGTGTGAGAGCTAGTATCAAAGAAGGTTGGATTTAAATCATAGACATTAATTAGATTACTTTGCTTAATTTTGTTTAGCTGAAGCTACTATATTAATAATACATTGTGACTCTTCTATTTATGCTATAAATTTGGTGTCCAATACTGGTTATTCAAAAAATCTGGTTGGGAACAGCCGGGCCAATTTTAATGGTCCTTGAATGCTTTAATTTTACTATGTTGTGAATATAGGGAGAATGTGGATGATTTGTTCTGGTTGACAGTCCCTAGGTTGTAGCATGGACTTTGGACAGAATCTTTTGATGTGAAGGGACCCTCAGCTGCCAACTGGAGAGAATTCCTTTTCGGAAAGCTTCACCATATCTTTGTCCACCCCAGTACTTGACAGGCCATGAGTGGACTTTCCCCCATTTTCCTGTAGGTTACCCCGACAAAATGTTGCCAGTGAATCAGAGGTAGAAAAGCTGACTTGCACAGCAGTTTCCATTGGAGAAATTGCCTTCAGCATGATATCTAGGATTGACACTGGATCCCAGGCCAGAGGTGAATGGTTTGGGAGGGACTAGGTTTATGAAGTGCTGGCTGCAGCAGGGAAGGGTTTTGATATCAAGGCTAGAGGAATGCCTCTCAACTGGAATTTCTTACTCCTCAATAATAAGTTCCTTGATCAAACACTTTGAATGAAGGACAACTCTTTCCCAATTCTTCATCTCCCAGGAGACCACAAGCAAAGCTCTTTGGGATTGCTTACAATGGCCTCTGCATGGTAAATTCCCCACACATTGGTGGGTTAAGACTGGCAGGTGCAGGTGAGAAGATGGCAGTGTTCTGCTTGCTGTTCTCCAACCTGAATAAATGCTCCACTGACATGAAGCTTGCTCGGAGGTGGCACAAGATTCCTGACTTACTTTCTGATGATTTTCTGCTGAACAAATTGACTGAATAATTGATAAGCAAGTGAGTAACTAATGATAATGTAATACTTAGAATCAGAGAGAAAGGACTATTCATGCCCTCAGAATGTTACATTTTACAGCTGATACATTCCTTTATAGGCAATGTCATGCAGTCATTTTAGTATCATAGGGAAATAGGCAAGTTCCAAGCAATGAGAAAAATGACAGATAATTTGTTATGCTGACATTTCTTCAATGATAAATATTGGCCAAGACGTGAGGAGTTCCCTATTCTTCTTGAAATAATGCTATGGATCTTTTGCTTTCTCCTAAGAGAGCTGATCGAGTCTCAGGACATATCTCATCAAAGAGACCAACCTCTGGCAGTTGGCAGCACTTCTTCAATACCCACTGGAAAGTCATCCAGGATGCTGCACTCACATTTGTGATGTTGAATTTAAACTCTCGAACTTCTAATTCGGAAGTGAGAAGTGGACCAGAACTGATGTGAAACAGATCATGAAAATAATAGTCTGCACCTGCAGTCTTAAACGATATTTTATAATTAGCTAACTAGTTTATTTAATTCTTCTTTCCTAATATTCTTGCCAAGTATGGGATCTATTTGGTCTCATTGAAAGATGCAGACCAACTGCATTTTATTTGAACAACCTTAGCTAATGAAATGCATCTGAAGTTGTCTCTGGGCTTTGTAGATTCGGTTAACTGTCAGTTAGAGGTAAAGGCAGCTGTCAGTCATTCACAAATCTGAACAAATTGCACTTTTTATTTTTGTTTGAATTATGTGGTTTGGCTTCCATTTTAAGTATCTCCACAGAGACCAAACCAGACTGCCCTCAAAGCAATCTAGGTTGAACACAATTTTGGTTTTTAACTCTTTGTGTTTTATAACCAATTTAAAGGAATCATCATCATGATTAAAAGGAAGAAGTGTTTCAGATGAATATAGGAAGAGGATTGAGTAGACTATGTAGCTAATTCTGCCCTTTGATTAGATCATGGCTCATCCAACTCCATGCTTTACTTTTACTGCAGCTAGTAATGCTGCACTTTATGGTGCATTGTGAATAGCTGGTTGTGTTTATGTTGCAAACTTGTAGTACAATGTTTGAGCTTTAAGTGTGCTTCCTCAATTCCAAAGCTCTTCTCATCCATCTGACAACTGAGATTTCCAATAGATTAAAAAAAATTCAATGAGGTAGTCAATTCTTTTTGATATTAGAGAGTTAACTGTAGTACAGTGGGTGTCCAAGTATTTTAACATTTGAATTGTCAGCTTGGCACTGATTATAGTTATACTGAAACAGATGTATACTTATGAATATCATGAAACAGATGTAGGACAGTTGTAGGCTCTGGGGCCAAATTGCCAATTTGACAAAAATTGGTGGAATTATTCTGCATATTTGTTCGTGCATTGCAAGAGATGCCAAAGAATAACACTGGGCATCAGAAATCACTGCTATTATCTGACAGTGCAGTGCTCTGTAAGAATTGTAACTGAAAGAAAAACAACAATCTCTTTCAAAGATGTCGGTGGACTTGGAATGAGAGCAGCATCGCAGACAGACTATAAAAATAAACTGAGGAAGGAAAAATAGCCGACGAGAACAAGACAGAAAGAGAGATGGAGGATAAATTATACTGTAAATAAGGGAGTGGGAAATATGTGGACAAATGTTTTAAAGTAGTTCCAGCAGTGGTATGCAAAGCTTATTAACCATTGAGTGCAACCACTGCTGTTTCCTTAACGTGTGGTACATGTTGTATTAAGGTACTGATATCCTCATTGTATCTTTTTTAAAAATGTTCACCTTTTGTTTCAGGTTTGGAAATACTGGCTACCCATTCTAGTTTACTTTTCTTCACCAATTTTCCTTCAAGTGGATTCATAAATTGTGTGCTATGGTTTCCAATTGGTCTCACTGCATGGATTAGCTTTTAATAAATTCTGTCCACTCAGAAATGTTTGGGCCAGCAAAGGCATTTCTAAGTATGAAGCTTGATTACTTATTCAACTGCTTTGATTCCTTATAGTCTGAACAAGCAGCTAAACGTTTAACAGCAATGTAAAGTGTAAGCAAATACTGGAAGGTATGCTCGATGGATTTTAATGGAAAATAATGTTATTTTAGAACTATAGGGCATCTCCATTCATCATGCTGAGAGTTTGTTCAAGATTAAGTTACCATCTTATGCATCATTTGTTCGCAGCTTTTTGTTTGCAGCCTGCTGTTCAAAAAGTGAAGTTTATTTAGGAATGACAGAAATAGCATACCTTTATATTCAAAACCAAATGTGAATAATAAATGACACCATTAGGCAAACCATGGAATTAAATGAAAAGCAATGAAGCAAAGACTTCTGTCTCTTATTGGACAGAGAGATTGGTACTCTTTTTAAAGCTTATAATAGGATTTTAAAAATACCTTCCCACTTTTGTTGAGTACACTATTTACTGCAATAATATGGGTTGAATATAAAATTTCCACGTCACAACTATTGACGCATGAAGTTCAAGGCTCTCCCTTCAGTGGAACATGATAAACAGCTTACCTGGTGGCTCGTAATGTGGTCAGGCAGAAAGCAGGCTCTAAAATTGATCCAAAGCTATTGAATTTTTTTTTATTGAGATAAATCCTTATTTTAATAGACAATGCTTGTGAGTCATTGCTATATCTGACAAGATCATGACAGCGTTGTTAGATATTTGATTATTCTCTTCTCACTCTAGGATTGTAAAATGTGATAGCTCTTAAAATTGTGTTGCGGGATTAATCCATGCTTACTGCACCAAATGCTGCCAGTATGCCAATTTTTGCTGACTGGCCATAGTATACAGTCAGTGCTGACTGCACTGTTGGACAGCCTACATTCTTCAGTGACGGGATCCAAACTGAGAGAGGCTAGTTAAAGCTGGGTTAAATCTGGGCAATGTAAAGGAGAGGAGTTTTTTTTTTTGGCTGGAGTCAGTGCTGAAAGTCATTCCACAGCTGATTCTGACTGATACAACACTCAATATCAGGAGAGAGAAGCTGACTCCAGCATTATCCACTGTTGCACTAGAGGCTTTCCAACGAATGGATGTAGAAGGGGAGAGATACATTCTACTGACAGGAGGTCCTTTAGCCAAACACTCACAATAGCGTGAGAGTGGATAGCCATGCAGGATAACACCAAGATTCAAAGTCTGGGGACCCAGAACAGTATCAGAAATATTCATTTGTAGTGTCTGTGTGTGTATCCTCAAATTGCATTACACCATTAGTGTCACACACAACTCAATGTACCACAACCCATCATTCACCTACAACAATATCTATCCAGAATCAGACCTAACATTCATAGGTCCTACAGCACATACATTTCACACCACTGTAAATCTCACATTTACACTTCACAATTTGTACACATTTCCAGCTATTCATCCATGACAGCCACTTTACACAATACATTGTGCCACACGCAATGACCCACTTCCTGCTGTCTTGTTGGGCTGAGTGATGCACAAATCCCAGGCACCAGAGGCTATTTGGATAGAAGTATTTGGATTTGCCTGACCTTAATCCCATGGAAGAAATGGACATCACCATCGTTGAGGTGGTCCTCTGAGGCTATGGTTAGCAAAGGCCCTGAGACCAGAGAAAAGGATGGCATTTTCACAATAAATCCTCTTTCTCGCATCTCATTCCTTCTTTACACCACAATCCTTTCTGATTTACAAACTGAAAATGCTGTGAGCATGCACCTTGTACTTTCTCTGTTCCCTTACTACTTCCCCACATTTATGCCTTTCTGCTTTTAGTTACATAACTATTATCAGATGGCCTGACAGTGATGAAAGACTTTGAAGACAGTGATAATTGTGTCGAAATCTTCTGTTTGTATTCATTTTCAGTACTGAGCAAGCTGGAAATCAGTGACTGGTAAGATTTATGGAAAACAGTTCCAAGAGTTGTTGGGTGACTACAATCAATTCTGCCCGCCAATATGGAGAGACTTATTGCACCGATTTCTATGAACCACTCAAGAGAACTTCAGGGTCACTAAAGAGGAGTTCAAAGGTTATGGGCATTAAGCACAAAAGAGAGACAGAAGCAGACTCCATGTTAGGTGTGCTGCAAATACCTTTACTGTTGGGAAGATAGCTAACAAATTCTGTGGAGGGGATTTATTGATGTATTGAATAGCTTTATGCTGTTAAAACTCAGAGTAAACTTCTAGAAATTAGTAGACAGCTCAGTATTGGAGTCAGGATTCAAAGGAAATAATGGGGACACACCAAATTGGGAAGTCACTGGCTCTGTATTGGGGGAATGCCAGGAGAGTTTTGGGAGAAGCCTACAAGCATTAAACCTTCAGTGTGGTTGAAAGAACGAAGTTGAAAGCTCACCAGCAACTGAGCAAGAATGGAGCTCAGGAAGGAAAACACAGGGACAGGACTGGCTTGGTGTGGATCGCTGTTCGTGAAGGGCTGGAGTCACACCTGTGATGAAGTACTGGAATGCAGTATTAGAGTGCATGACAGCAATGACATGGGATTGGAGGGTCATCAATCAGAACAGAATAGTTGCTGAGGCAATTCATGGTGGAGTATTCCTGACAGGGAGTTTCAAGGTAAGATTAACAAAGCTAAAGAATCCTTGGGGGAAGGGATGGCCCAGTGGTATTATCAGTGGACTGTTAATCCTGAGACCCAGGTAATGTTCTGGGGATTGGGGTTTGAATCCTGCCATGGTAGATGGTGGAATTTGAATTCAACAAAAATCTGGAATGAAGAATCTAATGATGACCATGAATCCATTGTTGATTGTTGGAAAAATCCATCTGGTTCACTAATGTCCTTTAGGGAAGGAAACTGCCATCCTTACCTGACTCCAGACCCACAGCAATGTGGTTGACCCTTAACTCTAGGCAATAAATGCTGGCCTAGCCAGCGATGTCTTCTTCCCACAAATAAATAAAATTGTATTTCCTTGTGAATTTTAATGCGATTTGATAACAATCATCAATATTTGGGATAAGTTATTGTGAAATCCATAGTATTGCCCTGATCATATTTGCTATTTGATGTACATCCTGGAGGTATAGGCATCATCTATTCCCTATATTTACCAATATTAATTCTGAGTGTAAGAATATATGTTGCACATGCAGTATGAACTGTATTAATATTTTAATGTTGTGAGGTAAAATTTATCATTTGTTCAATAGAATCTTGTGGCTTTATTCTCTTAAAGATCTCATACTTTGCCTACTTTAAAAGTAAAGTTACTGGATCCAGCCAAATTGTAACATTAAATTGGCAGTCTAGTCCAAGATTGTAACATGATCAAGGAATGCCATTACTAAAGAACATTCTTGCAGCTATCAGCTCAGATATTGACACTGCACATGATTTAGAGGATGTACTTGGCCTCTTTGTTCAGCAACACTCCCCAGGACCTTTCCATTAATTTGCTTTTCCAAAATGCAGCTCCTCACATTTATCTAAATTAAACTGGATCTGCCACCTTGGAGTGCAGGTTCATAGCTTCTTGAAAATAGAATCACATGTAGATAAGATAGTGAAGAGTGCAATGCTTTCCTTTATTGGTCAGAACATTGAGTACAGGATTTGGGGTTCATGTTGCGGTTGTACAGGGCATTGGTTAGGCCACTTATGGAGTATTCTGTGCAATTCTGGTCTCCTTCCTCTTGAAAGGATGCTGTGAAATGTGAAAGAGTTCAGAAACTATTTACAAGGATGTTGCCAGGGTTGGAGGATTTGAGCTATAGGGACAGGCTGAATAGAATAGGGCTGTTTTCCCTAGCATGTCAGAGGCTGAGGGTTGACCTTATAGAGGTTTATAAAATCATGAGGGGCATAGATAGGACAAGTAGACAAGGTATTTTCCCTGAGATGGGGGAGTGCAGAACTAGCGGGCATAGGTTTAGGGTGAGAGGGGAAATATATAAAAGGGACCTAGGGGGCAACGTTTTCACGCAGAGGGTGATATGTGTCTGGAATGAACTACCAGAGGATGTAGTGGAGGCTGGTACAATTACAGCATCTAAAAGGTATCTAGTTGGGTATATGAATAGGAAGGGTTTGGAGGGGTATGGGCTGGGTGCTGGCAGGTGGGACTAGATTAGGTTGGCATATCTGGTCAGCATGGATGAGTTGGAAGGGTCTGTTTCCATGCTGTACATCTCTATGACTCTGTGACTCGACTAGCTGACATAGAGGATAAAATACCTGCCAGCAGGGAGGTACAGTGGAAGGGAATGCAAAGATAGGTGCTTGGTTCCTTAAAAGCAATGCTACACAAATTCTGCAGTGGATAACTTAAATGAGATTTTCACTGGGGAGCCTACAGAAGAAGATTGGTACGGATGCACAATTAAATACTTTTTACATTGACAGACCAGCCAAGAAACCTATGGTTAATGTCAAGAGAATGGAGGAGTTTGGTACCAATGTTTCACACAGCTTGAGGCCTATCATCTCCAGTTGGAATGGTATCCAATTCTATTCACACATTTGTGGACCCAATCATGATACAGTGATCTGATGGCAGATAATTCCATTTCCAGAGAAGGAGAAAGCTCCCATTATCTTGGTACTGTACTCAAAACTCAGGGCGCTATCATGCAAGGTCCGTTTGCTGCCAAGGGGCATGGTGGTTAGCAGGATTACTGAGTCATTTCCTGGTGATGCAACTGATTCTGTGGAGCACAGATCTGCAGTCAGCTCACGGTCTTGCAGAATTCGTCCACCCGTCACTGCCAGTCCAGGCTGTGCCCTTGCTGATGCCTCTTCACAAACCAGACCATGCTGCACATGCCAATATGGTGTCGACTGAAATTTGACTTTCTGTGCCAGACCTGCTTGAGGCTGTCTTCCAAAGCCAAGTGCAGTCTCCTCTCCTGCAAGTCAGCAGCCTTCCGCCAGATGTACTCGAGCCATTGTAGCACTGCAGAGAAGCAAATCATCCAGAAGACAGGCACCAGGGGATTGAGCAAAGGCAATTAGCTATATGCAATATGACACAGTTTGATTTATAAACTTGGGTTACAATGTTTATTTTTTGTTTTTTGCACCGTTGTTAAATGTGCATCAGTAAAGAGAGAAGGTAAAGTGTGAGACCATTAATGAATGGACAATTGTGCTGCATTGGTACTGCAGTTGAATGGGTTTTTCACTAACAGCCCTATTAGAAATAAACTGTTCAGGTTCCCTCCTCTCTTTCTCTTGTTTCAACATATTGCTGGTGGAAAGACCTCTCTGACAGCAAGCAGTGGAAAGCCCTTTCGCATACATTTATGTGTCAATCAGAATCAAATTCCTCTTCCCAACTGGATTCTTCATGATAAGTCTTGCAATTGTTGACTACAGGAAATCAGACAATCATACAGAAGAGGCCCTTCGGCCCACCAAGTTGGTATCACCAAAATCTACTAAGACTTACACCAGTCCCACTTTATCACGCAAGGCTCATAGCATTGGATGTATTGACACTTCAGTGCTCATCCAAGTACTTTGTGAAAGTTATGAGGTTTTCCATGTCAACTACTCTCCCAGCAGTGCATTCCAGATCACCACCACTCTTTGGATGAAAACACTTTTCCTCAAACCTCCTGCTTTTAAAATATATCCCCTTGTTATTGACTCTTCAATTAAGGGGAATAGGTGCTTTCTACTCATTCTGTCCATGCCACTTACATTGCTATAGGCACCAGATTTCTACCAACCCCCCATCCTTCACTGCTCCAAAGAAATGACGCATAAGCTTATTCAGCCTATCTTCATAGCTGAAATGCTCCCTCCCAGCCAACATCCTCTGCACCCTCTCCAGTGCATCCTATAGTACGATGACCAAAACTGCATACAATCCTCCAGCTATGGCTTAATGAAAGTGCATATAAGAGGTGAAATACCATAATTGCTGAAGTGAATTACTGATGCTTCTTCCTCCCCATGGAGTGATCTTTTGTGTGTGCATACTTAATGAGCTGACAATAATGTAATGACAAAATCTGAGTCACCCCCCAAGTGAAACTGTTGCTCACTTTTGTGCATGCTACTGAACTTACTATACTCAAGAGTGGAGGTTTTCACCATTATCTTGTCAGCCAATGGTCAGGTGTTGAGGAAGGGCTTATGCCCGAAACATCGATTCTCCTGTTCCCTGGATGCTGCCTGACCTGCTGTGCTTTTCCAGAAACACATTTTCAGCAATGGTCAGGTGTGTCAATTTCATATATCGGCAGGACTGTCATACTATGCCTACTGCCCTTGTGCATAGATATTGCATTGCAGCCATCAGCCACATGGTCAGAGGGTAGCCCTTGTACCACAACAGACAGCTTTTAGTCTCTCATGGTAGCTGAAACACCATAGACACAGCAAACTGCCGCAACATGAAGGCATCATGACTACTCTAGGAATATCGAGTAATGAATTCAACAATTTGCTGTCTAAGGCTACATACCATTTGGGTTTTGAGGGCATGAAACCTCTCTCGGTTATCTAAATGACAGACTTGTCATGCTGCATGTGCAAAGCAACAAACATGCAGTCAATGCCATACTTCCCACTCTATCTGCTGCTGTCTGGCAAAGGATAGGGACAGTTAGTCACCACTCTGCCAATAGTGGCCTCCTCTTTAAAACAGTGGATGACAAACAGTGAGACGTTGCAACTAGCTCAAGTTCTAGCTGAGATGAAGCTTGACACATAAACGTTTATGGTCATAGTCACCATCAATGCAATAATAATGTAGCTTTCATGTTGCTGCTTGGTTGCAGTTGTGGCTGTAACGGGCAAC